>NC_072436.2:12500-637500 GCF_028878055.3 Symphalangus syndactylus
GACAGGGGCGGCGGGCCCGCGCAGGCGCAGAGAGGAAGGGCGGGCCCGCGCAGGCGCAGGGAGACGAAGAGAGGCGCACTGTCCTCGCGCAAGGGGTGAGGGGGCGAGAGGCCTGCGCAGGCGGAGAGAGTGGCGGCGTTCCCGCTCATGCGTGGACAGGAGCGGAGGCCCCGCGCAGGCGCAGAGACGCGCTGCGGGCCTGCGCAGGCGCAGAGACCGGCGGCCGGCCCGCGCATGCGCAGAGAGGGGCGGCAGGGCCGCGCATACGCAGACAGGGGCGGAGGACCCGCGCAGGCGCAGACAGGGGTGGCGGGCATGCGCAGGCGCAGCGAGGGGAGGCGGGCACGGGCATACGCAGACAGGGGCAGCGGACCCGCGCAGGCGCAGAGAGGCGCAGGGCGCCCGCGCAGGCGCAGAGAGGCGCACCGAGCCCGTGCAGGCCTAGAGAGGCGCGGAGGGACTGAGCAGGCGCAGGGAGGCGCACGGCGCCCGCGCAGGCGCATAGAGGAGCGGCGGGCCCACGCAGGCGCAGAGAGACAAAGAGAGGCGCACCGTCCTCGCGCAGGCGCAGAGACTGGCGGCGGGCCCGCGCAGGCGCAGAGAGGATTGGCGGGCCCGCGCATGCGCAGAGACGGGCGGCGGGCGTGCGCATGCGCAGACGGGCGGTGGTCCCGCGCAGGTGCTGAGAGGCGCACGGCGCCCGCGCAGGCCCAGAGAGACGCACGGCGCCCGCGCAGGCCCAGAGAGGCGCACGGCGCCCGCGAAGGCGCAGAGAGTCACACCGCGTCCTCGCAGGCGCAGAGAGGGGCGGCGGGACCGCTCATGCGCAGACAGGGGCGCCGGGTCCGCGCAGGCGCAGGGAGGCGCTGCGGGTACGCGCAGAGAGGAGTGGCGTGCCCGCGGAGGCGCAGAGACGGGCGGCAGACCCGCGCATGCGCAGACGGGCGGCGGGACCGTGCAGGCGCAGAGAGGTGCTGGGGGGCCCGCGCAGGCGCAGAAAGGAGCGACGGGGGCGCGCAGGCGCAGAGACTGGCGGCGGGCCCGCGCAGGCGCAGAGAGGCGCACCGCGCCCGCGCAGGCGCAGAGACTGGCGGCGGGCCCGTGCAGGCGCAGAGAGGCGCACCGCGCCCGCGCAAGCGCAGAGAGACGCTGCAGGGCCGCGCAGGCGCAGAGAGGAGCGGCGGGCCCTCGCATGCGCAGAGACGGGGGGCGGGCGCGCGGATGCGCAGACGGGCGGCGGTCCCGCGCAGGTGCTGAGAGGCGCATGGCGCCGGCGCAGGCCCAGACAGGCGCGCGGCGCCCGCGCAGGCGCAGAGAGGAGCAGAGAGTCACACCGCGCCCTCGCAGGCGCAGAGAGGGGCGGCGGGCCCGCTCATGCGCAGACAGGGGCGCCGGGCCCGCGCAGGCGCAGGGAGTCGCTGCGGGTACGCGCAGAGAGGAGTGGCGGGCCCGCGGAGGGGCGGAGACGGGCGGCAGACCCGCGCATGCGCAGACGGGCGGCGGGACCGCGCTGGCGCAGAGAGGTGCTGGGGGGCCCGCGCAGGCGCAGAGAGGAGCGACGGGGGCGCGCAGGCGCAGAGACTGGCGGCGGGACCGCGCAGGCGCAGAGAGGCGCGGCGGGCCCGCGCAGGCGGAGAGAGGCGCACCGCGCCCGCGCAGGCGTAGAGAGGCGCACCGCGCAGGCGCAGAGAGGGGCGGCGGGCCCGCGCAGTCGCAGAGAGGCGCGGCGGGACCGAGCAGTCGCAGAGAGGCGCGGCGGCCCCGCGCAGGCGCAGAGAGGGGAGGCGGGACCGCGCAGGCGCGGTGAGGCGCGGCACTCCGCGGCTCCGCCAGGGGCGCGGCGCAGCGGGAGAGACGCGCGGCGAGCCGTCCCTCCGCCAGGGGCGCGGCGTAGGCGCAGAGACGCACGGCGACGCGGCCCCGTTGGAGAGGCGCGGCGCAGGGCGGAGACTCACAAAGGCGGGTCGCCGGCGGGGCGGGTGCAGCGCAGGCGCAGAGATGCACACCGCCGGGCCCAGGGTTGGGTGGCGTGGTGCAGGCGCACAGGTCCACATTCGCCCGCCGCCGGGCGGGGGGCCGTGGTGGACGCGGTGCAGGCACAGAGACGCACGTCGCCAGGGGCATAGCGCAAATAGGTGGAACCTCAGTAATCTGAAAAGCCGGGCACTACAGGACCTGCTTGTTCACGGTGCTGTGCCACTGCGCCTCCTGCTGGCGCCTAGGGCAACTGCAGCGCCCTCTTGCTTACAGTGGTGGCTAGCGCCTCCTGGTGGCGCCAGGGCACGCAGGGCCCTTTTGCTCACAGTATAGTGGCGGCACGCCGCCTACTGGCAGCTAGGGACGTTACAGGGCCCTTTGCTCACATGCTCAGCTGCTGGCACCTGTGGACACTGCCGGGCCCTCTTGCTCCAAGTGTAGTGGCGGCTGGCTCCCCTGATGGCAGCTGGGGACACTGCTGGGCCCTCTTGCTTGCAGTGTAGTGGGGGCACGCCTTCTTCTGGCCGCTGGGGGCACTACAGGATCCTCTTGCTCAGTGTAGAGGCAGCACGCCCCCTTCTGGCAACCAGGGCACTGCAGGGTCCTCTTGCTCATGTTGTGGTGCCCGTGCGCCACCTGCGGGCAGCTAAGGACACTGCAGGGCCCTCTTGCTCACAGTGTAGTCATATACCCCTGCTGGCTGCTGGGAACACTGCCAGGCCCTCTTGCTGGCAGTGTCGTGGCAGCATGCCACCTGCAGGCAGATGGGGACTATGCAGGGCCCTGTTGCTCCCGGTGTAACAGCTGGGGTCCACTACTGGCCACCCCCCGCACCACTTAAACTTGGAGTGCTAGTTATTAAGCCCCATCAGTTCTGTAAATTCGAACTGAAATGGAGCTATTACTGGGGAGAGCTGATGTCCCAGTTCTTGTCTAACTTGGAAGAAAGATTTTCACCAAGAGGCAGTACAAAGATGGCAGACAACTTCATTGAAAAGAAATACAGTCTGAAGAGCTTATTGTAGAAAAATGAGGAGGACTGGGCTGACTGTGCATGAAAACAGCCTAAGAGTCCAGTGCAGGGAATTTTATTTTGGACTTCTTCACATTCCTGCCTGTCTCAAGTCTCTGCCTGTTTTCTTTGGTTTTCCTGCTACTGCCTTAGGTCCCTCATTTGCCCCACTTAGGCGTGTGGGACCTCCTCACTGTTGGTTGAGGTACGTGTGGTGATGAATCCGAATCTACTCTGGCACCAGCCTCCTTCCCACCATCCCACGTAGGCTGACAGCGGTGATGTTTGTACCTACTGTGCCTGCCTATCTCTTTTGAATGTCCATCTCTGCCCTAATCTGTATTTTTGGTGCCAGGTTTCTCTTAAGAATGTTCCCTTTGGCCTTCTTATGAGCATGTAGCTAACAATATTCTGACATTTTTATTGCAGAGTGAACGATGATTGGGGCATGTTATGAGGAGTTCTAGGGTGTTTCTTTCTGCATAGGTACCTCTTCTCCCTCCTACCCACAATTGACAAATGCCCATCCACTCCGGCACTAGAGATGCTACTAATATGTGAATTTTTGGTGGTCCCTCCAGGTGCGCCTTCCCAGACATTCCCTTTTCCACGAGCTCCCTCTCCTGTTCATGTCTAGTTATCTGTCTACTCTAACAGAACCCACTATCCTGTGTCTTTCCCCAAAATAGTGAGGAAATGGTTAGTTGGAAACCATAAGAAATGATATGCATGTAGATTACAAATTTACAACTTACACAAATAATCAATCAAAGTCATCCTTACACTAAAAATACAAAACTATAGAATTTCTAGAAGAAAAGCTATGTGCCTTTGGGTTTGGTAATGAATTTTAACAAATGACGCAAAAGGTTGATATACACAGAAGAAATGACAATGTGGATTTCTTAATATTTAAAGTTTATACTCTGGAAGAGACCTTGTTAAGAGAACAAAAAGACAAGCCAAATATTGAAGAAAATATTTGCAAAAGACAGATCTGAGAATTTGTAATCAAAATACATAAAAAAATTGTTAAAACTAAACAATAAGTTAAACAGCCCAATTAAAAATGCACACAGATCTGAACAGACACCTCACCAAATAAGATGTACAGATGGCAAGTAAACATACAAAAAGGTGCTCAACAAACTAGAGAACTGAAAACCACAATAAGATAGCACAGCTGGTCTATATCTCTTAGAACTGCTAAACTCTTTAAAAAATGACAAATTGCTGGAGGAAAAACAGAACTCTTTTCATTGCTGGTGGAATACAGTGTATAAGACCAAAATATGCCACTCCAAAATATAATAGTAGGAAACCAGAAAATGCCACCCCAATATATGTCCCTTTGGCTTAAGAATTATTCCAAGCTGATTATTTTGAAAAAAAATTCTAACAAAAGAAGTTCTGAAAACAAAGTAGAAGTTACACTTCTGTAAGGAAAATTTACATCTATCAAGGAAATCCCCATTTAAAAGCTACCTCTCTTGACACCAAGAAGAGAAGGATAACTAAATCACTAAAGAGTCTTATCAATGGAGAATGCATGGACTTAAGTCTGTATAACAAACCTTACCCTTGTCTCCCGTGCTTTTGCTGGTTAACTCCCCACTACTGCACCTCAAATCTTCTTTCTTTAAGTTGAAGATAGTATTTATGCTTGAATTGAAAGCCAGCTGTTGGAGATTTACTCATTTTTTCCCTGAGTATCTCCCATGTATCCATAAGGTATACATATTTTTAAACTTTTCTGTGTTTCTCATTTGAACCTGTCAGTTTTTACAGAGGGTCCCATCTAAGAATTCCAAAAACATAGAAAATTTTTTTACTCCCCATTACAAGTTGGGCAGTCTTTTCTAAAGCGAAACAAGTCTCACCTTACAATCCAAAAATCACATTCCTAGGTATTTTGACAATTACTTTGATGTTATTTCCAAACAAAAGCTACCATGCAATTATTTACAGAAGCCCTATTCATAATGACCAAAGGAAAAAAAAGGAATCAGAAAGTCTTACAATAAATGACTGTGTGGGAATCCACTCAGACATCAAAAGCTGTTATAAAGATTATTTAAATGAAAACATTCGAGATACTGAAGATAAAGGAAGAAATCTTACCAGAACTTACTTTATCCAATTAAAGCAGAGCTCCTAGAAAAATACAACTACCATTAACCCCTTCAAAGGAGTTTCCTGCAAATTCAGCTGCCATGGAGACAGTGTACTCTTTCCCATTAGCACTGATAAATGAAAATGAAATTCTACCCTCCCAACTGTCTGAACAGATCCACTCTTGGCTGAGGGGACCCCAGAGTAACTTTCAAAACTGAGTTCTCAGCTTTGCTAGCATGGGATGATGGGGGTCAGATACACATCGTCATACCCCCTCCTTTGCTAACCATGATGAGACTTTCTTCCTTAAGGATTTAACAGAAACCAGCCCCTTCAAAGGCTCCACCACTGATATTAACCTCTCTTTTCTTGCCTGATAAGAGACCACCCGTGAGGGAGAGGTTCTGGCCAGCGTATAGAGGAGGCACAGAGCGAGTTTTCATGTTCTCTGCTTCACTTTTTAATGTCAGACGGCTGAAAACTCCACCCTGGGATCATGCTAACACTGCCATTTTTTGTACATGGGACCCATGAAGAAGCAAGAAACTCAATTGCGCATGCATGCATTTCTCCTTCCATAAATATTCATGACTCCTCCTAGAGCTTATTAAAGAAATGTATTTAGCCATTCCACTCAGCATAAATTACTATTTCCTTTACCTCCTCCTTGAAGCATCTGTTTCTGGCTTCTAGCTGGAGGCTATGCTTCCCAGCCTGTCAGAAGGACAACCTGCAGGCCGCAACTCTTTATAGGAAATAAATCTCTCATTGGGTGTGGTGGCTCATGCCTGTAATCCCAGCACTTTGGGAGGCTGAGGCGAGTGGATCACCTGGGGTCAGGAGGTTCAGAGGAGCCTGGCCAACATGATGAAAACCTATCTCTACTAAAAATACAAAAAAATTAGCCAGGTGTGGTGGTGGGCATCTGTAATCCCAGCTAATCAGGAGGCTGAGGCAGGAGAATTGCTTGAACCCAGGAGGTGGAGGTTGCAGTGAACCAAGATCACGCCATTGCACTCCAGCCTGGGCAACAAGAGTGAAACTCTGTCTCAAAAAAAAAACATAAAAACGAAGAAATGTCTCCTTTCCAAATTTATGAACCTCATCATTCTTCCATTGACAGCATTAAAAGGTTCAAAAAGACCTTTCCATACTCTCCCACAGAAGCCCTAGAAATTGTCATTTTGTTAATCATTTTGGATGCCTGAGAACTTGTAATCCAATGAGTAGAAATGTTGGTACCCCATTTATGGCTGTCAACCTGCCAGTTCTCAGGAGTTTGTATAAGCCTAAATCTGAAAGGATCTCATCCCATTAGGACCCTTGTCTCCTTTTCTGTTGCCTTTGCCCACTGGCTCTGGCAACAGAGGTCTTTCTTTCTCGTTGGCTATATTTGGATATGGGGGCTCCATCTTCTCTGCCACCTTAGGGAATGCCTTTTGCATGCATGGCTAACTCATTAAAAAGCCTACAGTTTCACTAAAATTTTGAGTGAGTACTCTCTGAAGCTGGGTTGGAATCTCAGGCTTCTTTGTCTGGAAGGTAACTCTTGGGCTATAAGTTTCTTAACTTAGCTCTGGTTTTGAGGCCTCTCTGTTCTCCTCTTGGGTTGGAAGTTATTCCTGGCTTTTTGTTTCAAGGTGTCTCTGTGTGATCTTAATCTTGCTCCTTTCATGGGAACTTCTCAATTGACTAAATTCTCCCTTCTCGAACCTCTGCTGACTCTGTGTTCCACCAATATGGAACAATTCTACTTCCTTTCCTGTTTGCACACCTGTAATCCTAGCACTTTGGGAGGCCCAGGCGGATGGATCACAACGTCAGGAGATCGAGACCATCCTAGCTAACATGGTGAAACCCTGTCTCTAATAAAAATACAAAAAAATTAGCCAGGCATGGTGGCGGGTGCCTGTAGTTCCAGCTACTTGGGAGGCTGAGGCAGGAGAACGGCGTGAACCTGGGAGGCGGAGCTTGCAGTGAGCCGAGATCACGCCACTGCACTCCAGCCTGGGCGAAAGAGCAAGACTCTGTCTCAAAAAAAAAAGAGAACAGAGGAATTCACACAAAGCTATAAGGACTGCAGCTGAAATTTGATAGTATGTTCTTAGCTTGGCTTTTAGCCCGAATAAGGTCTTTAAAAGTCAAATCTGAGATTCTGTATGAAAACTTCCAATGAAGAAACTTGAAAGCACCTATATGATCGTAGCCTGTTCTTGCTGCAATTACGTAAATAATCAAGCAAAATATGACAAAACTAGACTTATTTTTAAAACAAGAATAGCCTTACTTTGATTATGATCAAAAATGATGGTTACTACAGACAGAAATTTTATGTCTCAATGGAAAACTATAACATGACCGGGCATGGTGGCACATGCCTATAATTCCAGCACTTTGGGAGGCCAGAAGTTCAAGACCATCCTGGGCAACGTGGTGAACCCTGTCTCTACCAAAAATACAAAAATTAGTTGGGCATGATGGCATGTGCCTGTAGTCTCAGCTAATCAGGAGGCTGAGGAGGGAAGATCATTTGCACCCAGGAGGTAGTGGTTGCAGTGAGCTGACATTGCACCTTTGCACTCCAGCCTGGGTGACAGAGCCAGAACTTGTCTCAAAAAAATTTTTTTAAAGGAAAACTATAGCCATGGTGGGTTATCAGATTCTAGTCTTGTTTCTTGTTTCTGGGCTATTTTTACCTCTTTGTAAACTAGATCCTCTCATCTGATGAATTTTTTCCCACAATGATACTTGGGGAACAAGAAGCCAAGTATTGTCTCTCCTAACAATGTATCTATTGTCAGTTAATTTGAAGGCCTCTAATCCTGGAACAACGTTAGAAGAGGAAGGTTTTGCTCCCTAAAATGCATAACCAAATTGTGGTACATTCATGCACTGGAATACTATTTAGCCATAGAAAGGAACAAGCTATCAACTCACACAAAGACATGAGTGAATCTCGCATGCACATTGCTAAGTGGAAGAAGACAGTCTGAGGAGGATACACACAGTGTGACCCCATTTAATGAGACACTGGAGAAGGCAAACTACACAAATGGGAAGCCATTGGCTCCATGGGGTGGGGGGTTGAAGCATTCCATATGATAATTTAATAATGGGTTACCTACCACAATGCATTTGTTGAAATATGCAGAACTTTACAGCCAAATGGTTAAAGCAAACTCTATTCAAATTAAATGAAATTAATCAAGATGAGGAGTATCCCAGGATAGAATACATTATGTGAAAAAGAATTTAACTATGCTACAAATTACTATGGTTTGGATGTGGTTTGTCCCCACAAAAACTCATGTTGAAATTTGATCCCCAATATGGCAGTGTGGGGCGGTGGGGCCTGGTTGAAGGTGTTTGGGTCATAGTGACGGATCCCTCATGAACAGATTAATGCCCTCCCACAGGGGTAAGTGAGTTCTGCTCTCACAAGAATCGATTAATTTCTGCAGGAGTAGCTAGTTAAAAGGAGTCTGGCTTCCTTTGCTTCCCTCTTGCTTTCACTTTTGCTATGTGATCTCTAGTGCACCCCTTGCTCCCCTTCCACTCTCCACCATAAGGTGAAAAAGACTGAGGCCCCACCAGATGCAACTGCCCAATCTCAGACATTCCAGCCACCAGTATTGTGAGCCAAATGAACCTTTTTTACTTATAAATTACCCAGCCTCAGGTATTCTGTTACCGAAGCACAAAATAGACTAAGACAAAAAAATAGGTGAAAACTCACTGAAGATGTAGGGAAAATGGTGTTGACCTAAATCACTTTGAAAATGAATAGAATCTGTAGGCTGAAAGCAAATGAACTATACTTCATCATTGGATTCCATTTTATAAAGTTCTTTCCAACAGAAGCAATTGTTAACCATTGTAAAACCACAGCATCTGTATCTGGAATAAAACAATGACTTACATAAGCTGCAGATGGTAGGAATCAGGCCTCTCACTGGTGAACTGGGAGGTTACAAATTAGCAAGGCGAGAAGGCTAGAATGGTTCATGTGATAGTAGATCAGAGGTGGAGACATCAACGTTGTAGGAAAAGAAAGAGAGATCAGACTTTACTGTGTCTATGTAGAAAGGGAAGACACAAGAAATTCCATTTTGACCTGTACCTTGAACAATTGCTTTGCTGAGATGCTGTTAATTTGTCACTTTGCCCCAGCCACTTAGCCCCAACTTTGAGCTCACAAAAACATGTGTTGTATGGAATCAAGGTTTAAGGGATCTAGGGCTGTGCAGGATGTGCCTTGCTAACAAAATGTTTACAAGCAGTATGCTTGGTAAAAGTCATTGCCATTCTCTAGTGTCAATAAACCAGGGGCACAATGCACTGTGAAAAGCCATAAGGACCTCTGCCCCGGAAAGCTGGATATTGTCCAAGGTTTCTCCCCATGTGATTGTCTGAAATATGGCCTCATGGGATGAGAAAGACCTGACCATCCCCCAGCCCGACACCCATAAAGGGTCTGTGCTGAGGTGGATTAGTAAAAGAGGAAAGCCTCTTGCAGTTGAGATGGAGGAAGGCCACTGTCTCCTGCCTGTCCCTGGGAACTGAATGTCTCAGTATAAAACCCGATTGTACATTTGTTCAATTCTGAGATAGGAGGAAAACCTCCCTATGGCGGGAGGCGAGACATGTTGGCAGCAATGCTGCCTTGTTATTCTTTACTCCACTGAGATATTTGGGTGGAGAGAAACACAAATCTGGCCTACGTGCACATCCAGGCATAGTACTTCCCCTTGAACTTAATTATGACATAGATTCTTTTGCTCACATGTTTTTTTGCTGACCTCCTTACTATCACCCTGCTCTCCTACCGCATTCCTCTTGCGAAGATAATGAAAATAATAAAAACAGGGAACTCAGAGACTGGTGCAGGTGCAGGTCCTTGGTATGCTGAGCACCAGTCCCCTGGGCCCACTTTTCTTTCTCCATACTTTGTATCTTATTTTTTTCTCAGTCCCTCATCCCACCTGATGAGATATACCCACAGGTGTGGAGGAGCAGGCCACCCCTTCATCTGCAACCCAATGTGGGTGCCTTTGTCTAGGGTGAAGATATGCTAAGAATGTGAGCATTGAGGACAGTGGATGAGAGATTCCTGAGTACATCCACCGTCAGCCTTGCGGTAAACTTGTGCGCTCAGAGGAACCCAGGGTAACAATGGGGCAAACGGAAAGTAAATATGTCTCCTATCTCAGCTTCATTAAAATTCTCTTAAGAAAAGGGGGAATTAAAGCTTCTACAGAAAATCTAATTACACTATTCCAAACAATAGAACGATTCTGCCCATGGTTTCCAGAACAAGGAACTTTAGATGTAAAAGATTGGGAAAAAATTGGCAAAGAATTAAAACAAGCAAATAGGGAAGGTAAAATCATCCCACTTACAATATGGAATGATTGGGCCATTGTTAAAGCAACTTTAGAACCGTTTCAAATAGAAGAAGATAGCGTTTCAGTCTTTGATGCCCCTGAAAGCTGTGTAATAGATTGTAAAGAAGAGGCGGGGAAAAATCCAGGAAAGGAACGGAAACTTCACATTGTAAATAGGTAGCAGAGCCAGTAATGGCTCTGTCAATGCAAAATGTTGACTACAATCAATTACAGGAGGTAATATATCCTGAAACATTAAAATTAAAAGGAAAAAGTCCAGAACCATTGGGGACATTGGGGCTAAAACCACGATGGCCACCTCCTCCTCAGCCGAGTAAGTGCTGGGGGAGGTAGCGTGAAACTAGGCTCGCTGCGACTTGGCTCCAGGCACTCATTATTGTCCAACCTACCGTTCACTATGGTGAAGGAGGAATTCAGACTCACCCTGCAGCTTCCTGTATAGGTCAAACAGTGGCCGCTCCCTAAGGAAAAGTTCGGGGTGCTACATAAAATAGTTAAAAAGCTATTTTAAAAAGGACATGTTTCACCCACTTTCTGTCTTTAGAATTCTTCTGTGTTTGTAATTCAGAAAATATCAGGCAGATGGCTCATGCTAACTGACCTAAGAGCGGTTAATGCGGTAATTCAACCTATGGGGTCTCTCCAACTCGGGTTGCCTTCTTCAGCCATGATCCCCTTTAATTATAATAGATCTGAAGGATTGCTTTTTTACCATTCCTCTGGCAAAACAGGATTTTGAAAAATTTGCTTTTACTATGCCAGCCATAAGTAATAAAGAACAAGCCACCAGATTTCAGTGGAAAGTTTTACCTCAGGGAATGCTTAATTGTCCAACTATTTGTCAGACTTTTGTAGCTCAAGTTCTTCAACCAGTTAGAGACAAGTTTTCAGACTGTTATTCATTATGTTGATGATATTTTGTGTGCTGCAGAAACAATAGACTAATTGTTACACATTTCTGCAGACAGAGGTTTCAAACGCAGGCCTAACAATAGCATCTGATAAGATTCAGATCTCTACTCCTTTTCGTTATTTGGGAATGCAGGTAGAGGAAAGAAAAATTAAACCACAAAACATAGAAATAAGAAAAGACACGTTAAGAACATTAAATGACTTTCAAAAATTGCTAGGAGATATTAATTGGATTCAGCCAACTCTAGGCATCCCTACTTATGCCATGTCAAATTTGTTCCCTATCTTGAGAGGGGACCCGTACTTGAATAGTAAAAGAACATTAACTCCAGAGGCAGCTACAGAAATTGAATTAGTTGAAGAAAAAATTCAGTCAGCACAAGCAAATAGATCACTTATCCCCACGCCAACTTTTGATTTTTGCTACTACACATTCTCCAACAGGCATCATTGTTCAAAATACAGATCTTGTGGAGTGGTCATTCCTTCCTCACAGTACAGTTAAGACTTTTACATTGTACTTAGATCAAATGGCTACATTAATTGGTCAGGCAAGACTACAAATAGTAAAATTGTGTGGAAGTGACCCAGATAAAATCATTGTTCCTTCAAACAATGAACAGGTTAGATAAGCCTTTATCAATTCTGGTGCATGGCAGATTGGTCTTGCTGATTTTGTGGGAATTATTGATAATCATTACCCAAGAACAAAAATCTTCCAGTTTTTAAAATTGGCTATTTGGATTTTACCTAAAATTACCAGACATAAACCTTTAGAAAATGCTCTGATGGTGTTTACTGATGGTTCCAGCAAGGGAAAAGTGGCTTACACCAGGCAAAAAGAATGAGTCATTGAAACTCAATATCACTCAGCTCAAAGAGCAGAATTGGTTGCTGTCATTTCAGTGTTACAAGATTTTAATCAGCCTATTAACATTGTTTCAGATTCTGCATATGTAGTACAGGCTACAAAGGATGTTGAGACAGCCCTAATCAAATACAGTATGGATGATCAGTTGAATCAACTGTTTAATTTGTTACAACAAACTGTAAGAAAAAGAAATTTCCCATTTTATATTACTCATGCTTGAGCACATACTAATTTACCAGGGCCTTTAACGAACGCAAATGAACAAGCTGACTTGCTAGTATCATCTGCCTTCATGGAAGCACAAGAACTTCATGCCCTGACTCATGTAAATGCAACAGAATTAAAAAATAAATTTGATATCACAGGGAAACAGGCAAAAAATATTGTACAACATTGTACTGAGTGTCAAGTCCTACACTTGGCCACTCAGGAGGCAGGAGTTAATCCCAGAGGTTTATGTCCTAATGCATTAGGGCAAATGGATGTCACACATGTACCTTCATTTGGAAAATTGTCATTTGTCCATGTGACAATTGATACTTATTCACATTTCATATGGGCAACGTGCTAGACAGGAGAAAGTACTTCCCATGTTAAAAGACATTTATTATCTTCTTTTGCTGTCATGGGAGTTCCAGAAGAAAGTAAAACAGATAATGGGCCAGGATACTCTAGCAAAGCATTTCAAAAATTCTTAAATCAGTGGAAAATTACACATACAAGAGGAATCCCTTATAATTCCCAAGGACAGGCCATAATTGAAAGAAATAATAGAACACTCAAAGCTCAATGGGTTAAACAAAAAAAGGAAAAAGAGAGTAAGGAGTATAACACTCCCCAGATACAACTTAATCTAGCACTCTATACTTTAAAGTTTTTAAACATATATAGAAATCAGACCACTACTTCTGCAGAGCAACATTTTACTGGTAGAAAGAACAGCCCACATGAGGAAAAACTGATTTGGTGAAAAGATCAAAAATAATACATGGGAAATAGGTAAGGTGATAACATGGGGAGAGGTTTTGCTTGTGTTTCACCAGGAGAAAATCAGCTTCCTGTTTGGATACCCACTAGACATTTGAAGTTCTACAATGAACCCATCAGAGATGCAAGGAAAAATGCCTCCGTGGAGACGGAAAACCCCACTCGAGCATCATCAACTCACCAGGTGAACAAAATGGTGATATCAGAAGAAAAGATGAAGTTGCCATCCACAAAGAAAGCAGAGTTGCTGTCCTCGGCCCAGCTAAAGAAGCTGACACAGTTAGCTGAAAAAAGCCTGAAGAACACAAGGGTAACACAAACTCCAGAGAATATGCTGCTTGCAGCTTTAATGATTGTATCAATGGTGGTAAGTCTCCCTATGTCTGCAGGAGCAGCTGCAGCTAATTATACCTACTGGGCCTATGTGCCTTTCCCACCCTCAATTCAGGCAGCCACTTGGATGGATAATTCTATTGAAGTATATGTTAATAATAGTGCATGGGTACCAGGCCCCACAGATGACGGTGGCCTTGCCCAACCTGAAGAAGAAGGAATGATGACAAACATTTCCATTGGGTATCATTATCTTCCTATTTGCCTGGGGAAAGCACCAGATTGCTTAATGCCTGCAACCCAAAATTGGTTGGTAGAAGTACCTACTGTCAGTGCCATTAGTAGATTTACTTATCACATGGTAAGTGGAATGTCACTCAGGCCACAGATAAATAATTTACAGGACCCTTCTTATCAAAGATCATTACAATATAGGCCTAAGGGGAAGCCTGGTCCCAAGGAAATCCCCAAAGAATCAAAAAGCCCAGAAGTCTTAGTTTGGGAAGAATGTGTGGCTGATACTGCAGTGGTACTACAAAACAATGAATTCGGAACTATTATAGACTGGGCCCCTCGAGGCCAATTATATCATAATTGTATGGGCCAGACTCAATCGTGTTCACAGGTCCCATCCATCTGGCCCATTAATATGGCCTATGATAGTGATTTAACTGAAAGCCTGGACCAGGTTCATAGAAGGTTAGAATCACTCTATCCATGGAAATGTAGTGTGTAAAACCCCCTTATATGCTATTTGTAGGAATCATAGATCTTAAACCAGATTCCCAAACTATAACCTGTGAAAACTGTAGATTGTTTACTTGCATTGATTCAACTTTGGATTGGCAGCACCGTATTCTGCTAGTGAGGGCAAGAGAGGGCATGGGGATCCCTGTGTCCATGTACCGACTGTGGGAGGCTTCCTCATCCATCTATATTTTAACAGAAGTATTAAAAGAAGTTCTAACTAGATCCAAAAGATTCATTTTTACTTTGATTGCAGTGATTATTGGTCTTATTGCAGTCACAGCAACTGCTGTATGTAGACAACTGCTTGATGTAGACACTCAGCCATCAAGAAGGTGGAGCCAACTCCTCACTCCATAAGTGTGGGCTCTGCATAGTGACTTGCTCCAAAAGAACACATGCAGTATTGACAAGGAGAAAAAATAACTTCACAGTGGAGAAACCTGACAAACAGTAGCTCTGCCAAATGATCCAAGTGAACATCAAAGATGACAGTTCACCTTGAGAACATGAAGTGACAATGGGGGACATTCTACAAAATTCCTGACCAATCCTCCTCAGTACTATCAAGGTCATCATGAGATGGAAAGCCTGACACACTGTCACAGCCAGGAAGAGCCTACGTGATGACTACCTCTCATGCGGGTCCCTGGATGGGATCCTGGGTCAGAGTAAGACAGAACTAAGGGAGTCCAAATGAAATATGAACTTTAGTTAATAATAGCTTATCAGGCAGGCGTGGTGGCTCAAGCCTGTAATCCCAGCACTTTGGGAGGCCGAGGCGGGTGGATCACGAGGTCAGGAGATCGAGACCATCCTGGCTAACACAGTGAAACCCCGTCTCTACTAAAAATACAAAAAATTAGCCAGGCGAGGTGGCGGGCGCCTGTAGTCCCAGCTACGTGGGAGGCTGAGGCAGGAGAATGGCGTGAACCCCGGGAGGTGGAGCCTGCAGTGAGCCAAGATCCCGCCACTGAACTCCAGCCTGGGAGATAGAGCAAGACTCCATCTCAAAAAATAAAATAAAATAAAATAAAAAATAAAAAAATAAAAAAATAGCCTATCAGTATTGGTTCATTAACTGTCACAAATTATGTAAGATATTAATAAGCCATGTGAGACACACTGATAGAAGATGTTAATGAGAGGAAACTAGGTTGCGACTACATGGCAAATCTCTGCTTTTTTTATTGGCAATTTCTGTGTAAGTAAAAAAATGATGTAAAATAAAACTTTATTTAAAACATTGTTATATTTTTTAATGCTTCCTTGTTTAATTATTTATGCTGTGAATTACTAGTAATTGACATTGTTAACTAATCCTGTTTTTTTAAGTAAGAGCATTATGACACAAAAAATTAAACAGTGCAGACTGATACATAAATCAAAACAAATATTCTTTACATGTTTTCTGTTACAGTAGTAACACATATGTGTAAGCTTCATTATCATATTTTTTTCTTGTGCTGTGGTTGTGTCCTGGGTTCATTCTCTAAAATGCTGATCACCTTAGACCAGGAAAAAAATAAACTTACAGACTCTGCTTCAATTCATGGCTAAATATTTTCAAAACAGTGATTTTGTAAAAATACGTTCCAACGGCAAATTGATTCATTGTGATGAGATCACTTATTCCAAAGACTTCTTGTCTTTATTTTGTTCCCATGCCTACCTTTTAGCCATAATACAACAGAATCAAATGTTGGCCCTTGGGAAAAAATATTCAAAGAAAGAAAGAATGTGAACAGAACTTACAACCATGATGATTCAATGTTTTACCACAATGCTTTCTAAAACAGAAGAGTGTAAAAGGATATTCAAAGTCAATTTCCTCGGAGAGGCTTTGCAGAAAATGAGGAAACTAGAGAAATAAAAATGGCAGGACATTCTACGGGTGATTTTCGATGTTGCTATGTTTTATGGGAAAAAAATACTTTACCTTTTAAAGAATCACAAAGAATTATTGGGAACCCAAACTCTGGAATGTTTGCAAATTTAATTGAGCTTCTATGTAATTATGTCTATGTAGCTAGGCATGAAGTTGATGGTTTTTTAAAAATCTATGTCTTATTTGTGCAATAAACTACCCAATAAATAATTAATGCTCATAGGAAAACATGTTGGACTTTGTGAAGGGAAAATAAATCTTGGGGACCCAAAATCACAAAGCTAAAAGGAAAAGTCAAGCTGGGAACTGCTTAGTGCAAATCTACCTCCCATTCTATCCAAAGTCACCCATCTGCTCACCAAGATAAATGCATATCTGATTGCCTCATTTGGAGAGGGTAATCGGCAACACAAAAGAATGAAACCATTTGTCCCTTACTTACCTATGACCTGGAAGCCCCCTGTCTGGCCTTCTTTTCAAGTTGTCTCACCTTTCTGGACTGAACCAATGTACATCTTACACATATTGATTGATGTCTCATGTCTCTCTAAAGTGTATAAAGCCAAGCTGTGCCACGACCACCTTGGGCCCATGTTGTCAGGACCTCCTGAGGAGACCTCATGGGCATGCATCCTCAAACTTGGCAAAATAAACTTTCTAAAAAATCTGAGAGCTGTCTCAGATTTTCAGGGTTCATACATGTAATGTAGGATGTCAATGTTTATAAAACAGACATTATTCTGTCTACTACTACAAATATGCTGACAATTAACCTTAGGCTTTCTCAACAAAATGAAAAATGATGAGGTACAAACAGTATATGCAAACTTAAATAATGTTGCAAGTTTTAATATGCCTACTTTTCAATTTTTCAATACTATTTTTACTACCTTAACACTGTAAGAAAAATGAGTAATTAAAACATGAATAAAAGTGTTTACAAGGGGTGCACGTGTTTCCTCCAGCCTCTGGCCATCCCCAGCTTTCATCCCAACGGTCCTGATGGTGACTCTAAGCATTGCTCCTTTCTCTATATCAAGATCTCTCCCCAGAAACAAGCCCAAATCTTACCATATGTTGTGGCACGCTATGATGATGAGCAGTGGTGAGCAGCTGAAGCCTCAAGGAAGGGATGCTTTTGTAAAACAAGACTTGTAGAATATAACTTGTGAAAGTAAAGCCTATGGCAGAGTTCGTCTTCAGCACACGGGGAGCAGACAGGAAGCTTTTGCCTCACCTTCCTCAAAGGCCTGCAGCCACGTCTCCCCAGGTCAGTCTTAAGGACAATGAAACTCTGGTCTTCACTGTAGACACGCTACCACTGTAGACATGCTCCAAAGCCATGGTGACCCACCTTTGGGTGGGTCCTGAGGAGAACAAAGCTCTGGTTCTAATCCTAATCCTAACCCTGTCCCAAGACTTTGACCCTGAACCTAAACTCTGATCCCTACCCTGCTCCCTAATTCTCACCCTTACTTTGACCCTGACTTTGATCTTGACCCTGATCATGACCCCACCTCTAACCATACTTCCAGCCCTGACTCTGACCCAGATCCCAACCCTAACCCTAACTCTATTATTATCTTTATGATCTATCTCTAATCTTACCCTCTAGCTCTAAATAGCTGTACCCAACAGCACTTTTAAATTATTTAACTTCTTTTCCTTGAATTCTCTAAGGATATCCTAAAGGAGATGTCATTATGTATTTTGCATTCCCTCTAAGTGGTATGGCTTCAGATATGAAGTTCTAATCCTTTGCAAGACATAAAAAGTTTGGAGGGTAATAGTACTGGGTTGTTAGGGATGCATGTTGGCATTCATGATAGTCATTGGTGCTGTTCTCCAAATATTTTCAGTTCATTTTTTATGAATGCATTCTGACTGTTCCATCCTACCTACTTAAATTTTTGCATGGCCACATGACTTTTTTGTTTGTTTGTTTTTTGCCAATGGAGGTGAGATGAAATAACACGTCACTTTTTCAGAAGAGATCTCCAAGAAACAGAGTTCTATTCTGCATGCTTTTTTCTCTTTTCTATCGCAATGGGGATCTTATTGATGGTCCCTCCTTCCGTCTGGATTCCTGTGTTAGGATGACACAGCACAGAGCTACCTCTCACCTGACCCGTGATGAGATGTAAATAAATGACGAAGAAGATTTTTGACCCACTGAAATTTGGAGGTTGTTTGTCACCACAGTTTAACCTAGCCCCCATTGACTGATGCAGGGCTGAAGAATGAGTCCAAACTGGATCTGGACAAGACATGTGAAGAGCACTCCAGGCTGCGTAAAATTCAAGTGTTGTCTCAAAGATAACAGTGAGCACAATATGTTATTGGGGTGGGTGTGGGATAAATAAGGTATATCAGGTGAGAATAATGAGAAACTCAACTTTAAAAGATGGTGCTGATTTGAACTGTGGAGAGATCCAAATGCTCTGCTTAGCATTTGACATTGTGATGGATGAACACACTAATTAAGAGCCCAAAATGAAGGCTTTGGGTAAACATCTGAGGGTGTCTAATATCCCAATTTTTCATCCTAGAATGGGCAGAGTCCTTGTCCCCCTTCTAGGGAGACTTCCAAAAGAAAAAATACGTGCATTTCTTCAACAACGCACACTGAGAGACTTTCCTGCACTTTTGACCTGTGGCTAACACTCCTCACCTTTCATTCTGTCATCAGTGTTTCAGGGAAACATCTTTAACTCTCTATGATTTACAGGTTATTAAATGGCCCTTATAATTCTCTCCAGGGGTGGAAAACACTGATGATGATGGTGTCTGAGCTCACAGCAGCAAGCAGGCATGTGTGTTCAGCAGCCATGTGGCTCATTGCTAGGAGCTTTCTAAATAAAATGTTCTACAACATTGCTTAACACAAGGGGAGACGCTCCTGACTCAGAGGGTTTAATTGCTCACCTACTTCTTTTTCTGCCCTCTTGGGCTCCTAAAATGAAAAGAGCACTGGGGTGATAAACTGAGTCAAAGGGGTGCCAGCCACATCAGAGCAAAATAGATTCCTAAAATATCCCTGGCCTAAGATGACAGCCTTGGCTGGATACATTTGAATGTGCTGATAGTGGACATGGTAGAGTGAAGGTGGTTGAAATCTTCATATTAAAGAACTTCCACCCAGATTGCAAGAAAAGAGAGAGGAATGGAGATGGCAGCACGAGTTCCTACAATAAAAGCAGATGTTTTGAGATCAGTTATATTTGTTCTGAAAAAAATACAGAAACCAAAGTTTAGCCTGAGGCTACAATTAATTGGGCAATAAGCGAGAGGCACACATGGCATAGACAGATTTAAACATTTCTCCCTTATATTAATACAAGTACTAAAATTACAAATACATTGACTCCAAATAAAACAAATATTTAAAAAACTTATAAATATTCTAGCATGTTTATGGAATCTACAGTAGTTTTTGAAGGAGATCTCACAAACAGGTTTGGTTTTTGAAGATTAGAACTGATGGTCTAGAGAATTCATTTCATTCCAGAGAAAGAAAGAGATGAATTTCTTAGGTTCCTTCAGGAATGTGGCTAGCTTTGCCTCATCTTTGTTTGAACTATGGATGCAGCAGAAGAAAACATGAGGATTTCACAGATTTAAGGTGTGAATGGGCTACAAGAGGCAATTGGAAATTCTTTGTCATTGAAATGACAAAGGCTGCTGTGAAAAAAGAAGAGAAAGGGAATTTTTTTTAAAAAAAGCAAACAACAAAAACAAAAACCCCACAAAAAAGCAAACAACAAACAAACAAAAAACAGAGGAAGAATTCAAAACACACTGGGCTGTGACTACTTCCAGGAATGGGCTATAAGAGGCAGTTGGAAATTCTATTTGCTTTGCAACTGTGAGTTTTCCAGCCTGTTTCCTTTCTAAAGTATATTACTTTGTTTTTGGTTCATGAAGTTATCCATTTCTATTTTCTGGAACAGCTATGTATTTTCTTTATCATCTATCTATCCACCTGCCTATCATCTATCTATCTATTTACTATCTATCTTTTCTACCTTTCGCTATCAAGACCTTGGGTCAAGCAGGATAGAATTCCAGTGTGTGTTCACTCTACCATTTAAAAGAAGAGCTCTTGTAGGCATTCTCCAACACATCATAAACCTGAGCTTTCTAAAACACGGTGTGGCAAACTACCATGCATGGGCGATGTCTGACACAGTCTGCATTTGTAAGTAAAGATGTACTGGGACACAGTCTCATACATGTGTTATATAATGTCTCTGGCTACTTTCATGGTATAATGGAATAGCTGAGTCATTGAGAGAGAGACCATATGGCTTTGAAAAAAATAATTAACATTTAGCCCTTCGCAGAAAATATTTGCTGACTCTTGTTTTAAAAGGTCTCTGTTTAGAATGCTAACTATTGCATTCTGGATAGAATCACAACTCTTTACCACAATCAACACAGCTTCAACCCTGCTTCTATATCCAGCCTCATCTATTATTTCCGCTCCTTCTCCTGATTTTCCTTCTGGCCGTGCTGATGGATTGTCAGTTTCCCAGATGTGCGAGAATCTCTCCTCCCTTCTCGACATTCTCATGCTTTTCCTCTGCCTCTCAATAACTTCCTGTTCCATCTCTCATGACAAATCTCTTCTTCATTCTTTAAGATGCAGCCCCCTTTTCTCTTTCCTTAAAGATGTCTGTCTGGCTCTATTTTGGGTGATGTGCTCTTTCTGCATCTCCCAGAGCCAGCCTGTGTGTGTCAGCTACAGCATTTATTTGCATCTCTGTGTCATATATCACCAAATCTGCCTAAGCTTGTGTGAGTCACTGCATGACAACTTCAGCCTCCACCAGCATTGTCCTCACTAACCACGAGGCTTAGACATTTGTCCAGTATGCTCAGGGTTGTGGGGTGGTAGCAGTAACCAGCTGATGAGCATCATTTCTTACATCAGAATCAAACCTGTAGATCTCTGCCATTCGTAAGTATTTGGAGTTTAAAATTGGCATAAAGATTTTCCTTAAAATAAGAACAAATGGCTTGAGTAGGCTTCTGGAATGTATGATATTTCTATTGGTTCATTTTGGTGTTCAGCATTCCCACATGAACCTAAACACGGCTCTGCTCTTAGTAGCTGTGCGACCCTGGGAAAGTCACTCAATCACCCTCAGCTAAATTTTGTTGTGTGAGAAATGGGAAGAGAGTTGTGATTTGTATTTAGTGAGTAATAACAAACAAAAGGCATTTAGCTTCCTGGAACCTGGTATGTAGTAGATCCTCATGAAATACTAGCTCTGTTGATAAAACTAGACCGAAAAGACCTTTTGAAGTCAACAACAGTATCATGCAGTGAAGGATGAGATGAGAAGCTGCTGCTGCTGCTGCAGCCTGCAGCTCCTGGAGGCCCGTTTTGTCCATGATTTAGCAGGAATGCACTACCTTTACATGAGGAGACACTGCCCACAGGAACCAAGGCCATTCTTTGAAGACAAACATGTTTTAATAGACTTTGCATTATATAATAGTGTAATATAAATAATAATTTATTTACATTATTATGTTATGACTTTTGTACAGAGCTTTACACCTAGATATTCTGAAGTTGGTGGTCTGTGAGTGGCATCGAGTGATGACTGACACACTCTGACCTGGGGTAGAACAACACGTTTCCCTGCATTTGCTCAATTTCGGGGCATCACCACCTGCTTTCAAGAGTGTGTTTTCCTATCCTTCTGAGTTTTGCCCACTTAAGCAATGGTTTTGCTGTGATAAACAATTACACTATTTATCAAAATATTACTTTGGAGATTACTGGTTCACATAGTTAATTTTCAAGTTTTCTTAAAATATCAGGCCCTTAGCTAATGTCAGTGGCTCCAAGGATGAGAAGCTAAAAACACCTTTTTTTTTTTTTTTTTGGCCAAGACAAAAAAACAACACATTTCAAACTTTACTGTCTCATGCTAGTCCCTGGATAATTAGAATTGAACACACTCCCCTCCCAGCCCAATCACAGCTAGTGAACAACCAAGATCTCCTGCAGGTGCCTTTGCCTTGGCTTTGTGAGCCTGGAGTTGCTGGCTGGCACTGGGCAGCAGACAGCAGAGCTGGTCCCATTTCTCCATGCTTTCCCCACTCTTTGGGGGACATGGGCACATTGAACAACCTGGGTCCTCACCTGGCGCTGACTGGGAAGCTATTTGATGTCAGGCTCAATGTGAACTTCTGATTTGAAAGGAGAGTATAGGTCACCCGGCCCCACTTACTCATTTTACCAAGAATGAAAATAAGGATCTATTCCAGACATGAGAGTACACATTGTAAGGCTGTGCAAGCTTGATGCACTTGTATCCACTCAGCACACACTTACTGAGGGCCAAGTGTCTCCAGCATGAAAGGTGCTCTAGTTCCTGGGGTTCAACCCTCCACAGAGGACAGCAGCACCTCAAGGGACAGAGGTGCAAAGAGCAATGTGGGGGCCCTTCTGCTGGAGAGGTGGCTAGGGAGGTCCTTAGAGGAAGTGACACCTGAGCTCTTCTCTGACGGGTGAAGCTGAATTACTTGAAGCTTACGGCAAAGAGGTGTCCAGAGAAGTGGAGCCTGTGAGCCAAAAGCATGAGCATAATGACTTGTCCAGAGAAGTGTAACAAGTTCCATATTGTCTTATGCCAAATCTGCACAAGAGTCACCAAAGGAAAGAGCAGGATCCTGGAGCCAGGGCCTTGGATTTCACCCGCTGGCAATGGGAATGTTCACTGGGAATTTTGGGGGGCAAAACATGAAAATGTTTCCTCTTAGCTCCAATTCTCTATCTCTCTGTCTCTTTCTGTCCCTCTCTCTCTCCCTTATATTTAATTTTTGTATTATCCTAAGAAAACACAGATGTCTCAGGCATGGGGTTTAGCAGCCTGCCTCTTTCTGGATGACCAGGGGAGCACTTTGGCCTCTGTGACCTTATTTACAATAATTCACGAATCTTGCAAAAAAAAAGTCATGGTAGCAGAGGTTAGAAAATCTCCTAGTGTTCCTTCTGAAACTTTGAATTTATGATTAATATGTTTAATCTTCATCTTCTGAAAAGTCACCAGTTACACAGTGAGGACCATAAAGGGAGTCTGTTTCTGTGGTTTGTGGCTTCAACAGTCAGCAGTTTTGCAGCAACAGCATTGCATGTGGGTTTTAGGCTGACGATGCTCAACAGTGGACAATTCTCTTCACCTGCCTGGGCCCCACGGCCCGCCCTTCCATACAGTGCAGGGTCACAGCTGAGCTCTCCGAGACATCTCACAGGGCCTCGGCTTCTGAAGTATCAAGTGTCTTCTAGGTGAAGATTTGGTCTCATAGCCTTTGTGGCTTCTTCCAGGTAACCGTTGGTTTTATGACCTAACCCTGGTATATGTGTGACATATGTGTGAATGTGTTCCCTGTGGCAGAGCTGAGGAAGGACTCAGTCATCACAGATGCCAAAAGGCAAATGCAGTGTGCTTTTTTCCAACGCCTCCAGTCTTGTATTATTTTTACCCATCAGCCCATTTGAAAAAGAAAAAAAAGCCTCCCCTTAGAATTAAATCCCCTCTGGAGATAATGAGCATTTTATAAATCTTTCATTTTTTTTTAGTCGCATTTGCTCCCACTTCCTGCCAGGATCCACTAGAGGGCAGAAACACCCGTGTGTATTAGTGTGGCACTTGCTGAGTCATAATAAAAACAGATACCCTGCCCTCCCGGAGCAGAACTCCAGTGCCGGGGCCAGCAGCAGCAAGTAAGAAAACCTTGGTTTCTGTATCTGCGTCAGCTACACAGTGCTTGCACACAGGAGGCATCAGCCAGTTTTCTCAGTTAAAGACACAGAAACAAAATGTGTCCTCACTACTTTTTGAATTTACCATGTTATCTAATGTTTTAACTTAATTGAGTGAATAAACTCCCTATGCATCTGGACACATGCATGGAAAATTCACAAACATTTCAAATCAAAACAGAGTATTTTGCAAAAAGAAAATTTCTTATATATGTGCATTTCACTTTTTTTTATCTTTTAGTGATTTTAATGTAATGAAATTGAAAACGCTGTGCTTCTAAAAGACTTTTTAAGGAGCACGGTATTTTTCCATTAACAAATTGGCAAATTATCTTCTACTATAGATAGAAGTTAATTGGCTGAGGGTAATAAACAGAAGATTAAAAAACAAATATTATCCCCTGATATTCTATCAAGGGCTACAGTGAATTACACACCCTGGCATGGGTTTGCACACCACGTGCTGGAAGCCAGCAGTCATGCAGGCCATGCTCTCCCACATTTAAAGAAGCCCATGATTTGCAGATAACGTGACTGTATATTTAGAAAACCTCAGCATCTCAGCCCAAAATCTCTTTAAGCTGATAAGCAACCTCACAAAGTCTCAGGATACAAAATCAATGTGCAAAAATCACAAGCATTCTTATACACAAATAACAGAAAAACAGAGAGCCAAATCATGAGTGAACAGTTCATGAGCAATTCACAATTGCTTCAAAGAGAATAAAATATCTAGGAATCCAACTTACAAGGGATGTGAAGGACCTCTTCAAGGAGAACTACAAACCACTGCTCAGCGAAATGAAAGAGGGTACAAACAAATGGAAGAACATTCCATGCTCATGGTTAGGAGGAATCAATATTGTGAAAATGGTCATACTGCCCAAGGTAATTTATAGATTCAATGCCATTCCCATCAAGCTACCAATGACTTTCTTCACAGAATTGGAAAAAAACTACTTTAAAGTTCATATGGAACCAAAAAAGAGCCTGCATTGCCAAGACAATCCTAACCCAAAAGAACAAAGCTGGAGACATCACACTACCTGAATTCAAACTATACAACAAGGCTACAGTTACCAAAACAGCATGGTACTGGTACCAAAACAGAGATATAAACCAATGGAATAGAACAGAGCCATCAGAAATAATACCACACATCTACAAGCATCTGATCTTTGACAAACCTGAGAAAAACAAGAAATGGGGAAAGGATTCTCTGTTTAATAATTGGTGCTGGGAAAACTGGCTAGTCATATGTAGAAAGCTGAAACTGGATCCCTTCCTTACACCTTATGCAAAAATTAATTCAAAATGATTTAAAGACTTAAATGTTAGACCTAAAACCATAAAAACTCTAGAAGAAAACCTAGGCAATACCATTCAGGACACAGGCATGGGCAAGGAATTCATGTCTAAAACACCAAAAGCAATGGCAAAAAAAAAGCCAAAATTGACAAATGGGATCTAATTAAACTAAAGAGCTTCTGCACAGCAAAAGAAACTGCCATCAGAGTGAACAGGCAACCTACAGAATGGGAGAAAATTTTTGCAATCTACTCATCTGACAAAGGGCTAATATCCAGAATCTACAATGAACTCAAACAAATTTATAAGAAAAACCAACAAACAACCCCATCAACAACTGGGTGAAGAATATGAACAGACACTTCTAAAAAGAAGATATTTATGCAGTCAAAAGACACAAGAAAAAATGCTCATCATCACTGGCCATCAGAGAAATGCAATTCAAAACCACAATGAGTTTTTTTAAACTATCCAGAAATGATCCACCTTGCTTTGGAAATTGAGATTACACTTGCATGGATAGTAGAGAAAGATAACCAAGTTACAGAGTACTCTTTCTCGTTACTGGAAAGCAACTTCAACAAGGTCCCAATTAAATTAGAATCAATTATTAGCTTCTATGGTTATGGTGCCTTGAACATCCAAGTATAATCCAGTAACAGAGGAAGATATTAAACTAACAGGTCATGGTTGAGTCAAGTAATTAAAACCCTAGGCAGAGCAGGAGGGAACTTCAGAAGGGTTGTTACATCCCAGAAGAACAGTTCTGAAGTACCCTGGAGACCTTTCTAATAACATAGCAACTAACAGTTCATCTAGCAATGAGGTACCTGATAACCGCAGGGTGAAGGTCTTTATAATGAGATTTCTTGGCATACCCTATCCTCTTTAATCACCTACAATATACCCTAAGATGAGATTTTAATAACAAAAATAGGCACTTACTCAACAATACATCACTATGACTATTTTTGTAACTTACTGATACAGAATAGAGCCTACTTCTTTATGACTCCAGATTGTGTCATTGATTTATTGGGATGTCAGGATTTCAACGAGTTGGATTTTTTTTTTTTCTTTTTGAGACCGAGTCTCTCTCTGTTGCCCAGGCTGGAGTGCAGTGGTGTGGTCTCCGCTCACTGAAACCTCCGCCTCCTGGGTTCAAGTGATTCTCCTGCCTCAGCTTCCCCAGGAACTGGGACTGCAGGTGTACACCATCACACCTGGCTATTTTTTTTTTTTTGGTAGAGACGGGGTTTCACCATGTTGGCCAGCCTGGTCTCAAACTCCTGACCTCAAGTGATCCACCCGCCTCAGCCTCCCAAAGTGCTGAAATTACAGGCGTGAGCCACTGCACCCGGTCAGGATTATTTTAAGTCAAGATGCTTGCCCTGTGACCTCAAACAACTCAAGACATTGGTTCTAGCTATCCTGTAGTTTTCCCTTGATTAATATTCACTTATTGCTTATTAAGGAAGATGCAAATAAGCATGCTGTTCCCAGCAGAAAGCATCACTACATCAAAGATAGAAAAAAGAATCCTCCTTGACTTATGAGGACTAAATAAGAGACAAAGCAGGTAAAGATTCCTTTGTACAGGCTGTGCAAATGAATCATAGTAATGAATGAATAAGCCTGAGACAAATCAAAACAGCAAAGTATGAGGAAATATTTGGGGTAAATCACATGATGCCAAGGCAGCTTATACTTACTATATCTCACATAATGAACAGTGAGTCCAATGCACACTGCCAGGACGATCAGGGAGATGAAGATGATGACGCCGATGAACCAGGGCTCCCAACAAACTCTTTTCCTAGCCCTCACCATATCTGGCCTAAGGAAGAAAGTAAATAGAGTATTTCAGAGCATGCAACACATCCACTCCTTAGACAAAACAGATATTTTTGGGGAATAAAGGACATTCAGTTGGAGGGTCGTGTACTGTCTGGGTTTAGAGCACACCCTGGTTCTAGGCTGCTGAGGCGAATCCTGATTCTGACTCCTGTTTCTGGGCAAGTAGTTTGACTTTTCTGTGCTTCAGTTTCCTCATCCATAAAAGGAAGATGATAATGATAGTACCTATTTCATGAGATTAGGGTTAGGGCTAGGGTTAGGGCTTACAATGCCTGACATGTAGAAAGTGCAATATTAAATGTTAGCTATCACTTGTTGAGCCAGCCATGTACTTGATATAGAGTTAGACACTCAGGAGCTACAGAAATATTTTAAGCCTTTTCCCTAGCACTCTAGAATCTTAAATAGCCTTTGAAATGTGTTACAGCTTGAAGCATACCAGGTTTCACATAGAGTTGCTAATTCTATTGTTCTAATTTTCTGATCTATTACCAAACCAAACTTTGAGGATACATAGAACAGACAACCAGAGGCCGCTTCCTAAAGAACCTGAGGTTTTGAGCTAATATTTACCTCTAAGCTTTAATGATGCTACAGGAGGCTGGACACGGTGGCTCACGCCTGTAATCCCAGCACTTTGGGAGGTCGAGGCGGGCAGATCACGAGGTCAGGAGATCAAGACCATCCTGGCTAACACCGTGAAACCCTGTGTCTACTAAAAATACAAAAAAAATTATCCGGGTGTGGTGGTGGGCGCCTGTGGTCCCAGCTACTCGGGAGGCTGAGGCAGGAGAATGGCATGAACCCAGGAGGCAGAGCTTGCAGTGAGCTGAGATCGCGCCACTGCACTCCAGCCTGGGCAACAGAGCGAGAGTCCATCTCAAAAAAAAAAAAGATGCCACCGGAAATTCTTTTTGCATGAGATTCCCTCAACTTCTTCTATTTGTTCTGCCTTCAAAAATACAAGTTACTGAAAAACATTGGTCCACATGATTTTTGTTTCATTGGTACAGTTGCTGTCCCATTGGGTTATAATATTTGGTAAGCAAACTGTAAAGCGAGAAATGTGAAATAATAAGTCAGAGATGACTAAGGAGTTTGAATACAATACTCTTATTTTAGATTTCTTGAGGCATTTACTATGCCAGTGTGTGCTGTGCTTTCTTTTTCTAGAGTGCTGTCTGCTACATGAGGACTTGAGGAAAACATGATATTCTCCTGGAGGAGTACTGGGTGTTGAATCAGAAAAAGGAGAATTCTAAGTGCAGCCCTTTCCATAACAGATCTGCGACTTGGACAAATCATTTAAACATCGAGCTCAATTTCTCCATGTATCAGTAAAGAGTGGGATAACCATTCCATCTAAAGCACTTTGGGACCTAAAATTAGATCATTTCCCAAAAAATACTTTTTGTTTACAAAAATCAAGAACACTCTGTTTCCTGATGATATAGGATCAGGAAGTGATGATATTATCACGTTGGCCCCTGTCACATCATCATTACATCCTGTCTCTGGCTGGACACAAAATAAAGAGCATTGGCAGAGAAGTCAATGGTGTTATCATCGCTTTACAATCCTGTCCCTGGGAAAGGCACTGAGATGTAGTGGAAGGCTCCAGGGACTCTGCTTGTTCTTCTGCCTTGTTCCTGTGATTTTTCCACAGGGCCGTAACCAGGGAAGCTTTATCTTACTCTTCCCAACCTTTCCCATCTCCAGTTTTCCCTTGAGTAGAATTCCAAACACCTGTTCCTAGAATGGCACTTACTGCAATATAAAAACTCTTCTCCACAATGAGGTTACGTTTTACCTGCAACTGTGCCTAAGAAACCCGCAAAACTGCCTCCTGTTCCTTCATCCCTGAATGCTTGCTATTAATCTGTTGCAGAAGAAAGGAGATGTCTGTAACAGACGTAAGCAAAACTTTGAGGGGGAATACAGGGAGAGGAGGGTTTCTCAACTAATATCAAAACATGTCAGATGAAGAATATGAATGTGTGCTTGTAGAAAGCATGAAATCATCAAAAGTATATGATTGTTATGTAGAATTGTGAAATATTAGACGCGTTCTATTTGTTCTGCAGTAAGTTTTTTGTTTTTTGTTTTTTTTTTTTGAGACGGAGTCTCGCTGTGTCGCCCAGGCTGGAGTGCAGTGGCGCGATCTCTGCTCACTGCAAGCTCCGCCTCCCAGGTTCACGCCATTCTCCTGCCTCAGCCTCTCCGAGTAGCTGGGACTACAGGCGCCCGCCACCACGCCCGGCTACAGTAAGTTTTAATCAAGACAAAAATGTAGACAGTGCACCCATTCTATTGATGAGGTAGGTTTCATGTATTAACATTAAAAATGTTAATGATAAGTTTTAATTTTAAAAAGTTATAGAATAATATGCATTCCATGTTTCAGTTTTTATAAATAAAACTATATACATGTGTGCATAACAAAATATATAGAAGACACAACAGATATTTATTAGTAAGAAGCAGAATAACAAATAAGCAAGAAATTTTAATTTTAATTTACGGTTTTGTTTGTTTTGTGTGGATTTTTTAAGAACAACATTATGGCTTTTGAATTAAAAAAGAGAGAGAGAGACATAGGACGTTCTTAAAATATGAAAAAAAACTAAGGAAGATTATATATGTATTTTCATGGAATTTACATCACTGCAGTGTCCAAGGTACCACTGTGATTCCTTTTCTGACCCCCACCTTCCCACATTACTCACAATTATTTTAGTGACTTGCTGACCTGGTTGGATAGAAGAAGACAAAAGGGATAACATGGGACAAAGAAAAAAGAGAATCCAGTCAAAAATACTTTGAATAAACAATTAAGAGATTATATTTCTGAGCCCTGCCACCAACTCATTTATTATATAGTCTTGTACGCACAGATTCAATCATCTGTCTTAATTTCTCCATGTGAAAAACGAGGATAATAAGTCCAGACCCCTCCTAACCTAATGAGCTAGGTAGAGATAAAAATGATAAGGCCGTTTGGTACTTTGAGCTCCCAAGTGGAAAAATCATTGTACAAATAACAAGGATGATAATTATCATCACCATTATTTTAATTATTAGTAATAGTGGTAGTGACCACATTACTAAGATGTTTGTCATTTGAAACATTATTTGTTCTTTTCGCAGTCTGTATAGCATTGTTTTTCAAACTGATTCACACTATTTTTTTAGCTTTTTTGAGATATGATTGACCCTATTTCTTAATTACTTTTTTATTTTCTCAGTAAGTGATTCAATACTGAATTCTTTCAAATTAGATGTGAAAAAAGTATGCTCAAAGAAAGTAGTAAAGCGAAGGAATAAATTTATTTTACCTATCAACAGACATTTGTATAATTAACCTCCTCCTGAACATACGTAAACACTTGTCCAGTCATTATTTCCATCTATCAAAACTTATGTGCACCTATTCATGTAAAATCACCTTCAGATAGACTGATTGAATTCTAATAGCTTTAGTAATATCAAATTGCCTTCTGTATATGATTTTCTTTTCAATCTGGAGACATGTATAATTAGTGACAAGTCAAGTGAATATAACAGTTAAAGTATGCTTATGTTTTTTTAGCCCCAAATTACCAGAAAACAAGCAATATGTTTAGAGCTGCATTATTATTATCACTTATTAATGTGTCATTTTTAGAATAGTGCTAAAAAAGAAAAGCAGCAGCAACAGCAAAAAGACAAGGGGAAAAAGGTACTAAAGGTAATAATGACATGTCAAGGCTCAGCGTTTCAAAGAAAAATTTACCAGAAGAAGCCTCTTCACAGCAATACCACCAATCAATAGTGGGTCTTCTAAAAAAAGAAAAATTATACTTTAAGCTCTGGGGTACATGTGCAGAATGTGCAGGTTTGTTACATAGGTATACACGTGCCATGGTGGTTTGCTGCACCCATCAACCCGTCATCTACATTACGTATTTCTCCTAATGCTATCCCTCCCCTAGCCCCCCACCCACTGACAGGCCCCAGTGTATGATGTTTCATTCCTTGTGTCCATGTGTTCTCATTGTTTAACTCCCACTTATGAGTGAGAACGTGCAGTGCTTGGCTTTCTGTTCTTGTGTTAGTTTGCTGAGAATGATGGTTTCCAGCTTCATTCGAGTCCCTGCAAAGAATATGAACTCATCCTTTTTTATGGCTGCATAGTATTCCCTGGTGTATATATGCCACATTTTCTTTATCCAGTCTATCATTGAAGAAGAAAGGAGATGCGTATAACAGACATCACTGATGGGCATTTAGGTTGGTTCCAAGTCTTTGCTATTGTGAATAGTGCCACAATAAACATACATGTGCGTATGTCTTTATAGCAGCATGATTTATATTCCTTCAGGTATATACCCAGTAATGGGATCGCTGGGTCAAACAGTATTTCTGGTTCTAGATCCCTGAGGAATCACCACACTGTCTTCCACCATGGTTGAACTAATTTACACTCCCACCAACAGTGTAAAAATATTCCTATTTCTCCACATCCTCTCCAGCATCTGTTGTTTCCTGACTTTTTAATGATTGCCGTTCTAACTGGCATGAGATGGTATCTCACTGTGGTTTTGATTTGCATTTCTCTAATGACCAGTGATGATAAGCTTTTTTTCCATGTTTGTTGGCTGCATGAATGTCTTCTTTTGAGAAGTGTCTGTTCATATCCTTTGCCTACTTTTTTATGGGCTTGTTTTTTTCTTGTAAATTTAAGTTCTTTGTAGATTCTGCATATTAGCCCTTTCTCAGATAAACAGATTGCAAAAATTTTCTCCCATCCTTCCGGTTGCCTGTTCACTCTGATGATAGTTTCTTTTGCTGTGCAGAGGCTCTCTAGTTTAATTAGATCCCATTTGTCAATTTTGGCTTTTGTTGCCATTGCTTTTGGCGTTTTAGTCATGAAGTCTTTGCCCATGCCTATGTCCTGAATGGTATTGCCCGGGTTTTCTTCTAGGGTTTTTATGGTTTTAGGCCTTATGTTTAAGTCTCTAATCCATCTTGTGTTAATTTTTGTATAAGGTGTAAGGAAGAGGTCCACTTTCAGTTTTCTGCATATGACTAGCCAGTTTTCTCAACACCGTGTATTAAATAGGGAATCCTTTCCTCATTGCTTGTTTTTGTCAGGTTTGTCAAAGATCAGATGGTTGCAGATGTGTGGCATTATTTCTGAGGCCTCTGTTCTGTTCCATTGGTCTATATATCTGTTTTGGCATATGTTACGTATTTGACAGTAGCTTAGCTCTTAGGATTGTGCCTGCTTATCCTATCAACAAAAGTATTTGAGATGTGTTTTACTTTGTGAAAAGCCCAAACCAGCAAGCATTGGTAACATCATTCATCCTTCTCACACTTTCTAGAACAAGACTATAAAAATATCCACAGTAGAATTAAAAAAGAATATTATATATATGTACATGGATTATATATTTTCATTGCTGTTTTTTTAAAGAATAAATACAAGCAAATTACTCCACATAAAATTACAAATAACATATTTCTGCCTTATCCACTGGAAGACAAAACACATCTATAAGTATCTAATAGCATCACCCAGGCCCTTGGGCTGAATTACAATGTTTGCATTCCCTACCATAATAATTACGGCTAGTTCTCATAGAGAAGTTACAAAACCCAGAGTTTAACTATTTCTATTTAACGAACCATAAAACTTAAGTGGCAGTATCTTTCCTCTACCTTTAAAAGGAGGTTGTGAATATTGCATATGATATCAACAGACTTTGTTAGATAGGTGTACTACATAAATATTAGTGGCAACTCAACCGTAAGGAATGTCTCTGACCTCCACTGTGATTATCATCAAGGTCTTTATTAAGTTCACAGCTAGATATGGTACCGCACAGGTGACTACAAACTGATATTTCAGTTGACACTTGGCCTAATCTCTAGAAATTTGCAGCTACGTACAGATAGGTGAGTTGCAAAAAAATTAAAGATATTATTAAGTAATTAGTTATGGGTTTATAGACTTAAATTAAGCTACTGAAGTTTGAATTCTACTGATATAATTGCTTTCTTCTCCTCAAACTCTTTTTAGTTCAAGATAATAAATTGGCATTATCTGAGTCAGCAACTTTATACGCAACAATATCCCACAGCAAAGTTAATGAGGGATGCCTTTGCAGACAATCATAGGGAATTCTACACACTTCAAAGTGTGAAAGATAAATAAGAATTGACAAGCAGTGTGCTGATATCATGGCAAGTGTATCAGAAGAAAATGATTGGGAAACCTGAGATAGAGACACTCTTGTGGCTGCTGATAGATAGCTTGAGACTTTCAGAAACTACCGAATCTTCCTGTTGACATTGTCTAGATGACTCCAAGGAAGTTTGCATGATACAATGGAAGTAGATCTAAACTGGAAAACCAGTAACCTATGTCTTAGTGTTAGTTCAAACAGATGAGAAATCTGAGAGCATATTCCACATGACACGAGTTCTAGCATCCCCTGAGCCCCAACTTGTTGATGTTGAGAGCTCTCCTTTTCCTCACATGTTAAAAAATCAGTGGAAATTTAAATTGATCTAAATGTTCTTCAATTGCCATCCAAGCTAATGTTCCATGCCTCACATAACACAAAAATATTAAATATCCTAATTAAAATTCAGCATTTATTGCTGGGTGTGGTGGCTCATGCCTGTAATCCCAGCACTTTGGGAGGCCGAAGCAGGCGGATCACGAGGTCAGGAGATCGAGACCACGGTGAAACCCCGTCTCTACTAAAAATACAAAAAATTAGCCAGGCGTGGTGGCGGGCACTTGTAGTCCCAGCTACTCAGAGAGGCTGAGGCAGGAGAATGGCAGGAACCCGGGAGGCAGAGCTGGCAGTGAGCCGAGATTGCACCACTGCACTCCAGCCTGGGCCACAGAGCAAGACTCCGTCTCAAAAAAAAAAAAAAAATCAGCATTTATTAAACAATCAGACTTCAGGTAATTTTTCAAATGCCTCATTTTTCTGTTGACTACAATGTCAGATAATTTGAAATAATTTGCAGTCAAACTAAGAGACTACAAGTTATTTGAAACGATCTAAGTACCATACCTGAGAAAGCCAGACTTTGAAAATCATACTTTACTACTTGCATTGAGAAGTTGGTTAAGGGGTACGAAAGTATGGATAGAAGGAATAAGTTCTACTATTCAGTACAGTAGGGAACTTTTAGTTAACAATATCTTGTTGTGCATTTCAAAACAGCTAGAAGAGAACTGTAATATTTCCAACACAAGATGGTGATAGACATCCCAGTTACCCTGATTTGATCATTACACATTGCATACAAGCATCAAAATATCACAGATACCCCCAAAATATGTATAACTACTATACATCAATTTTTTAAAATCTCTAGACTCTGATTAAATTGTGCCTGAATGTGACAGTTGGGCCACATGCTAACACCCTGTTGTGTCCTCTGGCTTGCTGTTTCCTTAGAAAGCACTCTAAACCATACACTAAGAATACTTTAGACAATCTAGAAATTTCTACATGTAACAAAATTCTATCTGAATTCATTCAGCAATGAAGAGAAATTGAAAAATGTATAGACCCTGTCAATGTTTAAATAATTCTTCCAAAATGAAAAGTGAGTTTTCTTGATTAAAGAATTTTCTGCCTGAGTTACCGACCTGAAATATATGTAAGGATTCAGTTTTAATTTTTGGATGGTACACAAAATTTATGAAATTTTTTATTATATACTCACCTTGACAATTATGTTCTAATATATTGGTATTTAATAATAACATAGTAAAATAAGCTCAGGTTCGTATTAGAATAAAGTAGGATTTCTGTGCAAATTAATACCATAAAAATTATAAGAAATGCATTATTTTACCCAAAAGAACAAACACTTTTAGTTACCAATATCCATGTGTTCAATTCATATCTATATACTGATGACTACAAAATCCACAACTGCAGCTCAGCTCACTTGCCTACACTTCAGAACTATATATTGACCAGCCTATGTTCATCACAATGGGCTATACCTCTTACCGTTCAAACTTAATACAGCTGTACTAGAAACTCCTAGACGCCTATCCCAAATATTTATTCTTTTTTTCCTAATAACAGAAACCTTGATCTTTGGTTAGGCATACAGCCACCAGAAAAATCAAATAGTGCCCCTTGTCTGTAAGAGTCAGCATGTGAATACTTTCTTTCCCATGGAGTCTCTATTTTGTCAGCTAGAAGTCTAATGTGTGTTTCACAGTTAGAATACATATGTGCTGGTGGAAGCACAGGTTGCCACAGTAGACCAGGATTTGGAAGACACATAATCAAGCTGGTAGAACAACACAATAGTAGGAGCCTAGACTCCTGATTATTTTGTGAACCTCCCTACTAGCTCTTCCCTGCCTATCTCCAGAATTGTTTCGCATTAAACAGAACAAAATTCCATTTTATGTAATCCCCTGTTACTCTGGGTTTCCTGTCACTCATAGCTAAATCCAATAGTATTATAATATGCAAAACAGATTGTTGCAATCAAGGGAAATTGCCATTTTCACATAATGATCTTTGGGAAAAGAGGACATGAAGACACATATTTACTAATTCTCTTGCGAATTCTGTATATATGAAAGATGGTAAACTATTTTAACTTAATTTTCTCTAGCAGCATAATTTTGAGATACAATTAATTATAATATTAATATATCAGAAGACCAAGGTTCTAGTCAAGAGCCTCCTTGTAACAAGCTCTATGACTTCAAGCAAATGACTTCCATTTTCTTGTTTAGTGGATAAAGACTTGGGCTTAGGCATCCAACAGCTTGGGATTAGTCCTAACTGCCTGTTACTAGCTAGGTGGCAGTAGGAAAGTTACTCACCCTCTCTAAATCTACATTTCCCCACCCACAAATGGAGATAATGATAGGATCTAACTCAGAAGATTCTTCTGAAGATTAAATAAAGTAACACAAGGCAGATGGCACCATGCCAGGCACACAGTAAATACACCAAAAAAGTTGGCCATTTTCATTACTTCCTCTTTCATAACGAAAAATTAGTTTTAAGGTGGGTTGAAAAATCCACCCAGATGCCTCACATATGCCTAAGGGAATAAAAGGAAGGTAGAGGAAGCTTCTAGCCTCTATCCCACTCCACCCACAGCAATTCTGCTCCAAACATCAAGGGTCTGCATTAAGCTTCCAGTGCAAAAAGGGATTCAACTAGTAAAGAAAACTTTAAGAAGCATTCCTCTTCGGACCCATACAATTCAGAGACTTGAGTCAGGCAGCTGCCAATTGTCCTACAGTTTAGTACAAGAATTCAGTGCCCTGTTTTTAAAAGGCCAAATATAGCTTTATTGTTGAATCAAATAATGTGTCCCCAAATGCCTAATAATGACTTGAATGTACTGTATAATTAAAAGATTGGTTTGAAATATTTTTAAAGTGTTCATTTATTATCTTTGGTATTTTCTGAATTAGGAAAGTTGAAACACTAAGATAAAGTAATTTTTTGAAAGCCAAGGTAAGTTATCTGTGCTTCACCAAAGAAGCACTTCTGATCCCAGAATCATGACCTGGCAGAAGACAGGACTAGAAAGCACAGGGCTGATGTGAGAACAGATGTGCTCGGATTCCAGCTCTACCAGTCATTTAGCAGACACTTGGAAGTCTCAGTCTTCCTAATTTTTGGTTTCCCTAGAGGTAAAGTCATGGTAATATTAAAATTATCTGATTCTCAGGGTTGTAAAGTACTAAATGAGAAAACATATGTTGAAATTATATATGTAGCATATTTATGTCAAATAATATTTTTATTTTTACATTATGTACCCTCCCTAAATTTTACTAACAGTGACCTGACAAGATTTAATGTGAAGTAACTAATTTTAAATGGGCCATATATTTTCATACAAGCTTAAATGGTAATATTAATAAAAATAACAATAATACGTCTTGGGTCACGTAGTCACCAGTGTTAATTTAACTCTTCTATTTGACTGTATTCACATCAGTATACAGGTGAAGTGGGAGGACGGACTCTATCTCTGTCTTGACTGACTCATCCATTCCTGTGGCCACAAGCAAATTATCTCATCTTTGAGCATTTTGTTCCCTTCCTTTAGAGAATGCAGAGAGCAATGCTTCCTATCCGCTGGCCTTAGAGGTCTACTTCAAAGATCATCCATAACAATGTTTCTTGAAAATGTAAATTTTTCATCTTTTAAGACAGTAAGTCAGTTCAATCAAAGCAGTAAAAGAACCACTTAGGCAGACAAAGGAGACATTGTGAGGGTGGTATAGCATTGTGATTAAGAGCATAGGCTTTGAAGTCAGATTGACCCTGGTTAACCATCAGTTCTGCCTTTTATTATTACCCCTGGGCAAAAAAAAATAATTACCTGTCTGAGCCTCATGTTTCTCATCTGTGAAATGAGTATGATAATATAACCATAGGTTGATATAAAGTTTAAATGCATGCGATGTTTTAAGACAGTAGTTGGCAGATAGTACATGTGAAACTAAAGACAGTAATTATTATTTTGTCCTGCACTGACTCACAGTTCAACTTTAAACAAATTGCTAAATCCCTCTGTGTCTGCTTTTGCAGCTTCAAAACAGAGATATCATCTGACATCTTCAGATAAAAGGTTGCAAAATAGAATTTAAATATGCCTGTATGGTACTTTGGATCCCCCTAAGATTAGTTCTATCATCTTAGAATTACAATTCTAAAAATCTCACAAATTGCCCTACCACACAGGCCATGTGTGTACATGGGAGAAGAAGGTTGGGCTCACAGGTTCCGGCATGACTCAGTGTTTCTACAGCCCATTTTTCTTTCTCAACCTCTTAAAACCTTCCTTCTCTCTAATCCAGTCATTTTAAACCTATTAAAACCTGAAAATGTGAAAGTATTCTTCACAGTTCTTATGTATTGTCTTCAATGAGAGCAGATCCAAAGGAGTGCACTTGAAGAACTTCTCTGTGCAGTTTCTCTAAACTCTAACCATGGGAGAGCCATAAAACAAGCCAGAGAACCCATTTCACCTCTTACCCTTCCAGAAGACCTGCTTCACGACTGTTCAATCTACCTTATTCACAAGCACTAAAACCATCAGGCATACTTGTAAATCTCACTGCTAATACGGAAACACACGATACTGTTATTTTTCATATTTTTCTGGATTGTTTCTATTTATTTTCTCTTTAAGTTGAAGCAATGACATATTTTTGGAGGAAAGCAGACAATGACAGAACAACAAAGATTCATTAAGCAGACAGCTACTGCAGACCAGTGAATTAGTTCCATGAAATGTTGCCCTAAGATACACATGATTTTCACAATATAGCAAATGTAATCCTTTTTAGAAAACAGAGATGATGTAGTTTAAGTGCTATAGGCTGATCACCTTTGAAACAGTGCAGAAAAGATAAATCACTGCTTAATTAGTTTAAATACGAAGTCGGTTGCATTAGGGCAGGCAGTGCATTTTTCAAAATGTTTTTAAAACTTATAAATGAAAGTAAAATTATACCTCCACACTTCTTTCCTCAGCATAAATGTGCATGATTTCATATTAGTCTTTACATCTTCTGGTTTTTTAAATCTATGCACCGACATTTTCTCCATGTGTGGATATGTGTGGGTTTATTTTCTATTTCTCTGTTGCCATCTATTTTCTCTGTAAACTTTCCAAAGATTCTACTTTTAGCTTCCTACACATGGTAGACAATATGTTATGGGGAAAAAAGTATAGATTTTAAAATCAGAAAGATCAGGGTTAGATTCTAGATTCAACACTTACCGCCTAGACAGTCTGAGCCACAGGTATTTCATCTTTTAAAAGGAATGAAAGCAATAACCACTTATCAAAGCATTATCAAAATTTAATGAAATTGCATTTTATAAAATACACAATATATAGTAGATGATCAACAGATAGTCTCTTCCACACAGGACTCAGTATGCAATGAGAACACACTAGAAGTTGTTATATGGATCAGCGCTGATTCTAGCTGAAGGAGAAGTATGAGCACATGTTAAGTACTTACAGAACAATCACATAGCACCTCTGGGCCTAAGCCTCAAAGGAGTTTCCCTTCAGTATCCCTACTGATTAATGTCACAGGGTAACACTGCTAGATTAATTTTATACCAGGGTTTTTCCTGTAAACAAATAGATTTTTATGATCCAAATAAAGTCATCCTCCTTATCAGACACAAATTAACCAAAAAATGTCTATGTTCTCCCCTCTCAGTTTCCCATCCTTCCTGAAATTATCCTCTCTTTCTTAATCATTACCATGTTGCATAAATGAGTACTTTTCTCCCTTGAAGGGAAAGGTGACTGGGAAAGAGCACCTCCCATTAAGATGTAATTACACCAATTTAAATAAAACAAAGAATACTTTTAACAACTGGCCTATTTCATTTATGGTTTAATTTCTTTCAGGCTTACACATTTCTTTTGCTTTTTCTATGTCTTTACACTATTAGTGCTTGTCAAACTTTAGGGTAAATAAGAATTACATTGTGTAAATGTTTTAAATATGATTTCCATGTCTCAACCAGAGATTCATTAGAATTTCTGGGATGAGAGATGGACTTTCCCATTTTTAATAAGCTCTGTAATGCACGGGTCTATGGACCACACTTTTAGAGACAGTGCTTACCCTATTAAGTAAAAATTAAAGTTGTCCATTTTGTCTCATTTGAATATTACTCATTTCACCTTCAGCCATCTCAATATGTGTGAATGTCAATGCCTATAAATTCAGTCTGCTTATTTTTACTTCTCAGTGGTTGCTGATAAATATAGTTAGTATACACCCCTATCACCAATAAGTATATTTAATGGATACGTTCTTCTCTTCCCAAATCTGTTTTCTATAAGCTTATGCCTGATAAAGTTTTCTTTAACTTTCTGTTGTGTGTTTATAAAATTCATGTGTTGATCTCTTCATGCTAAAAGAATAGTCCAAAATAAGAGTTTGGAGAAAATGGCAGTACAAGAAGAATAATGTTTACCCAGTTTAAATTTCTTCCTACCCTTAAATTCTAAAAAAAAAAAAAAAATTGATTCTTATTCAGGTAGAGTCAGGGAGAAGGCGATCCAAAATCTGACTATTTAATAAAATTCCCCACCTGTTTCTTATATTCTGAGTTAAAACCAATGACCTTAAAAAGAAATAGTCTGCTTATATCCTAGGATTTCAATTATCCCTCTTCCTCGATAACACTCCTGTTGGAACATTTACGACAGCAAATGTGAATAATAAACTTAATCCCTTTTTGCCCTAGTACGTGCTCTTAACATTTTATCTCATCTAGACCCACTCAAACATAGATGTGCTTCATCTGTTATACAATCTTCAGATCAGGAAGATGTATTTGTTTGTTGGATGTTTAGTTTTGGATTTTGTTTTTTTCCTTGAGAGATTACTTGCATCTATTCTGCAGCAGGATTTTTAAAAATAGGCACATCTTTTGCTTCAAATTAGACACTACATTCAGAAAAGTTGACTCCAGTATTCCCATATTATACCTCTTCTACACATTTATAACCAAATTCCAAATATCTGACATATACCATAGATAAGGATTGGAATCTATTTAGTATCTTAAGTTTATTGGAAGCTTTCTTGAAGCACTGTTTTCTATAGTAAAGTTAATGAGAAAAAGAGAATAGGGTACAAAACCATCATTGGTCATAAAGAAATACTTGCGAAAGGCAGGGACCCTTGATAGGCCTGACAAAATTTTTAGTATCCGTAGCTTTCAGTTGCTTCATGGATATGTACAGAAGAGTATTAAACTTCTAATAACAAGTATGTAGAACTTTCAACTGATGACAGAACCTGTTTTTCCATGTTAAATGAAGACCACAGATTTCATTCAAAGTTTAACATTTTCAAACTGTTCTGAAAGTAAAAACTAATAAAAAATGATAGGTCAATATGTGAATCAGAGAAAAGAAACTTCCATCAGAAGATAAAATTATTTTCAAAGACAAAACTAGTACCCCAAAACCTTGTTACTGATTAGTTCCTAACTTTGAAAGAAAACCTCATAAGGATCATGACTTATCTTTGGAGAAGTTGACTATGACCAGGCGTATCAGTGGATTTATTTTTTAAATCAGGCTATAATTATTTAGTCATATTATTTTCTTCAGTTGTTTCTGATTCTTTCAAGACATCTAGAATTTTTGAATTTTTAACTACTTACAGAAATAAACATATTTTATCTGCATTATTTCAGACTTTTTTTCATGTACACCTTCTAAAATAAAAGTATTTCTCAATAAGACAAACAAAGCCCAAGCTAAAAATATGTTATATCTTTCTTGAAACATATGGGCAAATGAACTAAAAGACAGCTGTCAAACACCATGTACCTTTACATTGTGTAGAAACCTTCTAAAAGGTTTCTTGCCTTGGTAAGGACCTTGCCTTGGTAAGGACCTGCTTCAAGGGTGCGGAAATTCCTAATTTCTTCTGTGACCCTTCTCAACTCCCCCATCTTGCATGTTGTGACACCGTCACCAATAACATAATCATGTATTTTCCTGCTGCCGTATTTGGGTTCCTTCCCATCTCGGGGACCCTTTCCTCTTACTATAAAATGGTTTTCTCCATCCTGAGGCTTTCATCGTCAGGTGGGAAGTATAAAGCCTTCTCCACCTGTGGGTCTCACCTGTCAGTTGTTTGCTGAGTTTATGGAAGAGGCGCTGGAGGGAACCTCAGTTCAGATGTGTCCTCTTCCCCCAGAAAGGTTGCAGTGGCCTCGGTGATGTACACGGTGGTCACCCCCATGCTGAACCCCTTCGTCGACAGCCTGAGAAACAGGGATAGTAAAGGTGTCCTGCAGCAGCCACACGGCAGCACGGTCCAATCTCCATATCTTTTTATCTGTTCCATTCCTTCTGTAGTGTGGGTTAAAAAAGGCAGTCAGGTCAAATAAGAATGATAACACAGGGTGAACACCCACTGTGACATTAGGAGTAATACCTCCTTAGGATATAAAAAACACTGTCACAGAGTATACACACGAGGGGTACACCCACTGTGATATTAGAAGTAATATCTCCCTATAATATGAAGAAAAATATCACAGGGTGATTTTATTCCCGATGTTGGTAATAAAACAATGATAAATATTAAGATTAATAACTAATATTAAAAATGGCATTGATAGTAATAATTCTAATCATGCATAATCCTCTCTTTAAAATAATCATTAATGATTAATAACGTTATACTATGAATTAATATTAGCATTGATAGTTATTAATGAGACTGATGTTTAATAATTCACAATATTATGACTCCTAATACCGCAGGAGGTGTACACCTGCCTGTGATATTGTTCCTAATATCCAAGGATGGAGAGCATGATATTAGTTTTAATATCGCAGTAGGTGTACACTCACCCTGTGACACTGATCCTAATATCCAGCGGGTAGAGTATGACATGACTGCAACATAGCAATGAATGTACAGCCACCCGGTGATATTGCTCCTAACATTCACGGAAGAAGCGTATGACGTTACTCCCAATATCGCAGGGAGTGTCCACCCCTTTTGTGATATTGTTCCTAGTATCCCGAGGGGGAGAGGATGATAATAATTCCAGCATCGCAGGCTGTATTCACCCACTCTGTGATATTGTTATTAATATCGCAGGGAGTAGAAACACCCCTGTGATACTGTTGTTAATCTTAAGGGAGGAAGAGGATGATGTTACTCGAATACAGACGGGTGTACGTCCTCTGTAGAAAGCCGGTGTACACCCGTCTGTGAAATAGTTGACGATTTCCAGAGGGGAAGATGATATTAGTCACAATATGGTAAACAGGCTGTGAGTCCACCGCGGGTCCTAAGAGCCAGGGGGGCAGAGGGGCTGGCTCTCAGTCCCCACCTCGCGGGGGGCGCCTCGCCCCCCTGCCTCTCCCGCCCTGCATATTACGAAAAATATCACAGAGTGGGTGTACACCTCCTGCGATATGGGGGGTAATATCATCTTGTCTTCTTTTGGATACTAGGAACAATATCACACTGGTTTGTACACTTTCTCTGATATTGGGAGTAATATCAACCTCTCTGCCTTGGAATATTAAGAACAATGTCACAGAATGGATGTACACCCCCTGCGATATTGGGAGTAATAGCAGCCTCTCCTCTCCGTGGATGTTCGGAGTCATATCCCAGGGTGGCTGTACACCTCCTGCTGTATGCACCCTATTTGTAATCTTTTATCCCTCGCCCCCCTCCCTATTAAATAGTAGACAAAAAATAATGGGTTTAGAATAAATGAGTTCAAACAAATTGTCAAACATATGTGGGAAAATTGGAATCAGTTTCTGAGGAAAAGCAAAAAACTCAACAGAAATGCTCATAAAGCATCATCCCTTCATGCCTAGAGCTGCCAGGACACCAGAACACCAAAATCAGCTAGGGAAATTTTGTAGAAGTTCTAGATGTACTAGTTGTTCTGTGAATACACAGAGAAGTAATTATAACTGTTACCTGCATGTAGAGTAAAGATGAGACGGGATTGGTCATGGTGGCAGCTACCTCAGGTGTTACAAGGCAGACGTGGTTCCAGGACAGTATGTGTCAGGGCAGAGGGGTCCTCGGAGGCTATTAGAAGCTGGTCATGGCACAGACATTGTAACTCAGATGGTCTCATTACTTTCAATGACAAAAGCAAAATTGCTTTTGCATCGGCCTAATACAACGGCCTGGCAAGAGCACAGGAAACGTCCCTGTGGTGTTAGATGGAGACCTCTGATGCAGCACAATTCCTTCAACCCCTTCTCCAAAACCCCCTCTTCCAATTCCACTGAAGAGAAAATCTGATGCAAATCTGGTGTAAGCAGGCTCAGATATATCTACCACTATAGATAGTAGAGGTGACTCACAAATCCAAGCCTATCAAATACATCACTAACAAATTACATGTTTAATTTTTTTTTGAAATTAGGGATCATGATATGAAATTTATCAGAATCAAAACTGTCACTAATGTTTAAAAGGAAAAGAAAACACCTGGACAAATAGATTCAGAGAAGGCCTTGAAGAGAGCGTTCTCATGCTTCTAGGCCTGATAACAAAAACTGTCAGAAAATACCACAAAAACCACAACCTTGCACAAAGGCCATAGCAACCTTACACAAAATACACTTCTGTGAGGACATCTATCCAGCAACCACCTGCCCAACCTTCAACTAACATCGACCTTGTTGTTGATCTGTATAGTTGAAGATAACTATATCGAAACAATTACATAAGCCTCTTCATTTTTCCTTTATTTGTTTCTACTCCCCCATGCTTCCAGGTTAATCGTTTTTCTGTTAAAGACCTTGTCTTCCTTCACCATTTGAATCTACATAGTTTCTTTTGTCAGGCATGTTCCCATTGCAATGTCCTCCTCCCTAAGGTGTGTCTTTTTGCATCAGAGAGCCTTTCTCTGTTTTCTAGGTTTACAATGAGAAGGGCTCTAAAGCATTTTTGTAAAATTTTTACTGTCTTCTTAGGAACAAATCACTGACTTACGGTATTGATATTGACTTATTTACATTTCTGGGGATGAGGAATTAAAGATTTCACAAATTTTCTTCTTGAGAAGATCCAAGTTTTCACGTGAGCAAAACTGAATATGTAAATTGATATGTAAATTATGCTGCAGAAAATATAGTCAAATGTTTACTTGTATTTAATTTGTTTCACATGAATATTGCTTATGTGAGATAATATACTAAGAAATTATCACATTTAATGAAATGCTTTAATCAAATTCCCGATTGAATTTTTGATATCAATATCTTTTTCTTTGTTTAATCCATCTTTAGAGTGAACAGGGCTGTCTAGGCCAAAGTCCTCACTTCTATCTACATTGTCTGAGTTACAGAACTTTTTGAATTTATTATGTTGTCACAGGAAGTTTCCTATTGCTTGTTTAAAGGAGTCTCTCTCAATATGATGCAGAATCCAAAAGCCCTGAAAGGCGTATATCCTGAGTTTCTGTTACCAGAGCCAAAGGTTACCAATTTCTTGTAGATCCTGCTACAGTTAAACTTCATTTAAGTAATCATTAAAAGCTGCATTTATTCCCTCACTTGAAATTTTGATCTCACACTATTAGGACTAATTCTCTAAGTCTTTGCTAAGTAATGTTCCTCCTTTTCTTGTAGCTTCACTCTGATGATCTCTATATGCAACATCAATTGACATAAAGTACATTCGGGGCAAGAGAGTTTCCTTAAATATTACTTCGTTATTCAAAATAATCACAAAAGCACTCATCATGGGAAAACTTGTGAGGATTCATATATAGGGAAATACTTTTTCTGAGGCATAATTCTGTAAAGAAATTCACCTTAATTTGAATATATATGGGAAAATAACCTTGTTCACTAGTCGTCTATATTCACTGTTTTCTTCCCTCATAGACCAGCCAGTTCACTATTATTCTCCAAATGATGTGTGCCTCAGTAGAGTCTAGGCTATCTGCATACCTAATTTTTCCCACAAATTACTGTTTTGAATTGCACTGAATTCAATTCAAGGGGATGTCATTTATAAACAGTACAAATATATACTGCACAAGGGATCTTAGAAATCATATGCATGGTTTGATCCATAAGCTCATATGAGCGTGCAATGTCAACTTTTTTCATGTTTTTTTTAAACCCACTTAAATTCTATTTTAAGCCACCATCTGTCTGTGCTCTTAGGGCAGTTAGCCTTAAATCATTTTAAGATGCTCCACCTCTAAGTACTGTGATAGTGATAGAGATGTCACCAGTCAGGTGTCCTAGGAAACTGACTCGGAGTTGGAGATTTGCATGCAAGGAAGTTGAAATGGATATTCCCAACACCTGCGAAGAGTGAAAGCAATAGGATTGGGCAGAGCAGGAAGCTGGCTGGAATGCAATCACTATCATGGCCGCAGCCCGCTCTACAGGGATCTTGGTGAGTTTACTAATGAGCTCAAATTGGAGCAAGCAAGCCAGGCCATTATATTTCTGAACCAAGCAGTTCTCGGATGTGGGATGCCTTGAGAAGGGACATGAACTTGGATGAAGGAACTTTACTGTGCTGTGAGTGTTGTTGCCAGGAGTCAGCTGTCAACACTCCCAGGAGACGGGGAATTATGCTTTAGTCACTGAGGTGGCACCTAGTGCCAGACCACAGCCTTGTTAAACAGAGCCAGAATTTGGAGGATGGATGGTGGGTTTAACATTTGGGGCTTGACATCTTGTCCCCACAAGCTGCTGCTGGCCTATTCCTTGTCCATTTCTGTGTGGCCTGTTTAGGCCCACCGGCTTCCTGCTTCTTCTTTACCATATCTGGAATGCAAAAGTCTACTCGTAATTTGGCCCATGGTCCCTTCTGCTTAGACATATCCTTGTAGCTATTTTTTTTAAAGATGACTATGCCTTTTAGATTATTTCTAAGAAACTGCCTAAGTCACCACTGCTACCAAGAGGCCTTTGCTTTTTCCTCTTCTTAACTATGAGAAAGGAAGGTAGGAGTGTAGGGAGGGATTATTTTCTAACCTGGAAAAAACTCATTTTACCCTATATAATTTTTGTTAGCGACTTCCTTCTTTGCACTTACTCCACAGTCTTTCCAAATTCTCCCAAATGCTCAAGCTTTTAAAAAACAAAAGACAGAAATGATAGCAGGTTATTATTTTTTCGACCAAACCTTTTCTTTCTATTCCTTTACGTCAATGAGCTTAGAATAACTGCTCCTGGAACTGGGAAAGGGACTTGGGAAAAGAAAGAAAAAAAAAAGCTCTCAAAGTTTAACATCACAAAACATTATAGTCACTGTTATTTTATATTTATTTATTTATTTATTTATTTTTGAGATGGAATCTTGTTCTGCCACCAGGCTGGAGTGCAGTGGTGCAATCTCAGCTCACTGCAACCTCCGCGTCTTTGGTTCAAGCGATTCTCCTGCCTCAGCCTTCTGAGTAGCTGGGACTACAGGCGCCGCCACCACACCCAGCTAATTTTTGTATTTTTAGTAGAGATGGGTTTCACCGTGTTAGCTAGGATGGTCTCGATCTCCTGACCTTGTGATCCACCCGCTTCGGCCTCCCAAGGTGCTGGGGTTACAGGCGTGAGCCACCGCGCGTGGCGTTGTTTTGTAATTTTTACATCATATATCCCCTGCGTTAGACCAAGAGCTTGTAAAAGCCAGAAGACATACACCATTTGTAGTTCAATTAGAGATGTTTACTGATAAAACTGATTCTTCCATCTGAGGGTGGTATTTGTAGTTACAGTAATGTAGATGACAATCTAAGTTATGTTCTATAAACTGTGTCACTGACATCTCAATCTACAGCTAACTTTAATTTTTTAGAAGCAGAGGAGTGGGTTGTATAGGTTTAGAAATACATCCATCAAGCTAGTTAAGTGAGATGGATTCAAACCTTCAACTCACTGGAATATTTACCAAATTGACTATTCATTCTCTAAAGGAGCCATATAAACAAGGTACTTTCTAAAATTCAAAATTATGTAAGGTTTTATTTCCTTTTTATGCTGTTATGAATTGGATTGTAGAGGTTATAAGGTGAAATAAGACTACTTTTACAGTAAAACATACAACACATTGTCACAAGAGGGCAGCCTTTGAACATGAATTGCTTCTCAGGCATCCTTGAAATTTTGAGAGTTACTTTAATTCACACAACTAAATAATAAAACACTACAGAGAATCTAAGAAGATACTTTGACTTACGCATATTGTTACTTTTTTATTACTGCTAGTGGAAGATGTAATCTATAAGGAAGGCAAGGGCTGAATTTGTTTTATGTAAAAAGACAAATTTCTTTGGGTTGTTGCTTTCAAACATCAAGATAGTAGGTCAATGTCTAAATGAGTGTATCAACGTTCTCACACTAGCACATGTAAATCCACCTCTTATCTACCCAAAATTCTAACCAAGCAAAGGCAAAGTGGAAGAACCAGACAAATGTAAGTGCCTAGGATACATAAATGCCACTGGATTTTATGTTTTTAATTTTCAACCTGCCAAGTTTCACTAAGAGACATGTTATTTGGAGAGGTTGCTAAAGTGTAATTGCATGATGTCTCTGTGTACTGTTGGTCTGGACCTCTCTCTGTCCAGTGGTTGCCCTCAACTGGTTAGAGCCACTTCTCTAAATATCATGCTTATGTCCCTGAAGCAGTCCACAGCACTATCAATGTCTGACCTCCACCTTGATCCAATTAAGATTTCTGTACTTACTGAATTGGAAAATATACCGGTGTTTTCTGCCTGGTCACTTGCGGTTTTACAACACTCTCCCCCGCCCCACCACTGCCCCAGGTGATTTTAATGCCAGCCAAAGTGTGAGAACTACTGGCAGCTGCTGGCAGAGAGCAACAAAGGCCCAAACCCTCTGCGCGATTTCAAGACCCGTATCTGCTTTTCAGCTGTATGTCCTTCTCCTTCTCACAGCTGAGCCCACGCCTCCTCCCTCAGCACTTGCAGGCTATGCTTTCCAGCCTGTGTCCAGGATCAGTCCTGACGTAAGGCACGTGGGGTTTAAGGAGTTCTCTCTTCAGTCTTGTTTCTGCACCATCTCTGACAGTTATATTCTAGTTGTAATCATGGGGCTTCCTCCTTTTGTTTCCAGTCCCATGCTCGTTTTCTCTATCACATTCTACCTTGTAATAACCTAAATCTTCTGGTGGGCAAGCTTCTTCCTCAATCCAATTTGTGTTTATGAGTTCCTGCTTTGGGGATTGGCTTCGTAATCCAGGTATTGCTACTGCCTTGAATGCGGAGACTGCATCCTTCTGTCTGGATTTCTTGAGTTTCTGGATCGTATACCTTATTAGGGCCCCTTTTTCCTAGAATTGGAGCCTCTACTTTGTTCTTGCTACTTTAGTTCACCCAGAAAGCGCGATCTCTGCCTAAATTTCAAAGTGTTGGCTAGTTTAAATATCCTTTTGTGAGACTTTTGTCTTCCTGTGGGGTGATTTTTTCATCTTACATACAATTGCTAATCCTTTTATCTTGAATGTAATTGAAATAGTTTAATCTGTTTTACCAGCAACAAGAACCCCTTTTATGAGATGGAGAAGGCAGGTCAGTCTCATAACATGTGTCCCCCTCTGTGTGTTGAATTTATGTCAGAGCCAGGCTCTTTCCTGCCTGATGTCTCTCACCAAATTCCAGTGTTTATGTCCTAGGAGGTGCCCAATAAATTCTAGAGTTGATACAAGCTGTAATTTTAGAGAAATTCAATTAAGTTGCTTAATTTAAGCAACTTTTGCTTAAATTAAGCAACTTAATTGAATTTCTCTAAAATTAAGCCCAAAGCAAGTAGAATTAGATTATATACAACCTAATCAACTTTTTTTTTTTTTCTGAGGATGACCAAGATTTGGGCTTCAGTGACAACAGTTGTCCCCTAAATATTTATACTCAAAATCTGGAATCACCAGTACAATGTTGAATAGAGGTGACGAACACACACATCCTTTTCTTGTCCTAATCTGTGTGGTTTAAACATTGACGCTTTCACCATTAAATATAATATTGTTTATATGTTTTGTTGTGGATGCTTTCCATCACTTCGAGAACATTTCTTTTTCTAGCTTGCTGAGAGTTTCTTCTTTTTTTAATCAGCAATAGATATTTCTCCAAATGAAATATCCAAATGACCAACAGGTACATGAAAAATATGCTCAGCATCACTAATCATCAGGGAAATGTAATTCAAAACCACAGAGGTATTGCCTCAAGCCCGTTAGAATGGTCTTATTAAAAGAAAAAGATAATGAGTGTTAACAATGGGGAGAAATTGGAACACTTGTACAGTGTTTCTGGGAATGTAAAACTGTGCAGCCTCTATGGAAAGCAGTACGGTGGCTCCTCAAAAAAATTAAGAAAGTAGAACTACTATATGATCTGGCAATCTCACTTCAGGTTATTTATCTGGAAGGATTGAAATTGGGATGATTCTCTGATTCTCAGGCTCATTGCAGCATTATTTACACAAATCAAAACGTGGGAATAAGGTTAATGTCTATTGGCAGATGAATAGATAAAGAAAATGTGGTATATTCATGCAACGGAGTGTTATTCAGCTTTAAAAACAGAAAGCCCTGCAATATGCAACATGGATGAACCTAGAGGACATTAATGCTAAGTAAAGAAATCAGTCACAGAAGGACAAACTGTGTGATTCCACTTGTATAAAGTATCTAAGATAGCCAAATTCATTAGAATCACAGATTAGAATAGTGATAGCTCTTTAAGCTGAAATCAGTTTTGCATTCCTGGGTTTTGTAGTTTTGGTATCAGAATTCTGACTCATAAAACAAGTTTGGAATTTCCCCCTTCTTTATTTCTGAAATAATTTAAATATTTTATTTTTTTTAAATGTTTGAAAGAATTCACCAGCAAAACTCTTTGGATCTGGAGTTTGCTTATTTTTTTATTTTCTTTAGTTTTATGTTTTTATGTGCAAGTATTTGACAATTAATTACTTTAATAAATGTCAATTCATATGTTCCATTTAATCTTGTAAATTTTTTTATAAGTTTTTTTTCAACGAATTCACCCTTTCATCCAAGTAATGAAAATTGGTATAAAATGTTTTACAATATTCCATTATCTTGTTAATGTCCCTTGTGTCTACAACTGTACAATCTCATTAATCCCTGATATTTATAATTTGTGTTTTCTTTCTTTCTCACAGAACTAACTTTTGGCCATGTTAATTTTCTCCTGTGTCTGTTTTCTGTCTCATTGATTTCTAATTTCTGTTTTATTTCCTTTCTTCTACTTCTTTTGGACTTAATTTGCTCTCTTGTTTTAGATTTTCTTTTTAAGGTAGAAAATTAGTTCACTTGTTTTGAACTTCTCTTTTTTAGAATAATCATTTATACAAAAATTTTACTCTGGGTCTGCTTAACTTTATCCCACACATTTTGATATAGTATATTTTTATTTGTATTCAGTTCAATGTATTTTAAGGTGTTTCTCATGATTTCTTCCTTGAGCTAAAGGGCATTTTAAGGTGTATTTAAATCTTCCAGTAGTGTAGACTTTCCTGGGTAGCTTGTTTTTACCCATTTCAACTCATTTTCATTATGGTCAGAAAGCATACTTTCTATGATTACAGTGTTTTGAAACTTCTTGAGGGATATTTTGTGGTCTATAGTCTATTGATAAATGTTTCACGTGTAGCATAATAGAACATATATTCTATCGTCTTGGTCAATATTGATTAGGTCAAGCTGTTGTCAAAATTATTTTACCTTAACTTTCTTTAGTTATTCTATCAGTTAGCAATATAGCATTATGTCTTCATAAGTACTTGACATTTTATCATTATGAAATATCTTTCTGTTGTAATATTGCTTGTTTGGAGGTCTACTTTTTCTTCTATTAATATAGCCACATAAGGTTTCTTGTGCTTGTTGTTTCCATGGTATACTTGGAAATTATTTTACTCTCAGCTTATCTACACCATAATATTTGACATGCATCTCTTATAGGTAGTTTTATTAATGTCTATTGGCAGATGAATAAAGATAATGTGGTATATTCATACAACAGAATGTACCGATGGACAATCTGTGTTTTATTTGGAGTATTTAAATTACATTTGAAATAATTATTGATAAGGTTGGATTTAAGCCTGCTATTTTGCTTTTTTTTTCTTTTTTTCTTTTTTGTTTTTTTTTAGACGGAGTCTCACTCTGTCGCCCAGGCTGGAGTGCAGGGCCGCGATCTCAGCTCACTGCAAGCTCCGCCTCCTGGGTTCACGCCATTCTCCTGCCTCAGCCTCCCGAGTAGCTGGGACTACAGGTGCCGCCACCACGCCCGGCTAATTTTTTGTATTTTTAGTAGAGACGGGGTTTCACCGTGTTAGCCAGGATGGTCTCGATCTCCTGACCTCGTGAACCGCCCGCCTCGGCCTCCCAAAGTGCTGGGATTACAGGCGTGAGCCACCGCGCCCGGCCTATTTTGCTCTTACATTCTATTTGTTCCCTCATTTTTTGCTCCTCTGTTCTTTCTTTCATGCCTTTTTATATTAACAACAATATTCGGCGTTCCATTTTAATTCCTTTATTGGCATTTTAGAAGAATGTCTTCATATGATGTTGTGATTCTCTAGGGATTATAATCAGCATCCTGGGCTTATCGCAGTCCACTTACTGTTAACAGTCAACGTTTTCATGTAACATAAAGAAATGTTGCAGCAAAATTGTTGCGTTTAGTCTCCTGTCAGAGCTATTAATTTATAATAGTTTACATACATTATCAACAGTACACTTAATTTTTTATTTAAACCATCAGTTGTTTATTATAAAACTAAAAGAAAAAAGCCTTAGTTTTTCATGTTGATGCACTTGCCATTCCTAGAGCTTCTCCTTGCTTCCTGTAGTTCAGAATTTCCATCTGCTGTTATCTTTCTTTAGCCTGAAAAATTTCCGTTTGCATTTCTTGTATTTAGGTCTGCTAATGACAGATGTTCGAAGCTTTCTTTTATCTGAATAAATCTTTATTTTCTCAAGAATTACTTTTTCTAGTTATAGAATTTGGAGTAGACAGGTTTTTTTTTTATTTTGAAGATGTGGTTTCATTGCTTTTTAAACTGTCATTTCTGATGACAGGTCATCTGTCTATTTGTTTCCATGTATGTACATTATTTTTCTCCCTCCCTTTAGCTACTTTCAAGATTTACTCTTTTTTTGCCCAGTGGTTTGACTATGATATGTCTGCATTTGGTTCTTTATTTTTATTCTGTTCTTTGAGTTTCTTAAACCTGTAAGTTGATATATGCTGACAATTAGGAAAACTTTTGGTCTTTACTTTTTCAAATAGCTTTTTCTGTCTCATTTTCTCCTTCTCTACTCTTTCTAGGACTCCAATTATATTAGTTCTAGACTGGCCCTATTTTTATTATTTTTCTTCCTCTGTGTTCTTAACTGTATTGGGAAATTGTTCTTGATCTCTTTTTAAGTTCACTGATAGTTTTTTTCTGCCATGTTTAATTTACTGGTATGTGAGTACGATGTCATTTTTATATAAGATATTCTGTCCCTCAGTTCTAAAATTTGTCCCATTATTTCTTTATCGTTTTTACTTCTCTGTTGAGATTCTCCATATATTCACTCTTATGACCGTCTATTTCTTAAATCCTTGAATATGCTTACAATAGCTTATTTTAAATTTCTTATCTTCTAATCCCAGCGTGTGGGCCATTTCAATGTCTTAATCCATTGTTTACTTTTTTTCTTATGCGTCATATTTTCCTGGTTCTATGTCTAGACAGGTTAAATTATATGTTAGATTATGTGGATGATATTTTGTAGAGATAGGTTCTTTTATTTTCCTTTGAAGAGCGACTCTTTTCTAATATTAGTCTTCTTTGTGTAGTCAAACACCAAACTTTTACTCCTGAGCTATATGCAATGGTTGAAATATCTGCTCTGTACTAGCAATTTAGCTGTTGTTTTCTGCTGGATTCTATGGAGTCTCTTTTTATCAATGTGAAATGTAGCAGCCGTCATATATCTGAATGAAGTTTAAGAGCTGATTTTAGATTTTTACTCTGTGACATTCTCCTTTGTGACTTTCACTTGTGTGAGATTTCCTCCCATGTCACTCAAATTTCCCAGTTCTTCTTTTCTGTCAGCCTGGAACTCTGTGCTCTTATTCCTCAAGCTAGTAAAACTCACTGCTTTACTCGTAGACATGCAATTTTGCACAGACCAGGGAGTGTCATCAGGTGTGAAGCTGCATTGATGCAAATTTAAATCATTGCAATTTTTCTTTATTCAATGGTTAAAAACTTTATCAGTGGTCAAATATTCTATTTCTGCCTATTTTCTGTTTCTTATTACCATCAAATGTGTATTTATTTTTTTTAGAGTTTATAGTTGTTTTTTTTCCCTGCATTTGAGTTAGACATGAGCTACTACCACATTTTGTAATTCAAGCTTTTTGTCTAACAGTGTTTTAAAAAACTCTTTCTTTGGAGGGAATTCTCAAATTTCTAAATACTCTACAAACATTAGGATTGGGGCTCAAATTCCCAGTTTCCCTTGTAGCCAGATGTGCGTATGAAACATGGCCTCAGCTAATTAAGCATACCCACATATTTGAAAGTAAGAAAAGTGTTAAGAGGAACTATAGATATCATTTTAGTTGATGCAAGGATGGAAAAAAAAGTAACCAAATTTCACTGGTGAACTTTGTCTTCAATTCTTGTTTTCCTGTGGGAAGTGGCTAATTTTCTGGCCTAGAGGTGGAATTGGTGTGTTGGTAACAATTGATTTGATGATAACCTGCGTTCATCTTTTTTAAAATTGCTGACCCACCATTGTTTCTGGTCCTGTTTTATACTTATGCAGTGTATAATCTCTCATGCAAAATTTAGTTCTTTGTTTCTCAGCTTAAACTGGATTTTGATGAGCAGTTTTCACCTTCAAATGAAAGAAACGGCTTTGGTTGATGTTACACAAAAATAACAACAAGAGGGCATTAAAGAAATACGTTTGTTACCTTGTGACATTACATAAATGAAACTTTGAAAATTCAACAATTCTGCTTTATAAGAAAATAGAAAGTTTCTACTGTTTTTCTTTGTTTTCAAAGCTATATCATTAAATGAAATTTCTGCCTCATGGAAGATTTTTCGAACTATGTAACAATAACATACAGACCATTAGGAGAGAAATGAATAAAGACGGAAAGAAGTAGGCACTGTGTGGTAACGTAGATGGCGCACAGTTGTGTGCCTGGAGCCCTAATACATTTTACCATGGAATTTATACAATACATGTTAGTTTCCTGTGAACCTGCTAATCAGTATGACTTCTGCAGACATTTCATTAACCTGAGCAGTTGAGGTTTCCTGTAGACAGACTGCATGTATTCTCATCTTTAACTTTCCATAATGTTCCGTAATTAGAGATGTCATTGGTTCTCAAGAGCAAAAGAACAGCAGTAGCTTATAAAGTTACATTATTTGCTTTTACTAATATGTGAAGTGATTTTGTCTTTCATTTCTCCTCTAGAGCTAATTATGTATTCTAGGTTAACAAAAATTCCAGATCATACCATCATTAGTTTAAACTTTACAATGAACTCGTTATTTCCATTTATTACTAGCCTGCATTATAGCAATATTTAGCTAATGAATTCTCAAAATAGTTCTTGAAAGGGGAAAGAGTGCCTCAAGTAAATGGTGTAATTATTTATTTCTCAGAATTTTAAATTAAGTGTTCTGTTTAATCTCAAAGGGATACCAATGAAGTTAGGGCGTAAGGACTCTGTGGTTAATAAAATGGCAAGAATTAAAAAGGATTATTATATTTTTTCCTCATACTATGATGGCTATAATTTTTTAAAACAGTAGAAATGTTTAATTTTTAAAGGCCGCTAGTGTCTATTTTATGCAAAGATGTGAGCTCCCCAGTTCAACCTGTTGTTTGAAATTTGACGAGCTTTTTCTTGCTCTTGTTCAGGACAGTTATTAAACAGTCCAGGCAGGCCTCCGGAGTTACATATATGTATGTGGCTCTGTGTATATATATACACAGAAGTACAAGTAGCATATAATCAATTTACATAAGACTTTTGCTTTTGATGAAAATTCTTCTAAAAGTGAATATAAATTAATAGCATATGGAGCCTACAAAAATTGTCTAATAGGCAAGTAGTCAAAGATAATCTGTGAACAAAGAGTTTGCTAAAACATACTTTTTTTTTTACATGTAATAACATTGTATCGAAGGGTTTCCAGAATTACATAAGTTATAGGGCACTTATCCTGAGACACACAAAGGAGACAAGGGGTAGAGCTAGAATGGAAGGGAAAATAAAGGACAAATAGAGATAGGTACTTAAGTGGAAATGTTTTTATAAGAAAATCATCAAACAGGTGGTAATTTTAAAACATGGCTTTTCCAGGCAGCAAATTTTCTGAATTTATTGCAAAAGAAGATAAATCACGTGTCTACGTAGATCATGCCAATGAAATGAACAATAAAGGTTACTTATTAGAATATTGAAAGTGGTTGATAATAAATTATTTATATTTATGGTAAGAGCAATAAACTTGATTTTTAGGGGGTTCAATGACTTCCTGAAAATATCCTTTCACAGATTTTCTCAGAGTGTCTAGTTGGCAAAAGCACAGCTCCAAATAGCTATTTCTGTCAACGTCTACAGAAGATTTACAGTTTGATTTCTGAAAGTTTCCATTTCTACTGATCTTACAAATTTGTAAAATGAATGCCCACCAGGACAAAATATTAAGTGATAAAATTAATTGGATCCTACAAGTGAAAATCTAGGCAAGGAAAGTCTTCTTCCTTCTTAATGAATGATTTTTATGTCTCTTTATTCATGTCCTTCTAGGTAGAGCAACACTCTGCAGACCTTCTTTTGAGGCATTTCACCACCAGAGTAAGTGTGATGTATGACTAATTAGTCCACCCACAGGGGGCTGGTGAAATTAAATTGGAAGTTATTTCCTAACTGGCATATCTTGGAGTAAAATTAATCTAATAACAGCTCTCATAAGAGAGCATAAGCTTAAAAGACCATTTTTCATTCAACTTTACCAAACAAAGTGCAAATTTAGGACTCCAGTTGTGAAGTTTGGTTGTGTGTGGATTGTACAGTGAAGGTACCAGTGGACAACAGTTGCTCATCAAGCAAGTTTATACAAAAGCTTTGGGACAAGTCCAACTCTAGATAAAATTGTAAAGGATTTCGTGCCTGTGTTCAGAGTTCCTTTTTCTCTCTCCAAGGTAACCCACATATCAAAAGACATATGGGTTGTGGGTAGAACTTCCTAAAATTGCTGGTGAGAAGTGTGCCATGCATAAACATACGTCACTAGCTTGAATTTTCTATTAGTCTCACAGGCAACAATTACAATCCTGTATGTTGTTCTATCTCCACACACTCCTGTACATAGAAAGATCAAGTAACATCCCTGGTTAAGATGTGTACAGGTTACAAGACATGTCTCAATATATTCACCAAGAGGTTTATTATTTTCACAGTGGCATTCACTGAATCAGTTGTCAGTGCAGCAATACTCAAGGAATAAGCAGGGTCTTTACTTTATCAAAATTTGGAGTCAACCCCAAGTTAGATCACTGAAGCACATAACTATAGATAAGGTCACTCAAAAGCACAAATCCAGCTTATAAATATTCAGTTGTCGTTTATATGCATTTAGCAATTTGAATGCTGGGAAGTGTAGCCCAGAAAATCAATCGACATGGAACTATTGAAGAGGCATGCATGGCACCTGCACTTTGAATCTCTTCAGACTCAGGTTAAACAGGAGACACCGTAGCTGATGTATCCTGCAATAACCCTTCCTCATCGCCTTTTTTCTATGAACCTGCCCTTTTCAATGTTATCTATATGCCTGAAGGTGTGAATACCCTTGATCTTGGTAAAAAATGGTACCACCCGTCAGCAAAATCTCACTGATCAGTGTCTATGTTACCTCACCGAGTTAGCCTTTTGTGTTGTTGTGGCCCAGGATGACAATGTTGACACAATCCAAACCAGTAATTGGACAGTTAATGTTGGATTCGTCTTTGACAATTGATGGAATGACCTGAAATCAAATGTGAGGCAGTGGAGACTCAAGAATGCTATTGAGGCAGTTAGTGATCTGTGGAGATACTAAATGAAATATCTGGAAGGAATTGTAATCTTGCAACTATGCTTTTATGTGTTTTTTGACATAAACGGTTTCTCTTTATGATGGAGCTGCAGAGTGCATTTCCCATGAAGTTCCCTCAGTGTTAACTAACATAGTCATGTGTCACTTAATGACAGGGGTATGTCTGAGAAATGCATTGCTGGACAATTTTATTATTGTATGAACATCACAGAGTTTACTTACACAAACCTAGATACTATAGCTGATTACATACCTATGCTATATGGTATAGCCTATTCCTCCTAAGCTACAAACCTGTGCAGCATGTTACTGCACTGAATACTGTAGGCAATTGTAACACAACAGTTAAGTATATCTATATGCTTACTTATATCTATACAGTAAGTGTATCTATACATGTCTAAACATAGAAGAGGTACAGTAAAAATACAGTGTTAGGATTTTATTGCACCACTGTCGTGTGTGTGCACCATCCTTGATCAAAATGTTATGTGATGTATGATTGTAACAAAAGAATTAATTAAAGATAATATTGAAGTGCCTATTGAAATTTCAATGAAGGAAGGAATATTTGTAAATTCTGATAGCCTTATGTGGGAGTTGACTTTCTTCCTGTTTCCACGGTTGTTCTTGTGAAAGGGCATAGCTTTCCAAAGACCTGAAATCTCCGACAAATCTTGCAATTCTCTATTGCCTGCATTATGAAGGTCACCTGGTATCAAATGAAGCAAAATGGTAGATTATAAAGACCTGTACTTTCTTGTCAGTTCCTAAACATAGCAAGCATTGGTCTGTCTTGAACATTTCTGCGGTTATAAATTAGCCTTGGGTCATGATTGTCTGCCTTTTTATCATAGACAAGATTTAATTTAGGAGATGTCCTTTTAATGTGTTATGTGAATAGTAAGTGCCACTTATGAAGCCCTATTTTCTTCCAGTCATTTAATTGTCGAATCTATCCAGTCAAGATGCATTGTTAGAGGCTTCACTGACGACACCCTCTGTGTGTGTGTGTGTGTGTGTGTGTGTCTGTGTACATACATATGATTGAGCAGGATTTAATGTAAGTCAAAACATTCTCAAATTTCTTAGGACAATACAGCTTCCTTGGCCATTCCCTTGGAGCTCTGGGTTGAGGAGCTGGTGATGTGTATTTCTTTTGCGTGTTCTACACGTTATCCCTATGCAGGCCTTCCTTGGGCTTGGTTTTGGAACCAGTGATGAGGAATATCATTAGAATTGTTGTGCTCAAAAAGATTCCTCCATTCTTCTGTATAAGCAATGGCAATTTTCCCAGACCAATATTTCTTCTTTTGAAATGGTAAATTTTGAATAGTAACAGGTTAGTATAATCCCATAAAATAACAAAGTTTGAGTCCTATGAACTGTGTTTTATGCTAAATCATCATTTACTCCTTGTATGATCTTTTTTTTTTTTTTTGAGATGGAGTCTCACACTGTCGCCGAGGCTGGAGTGCAGTGGCATGATTTTGGCTCACAGCAAGCTCCACCTCCCGGATTCACACTATTCTCCTGCCTCAGCCTCCTGAGTAGCTGGGACTACAGGTGCTGCCACCATGCCTCGCTAATTGTTTTTTAAGATTAAGGGCAAAATCAAAGCTGCTCCCCTATATTATATTCATAAACCAGCATGATTAAAGCAAGCTATTTATTTATTAGAAGCAAATACTCCAAATTTAGCATCTAAGACATGACAGCCTTTCAAAAGACATCAATTTACTTTTTAGTGTGTATAGCTATGTTTGTATTCATGTTATTGGTGTCCATAATATTTCATTAGATGTTCTGTTCAAATCGATAAATGAAAATAATATATATGATAAGGAGAACAATCTAGGCCTCCTGGAGGCCCCTTACAACTCAGCTGGTGAAGCAGGAATGCCTGAGTGTAATAGTGAGAAACAACCTTTCAAACGTGTTGGGCAGTTTTCAGGCAGCCGAATGTGTATGCCAATCCAGGCAGCAAGATAATTGGAGGCCAGTTAAAAGATCAGGCTGTGATTACACGTTTTTTGTTTGTTTGTTTCTACTGAGGAAATATAACACTTAGTTATTATTTTCTCCATCTATCCCGCTATTTTGTCAAAACCTTTCATGTAAGTTACTACCAAACACTGGGTTATCCAAGATCTGTGGGTCGTATTCAATATTTGCTTTTCCCTCAACTACTAACACATTTGATTCCCTTTGTAACTTTCTCCCGTTTCTCCTTTCAGCCTGTTTTCTCCAACCACACTGAGGTTATGAGCTTCCCTATGTACTCTCACACTCTGTTTCATCTCTAAGCTCCCTTGACCTAAAGAGATTTCCTTTTTCTATTATTGTACTCATCTGATTCCCTAATTTATTTCTTCTTATTTCTCTCTATACTTTTTATTCTTTTAGGCACAGCTCATGTTTCATGACTTTCAAAATGTTTTTCTTCTGATATTCCCAGCTTGAATTAGGTTCATCCTAATCAGTTTCCTTAGACTCACCACTCTGCGTATTAGTTGCTTGCAGTCTGTCTTAGGCTGGGAATTAGCTGCTTGTAGGCAGGGGCTAGAATTTGTTTACTCTTATGTCCATAATGCCTGACACAGGAACTCTTCCCACATACAAATTGTAGGGCCATAATTCCTGAGAACATATGTATATTGTAGTGACTCATAAAGGCTTGAAACAAATTTTTAAAATGATGAATTGGGAAGTCCATGAACTTGATATCTTGATGTAGAAGAAAAGCAAGGGCAGATGAAGAAGTTATACAGGACACTTGAAATACCAGAAGAATATAGTCAGACAGCAATAATTCAATCCTAGATTTTTAGATGTGAAGAAGTTCTGAGAAATATTTGAAGACATGGCTCTAGGAATGAGTACATAACAGAGAACAGTAGCCAGAGTCAGAGCTTTTCAGAGTGAAGAAATTGCATTGCAGGGAGAAGGGCTGTTGTATACTAAACAGAAATTGTCATTAAATGGAAGACTAAGCAAGAGGCTGATGATCTGTGGCTGAGAGATGCCAAAAGGTGTGGAGATGGAGGTAAATGCCATAATCTACAAAGAAGATATGTTTGTGCCAGGAAGAAAGAATAGGTCTAGAATGTAATAAAAGATAAATAGGTAACTACATTGTACTGTGGTCTGAGAACTCACTGAAGGCATAGCCATTGATGTTAACTTCCACTTTGCTTCCAGACAAAAGATTTTAAATATCTTAAAAATTGCATTTGATATTGTATGATTCATCAAGACAGAAAGTAAAGCTGTAGTTGCCCTGGGAGGGCGGGGAATGGGGAGTCACTGTTTAATGGGTACAGGATTTCAATTTTACAAGACAAAAAGAATTATGGAGATGGGTGGTGGTGATGCTTGCACAACATTGTGAATACATTTAATAACCCTGAATTGTATACTTAACAGTGGTTAAGATGCAAATTGTTGAGTGTATTTTGCCACAACTAAAAAATGGAAAACAATAGTATTTGAAGATAAAGCCCATTTCATCTGGTAGCTAGCTGTATGTGTCTGCTCAGCTGTGGATAGATATTTATGCTGTCTCTGAACTGGAGGTTACTGGTATTCTCTAAGGTATAGGAAAATTGATCTTATGTGGCTAACTGAAGTGGGAATAGTTGTATCCGTCAGACAGTAATGATATAATCATGATAGTTTACATTTAACACAATTTACATGTGTCATACTTTCGAAAGCACTTCATAGATATTATTACTTAATACCATTTTCCCCTTACCATATTTGTCTGTCCTTTCTCTGCTGACTTCAGAAAATGTCTCTTCCACGACACTCAATTCATCTCCTTATCTTTGTCACAATTTTAAGTCTCAGAGTCTCCAGAAAATTCCACACAAGTCTCATCAGCTTCCGGTCATTGATTAATCGATGCCCTTAGAGGCTTTCCCTTCCCCTTCTCAATTGAACATAGCTTCCAAATATTCTTGCCAGTAAAACAAAGTTGTTTATAAGGTTTTGTATTTCTTCCTGTTGAATTATGAACATTTTTTCATATTGACATTGATTTCCATCTGGCCATGAAATACTCAAGGTGAAGAAAATGATACAAAATGGTTAAAATGTATCAAGAGCCAGGTAGTCTTAAGTGTCCTAGAAGCATAAACTAGTGTGATGCTCACCAGCTTATATGAGAGGCAAAAATGGATGAAACGATAAAACCAAGACACAGAGAGTTAAGGGAAATTTCCCAAGATCACACAGCCACTAAGGATATGAACTAGATTTTGACTTCAGGCTACTTACCCCAGAGCCTGTGCTTTCAACCATCATTTGTACTGCTTCCCTAAATTACACTCGACTACACTGTGACATCAAATTTCACCTATGACACTGATTATCTGGGGAACTTTGCAACTTATTCTGAATATGACTCAGTTTTCTTTTCTGTGCAGAGATAAAGTCAGTATATACCTCTTAGATTCGTTGTAAGGATTATATGAAATGACACATGAGAAGGCTTTAAAAGGACTTGGAAAGCAATAAGCTATTTTGTTTTCAATCATTTTTCAATAGGTTATCAGTGTTGTGAATGGTTCATGAAAAACGACTTTGGGCTCAGTGAGTAACTGAAATGTTGATGCTTAATAGTGTGTTTATATTAGTATAATAGTAATAAATGTTGTTATTGTTGAGTAATAGTTATTTTGCTTTTCACTGCTTTTCTTTTCCAGTGCTTTAGTCAGAGACTTCTTAAGCCTCCTCGAGAGTGTACACATTTCTTAAATTTGTTGGAAAGTACCAAATTTAAGATATCTTGCATTTTTTTCTTCCTTAGTAAACACTAAATTCTATCACGCAGCAGAAAAAGGGCTCTGTGATTGTCGGTGCAATGGTTTAATATTCACTTTTATTCCCTGTATGGTAGTTCTGATTTAATTGCTATTTGGAATAAAACTTGTTCCTTATATGCTTTCATAATTATAAAATTTATGTTTTAATGCCTTCTACACCTATACTGTGCTTTTCTTTATTTCTTTATATCTCTCACTGTTTCATAATCCTGGTATTTGAAATCTCGTGAAGTGTTATTTGGGGATTTGCTGGGAATGTCATCTACATAGTCATGTCTCAAGTTTGTAGCATCTTTAAAACATAATAGGAGATGGAATTCACAGCAGAGTAATAAGCCTCCCGCTTTAGGCAATGTATTTGTGATTGGTATGACTTCGTTCCCAGAGGGCAGTCAGCAACACAATATTATGGCTATGTGTACAAGGAAAACAAACAAATTTTTAAAAATCTCCTTTAAAAAAACAGTGCCCGAGCCTAACCAGTGTCATGCACAGAATCCGTTTCCACCTCTTCATATGGAAGTAGCTCTGGGTGGACGTCTAGAAAGTTGGATAACTATTTATCACATATGATCTGCAAAGGAAGAGATTTATAAGAAAGTGTTAAATTTAATCCATAGGAAAGCAAAACCAAAAATCAATGAATTTTCCATTTGTACTTTTCTCTGGGGCTCTACCCTCAAGATGGCTTAAATGCATTAGAATTCAATGACTAGGCCCAAGTGTTTGTTAGTGACATCAAAGCAAGGTAAACATTCCTGCTATGTGAGTCCAAGCACAGGGACACTTGGTTTCCTTTGGAAGGATATCATAAAGGCAATGTTTATGAGTAATCATTGTCTTTTCTTCTGTAGCATCCAATGGTATGTACTATAATTTAGAAACGAAAACTACTTAAAGACCCCTTGCTAAGTTTCATGTATTTCAAACTCTCAGATCCTGAGTGTTTAAATATGCCTATATTTCTTCATGAAAAAAACATAATCTTTGCCAAGTTAGAAAAAGTCATATTCCCATTTTTAACTAAATATAGTCAGAAATTTGGACAGTTTTTAGCCTTCAATACATTATGTAATTTGGGTAATAGGCTGAAGAAAAGTAAGGAACTTCAGTTAAATTCAGAGAGAAGCTAGTAATTGTTTCTAAGACTCAAATGTATAGAACAGATCTCTGATATTAAGGATAAGACCGTCAAAGATGACCCAAATTGGGTCATTGTGGGATTATTTTGGGAGGAATCATCGTAGATTCTTACTGTTATAAATACAGTCAAATGTCAGATGAATATACTCCACTGAAATGTCCTCTAGGAATGATGTTGGAACCAATGTTGGTAATTTTGAAAGTCATGGAGAGGATTTCAGATGATTGAAGTCAGGCAACTCTCCCAGGTTTAATAAATAAGCAAATGGTGAATTCCAAAAATGCCGTATCAATGAGCCTCATATTGATCCAGAGCACAGTTTCAGGAAGGTCCATTAAATGGGTCTTTTGAGAGCATTAGGATAAAAGGCTGGCAGCAGAGATTCACTAAGAGCAATGGTGCCAAGCTTGCCTCTTGGACATTGTTATCTGACAGATAAAGGTAGGCCATAGCGGCGCACAATACGGATATTTCCAGGGTAACGCTGTCGAGCTGCTATAACTTTCCTTGCCTCTTTGCTATCTTCTCCTATAGTCGACTCCCAAGAAAAAGATAGTTGACTTTTAATCCAGAAATGTATGTTAATTGGCAAAAACAAACAAATGAAGCCATAACCTATCCTTTAGGCTTCTCTCTGCTCAGTTATGAGATCATATGAATGTGCCCTTAGGAAACACAGAAGGCCCACACTATTATAGAGACAAATTTCTTACATTCTCTGCTGTTTAATGCTCTTCAAAAGACTTACCATACTTCACCAATTTTATTGCCAACTACTTGAACACAGGGACTTATTAAAAATTTTGCATATTATGAGGGCATTAACTTTCAAGTATTCGATTGTTAAGACAATGCATATTATTATAAAGCATAGAAGGCACACTTATTACCTCCTTAAGAACCAGTCTCTATTTCTCTGGTTCATAGAACTCCCAGGTCATAGAGGGATTAGACATTTGTGTCTTCAATTGGCCCTCTTCAGCCCTAGGATAAATAGTGATTAATCTAAGCCAATGGTTTTCAGCTCTGTCTGACCCAATGCCTCTACTTCATAAGAAATTCTTCAAAGACCCCTTCACTATTCTAAACTATTACTGACAACACAATGTATGCATTCAAGTTGTTGAAAATATTAATGTTATGCTGCAGCTAACAAAGGAGAAATAATTTACTGTCAATATATAATCCAAAATGTATATAATTGTGCCAGAACATTTACATATCAAATGCAATAGAACATAATGAAATTTTCATATCTTCACCCATACCTTGAAACATTGTAAATAAAAAGCTACAGATATTGTTTCATTGAATAACCAAATGCCAAAACTGCCGTTTCTATTGTTGACATGATTGATCTGCGCTGGTAAATGTGATAGATACTTTCTGCTTGATCCTTATCCCCTGTTATACTCCCCTATTTACTGGCTTTTGTCCAAGTGGAATGGTTCGTATTCAATATCTCAATAGGTTTCCATGCTCATTGCCTTCTATGCATGTTCATGAGATTAAAGGGAAGGAGGAAGTGGGATTGGGGATTATTGCCTAAACTCCCTCTCTGCTGGGTCTCTTTGACTTCTCTTTTTCATAAGAAAATCAGTGTTTCCTTGTGTGATCAGGGCAGTTTACTACCCGGAAATCTGCCCGCTGCTACTAACCCAGAGTTATCGTGGGGTGTGATCTCTGTGATTCCTTCACCCTTCTCCCCTGACATTTTCATAAGTAGTCTCTTTGGAAATAAACCCATGTTAAATTATCTTAGTTTGAGTGTGTTCCCTTTTTCCTATTGAGACTCTGAAATGAGTATCTAAACGAGAAATTCTACCATCTTTTCTCATGTACATAGTAGTTTAATTCCTGCAAAATTCATGGCACATTAAAACCATGCAAAAGTACTTGGCGCTTAGGCAGTTACATTTCGGTTTGTATAATTAAACGAAGCAGGTTATTCACCTACATTACGTTAGAAAATCATTCAGGACATATAGCAATCCTTGATTAGGAGTGGTTATCCCATGTTACTGGACATTTGGCATCCCTGTTTTCCAATCCTTAAAGTTCCAAAATGCCCTCACTTATTCTTTCCTGCCATTGGATTTTGTCCCATTAAGCTGTAAGGCTGGGAATGCCATAGCCGTCTTGAAAACAGGTAGAAAGATAAGAGAATCACAAAGACGTGGATCATGTTGAATTAACTAACCATTGATACCATCTACTTATTGTGCGATTTCGTAAAAATTGCTCCTTGTTTTTTTCTACAATTAGTTGACTATTCTGTTACTCGAAGTTAAAAACTTTTTTTCTTTTCTTTCTTTCTTTTTTTTTTTTGACAGAATCTTACTCTGTTACCTAGGCTGGAGTGCAATGGCATGATCTTGGCTCACTGCAACCTCTGCTTGCCTGATTCAAGCAATTCTCCCACCTCAGCCTCCCAAGTAGCTGGGATTACAGGTGCAAGCCACCACACTTGGATAATTTTTGTATTTTTAGTAGAGATGGAGTTTCACCATGTTTGCCAGGCTGGTCTCAAACTCTTGACCTCAAGTGATGCACCCGCCTTGGCATCCGAAAGTGCTGGATTACAGGCATGAGCCACTGCCCCTGGCCAAATCATTTTAACCAATAGCAAAGCACATTACTTCATTTTTTCAAAAGTTGCCGGTAATTTCAATAAAAAATATTATATAACATGCTTAATGCAATACAAATGCTTTTCAATGTACAATGGGGTTGTCTTGATAAGATGATCATAAATTGAAAATACTGTAGTTAAAATGTATTCAATATGCCTAACATACTGAACATCACAACTTAGCCTGGCATACCTTTAATGTGCTCAGAACACTTACATCAGCTGACAGTTGGGCAAAATCATTGAATACAAAACCCACTTTATAATAAAGTATTGGATATTTTATGTAATTTATTGAATATTGTACTGAAAGTGAAAAGCAGAATAGTTATATTCTATTCAAAGCTATCACTTTTGCTTCATCATAAAGTTAAAAAACATCATAAATTGAACCATTATAAGTTGGTGACGATCTGTGTATATATATGTGTCTGTGTATCTATATAAATATGTATGTTTATATATATATTTGTGTGTATATATATCCTCTGTGTGTGTGTGTGTGTGAGAGAGAGTGTGTGTGTATGTATGAAATTGTAGGAAAGTAAAATTTCGTGTCTTATAGATACAGCATGTTAACATGTTGGTACCTATCCTCCTGAGATGTAAAACTTTACATGGATAGATGTGTGCATTTACAATTGTACACAAAGAGAAACATATTCGCTAGGCTCTTTAGTTTTCTGTAGTTTCATTCAACACTATCTGGTTTATGTGGATGATTACAAATATAATGCTAGGGTAAAGGTTCTTCTCTATAACTTTGACACTTCCTTGATTATCAACCCTTGGCATATTCTTAGAGTAGGATTTTCTTTTAGAATTAAGATCCTTGTTTTAGGACTCTAGCCTGTTAACACACAGAGCCAATAATTATTCAGAATGGTTGGGTTAATTCACATTCCCACAGATGGGACATCAAATGTCCAGGCTGCACAGCCTCATTAACACTAGATTTTCTGGACATTTTATATAGTATTTCATCTGATATAAAAAGTAGAATTCTAATTTAATTATGGTTGTTAATTTATTTTTATATTTTTAGTCATTATGAAAATGTTTAACTATATGAAAAGCCTGGAAAGTGTTGTTGTTTTTTTTAAGGTAGTACTTCAGAAATATTTGTGATACTTAATTTTTAAAAATTCACTCTAAAAGAATCTTGAAATGTCTCTTTAATGAAATGGGACATAAATACTCGTCACATTAGTGAAAAATATGTGTTTAAAATCTCTGCAGCAATCCTGTAAATATTAATAATTTTTTAAAAAATTGACATCTTCAAAATATAAATGTTCTAAACTTATAATCAGTTAAATATGTATCTATTAATACATATAGATACATGTATCTAAATAAATTTGAAGACTTCAAATTCCAGGTACAATATAATTTTTTTCTATCCTGTGATTTGTCATTCAGGATTTTGTAATTTGAACAGAAATATTTTGCCCTAACCATATGTTTTTTCTCTTACCTAAAAATGTTATTTTATGAAAATTGTTTTAAAGGTCAGTTTGCATGTTGGAAAGCATCTTGTACAATGTTACATAACATATTTCATATTTGGCTGTGTTGTTTTAACTGTGTAAATATGGTTTAAATCTATGATGCTCTTTAGTGCTGATCATGAGGCAAAGCAAATTTATCTGTATGAAAGGCTCCTGTTAATTTTTAACTTTCAAAAGATTACATACATTCACCCTCTTCTGAATTTTAATTCCTGATGCAAAGATTATGAAATCTCGAGAGGATAATGAATCAGCTTCTGATTACATTCTGGAATCACGATTTGGTCACCCATCCAAGAATGCGTATTCAATTTCCTTTACATTACACACATATGTAATACCATGCTGAGTGATGTTGGGAAAGGTGTGTCTTCAGTGATGCCTTCATGAAGTTACAGTCTCACCACACTGAGGTATTTTCTTTTTAAACCTTTCTTTTCTGCTGTGAAGAAGTGCCTAAGAGATGAACAAGTGGGAAAAACTGAAAAAAAATCTTCATCTAATTCAGCAACTAGCTTTCGTATCTTCTAAGAATTTTTGTCTCCAAAGAGCTCTAATTTTCATTCCTTTACAAGCTTTATTTCTCTCTCCTTTCCAATACCAGACTTTGCTCTGTTTGTTTTCCCTACCTTTTTTAGAGACGCCTACAATAGAAAAAACTATGACATATTCAATACATCTGAAAATTTTGCATTGCCATTAATAAGAATGAATTATCTGTTTATAAAGAAAAAAATAAAAATATGAACCGAGAAAGCACAGAAGGTAGTAACCACATTTCGATGTTTATCATGGAATCCTCTTTATAATCCATCTGTTACAACTCCACAGAACAAATGACAAGTAATTGTGAAGTTTCCCCTCATTTTATAGGTTTGGTCTTGTAAGGCATACAACACAAATTTTATTTACTTTTCTTTTTGGTATTTGGTCAAGTGGCCACTGGGTGGATGATGGAGCCTCTTGGGATATACAGTCTTCTTCTAGTTTTGTTGATGTAAATATTACTGTGTGTTTTTCATTCACTTGTCATTTTACAAGGCATGCTTCATTAAAAATATGTCAGCATCACAGTGACATCACAAAATTTAAAAGGCACAAGAAAAAAACAATTTATTTAAAACATTCCTGTGTAAAAGTAGTCACCACTCTTAGTATTCTTCAACTATTTTTATTCTATTTAAATGCAAGTCTAGTTTTATCTCGAGTGTCTGACCTTGATGATATGGTTTACTTTAAACTTAGAAAATATTGAACTCTATTGGAAATTTCCTACAGATCAGCTTTTCTAGACGCCAAGTGCCTTGTTTTAGCCACGGTGATGACAGCAATTGGGTTCTCAGGGATTCTGGCCTCTGGCATCATCTCAGTTGTTTATAATTGAAGTTGGCTCTGATGCGAACTCAGCTTAGAGGCATGGTTGGACTGCTGGGCTTAAGGCTGGCCTGCCAGGAGGTTGCCTTGAGGTGTAACTAGGCAAAGAAAGAAGAAGGTTGGGCAAAATTACCAACAATCTTCAACTATGAATTTTTATGAGTAGGGGCTTCCCACACCATCAGGCACTCTGAGCTGGAGAAACAAGGGATTTTGAATTGAATGTTTAGTTTTTAGGCTTGATAGTCAGATTAGGGAAGTTTTGGGTACACCTTTCCCACTCTAGAGTCCTCTCCCTAACTCAGGGCCAATTTGGGACGTGGGCTCAATGGAAAAGAGTGCTGAGATCAATTAGAAATATCCATCATGAACATAGGAGGCAGGCATTCTGGCCAAGGGGTGTGTCTTCCCACTTTGTATTCCAGAGTGCGATTTCTTCTTGCTATCTGTCCCTCCATAAATAAGCGTTGGGTGGAGGACAAGCTGGTTACAATCGAGGATGGAACGAGATTCTAGCAGAATTGCAGAATGAACTGAGAGCCACCAAAGTGTGCCTCTGTGAACCAGCAGAGAGAGCTGTGGAAGGCAAAGGAAGAGGAACCAAGAGGCCAGATAATATTCCTGCTTCCCCTACGTTGTGAGAGTGAAATGGTCCGCAACCTATGTCAGTAATTAACCAGAGGCTTTTTAGAGAGTAAGAATTCTGATAGACACTTCAATAGCTGAAGTCGCTCTTCAGTACTGCACATAACCTGTGGACAGATTTTCATCATTATTAATTCATTTATTCAATAGATACATATTAAATTCAAGGCATAGTTCTAAACTATGCAGTCAATTACAAAAAATAAATAATAATGAAGGGCATTAGCTCTGCCTCATAGGACGTTAAAGCTCTAGCTGCTAAATGAGACAAGTAGGGTTCCCACATCAAGTGCCTGGGCTCCTGTTTTAACCTGGACTCTGCTTCCGATGGCTTCTCTTGTTTCCGTTTTGGTAAAGCCGTCATTTTGCTTAGTCCCTATCCTTGCTATGGTCACCCACCAGCAGGTGGACCTCCTTGACCGTAACTACACGCATAGATCTTTGATTGTTTCTTTTCAAATGTTTGCTTACTTTAGAGCTGCAGTCGAATGTCGTTTGGACCATAAGACTCTGAGGCTGTGTGTGGTTGAAGCTGTCTTGAGACTCAAAGAGCTATTGAGGAAGGGATTTGGTAGCTGAACTCTGTTGAAGTTTTTCTCTGTCTCTCACACATCTGGGGCTGAATAGCTGAATATATTGTTTAATTTCTACATCGATAATAGTTTAATAGGCATTCATGCAAATAAGTTCTGCTGGGAGTTTATTGTCCTACTCCAATAACCAGTAATGCATGCCTTGAATTCAGTGTAGGTATAAATTCTACATGGTAAGTGAAACTGTCTTTATGAATTACTGCTATAGAATATACTAGATTGTGTAGGTTTTAGTACAATCTAGGTAATTATCAAGCCTTGTAATATTTTCAGGAAAGTGATCCTTTCACTTCAGTTTATGGAACTTGGAAATTTTTCCATTGCCACCCACTAGTTAATCATAAACTTAATTCTATGTATCTGAATTTATTTTTCTATTTATAAATGTATCTGGATGCTTTCTCAAAGGTTTCCCAGATTAAAAACCTATGATTTTGAAAAATTAAAAGAGAAGTAATTAGAATTGTGTTAAAAAACAGAATCAGGCCGCGCATGGTGGCTTATGCCTGTAATGCCAGCACTTTGGGAGGCTGAGGCGGGAGGATCATTTGAGGTCAGGAGTTCGAGACCAGCCTGGCCAACATGGCAAAATCCCACCTGTAATAAAAAAATACACAAGTTAGCTGGGTGTGGTGGTGAATGCCTTTAGTCCTAGCTACTCAGGAGGCTAAGGGAGGAGAATCGCTCGAACCCAGGAGGCTGAGGTTGCAGTGAGCCAAGATAGTGCCACTGCACTCCAGCCTGGGTGACACAGTGAGATCCTGTCTTAAAAAAAGAAAAGAAAAAGAAAGAAAACCAGAATCATACAATGAGAGAGGTTGTATAGCCCTTTTAATTGTCCATAATGGATACATTTCTTTTTCTGCGTAATAGTTTATCAGCATGAAAAAAAAAAGAGTCACTGAACACTGATAATTTTCTTCTCTCTCTCTTTATTTTTCCTTTTTTTTTGAGATGAAGTCTTGCTCTGTTGCCCAGGGCTGGAGTGCAATGGCAACATCTCTGTTCACTGCAACCTTCACATCCTGGGTTCAGGCGATTCTCCTGCCTCAGCCTCCCAAGAAGCTGAGATTACAGGTGCATCCCACCATGCCTGGATAAGTTTTTGTATTTTCAGTAGAGATGGGGTTTCATCGTGTTGGCCAGGCTGGTCTCAAACTCCTGACCTCCGATGATCTTCCCGTTGTAGCCTCCCAAAGTTCTGGTGATGATTTTCATTTAACGGTGTTCTACAAAGTGAGTTTAGGCAGTGAAAAGGCACATGTCATCTATAGTTTACCAGAAAGTAGTACTGGTCACCAGCATTGAAGCATACTCCTAACCCTGGAAAATTTCTTCAGCTGCCAGAATTAATCTCAGATTTTAAGACTGGAGCAAAGACTAATTTGGTATGTGTTCATTTAGATTAGTAAATCTCCATGGTGTTCGAGCTGTATAATATCAAATCTAAAATAAGCCAAGAGAGTTGAACAATTTCTCATCTCTCAGAAAAAAATGCATCATTTTCAAGAGATTTAAGATTGAATTTAAAATCCAACTGCCTATTCCAGTGTATGTTTCTCCAGAATAAGGCCAAACCCTAAAATTCTGGAGAGTGTCCTCCAAGTTGTGTTTAAGTAATAATTGATAAATCTATGGTTTAGATACGTATGGAATTCCATATAACTCTAGCTCCAGCCTTTGCGAGTAAAAATTGGCAGTGACCATGGCCTTAATGGAGGCATGTGGTTAATTGGAATTTTCGGTACCAAAAGTCTCCTTGTTACTAGGTTATCGGGGTACCCTATAATAGTATCCATAACTCATTGCCCACTTGCCTGTTTTGATTTCTTTTTTAAAAAGACAATTTTAGGGCAGGCGCGGTGGCTCACGCCTGTAATCCCAGCACTTTGGGAGGCCCAGGCGGGCGGATCACGAGGTCAGGAGATCGAGACCATCCTGGCTAACACGGTGAAACCCCGTCTCCACTAAAAATACAAAAAATTAGCTGGGCGTGGTGGCGTCGCCTGTAGTTCCAGCTACTTGAGAGGCTCAGGCAGGAGAATGGCGTGAACCCGGGAGGTGGAGCCTGCAGTGAGCAGAGATCGTGCCACTTCCAACCTGGGCTACAGTGACACTGCGTCTCAAAACATACAAACGAACAAAGACAATTTTAAACTTGGAGGTTTTGTACCTCAATTCACATATGTGGCATATTTATAAAATAATCATGCCTTTACATATTTTTCCTTTGACATCTTAGCTGTATATCCAAGCCATTTATGTTTTTTAATTGCCACAAATATCGCACCGAACTAGAGCACCAGGTACAAAAATGCCTGGTATAGCATTTCTTCTGGTTCTTGAAAGTTATTTTAATCCCCATGTTTAAGATATTCCTAGACAGCTATATGTAACTATAATTACTTCTGCTAGGTAGAAACATCTCTGTGGTCAACACTTGTGAAGTGCCTTGTAAATAAAAATATGCTTGAGTAGAAATAGTATTTTGCAAATATAGCCGTAAATAGAACTACTGATTTTACCAAGAATTAAAGACTCCAAACTCTTTGTCTTTCAACTTTGGTTGATAGGAACATCTGATTACAATGAGCCAAAAGCCTATGTGATCATTAATGAGGTAATTTTAACACTTACAAATGACACAGCTAATTTGTAATAGGTTTTTGAAGTGCAAATTGCATGTTTCTGTTTAAATAATGAGAGTAAAATATGGACACTATTCACACTCTATATACACAACTAACCCCAACTTGTCTCTAGAAGAAAGGTCTAATTTTTCCGGTCTCATCCACAAAATGAAGAGTTAAAAAGCTGTATCTTTATTCTCACTTTAAGTGATTTTTTAACCACTGTATAACACTACTACAGTTTGTTTGGAGATAAAATAACTCATGGTGAGAAATCCAGTTCTTGAAAGAAATCATTTTACCTTCAATCACATTTAGGATATCTATGCTTTTAGGGTAAGGATGAAAATTTATAAACATTTGTTAAATTATGCAACTGTTTTTGAAGATGTTTCAAAATTACATTTTCCTTATTGTACAACTAGTTTTCATGTATTCACAAATGAGACACATGAGAATTATTAATGCAAAAGCATAGCATATTGACAAAGTTTATAATGTAAATAGTTTAGTTAGGAAAGAATGTAATAAGTGAATTATCAAAGCTATTTTATTGGTCCCTAGATTTGCCATAGAAGAAAATGAAGCACCCTTATAAAAATTTCTCAGCAGTGAGAAAATTTAAGGTCTATTTTGTATGCCGTAAGCTCTAAAAAATATTATTGCCAATAAAAATAGAGTGCCTGATAATAAAACACAATCTAAAATTGTCTTTTTAAAGGTTCACTCTTATTCTTCTTCCCTTCCTGTGTGTGCACAGAATACTGTCACTGTCTTGATTGGAACACTGTCTCTCTGTCTCAGAGGGTGTACAGTTGTAGAAGGGAGAAAATATTTGTTCATTTTGCTTCCTATAAGGTAAGGTCTCAGTGGTTGAAGGTCAATTAACAAACTTTTTGTCTTCATACTACTATCTTGGAATTACCAACTGGCTTCTATTTAGATTTTGAAAAATAAAAGAAAAGAACTAGCATTTGTTAGAACTTACTGTGTTCCAGAAACTTTATTGATACCATTTCTTCTCATTATCACATTCATTCTTTTTTTTTTTTTTTTTTTTTTTTTTTATTATACTTTAGGGTTTTAGGGTACATGTGCACAATGTGCAGGTTTGTTACATATGTATCCATGTGCCATGTTGATTTCCTGCACCCATTAATTCGTCATTTAGCATTAGGTGTATCTCCTAATGCTGTCCCTCCCCCCTCCCCCCACCCCACAACAGTCCCCGGAGTGTGATGTTCCCCTTCCTGTGTCCATGAGTTCTCATTGTTCAATTCCCACATATGAGTGAGAACATGCGGTTGAAATCCACAGTGGGTTAATGGACATTACAAAACCTCTGGTCCCACCTTCTTAAGATGGAAAAGATAATACTAATTGAAAGAATGAATGTGATATAAGAGTTGGAACCCAAATATCACATTCATTCTTTCAATTAGTATTATCTTTTCCATCTTAAGAAGGTGGGACCAGAGGTTTTGTAATGTCCATTAACCCACTGTGGATTTCATGGCTTGCAAGAAGAAGAAAGCGTGGTGGAACTCAGGTTTGTCTGATTCCAAATTCACATCCTTTCATATCTCCATGAAAGATAGAAAAGATAAATTGGGCTCTATTCTAACAAGAGAAACACAATTTTCCATCAGAAAAATGAATGATTCTTAAACCTCAAAAATAAAACATGTAGCAAAAGCTCAGTTCAAGAGTAGACATAAAGGTTGTGACATGGGTAGTAGGGATATATGTCTAGTGACATAGATTTGCTATGCATATCTGACCAAAAATCTCCCTCGTGATTTTCAAATCAGATGCACAACTGCATTTAATGAGTTTCACAAATCATTAACATCAGTCTCTGAAAACAAGATTGTTAAAAAATATTAAGATTTTCAACAACAAAGATCTTATCTAAATAGTAAGGAGATTATATTAGATGGCTCGATTCCCTGGGCAGTCTAGTTGACAATTCAACTTGTTCAAAGCTATAACATATGGCAACTTAAAAAATTATGAAAGTTTTTCTAACTTTGTGCTTAAGGTAGTTGGCCATTCTTCCTCTTGGGAATAAAAAGTGCAGATTTTCTGTCGAAGCATTTTGCTATTGTTTTTCAATTTCCATTTATGAGAAATAGATAAAATAGCAACTTTTTAGTTACAAATTTAAAGTCAAAATGGAGATAATTAAGTATCTCCATTAATTAAGTAAAGATTAATTTTTTAAAAAATAGCATTTACTAAATTCTAATTAATCAATTGATTGACTATTTTTATCCCTGGCTCAATGTAACTCTCTTTGAAATACTCTTGTCTCAATTCTAGTTTATGTCAACAATGTGTCATCACAGATGACTATTTGTCATCTTGATCTCTCGGTTCTATGAACACCTTCGATCTAATGACAATGTTTTCCAATAGAATTGCTTCTACTCAAACTTCTGAGATCAAATTTGTGGATTTAGTCTCACCCCAATCAATTCTTCAACTCTCAGGACACCAACTGGTGTCCTACAATTCAATTCAATCCTGAGACTGTCTATCTGGAGATAGCATCAGATCCCACAAGTTCAGGGCTCAGGCCCACAAGACTGCCCCCCCATCGTTAGAGACGAGTTGTGGGCCTCCCATACTCCTGACCAACTGGCTATAAATTAGGACTTCCATGGATTCCTTCCCCAGGTTCTATAATTTGCTAAGACGGCTCACAGAACCCAAGAAAGCACTTTGCTTACAGTTACTGTCTGATACAAATCAGGAACAGTCAAATAGAAGAGACACACAGGGCCAGGTATGGTGAAAAGGGGCGCAAAGAGGGCCGACAGTTTCAACCATCTAGTTAGGCCTTCATCTTTCTGGTGTCCAGCACCCACCCTGAAGCTCTACGGGTCTCCAGCCACCACTCATGTCATGTCAATAGCATAAACTCAGGTATGGCTAAAAGGGACTTATGACTAGTAAAGGATGGTCCTCTCATCTCTATCAGGAAATTTCAAGTTTTAGGGGCTCTGTACAGTGAACTGGGGAGGAAGACCGAATAGGACATACCCTAGACCAGTTGTGCTAACTACTGTGTGTCTCAAAATTGCCTACAGTTGTGTTAAAATAAGAGATTGCTGAGACCTGCTATTGGAATTTCAGATTTGGTAGATCTGGGGGTGTAACCTGAGAATTTGCAGTTCTAGTAAGTTCCCAGGTGATGCTGATGCTGCTAGCACAGGGACCACACTTCCAGAAGGACTGAGTGAAGCATTGTCATTACTTATAATAGCAACTTCTCTGTAGTCACAATTTCATTCATCCCATTCTCTGAGCTCCTCCTTTAATCATTCCTTTTCATACACTGACATAAAATTTTTCAATCTCTCTGAGACCTCCAAACTATTATTTTATCATATTCACAATGACCCTTACCTCCTTGATGTCGACTCTATTGCCTGTTCTCCTGCCTAAATTCCATGGCCAACCATTCCCAGGAAACTTCAACTTCCTTGTTTCTCTTTCACTTTGCTGAATCTAACCAGGAAAATAACCCTGCTTAGATCCAAATTTACACCAAATCCTCACATATATTTGAGCAACTAGCTATATGGACCAATTTGAAAAATATCCCACTTGAAACTGAGAATTTCAGTGCCGCCTATCAATCAGTCATACTACATATGTTCCAATCTATTCACCCTCTAATTTACTTAGTTTTGTATCTTATCCTGTCTCTAATCCCTAACACTTCCCCAGAAATCCTCATTCTCTTTTTGGTTGTGCTTCCCTGAGAACATTGCGTCACCCAAAGACAACTTCCACAGACTCCTGAAACAATTTAAACTCACTTTCCCATGTCTATATCCACAAACCCTTCCTTTTCATCTATTATTATCGTGAACTAACTGGCCCCTGTCTGTATATTGTCTGATGATGATTTCTATATTACAGGGTTAGAGATACTTTCTCATCATAGCTAGCTTAGAATCAAATCCATGCAGTCCACCACTGAAACTGGGGTTCCAAGTCAGTGTATTTGGAGAGGGAGAGCTAGTAGAAAAACAAGGATGAAAAGATCCAGGATGAAGCTCCTGATGGAAGAAAAGGCCATTTTTACTATTATGAACCCCTTGAAGTAGACCATAAGCATTCTCATCTGGACAAATATCCATTCATCCACACCAGTGAGCTGATTAAGTTTTAGGGTTTGAAGGGTCAATGAACAATTATTCCTCATTCAGCAATTAAAGAAGGATTAATATGAATATTATCTTGAAGAAGTTTAATTTAAAATGTATTTCATTGATCTTTGGCAATTGTCTTCTATCAGATCATTACCAATCAATATGAGTTGGGAGGAAGGGAGAAAACCCAAAACTTAATCAGATGCCTGAAGTTAAGGAACATTTTATAACCAACCCAGGGAAAAAAAAGGCTCAAAAAGGGAAAGATGAGGACATAGAAAATACATTTCAAATATTTTAACTTTTTGACAAAATGTCAGTTCTGTGCAAGAAAAACTGATGATTGTGTGAGTATAACTTTGTCATTTACATCTGCCAATGTGTTCAGAAATATATAACCTATAAGTTTTTTTAATAGTTTGACACAAAATTTGTTCATCAAAGTATCTAAAACATTCTGAAAATACTAAAAATTTTCAATTTAAATATTAAGCTAAACAGCTCTGTATATATAAATAAGCTCAAACAAACATGCACGCTCCCCAACAATAACACTGCTACAGATATTGACTGCTGGTTTTGGTTTCATTTCATCTTATAATGGCAAATCTGGTTAAAACCTAGATTCTGGGCTGGGCGCAGTGGCTCACGCCTGTAATCCCAGCACTTTGGGAGGCCGAGGCAGGCAAATCACAAGGTCAACAGATCGGGGCCATCCTGGCCAACATGGTGAAACCCCATCTCTACTAAAGAAACATACAAAAATTAGCTGGGCGTGGTGGCACGTGCCCGTAGTCCCAGCTACTCAGGAGGCTGAGGCAGGAGAATTGCTTGGACCTGGGAGGCGGAGGTTGCAGTGAGCTGAGATTGTGCCACTGTACTCCAGCCTGGTGACAAAGAGAGACTCCGCCTCAAAACAAAACAAAACAAAACAAAACCTCAGATTCTGAACTGAATCTCAGAATAAGGATCTCGAAGAGGTCAATATGTATGTAATCTATTCTTAAAGAAAAATTTTCTCTAATTGTATATTGGACTGTCACACAGCTTCTGACTTTGTTTATACCCTTAAAAAGTATCTAGATTTATGTGTAGCTTTTGTAAAGTGAAAGCTCAGAATGTCTACTCTGTCCTGGTACCCCTTTAGTTTAATTGCTGGAAAATATTTCATAAAAATGAATTGGTCAACAAATGGAAAATTTGAACTTTGCATACTAAAGTTTTTTTTTTTTTTCAGACGGAGTCTTGCTCTGTCGCCCAGGCTGTAGTGCAGTGGCGTGATCTCGGCTCACTGCAAGCCCCACCTCCCAGGTTCACGCCATTCTGCTGCCTCAGCCTCTCCGAGTAGCTGGGATGACAGGCACCCGCCACCACGCCCGGCTAATTTTTTTGTATTTTTTAGTAGCAACGGGGTTTCACCATGGTCTTCATCTCCTGACCTCGTGATCCACCCGCCTCGGCCTCCCAAAGTGCTAGGATTACAAGCGTGAGCCACCGCGCCTGGCCTGCATACTAAATTTTTACTTCATATTATCGACTCTTGAAAAATAAGCGTGTATATTAGAAATGACACTCATTTGACTATACCATAATGCATTTCAGACTTTTTATCTTCAGCTACAGAATTTCTCCATCCTTTGAATTATGTTAGCTGGCTTTAGTTGCCCAGTTTTGGTGATCCACCTCCACTAATTCACAGCTCTATTGTACTGCCCCCGGGGATGCATTTCCATAGATCTGCCTTGTTATGAGTGTCATTTTTTTCTTCTATTTTGTTGACTGCCATTCAAATATTTTTGGCTTTATCAGAGAGTTTCACTTTATTGTTTGTTACCTCCTCATTTTTTTAGCTTTTCATAAGTTACTGTGTTATATCTGCCTGGGCTTTTGGTTCCTTTACAGATTTGTTTGATATTATTTTTAGCTTATGATACTTCTAAAGTCTGTACCCTTTTAATTTTCACTTGCTTCATCTTCACATTCTTGTGTTTTGTTTTCATTTCAAAATACCAGAAAGTAAAATGTCTCAGCAGCTTGGTGAGTGGAATAGTTTATTTATAATCCAAAGAAAACACATACTTTTTGTGAGCTATCTGCTTATAAGTAAAAATTTTATATAGACATTCTTGAAAAAAAATCTTAAATTTCTGGGGGATTGAATGAGATTTTAAAAATCATTCTATACAACAACAGGTGCAAAATTTGTATTCCTCTACTCAAGAAAAATAATTAATGAACATTTGTTATTAGTTTACTAACATCTAAATGCTAATGTATCAATTATACATTATTAAAACACAATTAAGCTGAAGAGGTGAAAAAGTATAAAACAAACCAGTGCATAATTTACCTTTATTCGTATGAAACATCTTTTTCTCTCCTGAAAATAGAGATTAACCAGTGGTGTGCTGGGGCGGGAGGGGGTGTGTTGGAGGGAGAAAAGCCATGATTTGTACAATTTGCCCATTTCCATGTTTTAAATACTCCCACCCTGGCCAATTTCAAGCTACCAGCAATTTGATAACCAGTTCACAACATTTTTGAAAATTTAATAATCAGCTCTCAAAAGCTGGTACAGGCCAGGCTAAGCCAGCTTCAGCACAAAACTGAAAATGATTATTAATCTTTACTAGCTCCAGATATCTTTTAACATATATTGAAATCTATGACCCTTAAAAAGAAAACATATATACAGATTTTGACAAAACTTTGCAGTTCCACTCATGGATCCCTGTATAAGAATCCCCTTTCTATGTGTGTTTGCAATTTGAAGAGTTCAGACTTTATGATTCACAGGTGATAACTAATGATTTAATCTCAACACTTAGGCTTTTATAATTTGGGAGTCACGTGTTTAACTGCTGTAGTAGTAACTGCTTCTTCTCAGAGAAACTTAGAAGCTAAGACCAGGGCAATATCCCTTGGTCTGCAACACACCTCTTCTTTCTGAGCATATCGTATAAGAAGCTAACTTTGTCTCAAAGTTCATATGACTTTTGCATTTTCAATTACTAGCTATTTTCTTTTGGAACTGTAGGACTGGCAGAAGTTTCCCTCTACCCTCTGAAGGTATGATAACTGAGTGTATGAAATAAATGGATAACGGGCATGTCAAAAGAAGAAAAGGTGTACACATTTATTACACGCATGGGGAAATCACAGGAAAGAAAAGTGGATGCAAAAACAAAACAAAACAAAACAAACAAAACAACGCAAAGAAAAAACCCCAGTGAGATTTAGGAGCTTATAGGGAATGCAGGAGGGAGAATGTAGGAAACTTAGGGGAGGGGAAATGACTTTTGGGAAAGATGACCAGACCCTTAGCAGAATAGATGATAGTTTGTGACAGTCTGTCTTGGTGTGGTTTGGACTCTTAGTCTTCTCTCCTGTGATACGAGGAGTCAATTTTCCCTGGCTGATGACACTCCTAGGAAGGAGATGAATGTCTTTGTGCTGATAAGACAGTATCTTGAAGCTTTATTTTCCAATTCAGTTCTAAATCTGCAGTGTATCAAAATCTCCTCATTATGCTTTGGATGTTATGGTAGATAAATGGTATCTTCACAAAGATACATTCATTCTGGTATTGAAAGTTCCTCTTGGGGGGTTTCTCTTTAGGAAGGTAAAGAGAGTGCAGAGAAAGCATGTCCCGCATTTGTTGTTTTTCAAGTATTTTCAGTTCGATGTAATCAGTGCACCAAAGCAATCCACTCAGGGCTGGCATTTCCTGAGCACCTTCAGAACTCTTTTCCATCCCCTGTTATTTCTATCAGATCATGTGATTTAAGAACTACTTTTGCTTGCCACTTACATATATATTGAAAAGGCAAACTTTCCTTTCATAGTTTGCTAATTTTGGCAAAGTACATTAACAAAAATTAAGTAAGTGAAATTTTCTGTTCTATTGTTTTGAAAACAATTCTAGAAACTGTCCTTGTAAGAACAGCAAAGAGAGATAAAAAAAAGATAATTCTCAACTGCTGCTTCAACCATTCTTTTCTTAACAATGTATCCAATTAAAAGACAAAACTCTCTTTTCAGGTTTATATGTATCAATTGCTTAATTAGAAAGTAAATACTCCACCCCATATAATCTGGTGTCAAAAAACGTATAATAAAATTACTTTGATTTTGTTGCTGATAAGTTTGTGAATTTAAATCTCAACTTACAGTGATGAATTTATTTGCTTTGTGCTGACAAGACAGTATCTTGAAGTTTTGTTTTCCAACTCAGTTCTAAATCTGCAGTGTATCACAATCTCTTCATTATGCTTTGGATGTTATGCTACATAAATGGCATCTTCACAAAGATACATTCATTCTGGTATTCAAAGTGCCTACTTAAAATTCTGCACGAACAGTTTTATTGAAAAAATATGTAGACAAGCCATTTATTATACACAGTGACTTGGAACAAATTCTTATAAGAAGCATAGCATGTCTTCCATTAAATGTATACATTTTATAAAAAGTTACTGAAAGTCTTCCTGAGGTTAAACAATAAATCTTTTAAATTTAATCACTGTGCTACCTCAAAGGTATTTTTTTCTTTAGGACACTCACTTAGGGCATACGGTCAGATTTCAGCCTACTTTAAACAACTAGGCAGTATTTTTAGTGCATTTTTCTGTTTGTTAAAAAGCTAGTTGTTGAGAATAAGTTGCTCAATTATCTTCGTCAATTACTTTTTGTTTTGTTTTGTAATTATTATCCTATTTTGGTTTTCCTTTAGAATTGTGAAATATCTTGAATCAGAAATTGCAGAGAATATATAAATGAGTAAGCATGCACTCTGCAATCAAACTAGATCTCGAAAGTGTTTTGTTGTAGTTTATACCTTGAATTCAAAGTGCCATTTTATACAAGGCACTTGAAAAATTTTCAAGCTCATCTATTTCATAATAGTACAAAATTTATTGTTGTTTTATTTGCAAGGAGATAGACCAGATAAAAGATCACTTTATTTCTTACAGTGTTGACTTTGATATTCTAACCTTGTCAGTTTATACAGATTAATGAAGACTCCGTACATGTAAAATTCACTATAATTTTTTTTCTGGCATGAGAGTCCAAACAAATAGTCAAACAGGTAACTACATATTCAAACACGTCAAGCAAAAATATACAATAGCTTGACAAAAAAGAAAAAAGAAGAAAAAAGAAACCCCTATACATGCCTTAACATTCTTAAACTCTGAGGACCAAATCAGATTCAAAAGAAACATTTCCGGTGGGCAGGGAAAGGGCTAAAAAGCTAAAGTATATAATAAGTAAATTCCCCATTGCTATCAAATATATGAGCAGCATGACATTTCAACACATGTTAAAGTTTTCTGAAAAAAGTTCTAGGATAATAGGATTTCAACTTTGGATTCTACAGATACCATTCTTGGGATTGGTATGGGAGAATCATCCTCTTCATGTATTAGTGGATTCAAATGAAAAAAATTCAGGCAGCTTGTTCCTTTCCAAGAAGCCTTAGAGATTGTTGCACATAAAAATATGAACCATATTTCTGATTCAAACTTTAATTAGAGAATTCTCTTTATTCCCTCTTCTGCATAAAATTATGTACCGGCACTCTGCTCTCCAGACAAGTAAAACTTCTTACCTGCTATCATTTGAGACACCCAAGACTCAGAACATATTATTTCGTATCTGAAAGTCCCAACAAAACTTCTCAGAACCAAAACAACAGAAAGTTAAATACAGAGAGACAGGGTATAAAACAGTGGTTACCAGGGGCTGGGGGTGAGGAGAGAAAATGGAGACAGAGAATTCAGAGGATGCAAAGTTGCAGATATGTAGAATTAACAAGTTGAGGGATCTGATGCACAACATGAGCACTGTAGGTATTAATATTTACTGTATTTGGCATTTTACTAAAAGAGTAGTTTGTGGGTACTATTTCCTCACACACATATCCAGAAAAAAAGTAACTGAGATTTTCAAAGGGAATGCTTCCAGTTTTTGCCCATTCAGTATGATATTGGCTGTGGGTTTGTCATAGATAACTCTTATTATTTTGATATACGTCCCATCAATACCTAATTTATTGAGAGTTTTTAGCATGAAGGGCTGTTGAATTTTGTCAAAGGCCTTTTCTGCATCTACTGAGATAATCATATGGTTTTTGTCGTTGGTTCCGTTTATATGCTGGATTAAATTTATTGATTTGTGTATGTTGAACCAGCCTTGCATCCCAGGGATGAAGCCTACTTGATCATGGTGGACAAGCTTTTTGATGTGCTGCTGGATTCAGTTTGCCAGTATTTTATTGACGATTTTTGCATCAATCTTCATCAGGGATATTGGTCTGAAATTCTCTTTTTTGGTTGTGTCTCTCTCAGGCTTTGGTATCAGGATGATACTGGCCTCATAAAATGTGTTAGGGAGGATTCCCTCTTTTTCTATTGATTGGAATAGTTTCAGAAGGAATGGTACCAGCTCCTCCATGTACCTCTGGTAGAATTCTGCTGTGAATCCATCAGGTCCTGGACTTTTTTTTGTTGGTAAGCTATTAATTATTGCCTGAATTTCAGAGCCTGTTATTGATCTATTCAGAGATTCAACTTCTTCCTGGTTTAGTCTTGGGAGGGTATATGTGTCCAGGAATTTATCCGTTTCTTCTAGATTTTCTAGTTTATTTTTGTAGAGGTTTTTATAGTATTCTCTGATGGTAGTTTGCATTTCTGTGGGATCAGTGGTGATATCCTCTTTATCATTTTTTATTGCATCTATTTGATTCTTCCCTCTTCTTCTTTATTAGTCTTGCTAGTGGTCTATCAATTTTGTTGATCTTTTCAAAAATCCAGCTCCTGTATTCATTGATTTTTTGAAGACAGGGAAGCTCTCTATCACCACTCCTATTCGACATAGTGTTGGAAGTTCTGGCCAGGGCAATGAGGCAGGAGAAGGAAATAAAGGGTATTCAATTAGGAAAAGAGGAAGTCAAATTGTCCCTGTTTGCAGATGACATGATTGTATATCTAGAAAACCCCATTGTCTCAGCCCAAAATCTCCTTAAGCTGATAAGCAACTTCAGCAAAGTCTCAGGATACAAAATCAATGTACAAAAATCACAAGCATTCTTATACACCAGTAACAAACAGAGAGCCAAATCATGAGTGAACTCCCATTCACAATTGCTTCAAAGAGAATAAAATACCTAGGAATCCAACTTACAGGGGATGTGAAGGACCTCTTCAAGGAGAACTAGAAACCACTGCTCAATGAAATAAGAGAATACAAACAAATGGAAGAACATTCCATGCCCATGGGCAGGAAGAATCAATATCGTGAAAATGGCCATAGTGCCCAAGGTAATTTATAGATTCAATGCCATCCCCATCAAGCTACCAGTGACTTTCTTCACAGAATTGGAAAAAACTACTTTAAAGTTCATGTGGAACCAAAAAAGAGCCCACATCACCAAGTCAATCCTAACGCAAAAGAATAAAGCTGGAGGCATCACGCTACCTGACTTCAAACTATGCTACAAGGCTACAGTAACCAAAACAGCATGGTACTGGTACCACAACAGGGACATAGATCAATGGATCCGAACAGAGGCCTCAGAAATAATGCCGCATATCTACAACTATCTGATCTTTGGCAAACCTGACAAAAACAAGCAATGGGGAAAGGATTCCCTATTTAATAAATGGTGCTGGGAAAACTGGCTAGCTATATGTAGAAAGCTGAAACTGGATCCCTTCCTTATACCTTATACAAAAATTAATTCAAGATGGATTAAAGATTTACATGTTAGACCTAAAACCATAAAAACCCTAGAAGAAAATCTAGGCAATACCATTCAGGACATAGGCATGGGCAAGGACTTCATGTCTAAAACACCAAAAGCAATGGCAACAAAAGCCAAAATTGACAAATGGGATCTAATTAAACTAAAGAGCTTATGCACAGCAAAAGAAACTACCATCAGAGTGAACAGGCAACCTACAGAATGGGAGAAAATTTTTGCAGTCTACCCATCTGACAAAGGGCTAATATCCAGAATCTACAATGAACTCAAACAAATTTACAAGAAAAAAACAACCCCATCAACAAGTGGGTGAAGGATATGAACAGACACTTCTCGAAAGAAGACATTTATGCAGCCAACAGACACATGAAAAAATGCTCATCATCACCAGCCATCAGAGAAATGCAAATCAAAACCACAATGAAATAGCATCTCACACCAGTTAGAATGGCGATCATTAAAAAGTCAGGAAACAACTGGTGCTGGAGAAGATGTGGAGCAATAGGAACACTTTTACACTGTTGGTGGGATTGTAAAGTAGTTCAACTATTGTGGAAGTCGGTGTGGCAATTCCTCAGGGATCTAGAACTAGAAATACCATTTGACCCAGCCATCCCATTCCTGAGTATATACCCAAAGGATTATAAATCATGCTGCTATAAAGACACATGCACACGTATGTTTATTGTGGCACTATTCACAATAGCAAAGACTTGGAACCAACTGAAATATCCAACAATGATAGACTGGATCAAGAAAATGTGGCACATATACACCATGGAGTACTATGCAGCCATAAAAAATGATGAGGTCATGTCCTTTGTAGGGACATGGATGAAGCTGGAAACCATCATTCTCAGCAAACTATTTCAAGGACAAAAAACCAAACACCGCTTGTTCTCATTCATAGGTGAGAATTGAACAATGAGGACACATGGACACAGGAAGGGGAACATCACACACTGGGGTCTGTTGTCGGGTGGGGGGGCAGGGATAGCATTAAGACATATACCTAATGTTAAATGACGAGTTATTGGGTGCAGCACACCAACATGGCGTATGTATACATACGTAACAAACCTGCATATTGTGCACATGTACCCGAAAACTTAAAGTATAAAAAAAAAAATGTAACTGAGATGATGAATATGTTAATTTGCTTGACTATTGAAACTATTTTACTATGTATATGTGTATCAAAACAACTTAAATATGCAATAAAAATGAATGAATATGACATTAACTTCTCATGTGCTGTCACTTTGGATCTAATCTTGCTACGGAATAACAAAAGGTATAGAGATATAATAATCACTCACCATCCTCTAGGTGTTATGGAATATGTTGGGGGAGTGGTGATAGAAAAATGGGTAATTCACAATTATTAACCTCAAGTTGCTTGAAGTTGATCCTATGTGCCCTGTAGCTAAATTTTCATTAATTCATGGGATAATCCCAACTGATACAAACATTATCAAGTTGCCAGTCGTGCCAGCCTTGAAGGGTTGGTCAAACTTTTGATTCTTGGCTGTATTCATTTGCAGGCTCCAGTTTCTGTTTTGTTTTTTATGTAAGTAAGTATATGGACGTTGGCCTCTCATTCTTTAAATTACCTTCTGTTCTAAGCTTCTGTGTCGCCATGTTTGCTTGGCTTACTTATGCCTCTAAGGTCTGCCATTGCTATTCTTTCTAGGCTTCTCTCATCAGCTCTTAAATTCTGGTGCTTCTCAGGAGCTGGCCCTCCATCCTCTGCTCTTATGATCTATAATCTCTTAAGAGTTATTTAATTTGCAGCCATGTCTCCAGAAACACCTGTCATTTTATTCCTCTTGAATCTGTACCTATGTTTTCAACATTCCTTTTCTGCTAGAGACACACATGGGCCTCCCATGGTACTCACGATCTCCACATGCTCGTTATGGAACTCTTCCTCTTCTCTTCTCCCATGCTTCCTCTTCCAACTTACTCCTCTCCTGCTTTGCACAGGCAAGTTATGGGAATACGACACACCTGCTTATCAAAGCCAGACACTCCACCTTTTTTTTTATCTCCTGTCCATTCATCTCACCCCCTTCCTCCACTGTATCTGTTACATCGCCAAACCCACTTAATTTTACCTCTGATATAATTCTACTCTATCTAGCCTCATATTCCCTACCATAAGCTTCTCTCACGTGGACTATATTATATTTTTTAAACTGGTCTTTTGCTCCTTTTCATTTTTATTCCTCTACAGTCCATCTTTTTGACATTGCTATGGCACTCAAATCTTCAGAATAAAACAAACTCTTTTCTGGAAATTTAGGCTCTTCAGGATTTAGAGACAGCAGCTATCATCCTTTGCTTGATATTCAGAATATCTGGGTAACTTTTTAAAAACACAGACTCACAGGCCACTCATCTGAAATTCTGATTTAATTGGTCTGGAATAGGGTCTAGGCATAAGTAAGTATTTCTTAAACAAAAAACCAAGGGATGGAAATATGCAGTAAGGGTATATGTAACAAACCTGCATGTTCTTCACATGTATCCCAGAACTTAAAGCATTAAAAAAAGTTGTATTCATCGAAGAATAATTGTTCCCAGAGGCAGTGGGTAGGTGAGGAGTGAAGGAATGGGGAATTACTGGTCCAAAGTTACAAAGTTTCAGCTAGACAAGAGGAATAAATTTTGAGATCTACTGCAAAGCAGGATGACTGTAATCAATAATAATATGTTGTATATTTCAAAATAACTAAGAGTAGTTTCAAATGTATCACCACAAAAACATCAACGAAGTGAAGTGATGGATATGTTAATTAGCTCCATTTAATCACTCTAAATTGTAGACATATCAAAACATCACATTGTACTATATAAATATAATTATGAAAAAAAATCAGACCTGATGTTTGAAATGATAATTATTTTTATAACCTCATTTCAGATTTAACAATGTCATATTATATCTTAGTATGTATCCATATTACCCACATGGGAACTACATGTCTCTATAAAGTTACCCAGGTGTGATATCCAAGATATTCAGTGAAGAGGGAGTGCATAACTGTTACTTTTAGTCTTCATTCATGTTAGTACTGCCCAGCCACAGTTTGTACAATAGTTTTCCCACTTTACAATTTTAAAAACCTATCATTCTTGATTTTATTAACTTGCCATTCTATCAAATTTAAACATGCTTTTATTTTTTAAAAGACCATGTCCAAGTGGCAATTCTATCTGTATTTCCCTCAAAAAAGCATCAGTTGAAGAAATCTGAGAAATTCAACCAGCTCTGAACTCATCACTATTTCAATGTCTGTTATTTATTTATTATTATTATTTTTTTGAGGTGGATTCTCACTTTGTTGTCCAGGCTGGAGTACAGTGGTGCGATATCAGCTCACTGCAACTTCTGCCTCCTGGGCTTAAGTGATTCTCCTGCCTTAGCTTCCTGAGTAGCTGGTATTCCAGGTGCCCCCAACCATGCCCAGCTAATTTTTGTACTTTTAGTAGAGACGGGATTTCACCGTGTTGGCCAGGCTGGTCTCGTACTCCTGAGCTCAGGTGATCCACCCGCCTCAGCCTCCCAAAGTGCTGGGAGTAGAGGTGTGAGCCACTGGCCCAGCCCCAAGGCATTTTTTTAAACCAGGACTTCTGTATAATGAAACTTTTCTCGATATCTTTTTAACCACATCCTCTTACTTATTACATCCATTCCAACTACCTGTCTTCATCTCGTCACACTGAAGTACTCAAACTGTCCACAGGCTGCAGAATGAATTAACTAGGACTTTATATCATTTTTCAAATCATGGAATTACACAATCTTTTGAGTATGGAATTGGAAGGCCTTTATAGTTCATTCAGTAGAAAACTGGAACATTTTTGAAAGGTGATCTGCTTGACACCTTTCAAAGAGTACAAAACCTTGTGAAGTAGCAGATGCAATGATTGCCAATATACTTTATGAAATGAATTTCAGAGTTTGAGATTAAATTGGCTTTTCTGAAATATGTAAGTCTGGAAAAACACAACATTTCTAATCTTGCTTTGGAAAGCCTTTAAGTAAAAATCAATTTCTAATCTTCTTTGAAATAAACATGGAATATCCTAAGGTTTTATTCATGTTTCATGAATTTCGCAGCATTCATCACATTTTAAAGTTATTTTTGATGCTTTGCATTGTATTAAAACCTCTCTTGGAATGAGAGGCCTGAAAAACAATCGTAATATACTGTTGTTGTCTAACAATATATCAAGTTTTTAATGACTCTTACAATGCAATATTTTTATCATTCTTGTAGTTTATCCACACGTATTTAATATTACTAGCAGAAATTTAGATTTTAGTAAATTAATTCTGATCTTTGTAAAATAAAACTATATCTATATCTATTAATTCTTTAGTCCATGAATCCATCTAACAATTATTATTGAACAAGTTTTAGGAGATAAGTACTATATAGTGGCTAAGAATTCTGAAAAATCATCTTATACCTATTATACAGAAGCAGAGCAAGACAAATGAACCAAAACTTACATAACACTGTGAATGTGTTTCAAGTTTAAAGATCTTAAAAAATACCTTTCATAAAACTAAAGATAAAACTTGATACTTGTTTCTACTACATTTGGTTTTATATACTTAGGCATATTATTTTTGAGTCTGGTATTAAATAAGCCAACGTATGTTTGCAGTCTATATCTTTATTCGTGCCTTTGATTAAAATATTGAATAAGCAAGATCTAAAGAAAAGTAACATACTGAATATGCGACTAGAAACCTCTCTCCAAGTGACCAGGCTGGGCAAAATGCTGAAATCCCATCTCTACCAAAAAATAAGAGGTGGTGGTGCACCCCTGTAGCCCGAGACAGGAGGCTCACTCGAGCTCAGAAGGTAGGGGCTACAGTGAGCTATGACTGCCACTGCACTCAGCCTGACTGACAAAGTGAGACACTGTCTCACAAAAAAGGGAAGAAAACTTGTCTCTGAGATGAAAAAGGAGTAAGAGGGTATTTAAGGCACACGTCCCCAGTGAGGCAGTCTAAATCAATATGAGCTTGAAATCCTTCCTAAACAATATTTAGTTCACTTATATTGTTCTGTTCTACAAAATCAAAGTATTCCTCTTAGAAACAATATTTACCAAATTTTCCTTTAGTATACCAATTGTGGTACAATTATGCCACTTCTCTTTAATCCTGCCTAGTAGTCCATGCTATCTGGTATAGTGTTCAAATGTGCAGGCTTTGAGCCACACCATACGGGCACAAAAATTTCTTCTGCCACTTAAAATTGGGTGACTTACTTCACCTCTGCATGCCTCAGTATGACACTAGTTGCTACCTCCTATAGTTGTGAGGATAAAATGTGTGTATACAGGCAAAGCACTTAGTATTTAAATACAACTTAATTATAGTCGTAATTATTACTATTACTATGATTATGGTTATTATTTGATTAGCTCCCTCGATGAAAACAAAGCATAGGGAGTTGAATTAGAAAAGATTAGAATGGTGTTTAAGTTGGGTCCTGTGAAGCAAAGAGAAGAGTCATGACAATTCCTTTGGCAAGAGAAGCCTCAAAATAGAATCTGGGTTTCAAAATCTTCCTCCAAAGTAGAGAGATATGAAAGCTGGAAATGACATAAAGCTGTTTAGGTAGTCAAGTGGATTTTCTTCTAAATCCATAGCTTTCTTCTAAATCTATAACAACCAGATGAATTAACCCTTTTCTTTGCTCAGGTACCTATTCTCAAAGTTAAGGCATTCTGGATGCAGATTCCTTTGAGTTTTGAGATGATCATGATGGTCTTCATGCAGTCTTTCCCCCAGGTTGACACGTGGTTATTTCACTTAAACAGATTAAAATCAATACCTGGAAATACAAAGAAATGTATTTTTTAATTTCTCAAAAACTAATATTCACCAGTATTGAATGAATAATTGCATGCCTAGTTCTCCGTGTACTTGCTCTTTTAAGTAATATAGCTTGGTTTGCTTTCTTTTCCTTTTCTATCTACAATCAAATTCAAACTGCTATCACTGGGTCATACATAATCAATCAAATAAACTAAAAAGCTACTGAAAGAATTTTCCATCACTAAGCTGCCTTTTGGCAGCTGTATAATTCGTCTGCTTTACTAGACAGTCAAGTGCATGCAAATGCGTTAGTGCTCATGACTTGCTTCCAGGCCAACCCCAGGCTCACACTGCCAATTTTTTTTGTCATTGTAGGTAGGTGACTTTATGTATTTTTGGATTTTTATTGTATAATAATAGGGACAAGAAAAATAAATGTTCACCTAGGCGTCAAAGATAATTGTTAAGCCACTATTTTAAGTGATAGTTAACTATGGGACTCTATTGTTTTGTGAGGAATATAGAAAAATGTTTTGAATAATTACTCTTTCTGGGACACTTTGAGGGGTCAAATGTATTCTGTTCTTAAGTATCAGTTAAAACGTCTTTTGCATTCTCTCTGATCTGAGTGTTTTGATGTTGTGTGCAATGAACCAAAACATTGCATTACAAAAAGAAATTTTTATACAGTTGACAATTTGTAGGTCTCTGAGGAATCTATTCAATTAGTGTCATGTCCTGGTTCCCCATAGTATCAAAATTCACAGAGAATTGAAATGTCTTAGAAGTTGTGTCTAATAAACCAAGAAAAGCATCATGAAATTTTTTCCTTAAAATGAAAGATAGAAAAAAATGTGTTTCTGCATAACTCATGTAAAAACAGTAGCCTAGAATCTGGCACTTAGTTGTTCATCACTGAAATGTGTTATCTGGGTCTGCTAACTTGACGTTATATAGCTATAATTAAAATCAAACCTACCTTGACTTTGACTCATGCTGCCTATTTTTTTTCTCAATGGAATCTGAGAAAATCCTATTTCTTGGGGAGGAAAGGACATCAATTTGATATTATAGATTGGAATCCAGCATTGGGATCAGGTGGAATAGGATAGATGCTCAGTGTGGATGGGAATGAGTAGAATCTTCTGGGTGAATGTCAACTGCTATCCATGGAAGGCAAAGAAAATGAAGACTAGACCAGAAGCCATATTGAACTTTATAAAGGCCTTTTCTGCATATATTGAGATAATCATGTGGTTTTTGGGTTTAGTCCAGTTTATGTGGTGAATCACTTTTATTGATTTGTGTATGTTGAGCTAGACTTGCACCCTGGGGATGAAGCCTACTTGATCATGGTGGATAAGCTATTTGATGTGTGTCTGGATTTGGTTTGCCAGTATTTTGTTGAGGATTTTTGCATTGATGTTCATCAAGGATATTGGCCTGAAGTTTTCTTTTTCTGTTGTGTCTTTGCCAGGATTTGGTATCAGGATAATGGTGGCCTCATAGAATGAGTTAGGGAGGAGTCCCTCCTCCTCAGTTTCTTGGAATACTTTAAGTAGGAATTGTTCTAGCTCTTCTTTATACCTCTGGTAGAATTCAGCTGTGAATCCTTCTGGTCCTGATCTTTTTTTGGTTGGTAGGACTCTCAGTAAAGTAGGTATTAAAGGAATATACCTCAAAACAATAAGAGCCACACATGCAAACCCAGAGCCAATATCATATGGAATCGGCAATAACTGGAAGCATTCCCCTTGAAAAACAGCACAAGACAAGGTTGTCCTCTCTCACTAACCCTATTCAGCATAGCATTGGAAGTCCTGGCCAGGGCAATCAGGCAAGAGAAAGAAATAAAGCATATTCAAATAGAAAGAGAAATCAAACTATCTTTGTTTTTAGACATGATCCTATATCTAGAAAACCCCATCATTTCTACCCAAAAGCCTCTTAAGCTGATAAGCAAAATCATCAAAGTCTCAGGATACAAAATCAATGTGCAAAAATTACCAGCATTTCTGTATGCTAACAACAGGCAAGCCGAGAGCCAAATCAGGAATGAACTCCCCTTCACAATTGCTACAAAATGAATAAAATAGCTAGGAGTACAGCTAACAAGGGAAGTGAAGGACATCTCCAAAGATAACTACAAACCACTGCTCAAAGTAGAGAAGACACAAACAAATGGAAAACATTCCACGCTCATGAATAGGAAGAATCAATATCATTAAAAAGGCCATACTGCCCAAAGCAATTTACAGATTCAATGCATCCTATTAAACTACCATAGATATTCTGTACATAATTAGAAAAAAAAACCATTTTAAAATTTATATGGACCCAAAACAGAGCCTGAATAGCCAAGGCAACCCTCAGCAAAAAGGACAAGGCCGAAACTTATCACACTGCCCGATTTCAAACTATACAACAGGGCTACAGTAACCAAAACAGCATGGTACTGGTACAAGAACAGACAGATAGACCAATGGAACAGGACAGAGAACCCAGAAATAATGCTGCACACCTACAAAAATCTGATCTTTGACAAACCTGACAAAAACAAGCAATGGGGAAATGATTCCCTATTTAATAAATGATGCTGGGATAACTGGCTGGCATTAGTTGAAAAAACTGGAACTGGACCCCTTCTTTACACCATATACAAAATCAATTCAAGATGGAATAAGACTTAAATGTGAAATGCCAAACTATAAAAACCCTAGAAGAAAACCTAGGCAATATTATTCAGGACACAGACACTGACAAAGATTTCATGACCAAGATGCCAAAAGCAATTACAAAAAAAGCAAAAGTTGACAAATAGACCCCAATTAAACTAAAGCGTTTCTTCACAGCGCGTGCACACGCACACACACACACACCCACACACACACAAAAAAACAACTATTAACAGAGAAAACAACCTACAGAAAGGGAGAAAATTTTTGCCATCAATCTGTCTAGCAAATGTCTAATATCCAGCATCTATAAAGAACTCAAACAAATTTACAAGAAAAGGCAAATAACCTCATTAAAAAGTGGGCAAAGGACATGAATAGACACTTCTCAAAAGAAGACATACATGTGGCCAAAAACATATGCAAAAAAACTCATCAGTCATCATTAGAGAAATGCAAATCAAAACCACAATGAGATACCATTTAACACCAGTCAGAATGGCAATTATTAAAAAGTCAAAAATAACAGATGCTAGTGAGGTTGTGGAGAAAAGGGAACTCTTTCACACTGTTGTTGGAAGTGTAAATTAATTCAACCATTGTGGATGACGGTGTGGCGATTATTCAAAGACATAAAGCCAAAAATACCGTTCAACCTAGCAATCCCATTACTGAGTAATTCCCAAAGGAATATAAATTATTCTATTATAAAGATACATGCACAAGTATATCATTGCAGCACTATTCACAACAAAGACACAGAATTAACTTAAACACCCATCAGTGATAGACTGGATGAAGAAAATGTCACACATATACACCAAGAAATATTATGCAGCTGTAAAAACAAACCAGATCATGTCCTTTGTAAGGACGTGGATGAAGTTGGAGGCCATTATCCTTATCAAACTAATGCAGGAACAGAAAACCAAACACCGTATGTTCTCACTTATAAGTGGGAGCTAAATGATGAGAACACATGGACACATGGGGTGAGGAACAGCACACACTAGGATCTGCTGGTGGGGGGCAGGAGGAGGGAGAGCATCAGGAAAAATAGCTAATGCAAGCTGAGCTTAATACCTAGGTGATGGGATGATCTGTGCAGCAAATCCCCATGACACACATGTACCTATGTAATAAACCTGCACATCTGCACATGTACCCTTAAAATAAAAGTTGGAAATAAAAAAATCCATATAAAAAAAGAAAATGAAGAGTAGAGAAGTTGGCTCTACTACCAACATCAAATAATGAACAAAGTTCTATGAATGACATTAAAATCTTACCAAAAAAGTAGTTGGGGAGTTAAATATAGGCAGAAAATAAAGAGCAAGGAGCAAGTAGCAGGAGGAAGCAACCCAGGAATATTTGGTTTTTAGCTCCTCAAGCTCACTTTAGTTGGTTATTGTCACTATATTGTATAGCTTTTTGGTTATTGATTGTGTAATATTTGGTTGAAAGGTTTGGCATAAAGGTGCAGTTTTTACGTAGACAGCTTCCTTCCCAGGCTGCAATGACTGCACATCTGCTCCCACCTGCTTGATACTGGCCTCTGCTCTTGGAGAATATAGAACGACGGATGGCTGCTTATGGCGCCATCGATGCCCCAATGGCTTGAATGATTTCTGACTCTACCTAGACCCACAGTCTGACTCCTTCAAATCTTTTGATTTTTTTTTCCTTTCTATGCCTATGTTCTTCTAGTTTTTCTTATTTACTGCCTATTAGATAGACTTCTTTGTCTCAACTTCCATTTCTGGCATGATGTCAATTCCTGGTTGCCTACTTGCCTTGTGTGCAGGTGTATCTTGATCTCTACTCTGTTATTGGTCCTGACTCTGCCCTATTCAAGTGGTCACAATTTATCAACAGCCTCACACTACACTCTTCATTCAGTTAATGGGCCCACTATTTGCCAAATTTTGTTTTTATCTTATAATCCTAGAAAGTAAATAATTAAACAGCAAGCATAAAATACATTTTCTCCTTTAATCAGAATTTGGTACCTGGAGACTATAATAATGACTGTCATCCTGGCAAGCAAGTTGATGATTTTTGCTGGTGGGAGAGTTCTTATTTTGGAAATACTTTTGGCAAGAGATGCCTGATTTTCTAGCCTTGTCAATAGGAAACAGCCATGCATTTCAAAGATTTATGAGGCATGATTATCGGAAGACAAATGACTATATTTTATACCAAAAGTTATTCCTCCTGTGTATGTGATGTGACTCCATATGTGTTCTGGAGAACTTCATATTTTAATCTGTGCCAGGTGTATCCTCACGGCGTAAGAAAAGGCCTAGAGAGTTAAGTTCGTCGTCTTGGACCCATTTTTGTTTGTTCTTTGTCTCATGATTAATTGTTTCCTTTGAATAATTAGTAAAACTTACATTGGATAAGCTTTCTGATTCTCATGATACTGAATGCACAATCTAATCCTTTTTGCATTACTATTTACTCAATATCGTTTTGCTGTTATTAATCAATGTCCACAGTTCTAAGGCTGAAATCTACTAAAATCTCCAGGAGTAAGATCGTTTCATTATAAAGTCCTGTCATGAGAAAATAAATCATTGTGAATATATGAAAGAACTTATTTGAGCACTGCAAGGCAGATCATGGCTTTTACTTGAAGTTATTTATTTTTAATATATAACTTCTGTAATCTCTCTCAGAAATATTCATCAAGAAAAACTACCAATTATGTTAGTGCCATTTCTATAAAGCTACCTTTTCTTTTTCTAGAAATATGGGAAAGTTGTAAAAAATTATATTTCCTCAAAATTTTAGGTAAATATAATTGCATAATACAACCTATGGCAAATATTTAAATCTTTATTAATCCAAAGGAAAATAAATTGGCTTTGTCTAATAATTACTAAATATCTACTAAATACTAAGACATGTGCTATGATTAACATGTGTTAATTAAATCTCATATGCCCCACCATTTTTTTCAGGTAGCAATTATTATTTATAGGTGAGAAAACAGATTTGAGAAGTTAAGGAGTAGGTAGTCCCTGGATTATATTCACAAAATGACAGAGGACAAGTTAAATCAGAGCTAGTTTAATGAATGCCCATCCTGTCTTTCCTACAGCATGCTATGTAATGTAACACTGATCTAAGCACACATTAGTATACGGTAAATTGGGAAAAGAGTTGCTCTGGATTCTGTACAATTATTAGAACATTTAATAATAATTTTATAGGAACTATTGATTTTTAGTTTAAAATTCAAAACAATTGATAGCAATTCATCTTTTAATATTTTAAATACATTTAGTTATATCTCTGTTTGTAACTGAATCAAACATTGTCAAATTAATTCCAACAAAACTACATTATTTATCATTTGATATAAATTATTAATTGTAATTTATTGATTGTGTGGTTATACATGTATTGGATTTGTCTTATAATTGCATAAGAACTGTAAACATGAAAAGTTTGATAGAGATTTATGAAAGAGTTTAAATCAACAGTAGGAGCTGAGACTTTTTTTTTTGAAAAGGTGAATACCTTGGACATTTTCAGAAACAGAGACTAAAATTCCTTGTGCTTTGACAATTATGGTGGCCAAAGCTAAGAGATTACAGTTTGGCAGGGAACAGAATGCTCATGCATTTTGGATCTCATGGTGGTTGTTTCTCAATGCAAACCAACAATCTTTTAATTAAGTTATCTTTCCCAAATTTGTATATATTTTCAGTAGTGCCAGTTTCTTAGAGCCTGATTAGTTCTGGGCCCTCGTTTAAAAAGTGAAAGATGAGATGATAGAAAATAATCCCCAAATATTGTTGTTACTAGCCCACCTTCAACTCCATATTAAATTTTATACAAAAAGCTAAAAATTTCTAGGTTTTTAAAATGAGAAATTGAGGCACAAAATGCTTACTTCATCAAAATGGGGACATATATCATACATGAATGGGGAAAGATGGAAGGGAGACAGGAAGCACAGGTAGAAAGAGAAATGCATCCTACAATTTGACTTGAATTTAGGCATTGGGATAAGGATGTTTAGGCATTCGAGTTAAACAGTCAGCTACCTGCTTTCAGTATTTCTTCCAAGTCTGGTTTTGCTTTACGTGGATATTTGTTTTTCTAATAGAATGAATTAGTTTGAGAGAAACTACCACCGCTCAAAATTGAGGTATCATTTTAGCTATCATTAACAGCTAAGAAAGTAGTGGTATTCTAAAATTCCTGCATTTTTAACTCAATGTAATATCATGATGTTTCAGAGAGGTGGGTACTGGGATTATGCCCATTTTACTGATGGAGAAGTAGAGAAATAGAAAGATGATGTAATTTAAACAGACTGTAGGGATAAATTCAAACCAGTGTGCAGCTCCTCAGTCACTATATTGTATAGCCTTTTCCTGACCTGGCAAATCACTTTTGGCAGTCAATGGTTTGGCTTTTGTTTTGTTTTGTTTTTGAGACAGTCTCGCTCTGTCGCCCAGACTGGAGTGCAGGGGCGTGATCTGGGCTCACTGCAAGCTCTGCCTCCCGGGTTCCCGCCATTCTCCTGCCTCAGCCTCCTGAGTAGCTGGAGCTACAGGCGCCGCCACCGCGCCTGGCTAGGTTTTTGTATTTTTTTTTTAGTAGAAACGGGGTTTCACCGTGTTGGCCAGGATGGTCTCGATCTCCTGACTTCTTGATCGGCCCAGCTCAGCCTCCCAAAGTGCTGGAATTAATGGTTTGGCTATTTGAAAGCCTCACTAGCGAACATATTTATGGACGATTTAGTTTAAGACATGGAATCTACAATGGTTGCTATTAAAGAGTATTGATTGTCTGTTGGGCGTGTCACAGCTAACTGCTATTCAGTAACTAAAGCTGGTATGTGATGCCAAGGATTGAGCACAGAATGCATGCCTGCTGGTCACTGTGATCTCTTTATAATACTATTCTAAGGACTGTGCATCACTATTTCATAATCTATAGGCTCAATATTTGATGAGATATTGTATCTCCATTGAACTTATTTTGCAATTAAAATTTTTTAAATAAATGGGTTATTATTTTAAGGTTTATGCCATATAGGTTGAAAATGTTACAGTAATCCTCATGATTTTATGAGTAAAACTGAGGACTGTTTAAAGTGGAATGACTGGGAATATGTACACACTGAGGCAGCCTTACGCTCAATATCTCACAAATCAGTTGGTAGAATTAATTTTTTTTTTTTTTTTTTTTTTTTATTATACTTTAGGGTTTTAGGGTACATGTGCACAATGTGCAGGTTTGTTACATATGTATCCATGTGCCATGTTGATTTCCTGCACCCATTAACTCATCATTTAGCATTAGGTGTATCTCCTAATGCTGTCCCTCCCCCCTCCCCCCACCCCACAACAGTCCCCAGAGCGTGACGTTCCCCTTCCTGTGTCCATGAGTTCTCATTGTTCAATTCCCACCTATGAGTGAGAACATGCGGTGTTTGGTTTTTTGTCCTTGCGATAGCTTACTGAGAATGATGGTTTCCAGTTTCATCCATGTCCCTACAAAGGACACGAACTCATCATTTTTTATGGCTGCATAGTATTCCATGGTGTATATGTGCCACATTTTCTTAATCCAGTCTATCGTTGTTGGACATTTGGGTTGGTTCCAACTCTTTGCTATTGTGAATAGTGCCGCAATAAACATACGTGTGCATGTGTCTTTATAGCAGCATGATTTATAGTCCTTTGGGTATATACCCAGTAATGGGATGGCTGGGTCAAATGGTATTTCTAGTTCTAGATCCCTGAGGAATCGCCACACTGACTTCCACAATGGTTGAACTAGTTTACAGTCCCACCAACAGTGTAAAAGTGTTCCTATTTCTCCACATCCTCTCCAGCACCTGTTGTTTCCTGATTTTTTAATGATGGCCATTCTAACTGGTGTGAGATGGTATCTCACTGTGGTTTTGATTTGCATTTCTCTGATGGCCAGTGATGAGGAGCATTTCTTCATGTGTTTTTTGGCTGCATAAATGTCTTCTTTTGAGAAGTGTCTGTTCATGTCCTCTGCCCACTTTTTGATGGGGTTGTTTGTTTTTTTCTTGTAAATTTGTTTGAGTTCATTGTAGATTCTGGATATTAGCCCTTTGTCAGATGAGTAGGTTGCAAAAATTTTCTCCCATTGTGTAGGTTGCCTGTTCACTCTGATGATAGTTTCTTTTGCTGTGCAGAAGCTCTTTAGTTTAATGAGATCCCATTTGTCGATTTTGGCTTTTGTTGCCATTGCTTTTGGTGTTTTAGACATGAAGTCCTTGCCCACGCCTATGTCCTGAATGGTATTGCCTAGGTTTTCTTGTAGGATTTTAATGGTTTTAGGTCTAACATATAAGTCTTTAATCCATCTTGAATTAATTTTTGTATAAGGTGTAAGGAAGGGATCCAGTTGCAGCTTTCTACATATGGCTAGCCAGTTTTCCCAGCACCATTTATTAAATAGGGAATCCTTTCCCCATTTCTTGTTTTTGTCAGGTTTGTCAAAGATCAGATAGTTGTAGATATGTGGCATCATTTCTGAGGGCTCTGTTCTGTTCCATTGATCTATGTCTCTGTTGTGGTACCAGTACCATGCTGTTTTGGTTACTGTAGCCTTGTAGTATAGTTTAAAGTCAGGTAGCGTGATGCCTCCAGCTTTGTTCTTTTGGCTTAGGATTGACTTGGCGATGCGGGCTCTTTTTTGGTTCCATATGAACTTTAAAGTAGTTTTTTCCAATTCTGTGAAGAAAGTCATTGGTAGCTTGATGGGGATGGCATTGAATCTATAAATTACCTTGGGCAGTATGGCCATTTTCACGATATTGATTCTTCCAACCCATGAGCATGGAATGTTCTTCCATTTGTTTGTATCCTCTTTTATTTCATTGAGCAGTGGTTTGTAGTTCTCCTTGAAGAGGTCCTTCACATCCCTTGTAAGTTGGATTCCTAGGTATTTTATTCTCTTTGAAGCAATTGTGAATGGGAGTTCACTCATGATTTGGCTCTCTGTTTGTCTGTTATTGGTGTACAAGAATGCTTGTGATTTTTGGACATTAATTTTGTATCCTGAAACTTTGCTGAAGTTGCTAATCAGCTTAAGGAGATTTTGGGCTGAGACAATGGGGTTTTCTAGATATACAATCATGTCATCTGCAAACAGGGACAATTTGACTTCCTCTTTTCCTAATTGAATACCCTTTATTTCCTTCTCCTGCCTGATTGCTCTGGCCAGAAGTTCCAGCATTATGTTGAATAGGAGCGGTGAGAGAGGGCATCCCTGTCTTGTGCCAGTTTTCAGAGGGAATGCTTCCAGTTTTTGCCCATTCAGTATGATATTGGCTGTGGGTTTGTTGTAGATAGCTCTTATTATTTTGAGATACGTCCCATCAATACCTAATTTATTGAGAGTTTTTAGCATGAAGGGTTGTTGAATTTTGTCAAAGGCCTTTTCTGCATCTATTGAGATAATCATGTGGTTTTTGTCTTTGGTTCTGTTTATATGCTGGATTACATTTATTGATTTGCGTATGTTGAACCAGCCTTGCATCCCAGGGATGAAGCCCACTTGATCATGGTGGATAAGCTTTTTGATGTGCTGCTGGATTCGGTTTGCCAGTATTTTATTGAGGATTTTTGCATCAATGTTCATCAAGGATATTGGTCTGAAATTCTCTTTTTTGGTTATGTCTCTGCCAGGTTTTGGTATCAGGACGATGCTGGCTTCATAAAATGTGTTAGGGAGGATTCCCTCTTTTTCTATCGATTGGAATAGTTTCAGAAGGAATGGTACCAGTTCCTCCTTGTACCTCTGGTAGATTTCAGCTGTGAATCCATCAGGTCCTGGACTCTTTTTGGTTGGTAAGCTATTGATTATTGCCACAATTTCAGAACCTGTTATTGGTCTATTCAGAGATTCAACTTCTTCCTGGTTTAGTCTTGGGAGGGTGTATTTGTAAAGGAATTTATCCATTTCTTCCAGATTTTCTAGTTTATTTGCATAGAGGTGTTTGTAGTATTCTCTGATGGTAGATTGTATTTCTGTGGGATCGGTGGTGATATCCCCTTTTTCGTTTTTTATTGCATCTATTTGATTCTTCTCTCTTTTCTTCTTTATTAGTCTTGCTAGCGGTCCATCAATTTTGTTGATCTTTTCAAAAAAACCAGCTCCTGGATTCATTAATTTTTTGAAGGGCTTTTTGTGTCTCTATTTCCTTCAGTTCTGCTCTGATTTTAGTTATTTCTAGCCTTCTGCTAGCTTTTGAATGTGTTTGCTCTTGCTTTTCTAGTTCTTTTAATTGTGATGTTAGGGTGTCAATTTTGGATCTTTCCTGCTTTCTCTTGTGGGCATTTAGTGCTATAAATTTCCCTCTACACACTGCTTTGAACGTGTCCCAGAGATTCTGGTATGTTGTGTCTTTGTTCTCGTTGGTTTCAAAGAACATCTTTATTTCTGCCTTCATTTCATTATGTACCCAATAGTCATTCAGGAGCAGGTTGTTCAGTTTCCATGTAGTTGAGCGGTTTTGACTGAGTTTCTTAATCCTGAGTTCTAGTTTGATTGCACTGTGGTCTGAGAGACAGTTTGTTATAATCTCTGTTCTTTTACATTTGCTGAGAAGAGCTTTACTTCCAACTATGTGGTCAATTTTGGAATAGGTGTGGTGTGGTGCTGAAAAAAATGTATATTCTGTTGATTTGTGGTGGAGAGTTCTGTAGATGTCTATTAGGTCCACTTTATGTAGAGCTGAGTTCAATTCCTGGATATCCTTGTTAACTTTCTGTCTCGTTGATCTGTCTAATGCTGACAGTGGGGTGTTAAAATCTCCCATTATTATTGTGTGGGAGTTTAAGTCCCTTTGTAGGTCACTGAGGACTTGCTTTATGAATCTGGGTGCTCCTGTGTTGGGTGCATATATATTTAGGATAGTTAGCTCTTCTTGTTGAATTGATCCCTTTACCATTATGTAATGGCCTTCTTTGTCTCTTTTGATCTTTGTTGGTTTAAAGTCTATTTTATCAGAGACTAGGATTGCAACCCCTGCCTTTTTTTGATTTCCAGTTGCTTGATAGATCTTCCTCCATCCCTTTATTTTGAGTCTATGTGTGTCTCTGCACGTGAGATGGGTTTCCTGAATACAGCACACTGATGGGTCCTGACTCCTTATCCAGTTTGCCAGTCTGTGTCTTCTGATTGGAGCATTTAGCCCATTTACATTTAACGTGAATATTGTTATGTGTGAATCTGATCCTGTCATTATGATGTTAGTTGGTTATTTTGCTCATTAGTTGCTATAGTTTCTTCCTAGCCTCGATGGTCTTTACAATTTGGCATGTTTTTGCAGGGGCTGGTACCGGTTGTTCCTTTCCATGTTTAGTGCTTCCTTCAGGAGCTCTTTTAGGGCAGGCCTGGTGGTGACAAAATCACTCAGCGTTTGCTTGTCTGTAAAGTATTTTATTTCTCCTTCACTTATGAAGCTTAGTTTGGCGGGATAGGAAATTCTGGGTTGAAAATTCTTTTCTTTAAGAATGTTGAATATCGGCCCCCACTCTCTTCTGGCTTGTAGAGTTTCTGCTGAGAGATCAGCTGTTAGTCTGATGGGCTTCCCTTTGTGGGTAACCCGACCTTTCTCTCTGGCTGCCCTTAACATTTTTTCCTTCATTTCAACTTTGGTGAATCTGACAATTATGTGTCTTGGAGTTGCCCTTCTCGAGGAGTATCTTTGTGCTGTTCTCTGTATTTCCTGAATCTGAATGCTGGCCTGCCTTGCTAGATTGGGGAAGTTCTCCTGGATAATATCTTGCAGAGTGTTTTCCAACTTGGTTCCATTCTCCCCATCATTTTCAGGTACACCAATCAGACGTAGGTTTGGTCTTTTCACATAGTCCCAAATTTCTTGGAGGCTTTGTTCATTTCTTTTTATTCTTTTTTCTCTAAACTTCCCTTCTCTCTTCATTTCATTCATTTCATCTTCTATCAGCGATACCCTTTCTTCCAGTTGATCGCATCTGCTACTGAGGCTTCTGCATTCTTCGCGTAGTTCTCGAAACTTGGCTTTCAGCTCCATCATCTCCTTTAAGCCCTTCTCTCCATTGGTTATTCTAGTTATCCATTCTTCTAATTTTTTTTCAAAGTTTTTAACTTCTTTGCTATTGTTTTGAATTTCCTCTCGTAGCTCAGAGTAGTTTGATCGTCTGAAGCCTTCTTCTCTCAACTCATCAAAGTCATCCTCCATCCAGCTTTGTTCTGTTGCTGGTGAGGAACTGCGTTCCTTTGGAGGAGGAGAGGTGCTCTGTTTTTTAGAGTTTCCAGTTTTTTTGGTCTGTTTTTTCCCCATCTTTGTGGTTTTGTCTACTTTTTGTCTTCGATGATGATGATGTACAGATGGGTTTTTGGTGTGGATGTCCTTTCTGTTTGTTAATTTTCCTTCTACCAGACAAGACCCTCAGCTGCAGGTCTGTTGCAGTTTACTAGAGGTCCACTCCAGACCCTGTTTGGCTGGGTGTCAGCACCAGTGGCTGCAGAACAGCAGATTTTCGTGAGACCACAAATTCAGCTGTCTGATAGTTCCTCTGAAAGTTTTGTCTCAGAGGAGTACCCGGTTGAATGAGGTGTCAGTCTGTCCCTACTGGGGGGGTGCCTCCCAGTTAGGCTGCTCAGGGGTGAGGGACCCACTTTCGGAGGCAGTCTGTCCGTTCTCAGATCTCCAGCTGCGAGCTGGGAGAACCACTACTCTCTTCAAAGCTGTCAGTCAGACAGGGACATTTAAGGCTGTGGAGGTTCTCACTGAGTTTTTGGTTGTCTGTGCCCTGCCCCCAGAGGTGGAGCCTACAGAGGCAGGCAGGCAGGCCTCCTTGAGCTGTGGTGGGCTCCACCCAGTTCGAGCTTCCTGGCTGCTTTGTTTACCTAAGCAAGCCTGGGCAATGCTGGGCGCCCCTCCCCCAGCCTCGTTGCCGCCTTGCAGCGTGATCTCAGACTGCTGTGCTAGCAATCAGCAAGACTCTGTGGGCATAGGACCCTCCGAGCCAGGTGCGGGACACAATCTCCCAGTGTGCCGTTTTCCAGGCCCGTTGGAAAAGCGCAGTATTAGGACGGGACTGACCGGATATTCCAGGTGCCGTCTGTTTCCCCTTTCTTTGACTAGGAAAGGGAACTCCCTGACCCCTTGCGCTTCCCGAGTGAGGCAATGCCTCGCCCTGCTTCGGCTCGCGCACAGTGCGCTTCACCGACTGTCCTGTACCCACTGTTAGGCACTCCCTAGTAAGATGAAACCGGTACCTCAAGCAGAAATGCAGAAATCACTCGTCTTCTGTGTCGCTGGGGCTGGGAGCTGGAGACCGGAGCTGTTCCTATTCGGCCATCTTGGCTCCACCCCCAGAATTAACTTTTAACATGGTTAAAGTTTTGACTAAACCTACATCCTTATTATGATTAAAAATGGGCTATGTATGAAGTGCAGTTTATGTAAAGAAATCTAATCATATTTTATTTTCCTCATAGGAATATTTTATTTTACTTTGATTTGATTTCTATTTATAATTGATTTGTATCAAATAGTGCTGCTTAAAATGATTATCATATTAATTAATATAAATAAAGTATCCCAATCATAAATTAATTCTATTTTCCTTTGGTAGATATTTCAAAGCATTTTGTCATTATTTATGACAGATACACAGATGTACATACACCTTCTTAATCTGTTAATTTTCCTTGTGGAGCCATCAGATTAAGCTTCTTTCTACTGAATTTCTAATTTGTGGTAGGTAGCCAGATGTAACTCTTTCAGTTGATTTAGTAGCAGGAGATAGATTCACCCACACTCCTTCTGCTAACATTATGGTGGTATAGTGAGAAGAGAGCTTACAAAAAGAAGCATGCATAGTATTATGATCAGATACCTGAAAAATATTATAATGCCAGTGAAAAACTCAATGACGCTTCAGTATCCTTATATTCGTTTCCAAATTCAAGTACCTTTTATTCCTTCACACAAGTGTCATATCACAGCTATGCTTTCACAAAACCAATAGCTGGCAAACATCTACCTCTGTGAGTAAACTGAGTAGTTCCATCTATAATCAGTTATTTCTATATCAGCTGCTTGGTTGTTAAAATTATTTAGCTGTTGTTGAAAGATTATGATCCTTGTTCCGTTAGATAAGTTGATACATATGTAAAATATTTTGACCAGTGCCAGGATATATTAAGCAATATAGAATGTGATGTGTTATATTTTTTTCTCAAATTAAAGCTTGGCTCTTTTGGTAGATTTTAAGATGAGACAATACATCTAACTTTCTAGATTTAAAATATCATACACACACTAACACAAATTATTTAAAATATATCTTTTAATTTCATCCAGCAACCCTAATAGTGGGTATATCCCCAAAGGAAAAGAAATCATTATACCAAAAATACACCTGTACTTGTATGTTTATTGTAGCACTTTGCACAATAGCAAAGATATAAAATCAACCTGTATCCATTAATGGATGAATGGATAAAGAAAATGTGGTATACTTACACAATGAAATATTACTTCTATTAGTCCATTTTCACACCGCTGATAAAGACATACCTGAGACTGGGCAATTTAAAAGAGAAAGAGTTTTATTGGACTTACAGTTCCATAAGGCTGAAGAGGCCTCACAATTATAGTGGAAGGTGAAAGGCACGTCTTACATGGTTACAGATAAGAGAGATTTTATATGGAAACTCCCCTTTTTAAAACCATCAGATCTCATGAGATTTATTAGTGATTATGAGAACAGCATGGGAAAGACCCGCCCCCATGATTCAATTACCTCCTACCGGGTCCCTCCTACGACACATGGGAACTCAAGATGAGATTTGTGTGGGGGCACAGCCAAACCATTTAATTCTGCCCCAACCCCTTCCAAATCTCATGTCGTCACGTTTCAAAACGAATCATGCGCTCTCAAAAATCCCCCAAAGTCTCAACTCATTTCAGCACCAACTCAAAAGCCCACAGTCCAAAGTGTCATTCAAGACAAGGCAAGTCCCTTCTGCCTAAGAGCCTGTAAAGTCAAAAGCAAGTTTGTTGCTTCCTAAATATAATGTGGGTATGGGTATTGGGTAAATATAGCTATACCAAATGGGAAAAATTGGCCAAAACAAAGGGGCTATAGGCCCTGAGCAAGTCCAAAATCCAGCAGGGCAGTCAAGTCTTAATAGCTCCAAAATGATCTCTTTTGACTCCATGTCTCAATTCGAGGTCATGCCAATGCAAGGGATGGGTTTCCATGGTCTTGGGCAGCTCTGCCCCTGTGGCTTTGCAGGGCATAGCCCCCCTCCTGGCTGCTTTCATGGGCTGGCATTGAGCATCTGTGGCTTTTCCAGGTGCATGGTGTAAGCTTTCAGAGGATCTACCATTCTGGGGTCTGGAAGATGTGGGCCCTCTTCTCACAGCTCCACTAGGTGGTGCCCAGTAGGGACTCTCTGTGGGGGATTAGACCCCACATTTCCCTTCTGCACTGCCCTAGCAGACATTCTCCATGAGGGCCCCGCCCCTGCAGAAAACTTCTACCTGGGCATTCAGGCATTTCTATATATCCTCTGAAACCTAGCAGAGGTTCCCAAACCTCAATTCTTGCCTTCTGTGCACCTGCAGGCTCAACACCATGTGGAAGCTGCCAAGGCTTGGGGCTTCCACCCTCTGAAGCCACAGCCCAAGCTGTACCTTGGCCTTCTTAGTCACAGCTGGAGTGGCTAGGACACAGGGCACCAAGTCCCTAGACTGCACACAGCAGAGGGTCCCTGGGCCCAGCCCACGAAGCCATATTTTCCTCCTAAACCTCAGGGCCTGTGATGGGAGGTGCTGCTGCAAAAGTCTCTGACATGCCCTGGAGACATTTTACCCACTGTCTTGGTGGTTAACATTCAGCTCCTCTTTACTTATGCAAATTTCTGCAACTGGCTTGAATTTCTCCTCAGAAAATGAGATTTTCTTTTGTATTGCATTGTCAAGCTGCAAATTTTCCAAACTTTTATGCTCTGTTTCCCTTTTAAAACTGAATGCTTTTAACAGCACCCAAGTCACCAAGCAGCACCTCTTTGCTGCTTAGAAGTTTTTTCAGACAGATACCCTAAATCATTGCTCTCTAGTTCAAAATTCTACAAATCTCTAGGGCAGGGGCAAAATGACTCCAGTCTCTTTATTAAAACATAACAGGGGCCACCTTTGCTCCAGTTCCCAAGAAGTTTCTCATCTCCATCTGAGACCACCTCAACCTGGATTTCATTGTCCATATCATTATTAGCATTTTGGTCAAAGCCATTCAACAAATCTCTAGGGAGTTCTGAACTTTCCCACATTTTCCTGTCTTTCCCTCAGCCTTCCAAACTGTTCCAACCTCTGACTGTTACCCAGTTCCAAAGTTGCTTCCACATTTTTGGCTATCTTTTAAGGAGAGCCCCACTCTACTAGTACCAATTTACTGTATTAGTCTGTTTTCATGCTGCTGAAAGACATACCTGAGACTGGGCAATTTACTAAAGAAAGAGATTTATTGGACTTACAGTTCTACATGGCTGGAGAGGCCTCACAATTATAGGTGAAGGTGAAAGGCACGTCTCACATGGTGGCAGAAAAGAGAAGAGAGCTTGTGCAGGGAAACTCCCCTTTTTAAAACCATCAGATCTCATGAGGCTTATTAGTGATCATGAGAACAGTATGGGAAAGACCTGTCCCCATGATTCAATTACCTCCTACAGGGTGTCTCCCACAACATATGGGAATTCAAGATGAGATTTGGGTTAGGACACAGCCAAACCATGTTATTACTCAATGATAAAACATGGAATCATGTCTTTTGTAGCAACATAGATTGAATTGGAGGCCATTATCTTAAGTGAAAGAAGTCAGAAACAGAGACAAATACCACATGTTCTCAGTTATAAATGAGAGCCAAATAATGTGTCCACATGAACATAGAGTGTGGAATAATAGACATTGGAGACTCAGGTGGGTGAAGTGGTGCTAGAAGCCAATGATGAGAAATTACTTACACAACCTACATTACTCAAGTGCTGAATACCCTAATAGCACTGATGTCACACTGTGCAATATATCCCTGTAACAAAATTATACAAGTATTTCATACATTTATAGAAATGAAAAAGTAACAAAAGTAATATACATGAATTTATTTTGGATTTCAATGATTGTTTTCGTTCATTTTTAAAACACTGCTTCTTAGGAAAATATGATTATGAATTTATTCCTTATGCCAGAAATAACTAACTCATGGGTATCATCTTACATAAATTTCATAAAACATAATTGTCTACTTTAAGTATAGCTACTTTTCTTACACATACAGTACACTTTGTGAGGGTGTTTGCCTTGTGAACCTATGAAGTAATTCTGAAAACTTTGTATAATTAAAACTTTCTAGATGCCTACTTTAAAAAGAATACTATAAATATTTTATGTAACATTTCCCCCTTTCTAGCAATGAATTTCACACACAGAGATATGATTGGAAGAATGCATGGGTAAGCATGAGCATTGGGACTGTACACACTGTAATGGATACGTAGGGATTTATAAATAACCATGTGGGAGCTCTGAATAGAGATGAATTGAAAAAAAATCCTGCTTTGTGCTAGCCAACATGAACTACGGCCCAAACAACTAAAAGAAAGACTATATTTATAGTTTGCTGACCCCAAACTGATATGTAATAGAAAATTACCGCTAAACATGATGTCAGCAGAAGCTACCTCTAATTATTTTCCATTGCTTTTTGCTGAAAAATGTCTGTTCTCTCAGATTAAAAACTTAACCCTCAAAATTGTTTTAAAAATCCAGTCCCAATAAATTTTGATTATTACCTGCTAAAGTTTATTTAACTGTTAAGATAAACAAAAAGAGAACTCTAACATGGCATTTCATCGCTCATCTTTATTTTTAAAATGGTTATCTTGCAGTCATCCGATATTTTTTATCATTATTATACTTTAAGTTTTAGGGTACATGTGCACAATGTGCAGGTTTGTTACATATGCATCCATGTGCCATGTTGGTGTGCTGCACCCATTAACTCGTCATTTAGCATTAGGTATATCTCCTAATGCTGTCCCTCCCCCCTCCCCCCACCCCGCAACAGTCCCTGGAGTGTGATGTTCCCCTTCCTGTGTCCATGCGTTCTCATTGTTCAACTCCCACCTAGGAGTGAGAACATGCAGTGTTTGTTTTTTTGTCCTTGCGATAGTTTACTGAGAATGATGGTTTCCAGTTTCATCCATGTCCCTACAAAGGACATGAACTCATCATTTTTTATGGCTGCATAGTATTCCATGGTGTATATGTGCCACATTTTCTTAATCCAGTCTATCTTTGTTGGACATTTGGGTTGGTTCCAACTCTTTGCTATTGTGAAAAGTGCCGCAATAAACATATGTGTGCATATGTCTTTATAGCAGCATGATTTATAGACCTTTGGGTATATACCCAGTAATGGGATGGCTGGGTCAAATGGTATTTCTATTCTAGATCCCTGAGGAATCACCACAATGACTTCCACAATGGTTGAACTAGTTGACAGTCCCACCAACAGTGTAAAAGTGTTCCTATTTCTCCACATCCTCTCCAGCACCTGTTGTTTCCTGACATTTTAATGATGGCCATTCTAACTGGTGTGAGATGGTATCCCATTGTGGTTTTGATTTGCATTTCTCTGATGGCCAGTGATGATGAACATTTTTTCATGTGTTTTTTGGCTGCATAAATGTCTTCTTTTGAGAAGTGTCTGTTCATGTCCTTTGCCCACTTTTTGATGGGGTTGTTTGTCTTTCTCTTGTAAATTTGTTTGAGTTCATTGTAGATTCCGGATATTAGCCTTTTGTCAGATGAGTAGGTTGTGAAAATTTTCTCCCATTCTGTAGGTTGCCTGTTCACTCTGATGGTAGTTTCTTTTGCTGTGCAAAAGCTCTTTAGTTTAATTAGATCTCATTTGTCAACTTTGGCTTTTGTTGCCATTGCTTTTGGTGTTTTAGACATGAATTCCTTGCACATGCCTATGTCCTGAATGGTATTGCCTAGGTTTTCTTCTAGGGTTTTTATGGTTTTAGGTCTAACATGTAAGTCTTTAATCCATCTTGAATTAATTTTTGTATAAGGTGTAAGGAAGGGGTCCAGTTTCAGCTTTCTACGTATGGCTAGCCAGTTTTCCCAGCACCATTTATTGAATAGGGAATCCTTTCCCCATTTCTTGTTTTTGTCAGGTTTGCCAAAGATCAGATGGTTGTAGATATGTGGCATTATTTCTGAGGGCTCTGTTCTGATCCATTGATCTATGTCTCTGTTGTGGTACCAGTACCATGCTGTTTTGGTTACTGTAGCCTTGTAGTATTGTTTGAAGTCAGGTAGCATGATGCCTCCAGCTTTGTTCTTTTGGCTTAGGATTGACTTGGTGATGCGGGCTCTTTTTTGGTTCCATACGAGCTTTAAAGTAGTTTTTTCCAATTCTGTGAAGAAAGTCATTGGTAGCTTGATGGGGATGGCATTGAATCTATAAATTACCTTGGGCAGTATGGCCATTTTCACGATATTGATTCTTCCAACCCATGAACATGGAGTGTTCTTCCGTTTGTTTGTATCCTCTTTTATTTCATTGAGCAGTGGTTTGTAGTTCTCCTTGAAGAGGTCCTTCACATCCCTTGTAAGTTGGATTCCTAGGTATTGGATTCTCTTTGAAGCAATTGTGAATGGGAGTTCACTCATGATTTGGCTCTCTGTCTGTGATTGGTGTACAAGAATGCTTGTGATTTTTGTACATTGATTTTGTATCCTGAGACTTTGCTGAAGTTGCTTATTAGCTTAAGGAGATTTTGGGCTGAGACAATGGGGTTTTCTAGATATACAATCATGTCATCTGCAAACAGGGACAATTTGACTTCCTCTTTTCCGAATTGAATGCTCTTTATTTCCTTCTCCTGCCTGATTGCCCTGGCCAGAACTTCCAGCACTATGTTGAATAGGAGCGGTGAGAGAGGGCATCCCTGTCTTGTGCCAGTTTTCAAAGGGAATGCTTCCAGTTTTTGCCCATTCAGTATGATATTGGCTGTGGGTTTGTCGTTGATAGCTCTTATTATTTTAAGATCAGTCCCATCAATACCTAATTTATTGAGAGTTTTTAGCATGAAGTGTTGTTGAATTTTGTCAAAGGCCTTTTCTGCATCTATTGAGATAATCATGTGGTTTTTGTCTTTGGTTCTGTTTATGCTGGATTACATTTATTGATTTGCATATGTTGAACCAGCCTTGCATCCCAGGAATGAAGCCCACTTGATCATGGTGGATAAGCTTTTTCATGTGCTGCTGGATTTGGTTTGCCAGTATTTTATTGAGGATATTTGCATCAATGTTCATCAAGGATATTGGTCTGAAATTCTCTTTTTTGGTTGTGTCTCTGCCAGACTTTGGTATCAGGACGATGCTGGCCTCATAAAATGAGTTAGGGAGGATTCCCTCTTCTTCTATCGATTGGAATATTTTCAGAAGGAATGGTTTCAGTTCCTTCTTGTACCTCTGGTAGAATTTGGCTGTGAATCCATCAGGTCCTGGACTCTTTTTGGTTGGTAAGCTATTGATTATTGTCGCAATTTCAGAGCCTGTCATTGGTCTATTCAGAGATTCAACTTCTTTCTGTTTTAGTCTTGGGAGAGTGTATTTGTCAAGGAATCAAGGAATTTATCCACTTCTTCTAGATTTTCTAGTTTATTTGCATAGAGGTGTTTGTAGTATTCTCTGATGGTAGATTGTATTTCTGTGGGATTGGTGGTGATATCCCCTTTTTCATTTTTATTGTGTCTATTTGATTCTTCTCTCTTTTCTTCTTTATTATTCTTGCTAGCAGTCTGTCAATTTTGTTGATGTTTTCAAAAAACCAGCTCCTGGATTCATTAATTTTTTGAAGTGTTTTTTGTGTCTCAATTTCCTTCAGTTCTGCTCTGATTTTAGTTGGCCTTCTGCTAGCTTTTAAGTGTGTTTGCTCTTGCTTTTCTAGTTCTTCTAATTGTGATGTCAGGGTGTCGATTTTGGATATTTTCCTGCTTTCTCTTGTGGGCATTTAGTGCTATAAATTTCCCTCTACATGCTGCTTTGAATGTGTCCCAGAGATTCTGGTATGTTGTGTCTTTGTTCTCATTGGTTTCAAAGAACATCTTTATTTCTCCCTTCATTTCATTATGTACCCAGTAGTCATTCAGGAGCAGGTTGTTCAGTTTCCATGTAGTTGAGCGGTTTTGAGTGAGTTTCTTAATCCTGAGTTCTAGTTTGATTGCACTGTGGTCTGAGAGACAGTTTGTTATAATTTCTGTTCTTCTACATTTGCTGAGGAGTGCTTTACTTCCAACTATGTGGTCAATTTTGGAATAGGTGTGTTGTGGTGCTTGAAAAAATGTATATTCTGTTGATTTGGGGTGGAGAGTTCTGTAGATGTCTATTAGGTCTACTTGGTGCAGAGCTGAGTTCAATTCTTCATATCCTTGTTAACTTTCTGTCTCATTGTTCTGTCTAATGTTGACAGTGGGGTGTTAAAATCTCCCATTATTATTGTGTGGGAGTCTAAGTCTCTTTGTAGGTCACTCAAGACTTGCTTTATGAATCTGGGTGCTCCTGTGTTGGGTGCATATATATTTAGGATAGTTAGCTCTTTTTGTTGAATTGATCCCTTTACCATTATGTAATGGCCTTCTTTGTCTCTTTTGATCTTTGTTGGTTAAAAGTCTATTTTATCAGAGACTAGGATTGCAACCCCTGCCTTTTTTTGTTTTCCATTTGCTTCATAGATCTTCCTCCATCCCTTTATTTTGAGATTATGTGTGTCTCTGCACATGGGATGGGTTTCCTGAATACAGCACACTGATGGGTCTTGATTCCTTATCCAGTTTGCCAGTCTGTGTCTTTTAATTGGAGCATTTAGCCCATTTACATTTAACGTTAATATTGTTATGTGTGAATTTGATCCTGTCATTATGATGTTAGCTGGTTATTTTGCTCGTTAGTTGATGCAGTTTCTTCCTAGCCTCAATGGTCTTTACAATTTGGCATGTTTTTGCAGTGGCTGGTACCGGTTTTTCCTTTCCATGTGTAGTGCTTCCTTCAGAAGCTCTTTTAGGGCAGGGCTGGTGGTGACAAAATCTCTCAGCATTTGCTTGTCTGTAAAGGATTTTATTTCTCCTTCACTTTTGAAGCTTAGTTTGGCTGGATATGAAATTCTGGGTTGAAAATTCTTTTCTTTAAGAATGTTGACTATCGGCCCCCACTCTCTTCTGGCTTGTAGAGTTTCTGCCGAGAGATCAGCTATTAGTCTGATGGGCTTCCCTTTGTGGGTAACCCGACCTTTCTCTCTGGCCGCCCTTAACATTTTTTCCTTCATTTCAACTTTGGTGAATCTGACAAATATGTGTCTTGGAGTTGCTCTTCTCGAGGAGTATCTTTGTGGCGTTCTCTGTATTTCCCGAATGTGAATGTTTGCCTGCCTTACTAGATTGGGGAAGTTCTCCTGGATAATATCTTGAAGAGTGCTTTCCAACTTGGTTCCATTCTCCCCGTCACTTTCAGGTACACCCATCAGACATAGGCTTGGTCTTTCCACATAGTCCCATATTTCTTGGAGGCTTTGTTCATTTCTTTTTATTCTTTTTTCTCTAAACTTCCCTTCTTGCTTTATTTCATTCATTTCATCTTCCATCACTGATACCCTTTCTTCCAGTTGATTGCATTGGCTACTGAGGCTTCTGTATTCTTCACGTAGTTCTCAAAACTTGGCTTTCAGCTCCATCAGCTCCTTTAAGCACTTCTCTGCATTGGTCATTTTAGTTTTACATTCATCTAATTTTTTTTCAAAGTTTTTAACTTCTTTGCCATTGGTTTGAATTTCCTCCCGTAGCTCGGGGTAGCTTGATCGTCTGAAGCCTTCTTCTCTCAACTCTTCAAAGTCATTCTCCGTCCAGCTTTGTTCCATTGCTGGTGAGGAACTGCATTCCTTTGGAGTAGGAGAGGTGCTCTGCTTTTTAGAGTTTCCAGTTTTTCTGCTCTGTTTCCCCCCCATCTTTGTAGGTTTTTCTACTTTTGGTCTTTGATGATGGTGATGTACAGATGGGTTTTTGGTGTGGGTGTCCTTTCTGTTTGTTGGTTTTCCTTCTAACAGACAGGACCCTCAGCTGCAGGTCTGTTGGAGTTTGCTAGAGGTCCACTCCAGACCCTGTTTGCCTGGGTATCAGCAGCAGTGGCTGCAGAACAGTGGATTTTCGTGAACCGCAAATTCAGCTGTCTGATCATTCCTCTGGAAGTTTTGTCTCAGAGGAGTACCCGGCTGAGTGAGGTGTCAGTCTGTCCCTACTAGGGGGTGCCTCCCAGTTAGGCTGCTCGGGGTTCAGGGTCCCACTTTAGGAGGCAGTCTGCCTGTTCTCAGATCTCCAGCTGCATACTGGGAGAACCACTACTCTCTTCAAATCTGTCAGACAGGGACATTTAAGTCTGCGGAGGTTCCTGCTGACTTTTGGTTTGTCTGTGCCCTGCCCCCAGAGGTGGAGCCTACAGAGGCAGGCAGGCCTCCTTGAGCTGTAGTGAACTCCACCCAGTTCGAGCTTCCTGGCTTTGTTTACCTAAGCAAGCCTGGGCAATGGAGGGCACCCCTCCCCCAGCCTTGCTGCTGCCTTGCAGTTTGATCTAAGACTGCTGTGTTAGCAATCAGCGAGACTCCGTGGGCATAGGACCCTCTGAGCCAGGTGCGGGACACAATCTCCTGGTGTGCCGTTTTCCAAGCCCATTGGAAAAGTGCAGTATTAGGGTGGGAGTGACCCAATTTTCCAGGTGCCATCTGTCACCCCTTTCTTTGACTAGGAAAGGGAACTCTCTGACCCCTTGCACTTTCCGAGTGAGGCAATGCCTCGCCCTGCTTCAGCTTGTGCACGGTGTGCTGCACCAACTATCCTGCACCCACTGTTGGCACTCCCTAGTGAGATGAACCCGGTACCTCAGATGGAAATGCAGAAATACCCGTCTTCTGCATCACTCACACTGGGAGCTGTAGACCAGAGCTGTTCCTATTTGGCCATCTTGGCTCCAGCCAGCTTTTAATGAAGTAAGTTTAGGATACTCTTGTTTATTGTTTATCTAGGCTATGCTTTTAAGGTAAATGACTCATTTGTCATTTGAGACCATTTTTAGGCAAGCTAGATTTCAATAATAACAAAAAGCCATTATAGCTAAATTTATTTTTAATTTTTTATTCCTAGTATGCATCATGATGCATGAACTAACCAGATTAATTATCATAGTACAGTGTAGAATTTGTCCTTAATGGGTAGACTTCTATAGGCCCAGAAGTAGATTGATTCTATGATCTAAAAAAATCTATATGTGAAGAAAAATGCATGAAGGCATTTGCATACTCAACTCAGTCAGCTTTTTATCTTAAGTCAGTAAGGATCTACCACTTGGGATGGAATTTGTTTACCTTAGGGAAACATCTCATGAGTAAATAGTGATTATAAAGTATCATTTAATATGTCATCAATAAAGAGATCTCCCCCAGAGTCCCCAGGTAACAGGTAACATAAAAAGCAATCAATGAGATGTAAACTTATTTGTAAATTTGGAAAATTGACATCTGCTCTGTAACTGGGTTAAAATGAATCAGGGAATAATGTCATTGAGTAAAAGGAGAAAGAAATTAGTACAGATGTTAGTACCAACACTGACAGTTAAGCCTACAATTCAGAAGGATCTAGCTGACAACTTTCTAGCTGTGTGACACTGGTCAAGTTTCTAAACCTCTCTGAGCTCAACTCCTCTTAGATATAAAACTTAGCTAATAAAATTCTTCTCATTGTGTTGCTACAAGACATAAATGAGGAGTACTTAGATAAGTCTTGGTACACAGTTTGTACTCAATAAATCGAAGTTGTAATTACTCTTGTAATTGTTATTAGTATAACATATTAGAGTTGGACATTTTGAAAAAATGAACATTGAACTTTTTTTCACTGTACCTCTAATGATATTCACCATCTCTGACAATGGATAAGTAATTTCAAAGATGAATTTTACAAACTTTTTTTGTGTATGGAGAGTGACTATTCTTTACCTACTTTAAAAAAATCTTATTATTTTACTCTCAGTGGCACTGTTGTCATAGCTTCTTGGATCTCTCTGTTTCCCCTTTTAACCTGTTTGTTCTCTAAAGCGACGGCTTTTTAAAAATTCTTCAATGGCATTCATTACTATGAGGGTAAAGGCAACTCTGTTTATCACAGTGACAAGGCATCCCAGCCTGACAGCTTACTTGGTCCCTTCCCCAGTACCATGCATTTCCTCTGTCTGGAAATCTCTTCCCTCCCACAAACTTTAATCTGAAACCTTAAGGACCACTGTACATGGCTGTGTGCTAAGTGTAACTTCAGTATCTTTCAGATCTTCTCCCAAACTCTATATTCTGAAAATTTTATTCGGAAGTATTTATTCGCTGGTATTTTTGATAGGAAAGAATTAAAGCCCTCAAACTGTCTTTTCAAGATCACATATTTGCTCACATAGGACGCTAGGATTTTCAATTCTTCAGAGTCAACATCCATTCCACTCCATCATTTTAGGCAAACTTTAGTTCCTTTTACGCCATATGTCAGAAAGTAAATTTCTATAATCAGTCCCCATATGCTATCAATGACTTTAACAAGTTTTATTTCAGACTTTTATTTCTACTTCTGTACACCTGATTATAATTTATATTCTCCACTCCAGGTCTAACCCAGGAACCATTTAATCAATTCCCTCCCCACATCCCAAATTTACATCAGTGCCTACCACATCATGCTTCTGGAATAATCTTTCTAGCTTCCAGATCTAATATTGTCTCTCTCTTACTCTTAAAAAACTTAAAGTTTTTTCAAGAAGTACAACATTAGCTTCTATCTACAGTTTTAGGTGTAACTAGATAACTCGCTGTATCTCCACTCTCTCCCGCCTGACTGCACTAAAGGGCAGGAATTGTATATTGCTCAGTTTTGAATGAACCCACCCCCCTGTAAGTACACACTGAACCAGCCAGCCTCTAGCAACGTGGCACCTACTGAATATTGCTGTTGATAAACTTCATGATCACATAGCACTGTGACATAAACCACGTTGCTATAGTCAAATTCTAAGGATAAATTTAATGCATATTTAAAAATGGTTCTTTTGTAGGATGTTAGCCTTTAGAAAAAGATATGTATAATCTTAATTCTCATATGAGCTGTAACTCACACTTTTCAAATAAGCAAACTCAGAATTGTGAACAAAAGAGAAGAAACAGCCTGAACAGGAGCAATTCCTGTGTCCTTTGTCTGAGAAAACCTAGGGAATAAAGCATTAGATAAAATGCCATTTTCAAACAGCAGGTTGAGTCAGAATAAATGAATAATTTAAGGAAACTTATTTTCTGGCTTTAATATCTTTAGTAAAGCATTAAGGTCTAGGCTCCCCTCCCCACTCTCCACTGCTGTCCCCACTCACCTTCAACAACAATGGTCAACATCAAAGTGACTTGCTGCTGGGCATTTCAGCATATTAATATGACATTCTAATTAATCCAAACAAGAAGTCTGGTTGCTTTCAGAAGCTAATGATCAGAGGAAAGCCAAGATTAGTCATGTCAGATTAAAAAAGTTCATCAGTCTCATCCTTTCTTACATTACCAAATTGTCAGAAAGTGACAGTCCTTGAAAAAGACGACAGCTGTTTACCACTGTTTCAGATAGAATCAAAACAAATCCAAACAGCACAAAACAGATAAAGGGAGATGAAGAAATAGAGCAAGAGTAAAAAAACGAGAAGAAAGGGATTACTTAGCTACTACTTTCTATCCTGTGGTAGCAGCTTTCCATTCCAAGTAGAAAAGTCTAAGACATGCAGAAGTTTTCTTCAGCAGTTGGTGACACTTGCACCATATGCTCATCTTTCGAGCCTTTTCCTATCACTGGGGTGTAGGACGGAACTAGCCAATCACACCAAATGTGCCTTTCAGAAGGAAGTCAACTAGTTCGCCATGATACAAGCATAACATAATTAAAAGATGATGAGATAGATATAAGTAATTTTAAAATTATACTTAAAAGTGTATAGCAAGATTTTATTCAATGATACTTTTGGTAAATATTTTTAAATATGAAAGTTTCATATTTCTTCCTAAGAAATAAAAAAGTTGACATGTGTTACATGGAATGCGTAATTTTATTGTGCTAACTGAATTGTTAAGATTTGAAAATGTATTTTTATGTTTTGGCACATTTGGCATTCTAAAATGGTGAACATTAAAGAAATTGATAGTGACATTCACAGAGCAGTACTTAGTTTCTTACAAATTATTTATAGAAGTACATGTTGCGGATGCTATGAAAGACCCCATGTACAGTCACGTAATATAAACAAAATTAATTTTTACTACCCAAAATTCCAATGGAAAAAACGTACTGAAAATAAAATGAAAAACATCTCCATCTAAAGAGCAAACGACTTCCCTTTTAAAGCAGCTTGAAATCACTCCTAACTAGCTCAAAATCAGGAATCACATTACCTAGGATGTCTTGATCCAACTTCTTACAATGAAGATGTCCTCACATAGTTGCAGAATACTCCCTAGTTCAGCATGTGCTGCCAACAGTCAGCATGTTTAATTGATGGTGGAGAATGGGAACTGTGGTGGTTTTTATAAAATAGCCTCCACAAAATTTTTAGAACTTTTTTCCTTTTATCAATGGTCTATGTTGCCTACCCATGGAAATCTCAGCAGACTTGGGCTGGCTGAGAAGAAAGTGACACAGCCTGTCATCTGAGGCTCAGTCATAAAAGGCCATGCAGCTTCCAACTGGTTATCCTGGAATGTTTGCTCCCGCAGTGGTTTGTCTCCGGTGTGTGCTACTGGGACACAACTGTCATGCTGTAGGAAGCCCAAACCACACAAAGAGAATACATATAGGTGTTCCTGTTTATAGTTCTAGCCTTTGAGTGATTCCAACCCAGGGTCCAGACAAGTTAATGAAGACAACTCTAGACAATTCCACCTACTTAGGTCTTCCCAGCTGAGGCCCCAGAGTTTGTGGGCAGATTAGCCTTCCTCTCTGTACCCCATCTACACCCCTGACCCTCAGAACCATGAGAATCCTAAAGTGTTTGCTATTTTATGCCACAAATTTTAAGGTGGCTAATATACATGAATAGATAACCTGGAAACAAAAAAACTAATTATCAAGGTAGTTTTATATACTAAATCTGTGTATTTAGAATCCTACATATACTTCATTTAATCTTTACCACAACCTAAGAGACAGGTATTTTTAATCTGCTTACACATGGAAAATTGAACTTCAAAGAAGTTAAGCAACTTTCCTGAGAGCATTCTACTTTTAAGTGACAAGGTTGCAATTACTCATGTCTGAAGTCTATTTTTAAAATGTTATTGAGTTTTTCCAGTCATGTTTATAAAAACTAAAAAAAAAAAAAATGATCTTCCTAAGTGGATATTTTAATGTTTCTCAAGCTCAGTATTCTAGATATTGTCAAACATGATTCGAATCAACATCCCATCATTTCAATGAAAAAGCACTTTTGGCCGGGCGCGGTGGCTCACGCTTGTAATCCCAGCACTTTGGGAGGCCGAGGCGGGCGGATCACGAGATCAGGAGATCGAGACCACGGTGAAACCCCGTCTCTACTAAAAATACAAAAAAAATTAGCCGGGCGTGGTGGCGGGAGCCTGTAGTCCCAGCTACTCGGAGAGGCTGAGGCAGGAGAATGGCGTGAACCCAGGAGGCGGAGCTTGCAGTGAGCCGAGATTGTGCCACGGCACTCCAGCCTGGGCGACAGAGCGAGACTCCGTCTCAAAAAAAAAAAAGAAAAAGCACTTTTACATAACATGATCTGAAAAAAGGGGCAGTTGCTGAGTTCATATTTTAATTAGTCTGATGTCTGACTCTTTCTAGTGGATACTTAAACACACTTCTTGAAAAGATGAGTGCATGAACCAGTTCATGTTAACCTTAGAGTTCTTTGAGGAATGTTCTCGCAGATTGCTTGATACTTTCAAAGAAGCATGCAATAATCTTTCATGATCATATTTGCTTTTTCCTTCTCTATTTATTGTAAGATGAGAGTGACAGATATTTATTCCTTTCATTATTTCAAACCAGTAAAATATTTTATTTAAGTGAATACTTAATACTTTTTGATAATGCCTTAAACTAGAAAGTATAGAATGGAGATGCAGAATGAATTAACATTATTGAGCCATTTCTTCAAAGTGAACTTGAAATTACTGCACAGCAAGAATAGGTATCTTCCAAATCTCATAGAAGTGCTACAAGGTTAAAAATGATAAGACACAGGAAACATTTTTAATGTTTTGGAAGTTAAAATGCTGTTTGTAATAATGTCTCTTATTATCATCATTAAAATATTGCCATCTTTAAAGAAATGATATTAACGTGTTTGTTGAAGACTTTTTTTGATGTTTCTATAATACTAAAAATAAGATAAGTAAAGACAAAAGATTGTAAGCCTCTACAAGTAGTTCAATACATCTTATATTATCATTGCTTAATTATTAGGTTAATGATGTTTTTAAGTGAAAAATATCTTCAGGGAGTCATGGAGGCTAGGAAGGTTAAGCACTTAACTGACAGAAACCTGCCCCTTCATCTCAGATTTATCATGACCCAATCTCATATTGATTTCATTTCATCATGGATTACCTTAGCTTTATAAGATTTCATAGGGGGAAATTTTTCTATAAAGATATGGGCAAAACATTATTAAAAAACATTTGGACTATAGAGGAAAATTCTTAAAAGACACAATTCTGTTACAGAAATATGCAGTTAACAGATGTCTTCTGAAGACCTTTTGCTAATTACAAGTACTACTTGCAAATATAATCCATCAAACTAACAGAGATTAACACATTAGTTAAGTAGCTGCAGCTATTTTTAAAAAGTATTTCTGGTTTTAGTTTTTTCTTTGAAAAGTACCTACAGTCTAATTGGGGACCCAGATACTAAGCAATCACTCGAAATTCGTTGAGAACAAAGCTTAGAATCCAGCTACATATTGCTGTAAGAGCGTATTTAATAGGACCATTTTACTCATTAAATGAAGTGAGTGGATGTTTACTAAGAAATTGCTATGCTGAATTAAAATGCTGCTTCATCTGGCAGGGCTGAGATTAACTTTACTAATTAAAGGGTTTGAAATTCTTGGGGCACTACCATTTGAGGCTAAACAAAGTTGAAAGCCTGTTTTTGTGCTCATCAAAGTCCTTCCTCCCTGATTCTCATATCCTTTCTGGAGATCAGTCTTTTCTTAAGATGATTTGAAGAAGAAAATATGATCTGTCTTTAAGATCAATCTTACTCTACACACTACAACTGTATCCCAACTGGCAAGGCCACAAACCTGTGAAATCATACTCATTTAATGAAAACACGTCTCGTACGTCAAGCATCCAGGCCTGGTGAAACTTTGCCATGCTGGGGTTCATTTTTTTTTTTTTTTGAGACAGAGTCTCGGTCTGTTGCCCAGGCTGGAGTGCAGTGGGGTGATCTCGGCTCACTGCAACTTCCACCTCCCGGTTCAAGCTATTCTCCTGCCTCAGCCTCCAGAGTAGCTGGGACTACAGGTGCCCACCACCTCGCCCAGCTAATTTTTTTGTATTTTTAGTAGAGATGGGGTTTCACTGTGTTACTCAGGATGGTCTTGATCTCCTGACCTCGTGATCCACCTGCCTCGGCCTCCCAAAGTGCTGGGATTACAGGCGTGAGCCACTGCACCCGGCCTAATTTCTTTTTTTTTTTTTTTTTTTTAGGCAGAGTCTGGCTCTCTCACCCAGGCTGGAGTGCAGTGGCGCGATCTCGGCTCACTGCAAGCTCCGCCTCCCAGGTTCACGCCATTCTCCTGCCTCAGCCTCTCCGAGTAGCTGGGACTACAGGCACCCGCCACCACGCCCGGCTAATTTTTTTGTACTTTTTTAGTAGAGACGGGGTTTCACCGTGGTCTCGATCTCCTGACCTCGTGATCCGCCCGCCTCGGCCTCCCAAAGTGCTGGGATTACAAGCGTGAGCCACCGCGCCCGGCGCACCCGGCCTAATTTCTTACAATCTTTCTATCTGAGAAGGAAGATCAATGCTACATGTCTTGTCTCCAGTGCTCTTTCTCCTCATTCCTTATTTCTAACTAATGACTCTACTTCACAAGTGCTTGAGAACCACCCATAGTTCATCACATCTACTACCACACGAGAACACAAACACTTTCCCCATAGAAGTTGCAGTATCTATAGAACCATAACTTTTAAAACAATTGAACAGCAATTTGAATTTCCTTCACTGCTGGATTTTTGGATTAAAGTATCCGCAATCAGGATATTCTAGTTTCTCTCAAGATAATGGGTCATATTTGCTTCATATATATGTAAAGAAATGATTGATTTTTACATTTTTCATAAAACCAAGGAATGCTATTTCTTACATTTGAATTTGTGTCCACCTCTTGCTAAACTGAAATAATATATGGCTGTTAAATAGTTGTTTCTGCTCCAGGTACCACTCAACATGGTTCAAAAATTTCAAGGTTGTTAGAGCCAGGACACACTTTGCTATTTGCAAAATAATGAATTCTGAATTCTAACAGTAAGGAGGCAAAACTGATGAGCATATTAAAAATTGAGTTCTATGTGGCAATACATCAAGTTACAAACTACAACTCTGAACTGTAGACTTTTAAGTTACTGTTTGCGTGTACGGTTTTTGCATATTTACGGTGGGAGAAATATAAATCAAAATATTAGCTTACATCATTCATTCTTTACATATTTTTATTTAGACCCTATAGATAGAAAGATGAATAAGACATTCTTAAGAGTTGATTGGTGGAGAGTTATATAAATAAAGAAGTATATCAAAAGATGTTTATAGAGTGAGAATGGTATTTAATAGGGGCATTTTACTCATCAAGTATAGAGGTTATGCTGAGTGTACCCAGGTGAGAGCTGATCATTTAACTTGGAACCAAAATTTAAAGGTCATAATAAATTAATTGAGGAAATGTTTTTAAGTGAAATATACATTTTTAAATATGACCGAGTCCTTTTGTAATTATCAACAGTTTAACATTAAGTGCCTCTTTGGTACACTCTTTCTTAATTCTTCACCAGCTTTCCCTGCCACCTGCTACGCATTACGGTTCCCCCAACTACCTTTTGTGCCCTATAAAATGAAACTCATCTTAATTTTAGTATGAATAAAACATAATAAGCAGGATGAATCAGCCACCAGAAGCTCACATAATATATTCCAGGAACAAATTATAGTGACATTTGTTTAATAAACTCCTTTTATATCCATGAACTGGCTTGTCTTCATTGAAAGTAAACATTCAAAGCCACTGTGATTGAACTAAAAAGTCAGAGTAACATTTTTGTACTCTCCCAATTTATTCTTGATTAGTGACTAAGGTATTAGGTTTCATTTCTTTTCAGTTCCAATAAAAATCAACTGTAGTTTCTGCTAATGCCTTTTCATAAAATGTAAAATACTTATCACTAATGATTTTCTTGTGTTGTGTAATTTAAAAAAATAAGATTTAATTTTCCCAGTAGTAAGCAGAGCTTAAAATTTTTTTTCCACATAAGTTTATCATTCAAAATTTCAGAACTTGCTATAATTGCCACAAAAAGTCTCGATGTCACCTCCTCTGAAAACTATTTTAGGCAGAATAGATGGGCCAATCTGAGTCACAAGCAATAACTGTGTCTTGTAACTCTACGTACTATTATCCAGAGTTTCTGCTGTGCCACAATGGTCTCTAGAAGAGGAGAAATTTTCCTTCCTCTGGTGTTCCGTTTAATTAAGAGGGCTCCACGTAGCAGATGAGCTCCCAGTGTTAATTTAGTCAAATTCTTTGAATTCACTTGGCATTAATTTCCTCAGTACACACCCTGCCAATAGGATGGTTGGACTAGAAGCGATTGTGGTGTCATTTGTTTTGCATATATCAAACTAAAATTTCTTCTCCGTCCGGCTTTTGTGGCAGAGAATTTGTTAACAAATTTGTTCTTTTCCAATTTCTACAATCGCTTCCCTAAGACAATTTATTTTCCTTTTCTCCCATTTGGCCTTGGTCAAGTATCATAGCCTATGTCATCAGCTAAGTTATAGTAACTGTAACCTAAAAAGACACAACAGGTCGTGAGCCCGGGTTGCCATCCCCTCCCTGTGTAAATCTGTGGGCACAAACAGAAATGTGCTCTTACTGAATACAGCATAATCCTGTACGTTCTACAAATGTTCTTACTTATTCAGTAAATTATTGACGTTTTGTGGCCTAACACAGCAGTAATTTTCATAATTATGCTATGAATACTTAGGAAATATAGATCCTACAAAGTACAGATTTTACTATAGAGCTACTTGGTCGTTCTTACTGGTGTTATTATTCCAGGATCATTTCTACGTTATTTACGGGACTTTTTACTTTGTCAGAGGCGATTTCAAGTCTCTCTGTACGGTCGTGCTGATTTCACTTTGTATTTCTTGAATTTCTCCAAATTTTATGTATTTCTACAGTATCTTATTTGGGACATAAAGATTTCTAAATATTATATATTTATTATAAGTTGTATCTTTCAATATTAAGATTTCCTAATTCTGACACTACAATTTCAATTCCTAGTTTCTTCTCTCGTTTCTTTCCCAGGTTATATTTTTTGCTGTCATTTTACTTTCTGCTTTAGGTACTCTCACTGGGTCTATAGTATATACTTGCTGTGTGTTGTGTGTGCTTTTGTGTTTTCATAACACACTTTAATGATCTGTTTTTCATGTTTTCTCCCAATTTTTGGTTGTAATAGGTATTTTTTCAATTTCTGACATGAAGGTTTTTTCCCCTATTTTTAATAGTTTCTATTTTATTTGACTCCATATTTGTCATATTTTTTATTGCTATGTCATATTTTTTGCCATTTCCCAGTAATTTTAAAAGATTATAGGATTTTAAATATAATTTTAATAATTTTACACTTTTCAATCATATGTTTAAATGCACATTTCTCAGTTTCATCATACGAATGATCATTATTTGTAAAGTGAAGAAAGCTTATATATACACCTTTTCTTTGCCCCTTAATTGGGTCTAAATACATACTGAAGTCTTGACCACAGATTATTGAGCCTGTCAACTTACGTCCTGTTTTATACCTCTAAGTATAATTTTTCTTTGAAAAGGGACTTAATTCTATTTACCAATACAATATTAACATCAGTACTTTCATCCTAACACATTCGTTGTGAGTTATTTATTTTGCGCTGTCAAAATAAAGTCATCTTCTAGTGGACACTTTGAGGGAGAGGGGTACATGGGTAATAGATTTCCAGATTTTTGTTTTTATTAAGCAACGTTTTTCCATGATCTGGGAATACATAAATGTCAACTGCACTTGGCATAGAATATTTTGTTCTCATATTAAGACTTTGTCAACATCTTTTCATTTGTCTTTTGACATCAAGTATTCTGAAATGAAGCCTAATAAACAATCACTCCAACAAATTTTAGGAAATTTATTAAGTATCACAGTTTAAGAGAGAATCCTTTTTTTTATTATTATACTTTAGGTTTTAGGGTACATGTGCACAACGTGCAGGTTTGTTACATATGTATCCATGTGCCATGTTGATTTCCTGCACCCATTAACTCGTCATTTAGCATTAGGTATATCTCCTAATGCTGTCCCTCCCCCCTCCCCCTACCCCACAACAGTCCCCGGAGTGTGATGTTCTCCTTCCTGTGTCCATGAGTTCTCATTGTTCAATTCCCACCTATGAGTGAGAACATGTGGTGTTTGGTTTTTTGTCCTTGCGATAGTTTACTGAGAATGATGTTTTCCAGTTCAATCCATGTCCCTACAAAGGACACGAACTCATCATTTTATATGGCTGCATAGTATTCCATGGTGTATATGTGCCACATTTTCTTAATCCAGTCTATCGTTGTTGGACACTTGGCTTGGTTCCAACTCTTTGCTATTGTGAATAGTGCCGCAATAAACATACGTGTGCATGTGTCTTTATAGCAGCATGATTTATAGTCCTTTGGGTATATACCCAGTAATGGGATGGCTGGGTCAAATGGTATTTCTAGTTCTAGATCCCTGAGGAATCACCACAATGACTTCCACAATGGTTGAACTAGTTTACAGTCCCACCAACAGTGTAAAAGTGTTCCTATTTCTCCACATCCTCTCCAGCACCTGTTGTTTCCTGATTTTTTAATGATGGCCATTCTAACTGGTGTGAGATGGTATCTCACTGTGGCTTTGATTTGCATTTCTCTGATGGCCAGTGATGGTGAGCATTTCTTCATGTGTTTTTTGGCTGCATTAATGTCTTCTTTTGAGAAGTGTCTGTTCATGTCCTGTGCCCACTTTTTGATGGGGTTGTTTATTTTTTCTTGTAAATTTGTTTGAGTTCATTGTAGATTCTGGATATTAGCTCTTTGTCAGATGAGTAGGTTGCAAAAATTTTCTCCCATTCTGTAGGTTCCCTGTTCACTCTGATGGTAGTTTCTTTTGCTGTGCAGGAGCTCTGTAGTTTAATTAGATCCCATTTGTCAATTTTGGCTTTTGTTGCCATTGCTTTTGGTGTTTTAGACATGAAGTCCTTGCCCACGCCTATGACCTGAATGGTATTGCCTAGGTTTTCTTGTAGGATTTTAATGGTTTTAGGTCTAACATTTAAGTCTTTAATCCATCTTGAATTAATTTTTGTATAAGGTGTAAGGAAGGGATCCAGTTTCAGCTTTCTACATATGGCTAGCCAGTTTTCCCAGCACCATTTATTAAATAGGGAATCCTTTCCCCATTTCTTGTTTTTGTCAGGTTTGTCGAAGATCAGATAGTTGTAGATATGCGGCATCATTTCTGAGGGCTCTGTTCTGTTCCATTGATCTATGTCTCTGTTGTGGTACCAGTACCATGCTGTTTTGGTTACTGTAGCCTTGTAGTATAGTTTAAAGTCAGGTAGCGTGATGCCTCCAACTTTGTTCTTTTGGCTTAGGATTGACTTGGCAATGCGGGCTCTTTTTTGGTTCCATATGAACTTTAAAGTAGTTTTTTCGAATTCTGTGAAGAAAGTCATTGGTAGCTTGATGGGGATGGCATTGAATCTATAAATTACCTTGGGCAGTATGACTGTTTTCACGATATTGATTCTTCCAACCCATGATCATGGAATGTTCTCAGCAAATGTAAAAGAACAGAAATTATAACAAACTGTCTCTCAGACCACAGTGCAATCAAACTAGAACTCAGGATTAAGAAACTCACTCAAAACCGCTCAACTACATGGAAACTGAACAACCTGCTCCTGAATGATTATTGGGTACATAATGAAATGAAGGCAGAAATAAAGATGTTCTTTGAAACCAACGAAAACAAAGACACAACATACCAGAATCCCTGGGACACGTTCAAAGCAGTGTGTAGAGGGAAATTTATAGCACTAAATGCCCACAAGAGAAAGCAGGAAAGATCCAAAATTGACACCCTAACATCATAATTAAAAGAACTAGAAAAGCAAGAGCAAACACATTCAAAAGCTAGCAGAAGGCTAGAAGTAACGAAAATCAGAGCAGAACTGAAGGAAATAGAGACACAAAAAACCCTTCAAAAAATTAATGAATCCAGGAGCTGGTTATTTGAAAAGATCAACAAAATTGATAGACCGCTAGCAAGACTAATAAAGAAGAAAAGAGAGAAGAATCAAATAGCTGCAATAAAAAACGAAAAAGGGGATATCGCCACCGATCCCACAGAAATACAATCTACCATCAGAGAATACTACAAACACCTCTATGCAAATAAACTAGAAAATCTAGAAGAAATGGATAAATTCCTCGACATATACACCCTCCCAAAACTAAACCAGGAAGAAGTTGAATCTCTGAATAGACCAATAACAGGTTCTGAAATTGTGGCAATAATCAATAGCTTACCAACCAAAAAGAGTCCAAGACCTGATGGATTTACAGCTGAATTCTACCAGAGGTACAAGGAGGAACTGTTACCATTCCTTCTGAAAGTATTCCAATCGATAAAAAAAGAGGGAATCCTCCCTAACACATTTTATGAAGCCAGCATCGTCCTGATACCAAAGCCTGGCAGAGACACAACCAAAAAAGAGAATTTCAGACCAATATCCTTGATGAACAGCGATGCAAAAATCTTCAATAAAATACTGGCAAACCGAATCCAGCAGCCCGTCAAAAAGCTTATCCACCATAATCAATTGGGCTTCATCCCTGGGATGCATGGCTGGTTCAACATACGCAAATCAATAAATGTAATCCAGCATATAAACAGAAGCAAAGACAAAAACCACATGATTATCTCAATAGATGCAGAAAAGGCCTTTGACAAAATTCAACAACCCTTCATGCTAAAAACTCTCAGTAAATTAGGTATTGATCGGACGTATATCAAAATAACAAGAGCTATGTACGACAAACCCACAGCCAATATCATACTGAATGGGCAAAAACTGGAAGCATTCCCTCTGAAAACTGGCACAAGACAGGGATGCCCTCTCTCACCGCTCCTATTCAACATAGTGCTGGAAGTTCTGGCCAGAGAAATCAGGCAGGAGAAGGAAATAAAGGGTATTCAATTAGGAGAGGAGGAAGTCAAATTGTCCCTGTTTGCAGAGGACATGATTGTATATCTAGAAAACCCCATTGTCTCAGCCCAAAATCTCCTTAAGCTGATTAGCAACTTCAGCAAAGTCTCAGGATACAAAATCAATGTACAAAAATCACAAGCATTCTTGTACACCAATAACAGACAAACAGAGAGCCAAATCATGAGTGAACTCCCATTCACAATTGCTTCAAAGAGAATAAAATACCTAGGAATCCAACTTACAAGGGATGTGTAGGACCTCTTCAAGGAGAACTACAAACCACTACTCAATGAAATCAAAGAGGATACAAACAAATGGAAGAAAATTCCATGCTCAAGAGAGAATCTTAAAAACATTTACGAGAAGCATGAGGTCAACAATAAAGGTTTCCACATCCCACTTTTGCTTTCTCACGTATCCAAGTGAATAGTATGTGGTCAATATTTTTGGAGTTTGTATGAGATTGTTTTATTTCCTTGTTTCTTAATAAAGTTGTTTTCTTGATTTGGTGAATATTTTAGTTCATTTTGCTGCCACTCAGGGGAGGATAATTTGTAAACAGGAAATACCACCACATTCTCAAGAGTTGTATTTTCTCCTTTAATAATGGATTGCTAGCTACAAATGCAATAAAATAATCAAAAAGAGATAACAATTTAATTAAGCTAATTACAGAAAAAATAGATCCGTCTGCATCAAGAGTCTTAAAAATAGTACTTCATTGGATTAAAATTCAGCTAAACTGAGCATTTTAATTTTTTAGATGGGCCCATAGTCTAAAGATTTATCTATGTATTACATCTATTACCTAAATATTTAACAGCAACCCCAGGAATATAACAAGGTTTTCCCATTATCGCCCCAGATTTTTATCTATCACTTTACATTGTTCTTAAATATATGTGTGAGCTAATATGGCTGGTAGAACGAAACAGCCACACTGCTTCAAATGTGACTTGAAGATAATTGCAACATGATTACATGGGCCTCTGTGATATACTATCTTGTACATCCTTTATGAAAGAAGGACTGATTTTCCTAGCTGGTGGGAGAACTGTGGCAGAGAGCACTTAGCTGTCAGCCTTCTATGGGAAATTTCTTGGTTGTAGAAATTCCGGTGGTCATGTTCCTTTACAGGGAAGCCTTTACACAGTGACTGACTGATGTGTGAGGTACAGAAGCCCACCCTCCATGTCCCAATTCAGAAAACTCTGAAGAACTCTATAAGTTTGGCTGAAGAATGTGTTGATATTGCGTCACAGCTAACTTTCCTCTGACCAATATTGCTTCCCTTTAATCCCAAGGATATTTCTTAATAAACTTTCAGCATATAAATTTGCATTTTAGTTTACTGGAAAACCCAAACCAACATGGGATAAGGAATAAAAAATAACCCTTTTTTTACTAATAAAGCTAGATATATTTTTATTATCTTCAAATAAAAACTACACAGAAGCATTCTGTGAAACTTCTTTCTGATCTGTGCATTGAACTAACAGAGTTGAACCTTACTTTTGATTGAGCAGTTCTGAAAAACTCTTCTGTAGAAACTGCAAGTGGACATTCGCAACGCTAAGAGGACTGTAGTGGAAAAAGGAATACCTTCAAATAAAAACTACACAGAAGCATTCTGTGAAACTTCCTTCTGTTCTCTGCATAAAACTAACAGAGTTGAACCTTACTTTTGATTGAGCAGTTGTGAAACACTCTTTCTGTAGAACCTGCAAGTGGACATTCGAAGCGCTAAGAGGCGTATAGTGGAAAAAGGAATAACTTCAAATAAAAACTACACGGAAGCATTCAGTGAAACTTCTTGCTCTTCTGTGCATTCAACTAACAGAGTTGAAGCTTACTTTTGATAGAGCAGGTCTGAAACACTCTTTCTGTAGAAATTGCAAGTGGACATTCGGAGCGGTAAGAGGCCTATAGTGGAAAAAGGAATATCTTCAAATAAAAACTACACAGAAGCATTTTGTGAAACTTCTTTCTTTTCCGTGAATTCAACTCACAGAGTTGAATCTTACTTTTGATTGAGCAGTTCTGAAACACTCTTTCTGTAGAAACTGCAAGTGGACATTTGGAGCGCTAAGAGGCCTATAGTAGAAAAAGGAATATCTTCAAAGAAAAACTACGCAGAAGCATTCTGTGAAACTACTTTCTTTTCTGTGCATTCAACTAATGGACTTGAACCTTACCTTTGATTGAGCAGTTCTGAAACGCTATTTCTGTAGAAACTGCAAGTGGGCATTCGGAGCGCTAAGAGTCCTATAGTGGAAAAAGAATTATCTTCAAATAAAAAATACACAGAAGCGTTCTGTGAAACTTCCTGGTGTTCTGTGTATTCAACTGACAGAGTTGAATCCTACTTTTGTTTGAGCAGTTCTGAAACACTCCTTCTGTAGAAACTGCAAGTGGACATTCGAAGAACTAAGAGGCCTGTAGTGGAGAAAGAAATATCTTCAAATAAAAACTACACAGAAGCATTCTTTGAAATTCTTTCTGTTCTGTGCATTCAACTAACAGAGCTGAACCTTACTTTTGATTGAGCAGTTCGGAAACACTCTTTCTGTAGAAATTGCAAGTGGACAATCGGAGCGGTAAGAGGCCTATAGTGGAAAAAGGAATATCTTCAAATAAAATCTGCACAGAAGTATTCTGTTAAACTTCTTTCTGTTCTGTGCATTCAGCTAACAGACTTGAACCTCACTTTTGATTGAGCAGTTCTGAAACACTCATTCTGTAGAAACTGAAAGTGGACATTCGTAGCGCTAAGTTTCCTATAGTGGAAAAAGGAATATCTTCAAATGAAAGCTACACAGAAGCATTCTGTGAAACTTCCTTATGGTCTGTGCATTCTACTAACAGAGTTGAAACTTACTTTTGATTGAGCAGTTCTGAAACACTCTTTCTGTAGAAACTGAAGTGGACATTCGTAGCGTTAAGTGGCCTATAGTGGTAAAAGGAATATCTTCAAATTAAAACTACACAGAAGCATTCTGTGAAACTTCTTTCTGTTCTGTGCATTCAACTAACAGACTTGAACCTTACATTTGATTGAGCAGTTCTGAAACACTCTTCCAGTAGAAACTGCAAGTGGACATTCAGAGCGCCAAGAGGCCTATAGTAGAAATACGAATATCTTCAACTAAAAACTATACAGAAACATTCTGTGAAACTACTTTCTGTTCTGTGCATTCAACTAACAGAGTTGAAACTTACTTTTCATTGAGCAGTTCTGAAACACTCTTTCTGTAGAAACTGCAAGTGGACACTCGTAGCGCTAAGAGGCCTATACTGGTAAAAGGAATATCTTGAAATAAAAACTACACAGAAGCATTCTGTGAAACTTCTTTCTGTTCTCTGCATTCAACTAACAGAGTTGAAACTTACTTTTGATTGAGCAGTTCTCAAACACTCTTTCTGTAGAAACTGCAAGTAGACAATCGGAGGGCTAAGAGGCCTCTAGTGAAAAAAGAATATCTTCAATAAAAACTACACAGAAGCATTCTGTGAAACTCCTTTCTGATCTGTGCATTCAAGTAACAGAGTTGAAACTTACTTTTGATTGAGCAGTTCTGAAACACTCTTTCTGTAGAAACTGCAAGTGGACATTCGGAGCGCTAAGAGGCCGATACTAGAAACAGGAATATCTTCAAAGAAAAACTACGCAGAAGCATTCTGTGAAACTTCCTTCTGTTCTGTGCATTCAACTAACAGACTTGAACCTTACTTTTGATTGAGCAGTTCTGAAACACTCTTTCTGTAGAAACTGCAAGTGGACATTCGGAGCGCTAAGAGGCCCATATTGGAAAAAGGAACATCTTGAAATAAAAACTACACAGAAGCATTCTGTGAAACTTCTTTATGATCTGTACATTCACCTAACAGATTTGAACCTTACTTTTGATAGAGCAGTTCTGAAACACTCTTTCTGTAGAAACTGCAAGCGGACGTTCGGAGCGCTAAGTGGCCTATAGTGGAAAAAGGAATACCTTCAAATAAAAACTACACGGAAATATTCTGTGAAACTTCTTTCTGCTCTGTGCATTCAACTAACAGAGTTGAACATTACTTTTGATTGAGCAGTTCTGAAACACTCTTTCTGTAGGAACTGCAAGTGGACATTCGTAGCGCTAAGTGGTCTATAGTGGTAAAAGGAATATCTTCAAATAAAAACTACACAGAAGCATTCTGTGAAACTTCTTTCTGTTCTGTGCATTCAACTAACAGAGTTGAACCTTACCTTTGATTGAGCAGTTCTGAAACACTCTTTCTGTAGAAACTGCAAGGGAACATTCGGAGCGCTAAGAGGCCTATAGTGGAAAAAGGAATATCTCCAAATAAATACTACACAGAAGCATTCTCTGAAACTACTTTATGTTCTCTGCATTCAACTAACATAGTTGAGCCTTACTTTTGATTGAGCAGTTCTGAAACACTCTTTCTGTAGAAACTGAAAGTGGACATTCGGAGCGCTAAGAGGCGTGAAGTGGAAAAACAAATATCTTCAAATAAAACTACACAGAAGCATTCTGTGAAACTTCTTTCTGTTCTGTGCATTCAACTAACAGAGTTGAACCTTACTTTTGATAGAGCCATTCGGAGACACTCTTTCTGTAGAAACTGCAAGTGGACATTCGGAGCACTAAGAGGCCTGTAGTGAAAAAACGAATATCTTCAAATAAATACTACACAGAAGCATTCTGTGAAACATCTTTCTGTTCTGTGCATTCAACTAACAGTGTTGAACCTTACTTTTGTTTGAGCAGTTCTCAAACACTCTTTCTGTAGAAACTGCAATTGGACATTCTGAGCGCTTAGAGGCCTATAGTGGAAAAAGGAATATCTCCAAATAAAAACTACACAGAAGCATTCTCTGAAACTACTTTCTGTTCTCTGCATTCAACTAACAGAGTTGAGCCTTACTTTTGATTGAGCAGTTCTGAAACACTCTTTCTGTAGAAACTGCAAATGGACATTCGGAGCGCTAAGAGGCGTGAAGTGGAAAAAGGAATATCTTCAAATAAAAACTACACAGAAGCATTCTGTGAAACCTCTTTCTGATATGTGTATTCAACTAACAGAGTTGAACCTTACTTTTGATGAAGCATTTAAGAAACAGTCTTTCTGTAGAAACTGCAAGTGGACATTCGGAGTGCAGAGAGGCCTATAGTGGAAAAAGGAATATCTTCAAATAAAAACTACACAGAAGCATACTGTGAAACTTCTTTCTGATCTGTGCATTTAATTAACAGATTTGAACCTTACTTTTGATTTAGCAGTTCTGAAACACTCTCTCTGTAGAAACTGCAAGTGGACATTTGGAGCGCTAAGAAGCCAATAGTGGAAAAAGGAATATCTTCGAATAAAAACTACACAGAAGCATTCGGTGAAACTTCTTTCCGATTTGTGAATTCAAGTAACAGAGTTGAACCTTACTTTTGAGTGAACAGTTCTTAAACACTATTCTGTAGAAACTGTAATTGGACTTTCGGAGCGCTAAGAGGCCTATAGTGGAAAAAGGATTATCTTCAAATAAAAACTACACAGAAGCATTCTGTGAAACTTCTTCCTCATATGTGCATTCAACTGAGAGATTTGAACCTTAATTTTGATTGTGCAGTTCTGAAACACTCTTTTTGTAGAAACTGGAAGTGAACATTCGTGGCGCTAAGAGTCCTATAGTGGAAAAAGGAATATCTTCAAATAAACACTACACAGAAGCATTCTGTGAAACTTCTTTCTGTTCTGTGCATTCAACTAACAGAGTTGAACCTTACTTTTGATTGAGGAGTTGTCAAACACTCTTTCTGTAGAAACTGGAAGTGGACATTCGGAGCAATATAACATGAATATATTTTTACTTTAAGCATATGAGTATAAGTGTAAGGGAACATGCCTGCAATTCCGCAAGGTTTGATTTTATCTTACTCGTAGTTCGTTATCCAGTCAGTAAGTGTTTGTTGTACTCTATCCTGTGCCAAGTGCTGGGAATTGAGTTATGAGGACAAAGTTGTAGAAACTCGGCCTATTGAGATTCTATTCAAAAGGCTCTCCTCAGTATAAGTTAGTAATCACATAAATAGACGAGATATTGACATATTATAATATATGCTATGAAGAAAAATCAGATTGAGGATTTTTAAAAGAGGTTGAAGGTGAAGTGAGATAAGGTGGGATCAAGAAATGCCTGTTTGAGGAAATTAATCTCAGGCCTGAAAGAGGAGAAGATGACAAGAGATTTCCAGGCAACCAGAAGAACACATGACAAGACCTTCTAACAGGAGAATGTTCAGCGTGTATGAGTAATAGAAGTCCATGGTGGCCGGAGCATAGTAAGTGAGCGATGCATGACATGAGGTTATACACACATTTAGAATTAGGGGGTCCGAATATGGGGTGTGAGCTTTCTTGCACAAGTATTGGGAAGCTTCTGCAAGATTTTTCTAGGGCAATGACCTGATGTTATTCCTTTCCTGTTTTCTTTTTCTTTTTCTTTTTTTGGTGATTACTTTCTTTGCTTTCTAGAGAACAGATGGTAGAAGGGGGAAGTGGAAATATGCAGACACATTAGGGATCCATCAAAATATTGAACCGAACTGATGGGTTTGGCCGTGGTTTGACCTAGAGTGGTTATTATAGAGAATGAGCAGAATGGATGCATTAGAGAGATTTCTCAAGTTTGATATGGTTGAGCTACAGATTGGATACAAGTAAGAAGATGGTAAAGGAAGGGATGACATCAGGTATACTTCGAGTTTGGTGTTGACAAGCAGGGTTCATGGTAGAGCCGTTTATGAGAAGGCTTCAGGAGAAAAAGGAGACTTGGAAACTATTCCGAAAGGTCAGAGACTGTGTTCTGAATCTCATGGTAGAAACAGGAAGGATTCTATTGTATACAGTAACAGGAAGAAGAATGCAAATGCAACTTTTTTGACCAGCTTTACAGAGTTCAGCCAAACAAGCCATACCTAGTTCAACCTCAGTTTAGAGATGAGCAAACTGAACTTCAGAACCTGTAAACAACCTGTCAGAATCAAAAACGAGCCAGAAGAATATTTCGCCCATTACATGATACTTTGTTTATTTAAATAGTTATAATTATTTTAGATATTTTACTTTCTTGATTTTATTATTAAGCACAAATAACATTGTACTTAAAGTTTATCTCTATTTTTCACTTTTCTTATTTTATCATAATTTCAGGTAAAAATCAATCAAAAAATTATATTGAAATTGAAATACTGAATTTTATACTAAAGACAAGGCATCCAAATGAAAATGAAGTTTTCCAGGTGAAAATTTCCAAATCATAAATATGTAGGGACAAAAAACTTTATTTATAAAGAAAAAGATAATTCTAATTAATTGATGATTCAAAGGTTTACAACTTTAAAAGTAAATATTATCTTTTTTTTTTTTTTTTTTTGTGGGTGTGGATTTTTTTTTTTTTTTTTTTTTTTATTATACTTTAGGGTTTTAGGGTACATGTGCACTATGTGCAGGTTTGTTACATATGTATCCATGTGCCATGTTGATTTCCTGCACCCATTAATTCGTCATTTAGCATTAGGTGTATCTCCTAATGCTGTCCCTCCCCCCTCCACCCACCCCACAACAGTCCCCGGAGTGTGATGTTCCCCTTCCTGTGTCCATGAGTTCTCATTGTTCAATTCCCACCTATGAGTGAGAACATGCGGTGTTTGGTTTTTTGTCCTTTCGATAGTTTACTGAGAATGATGTTTTCCAGTTTCATCCATGTCCCTACAAAGGACACGAACTCATCATTTTTTATGGCTGCATAGTATTCCATGGTGTATATGTGCCACATTTTCTTAATCCAGTCTATCGTTGTTGGACATTTGGGTTGGTTCCAACTCTTTGCTATTGTGAATAGTGCCGCAATAAACATACGTGTGCATGTGTCTTTATAGCAGCATGATTTATAGTCCTTTGGGTATATACCCAGTAATGGGATGGCTGGGTCAACCCCATCAAAAAGTGGGCAGAGGACATGAACAGACACTTCTCAAAAGAAGACATTTATGCAGCCAAAAAACACATGAAGAAATGCTCCTCATCACTGGCCATCAGAGAAATGCAAATCAAAACCACAGTGAGATACCATCTCACACCAGTTAGAATGGCCATCATTAAAAAATCAGGAAACAACAGGTGCTGGAGAGGATGTGGAGAAATAGGAACACTTTTACACTGTTGGTGGGACTGTAAACTAGTTCAACCATTGTGGAAGTCAGTGTGGCGATTCCTCAGGGATCTCGAACTAGAAAAGTAAATATTGTCTTTGAAGTAAAGTCCATTTAAATTATTTATGCAGCCAAAGTTTTAGTAATTGCATATGTATATCATGTAAACTTTTCCGAGAAAAATGGAATTGGAAATGTTAGAGTATTATGCGGAAAAAATCACCTAAATGAAAAAATTATCTCCTCATGAAGGATTACTTTAGCCACTTTGACAAGTGTAGGTAAAAGAACACTAAATGCACATCAATATGATTAGGAGACGCGCGCTTAGAAATACGTTATCATTGAAAAGAGAATTGTACTATCAGGTTTGCAGGGGCCCTTCTTATCCTTCATATTTATGTAACTTTGTCATCTATAGAAAGATTATGGGAATTTTAAAAATAGCTGATAGTTAAGAAACATCACCATAAAACTGTGCTGAATGCATAATAAAACATTTCCCTTCTCTCCAAAAGCCTTTTAAAATTATGTACCATAATCAGTATGGCCAGCAGAGGGTCATTTCCATGTTCAAGTTCCTCTGTTTCTCGAGGGTGAGAATCCTTCTATAGTCTTCTGAGGGTGACACTGTAGGGTTTTCTTATCCTGATTATTTTTACCTATTTTTTCCGATCCTTTCCTTTGTATATTTACATTTTACATATTGAAAGTTATTTTTTCAAATATTTTATATGCAAGTTTACAAAGTACAACGACTGTACATTAAAATAACTTATTTATGCCATATGGAAGATTAAATATAATTTTACAATATCTAATATTGATTGTTTAGTTTCTAATCATTGATACTTGACATGATTTTTCCCAGCATACCTCAAAATATTCTTCAAAATCCTGCGAATTAATTCCTGTAACCCTTCTGAGGTGTATTAATAAGCTAGAGATGTAAAGAAGATTTGCAGAGAAAATTAGGTTCCCAAATTAGAAATTTTGTCCCACTATCGACTAGAAACCTCTTGAAATGATCAAAAACAATAATAATGCATGTCATAGAGGAAAACCAATAAGCCTGCTGCAGCATGACTACCTCTGTGACCTCAGACAAGTTACGTGTGGGTCCGCACTTATTTTCTTCATCTCTAATAAATATTTGACAAATCTCATTTTCTTTTTTTTTTTTTTTTTATACTTTAGGGTTTTAGGGTACATGTGCACAATGTGCAGGTTTGTTACATATGTATCCATGTGCCATGTTGATTTCCTGCACCCATTAATTCGTCATTTAGCATTAGGTGTATCTCCTAATGCTGTCCCTCCCCCCGCCCCCCACCCCACAACAGTCCCCGGAGCATGATGTTCCCCTTCCTGTGTCCATGAGTTCTCATTGTTCAATTCCCACCTATGAGTGAGAACATGTGGTGTTTGGTTTTTTGTCCTTGCGATAGTTTACTGAGAATGATGTTTTCCAGTTTCATCCATGTCCCTACAAAGGACACGAACTCATCATTTTTTATGGCTGCATAGTATTCCATGGTGTATATGTGCCACATTTTCTTAATCCAGTCTATCGTTGTTGGACATTTGGGTTGGTTCCAACTCTTTGCTATTGTGAATAGTGCCGCAATAAACATACGTGTGCATGTGTCTTTATAGCAGCATGATTTATAGTCCTTTGGGTATATACCCAGTAATGGGATGGCTGGGTCAAATGGTATTTCTAGTTCGAGATCCCTGAGGAATCGCCACACTGACTTCCACAATGGTTGAACTAGTTTACAGTCCCACTAACAGTGTAAAAGTGTTCCTATTTCTCCACATCCTCTCCAGCACCTGTTGTTTCCTGATTTTTTAATGATGGCCATTCTAACTGGTGTGAGATGGTATCTCACTGTGGTTTTGATTTGCATTTCTCTGATGGCCAGTGATGAGGAGCATTTCTTCATGTGTTTTTTGGCTGCATAAATGTCTTCTTTTGAGAAGTGTCTGTTCATGTCCTCTGCCCACTTTTTGATGGGGTTGTTTGTTTTTTTCTTGTAAATTTGTTTGAGTTCATTGTAGATTCTGGATATTAGCCCTTTGTCAGATGAGTAGGTTGCAAAAATTTTCTCCCATTGTGTAGGTTGCCTGTTCACTCTGATGATAGTTTCTTTTGCTGTGCAGAAGCTCTTTAGTTTAATGAGATCCCATTTGTCGATTTTGGCTTTTGTTGCCATTGCTTTTGGTGTTTTAGACATGAAGTCCTTGCCCACGCCTATGTCCTGAATGGTATTGCCTAGGTTTTCTTGTAGGATTTTAATGGTTTTAGGTCTAACATATAATTCTTTAATCCATCTTGAATTAATTTTTGTATAAGGTGTAAGGAAGGGATCCAGTTGCAGCTTTCTACATATGGCTAGCCAGTTTTCCCAGCACCATTTATTAAATAGGGAATCCTTTCCCCATTTCTTGTTTTTGTCAGGTTTGTCAAAGATCAGATAGTTGTAGCTATGCGGCATCATTTCTGAGGGCTCTGTTCTGTTCCATTGATCTATGTCTCTGTTGTGGTACGAGTACCATGCTGTTTTGGTTACTGTAGCCTTGTAGTATAGTTTAAAGTCAGGTAGCGTGATGCCTCCAGCTTTGTTCTTTTGGCTTAGGATTAGACCACAGTGCAATCAAACTAGAACTCAGGATTAAGAAACTCAGTCAAAACCGCTCAACTACATGGAAACTGAACAACCTGCTTCTGAATGACTATTGGGTACATAATGAAATGAAGGCAGAAATAAAGATGTTCTTTGAAACCAACGAGAACAAAGACACAACATACCAGAATCTCTGGGACACGTTCAAAGCAGTGTGTAGAGGGAAATTTATAGCACTAAATGCCCACAAGGGAAAGCAGGAAAGGTCCAAAATTGACACCCTAACATCACAATTAAAAGAACTAGAAAAGCAAGAGCAAACACATTCAAAAGCTAGCAGAAGGCTAGAAATAACTAAAATCAGAGCAGAACTGAAGGAAATAGAGACACAAAAAACCCTTCAAAAAATTAATGAATCTAGGAGCTGGTTTTTTGAAAAGATCAACAAAATTGATGGACCGCTAGCAAGACTAATAAAGAAGAAAAGAGAGAAGAATCAAATAGATGCAATAAAAAACGAAAAAGGGGATATCACCACCGATCCCACAGAAATACAATCTACCATCAGAGAATACTACAAACACCTCTATGCAAATAAACTAGAAAATCTGGAAGAAATGGATAAATTCCTTTACAAATACACCCTCCCAAGACTAAACCAGGAAGAAGTTGAATCTCTGAATAGACCAATAACAGGTTCTGAAATTGTGGCAATAATCAATAGCTTACCAACCAAAAAGAGTCCAGGACCTGATGGATTCACAGCTGAAATCTACCAGAGGTACAAGGAGGAACTGGTACCATTCCTTCTGAAACTATTCCAATCGATAGAAAAAGAGGGAATCCTCCCTAACACATTTTACGAAGCCAGCATCGTCCTGATACCAAAACCTGGCAGAGACATAACCAAAAAAGAGAATTTCAGACCAATATCCTTGATGAACATTGATGCAAAAATCCTCAATAAAATACTGGCAAACCGAATCCAGCAGCACATCAAAAAGCTTATCCACCATGATCAAGTGGGCTTCATCCCTGGGATGCAAGGCTGGTTCAACATACGCAAATCAATAAATGTAATCCAGCATATAAACAGAACCAAAGACAAAAACCACATGATTATCTCAATAGATGCAGAAAAGGCCTTTGACAAAATTCAACAACCCTTCATGCTAAAAACTCTCAATAAATTAGGTATTGATGGGACGTATCTCAAAATAATAAGAGCTATCTACAACAAACCCACAGCCAATATCATACTGAATGGGCAAAAACTGGAAGCATTCCCTCTGAAAACTGGCACAAGACAGGGATGCCCTCTCTCACCGCTACTATTCAACATAGTGCTGGAAGTTCTGGCCAGAGCAATCAGGCAGGAGAAGGAAATAAAGGGTATTCAATTAGGAAAAGAGGAAGTCAAATTGTCCCTGTTTGCAGATGACATGATTGTATATCTAGAAAACCCCATTGTCTCAGCCCAAAATCTCCTTAAGCTGATTAGCAACTTCAGCAAAGTCTCAGGATACAAAATTAATGTACAAAAATCACAAGCATTCTTGTACACCAATAACAGACAAACAGAGAGCCAAATCATGAGTGAACTCCCATTCACAATTGCTTCAAAGAGAATAAAATACCTAGGAATCCAACTTACCAGGGATGTGAAGGACCTCTTCAAGGAGAACTACAAACCACTGCTCAATGAAATAAAAGAGGATACAAACAAATGGAAGAACATTCCATGCTCATGGGTTGGAAGAATCAATATCGTGAAAATGGCCATACTGCCCAAGCTAATTTATAGATTCAATGCCATCCCCATCAAGCTACCAATGACTTTCTTCACAGAATTGGAAAAAACTACTTTAAAGTTCATATGGAACCAAAAAAGAGCCCGCATCGACAAATCTCATTTTCAAAAGTCTTTTAAGGCCTTTCCACCTTTTTTTTTTTGAGATGGAGTTTTGCTCTCATTGCCCAGGCTGCAGTGCAATGTCGTGGTCTCGGCTCACACAACCTCCGACTCCCGGGTTCATGTGATTCTCCTGCCTCCACCTCCTGAGTAGCTGGGATTACAGGCGCGCAACACAACGCCCAGCTAATTTTTTGTATTTTTAGTAGAGATGGGGTTTCACCATGTTGGTCAGGCTGGTCTTGAACTCCCGACCTGAGGTGATCTGCACGCCTCGGCCTCCCAAAGTGCTGGGATTACAGGCATGAGCAACCGCGGCCTGTGAGGGCTTTCTACTTTTAAGATTCAGGACGCATAGCCTGGGAGGTAAATGGTAGTATATATATATATATATATATATATATATATATACACACACACACTGTATATATATACATATATACGGTATATTATACTATATATACATATATACTGAATATTATACTCTATATATACATATCTACTGTATATTATACTGTATATATATATACACATACACACATACACACATGAGACAGAGAGAAGAGATAGACAATTTCATGTGAAAATATAAACTGTTAACATAAAATTTTGCTTCTCTGAGGAATATTTAGCATTGTTCTCAAACTTCTCTGCAGAATTTAAGCATTTTTCTCAGAACTCACCAGATAGAATGAGGGAGGGGCCATATGATAGGAGCCAGAGATGAAGGGAGAATAATAGAGAGGGTGCTTTGGGAAAAATAGTACAGTAAGGCTAGGGAATACTTCTCTCCAACGAAAAGACCAAGGTCACAGCTATATCTCTTCAGAAGCCAAACTTTCTTTTAAAATGTCAATTTCCATCTATTTCTTGCTTCACAGACATTCCATTCATTGCTGGATTTCAAATAAAGCCTTTCCATGTGCAACTTTTCTATAGAAAAAGAGAAATATGGGGGACAGTACAGTCTAAGAAGTGATTAAGAATATCTAGTGGACTTTCCCAGACTGTAAATCTTTACATATATCTGAGCCTAATGAGGTGATTTATTGTGCTATAATGCACAGTGAACTATACAGATGCTTCTTTTTGATCATGCTGCAGAATGGAACTAAATACTAAATACCACATAGCACTCCCATGATTCTTAGAGATGTCATTCATATGGCATATTTATGCTTTTTTATATAGCAATTCTTATTCTTAGCTCTTAGGCAATTACGGAATCTTTTTTGTCATTTTAATAATCATGCTCCATTTGAGTTATGCAAGGTAGAAATTCTAAGTAGAAAATCTTGTTTTTATTGAACGTTTTTAGTAAACATTTTGGAAAAAGTCTGTTTTTTGATGCTACTTCTGCACGCTTTCTCAACATGATATTACTTGGTATTGTCCTTATTAACCATAGTACACCATATTCTGCAAATATTAGAGAGGGTTAAAAATCAGTCATGTATAAGTGTATTGTCCTTATTAACCATAGTACACCATATTCTGCAAATATTACAGAGGGTTAAAAATCAGTCATGTATAAGTAAAGTTAATGAAATAGAAAGGAAACCACATGTAGGAAATGGAAGGCAGAAGCAAATGTATTAACCGTGAGTTAGAAACGGTTTGGTCTTTGGAATGAAGCAGCAAGAGTTTAAAAATCTTGTTTGTGATTCACTAGCTTTGTGACCTTGGAGAATTACTTCAGATTTCTGAGTATCAGTTTAGTAGGTGATATCAATTGCAACTTCGCAGAATTATCATAAGTATTAAATAAAGGACTTAGTATTTGGGAGAGCATAGAAAATTACTAATAGTTACATTTTTGTTAATATTACCGTTATTATTATCATACGTATAGTATTTTCTTTCACTGACAATGCATTTAGGACATAAGCAGAACTATAGAACAGTGCTTCTCCAACTTAAATGCAGAGCATGAATCACCTGGAGTTTTGTCAAAATGCGAATTCTGACTCAGTAGTCCTGCAAACTAACGAAGTCTTGGTAATGCTGGTGCTGCTAGTTCACCAACAGACCACACGTTTTGCAACAGCTATATAGAATGTCCTGTTTCTTTTTTTAATCACAAAACATGGCAAGCTCTAAAATAAAGCAGAATAACAGATTTAAATGTTAATACTCATGTCCTCAATTTATAATTTCTCCCTCCCTAACAATGGTATAATTGTGATTAAAAATTAGCAAAGAAAAAAATGGAAATTAATCTTCCTATGTTTATTCTTTTAACAAATTCTGGGTGATTACTACTGGGTTACTTGCTGTAGGAAATAGAAAAATTGCTTTGACATAGATCCTCAAGAATCTGTCCCACTACAAGCTTATTTTTGTAGGAAGCTAAAAGATTTATATAAATAACCGTAATTAAAGAGACAAATGAAGTGCAATGAAAGACGTAGGCAAAGTGCTAGAGGAGTTCGGGGTGGAGGAAAATTATCCTAAAATAATATCTATGCATAACATTATGCTATCTTCCCTAACCAGCGCTTGACCAGATTGTCACAGTGAACTTTGGTCCTTTCTTATATCTTAGTTTTGGTTCCCACATCCTTCTGTTTGGGGAAGTTCTTGTTTTCCTCATGTAATGACAACAACACTTAAACAATGTATACTAGATAAAAGGAACTATATTGCTTGCTTTATTTACATAGTTAATTTAATTTGCACAATGAACTATGAAGTAATCAGCATTATTTCCTTCATTTTACATATGAGAAAATGGAGAATCAGCGACATTGAATCATCTCAAGTTTCTAAAATATCCACTCTCACCAGGCTGTTTCCCTGTTTTTGTCTGTATGCTGCTATAACAAAATGCCACAGATTGAGTAATTCATAAAAAACAGAAATGTATTTCTCACAGTTCTGGGGCTGAGAAGTCTGAAATCAAGACAGCGGAGATTTGGCAGTTGGTCCCGAGGTGGCACCTTCTTGCTTCGTCTTCAGGTGACAAAAGTGGGCAAAAACGGACAATGTAAGGACATGGCAGAAGAGACTGAGGAGCCCGGCATTCCTCTAAAGCATCTTTTACGAGGACGTTTATCTCATTCATGAGGGTGGATCCTTCTTCACTTAATCACTTAACCAAAAGCCCCATCTCTTGATGTCATTGTCCTGGGATTTTAGTTTCAACATACAAACTTTGGATGGGCACATAGGTTCAAATCATAGCACCCTCCAAATTATAATGCCTCTCTCATGCCTGTTCTCCTTGAAGTACCCTCTGGTTTTGCTCTCTTCATTCTTGCCATCACAGTTAACCCTTCAGTTCCATTTCTTTAAGTAATCTCTAAATTTGTAAGATGGTTCCATCTTTTTTTTTTGTATATGGCAGTCTCTCAAACATATTTGTCATATGAACTAAGTAGGTAAATATGTAAATGCCTGCTAAATTTTAGTGAATGATATAATGGCCTAAAGATGTATCTACCCTTCAGCCAAATATATTTACTTTTAGTAGCAATCTCCTGCCATATACAAAGTCACGACTCTAGGGGTAAACATTTTAGCCTATGGGTAAGATGTAAAGCAGTGGTATGTTATACTGACAACTCACTGTCATAGCACTGGGACATGCTCCTCTATCTGCTACAAATTGAATCAACAAAATATATATGATTTTGTGAGATTTAAATGTATGCTCCTGTTAGTAAAATAAAAGTATGGGAAAACTTTACGGAGTAGATTTAATAGAAATGTTTTCCTGAGTTATCTGCCTTCTTTATTTTTATGTTATGCTTTAAGTCTATGGTCAATGTATAGAGCTATGATTGATGTGCTTTTCCAATTCTGTTCAGATCAGACAGGTTAATTTTCTTCTTTTAAATCTTCTTGAATTTTGTCTAACACATTTTGTTCAAATTTCTTACTAGATTATACTCCCTTCCCTAACTGCTTCATGATTACTTATACACAAACAATATTATGATATTTACACATTGAATTCATTTTAGGTGATGATTTTGGTCATAAACATGAGCAGGTTGTGAACTGTTTCAGCCATCCCAGGGCATGGCTGTCAGTCCCTTGTCTAATGTTTCAAAAAAATCTTGAATTTGTGATGATGCTGTGATGGCCCCTCAGATATTCTTACACACATCTTTGCCCCTTGTTCCCTCTAACTTTCCTCTTCTGAGAAAAAAGCAAACACTGCCAAGCTCACATGGAATTACATTTGGATGCAAGTGTCACTATGCGATGGTTGCCAATAAAAGTACACAAGGAATTTTATTATGGTGAATTAAAGGCAAACAGACTTCAGAGAAATGAGCACGAACATGAAAATGGCGCATGGTACGCGGATCTCACTGGAAAGTCATTCGGTACACAATGTTTTCACTAGAAAAATCCATTAGCTTTAGCTAGAAATTGAAATTACTTTGTAGGAAATCAGAATAAAATATGTGAAAACATTATATTCTGTGCAAGATTAATACCACGCATGGTGTTGAAAGGTTTGTGGTCTTGCTTCGACGATGCTAAAAGGTCAGAAACCACAAAGATGCATATGTGCTGTCGTTTGCACAGTTACTAATTTTTCTCATTATTTCCATAATGCGATGTGCTGTTTCAACAGAGAAACCCTCTGGAGAGTGGCTTGCACTGTTTTCAGGCAGCTCTTTTGCTTTCATGTTTTGGCCTTGGCCAGGGAATTCAGACAGACTTTTCAGTTATTTTCGACAAGAATGTATTCATTTATTGTTTTAAATAATAATAAATAGATTTTAAAATTACTGTACATTACTGCACTTTAAACTCCATGAGGTCAAGGACTCTAAATTCTGGACATCATTGTATACCCTACATCTTGCACAAGGTTTAGAAAAAATGGCATGGACACCTATTTTTTGAATCAGTAAATGAATACATAAAAGAATTCCAAACTCTAGTCCAAGGTTTTAGATTAATAATGTATTAAAATGCGTAAAATTTACAGACAAAACTATTCTTATTTAGAAGTTTATTCTTTAGTTGGAGAGATAAAATATATGCACATAAAAGCTTAAGGAAAAATAATAAGGGTTTTGAAGTACTTACTATGTGAAAAATTTAGCATAAACCTTACATCCATTTATTTAACACATTTTATACGTTGCATTATTTATATATAGTGCTGATTGGTAGAATTTATATGTGAACGGAACTATAAAAATTTTGAGGATAAGCACTAGAAACACAGAATAAATAGAGTGTTAACATGCAAAACACAGAAATACTTACATTGACTAGGTGAAAGAAAAGATTTCTGGTTCCATGTACACTGATTATTGAGGGATGAGTATGACATTATTATGCCAGAATCAATAAATATTTTAAATAGGGAGAAAACTATAATTATATATCTTTGTGTTCAACAGGAGTAGCAGTATTGATAAAGTAGAAGTTTGTTATACCTTGTTTATAGTCTTTTAAAGTTGTTTATAAATAAAATCTACTCCTAGTTAATTAATGGTTGATGTTCATTGAAGTGTTTTAAAATTTTTGACCTCTGAATTGCCTTGTACATATGGAGAAATAAAGCTTGCCTAGCATAATTTCTTGAGTGGAGAATTAATGATCTGGATAGATTTGTTGACAATAAATATGTCTGTACTTATTTTATTAATTCATTAATCTTCATGAAGAAAAATATAAAAGTCATATTCTAGTATTTTATACCATGGAAAAAATATCTTATCCTTTTCCTAAGGAAAAATACATCATGACACAAAAGTAAAGTTAATTAAATTACTTAGTTTGTTAATTAACTGTCTATTATTTCTATGGGTTGAAGTAAATTTGATACTCAATGCTATTTAATCTAATTCTAAAAGCTTGAATGAGTAATGATTTTTTCATGTAAGGTTAGTTGAAATAAATTATCATTGATTTTCAGATTTAATATTAATTAGCTATTGCATATTCTTAATGGGAAATAAGTGTTTAAAAAGCCCTTTTTGGTTGCAAAAAGACCACGCCCATTGTAGACTTCTTAGAATACATCACATCTGGCCTCTTTTTTACAGTGGGGAATTCAACTCGTAAGTGGCTGGACATTGATTCTGAACATTTTGAACATTATTTGCCTGTCTTCACTCATACTGGTTGCTGTTCTTTTATAAGTAATCACCAAGTTTAGCATGCACTTGAACTATTGTTACTTAGGGTGCTTGACTATTTACAAGTCTCACTAGGATTCTAGGTATTCATTAGTCTCGTGGTGTGTATTTGCTGATGGTCCTATTATCTTTGTTGGTTCAGTTACACAGTACCATCCAAGATGCTGCAACACATTATACACAGGGTATGGGTTGTGGGAGCTACAGATTTCAGTTATTATTTAGGCTCAGAAACTTAGAATCTCTGCAAGGTTGGACATGTTCCTTAGTCTTGTTTTAAGACCGTCTTGTTTTAAAAGTTAGTCCCAAATTCTTAAAATATAGAATAGGGGTGCTAGTAGTGCTCACAGAATTGTAGTAAAGATCAGCTGGGAAAAAAGAGCCTATTAAACAGAGCCTGGTATTTAATAAGTATCAGCTGCCTTCAATTAGGAATCTGTGTTGTCGTGATTAGAAGATTGCTGGTTTATTTTACAGATCTGTAAGTATAGCCAAAATATGTCAAAATAACAACCAGAAAGAATCATATACCGTCCCTTGAACATTTCATCCCTAGAATCTAGCCAGATTAGCATCTCTATACTGGCAATACTGTTAACACAGATTGTGCTCAAACCCCTCATTGACTTTTCAGCACCTGTAAATTACTGGAGATTTAGGAAGAAGTCTGGGGTTATGGCTTAGTTAAGCTGAGTGGCCAGAAAGTGTGAGATGCTGGATGCCTCCTCCAGTTCATTTCTCCAGCGGCCGCACCAGGCGTATCCATAGCTCCGCTCCCGGGAGCTCTTCTCCGGCGTGGGGCGTGTGCGCACCCCTGGCCGGGCGGAGCCTGGAGCCTGCTCATTAGCAGCGCGGGCAGCTCGTGCGCCCGCAGGAAGGAGGCGGAAGCACAGCCCTGAGCCGCCAGCAGGAGGAGGGAGCGCAGCGGCTGCAGGCAGGGGAGGGAGAGGAAAGAACGGAGGGACGGTTCCCGGACAGAGCGGGAGGAATCGGGGAGCGGCCGGTCCGGGGGGAGCTGCTCCGCTGCGCTGCGCTCGTTATTCACAGGACGCGGCGGCGCTTCCCGGGGCCGCTTCCCGGTCCCCTGGGTGGAGGCTGCCGTCTAAACCTGACTCCAGGTGAGTTCCCCAAAGAGGTGAAGCGAGGGGTCTCGAACCAGAGACGTGGAACTGGCGAGGCTGCTCGGCTCCCCAAGCGCTGCTGCCTTGACATTTCCCGATTCACGGGAGGTTTTGGGGGCGGCTGCACAGGCTGGAGGGGCGGATGGGCGGTTGCGATCCTCAGCCGGCGTGGGGGCGTTCGGGAGGAATTAGCTTCAGTGAACGGGGTTTTAGGAGATGTCCCCAAGGCACGCGCTACGTATGCGTTTCTAGACGAGCTTTTGAGACAGAAATTTGGCTTTCCGGATGCCCGTTTTGGCCTTCTGTCCTTCCTTTTGCTTGCCTCATGCCCAATTTTCCAAGCCGAGGAAAGGACTGGAAGGGCGTGGAAGTAGGAGGTCTGGGCACAGAATGCGGCAGGGCAGCCCTGGTCTCCAAGTTTGGGGGTGGGGGGTGGGACTCTTTTCCTTTCAGCCTAATTTACCAGGGGAAAACCCGCAGAGCAACTTGAGGTGCCTTTGCTCCGCACCCTCCATAAGCTTATTAGAGGGAACTTCAGGCTCGCTAGACAGCCTGTGACAGGTGACGGCAATTGAGCTTAAAAGCCATGTTGGTTCACTTCGTCTCCTCTTTATCCTTTGTTGCAAAATTGATACCTTTTTGGATTTCTTTAACAGCACAAAGTTTAAGTGGCCGGCTGACAGGAAATATTTCTTTTGAAACTGCTATGAGAAAAGTGATGAGTTAACGTGGAGAGAAAGGCAACTTTATTTTCTTGGAAGAACTTTGGGGAAAGAGATTGATAGAGAAATTCTGGGCATGAAATTATGGACATTTCCCACAGAACTTCCTTCATTTATTTATTTTTTTACATTTCCTTCATTTTTTTAATCGTGTGTGTGTGAGTGTGTGTGTGTATCAGAGAGACAAAATTCCTTGGAGGTATTAGGACTTTATTTGGTTCAGAAGTTTCTTTCTTACTAATAGCACTAATTTTTGATCATCAAGATTGTAAGAATTTACTAAGTGTTTTGCTTTTAGGTGTTTTGGATCTGTTTTTTTTAAAAATTCAATACTTACTTTGTGGGCCTTGCTGAATACCTGTCAATAAAATCGGTGGGCATACAGTTAGTCACATGACCCCTGTGGATTTAATAGCAGGTAAGTATACAAATGATAAGTTTAGGAAATAAATGTCAGAATCAACATTTAGGTGTGAAATTGAAATATCTTTCAAATATTTACCAAATTCTCTTTTAGGATCCAATGTCATTTTATGGTCAAGAGAGCTTAAAGGTTTCTCAGATTGAGATATATGTATCTACTTTGTTAATCCAAATGTAATGTTTTATTTTGTTCTTTCTTTAATGACTGTTTGAATTCAACAAATAAAACTTGCATATTTAATGTAAGGTTCTTTCACATATATTACTTCTCCAATTTTTAATATAAATTTAAGGAGAAAAGCAATATTAATTCCATTTTGTAGATGAAGAGACTGTGTCACAGAAGTATTACTTTACCTAGATTTCTGTAATTATTATGTTATAAACTTAGAAATTACATATTATTCTGGAACATATAAAATATACGAATGTTATAAACCATAAGAATTCAGACCTATGCTATTTAACTTCAAGTTTAGTTCTTTACCCAAACAATTGCATGACTACATTGAAACTACTGAAGTAATTATATATAAGCATGCTATATGAAAAAATGAAACGTTTCTTATTTTTCTCCTTTCTCTTTGATATAAAATATACTATAATTTTATGGAGTTATATTCCATATTTAGATGCTCCTAACTTCCAAATAACACCTAAACTCCTAAAAACTGACCTGTGTCCTTCTTAATAGAAGTGGCTTGACAGGGAGACTCAATTTTTACTAAGAATATTCTTGGGATAATTTATGTCTTATAATCAAGATAAAGACAGGCCACATTTAGTTGTATTTTTAAACCACTTAGTGTGAACTTGCAACGCAGACATAACTTGCTTCCAGGCTACACTGCCAGCTTTGCAGTGAATAGTCTTTAAGATTCCGTGGAAACATTGGCAGATATAGCTAATGTATATCTGACGTAGGATTTATGAGAAAAGGAGAGGTAGAAACTGAATGCTCTTATATTTCATATGTGACCACATTCATAAAACTTTATTGATAAGTACTTTGTTGTCTGACACGGGCTGATACAAATAGGCTTCTTCAAGAGTTGAGGAAGAAAACAAAATCCCTATAATACAGCCTTTTTCCTCCTTTTCTTTCTTAAGTGGTAATAGTGGATCCTAGCATTTGTGTGTCTATGCATGCTCAATACAGTTAGGGGTATAAGGAGAAGATAAGCAAGAATATTGAATGCTAGCTAGGAAACTTTTTGGAGTCTCAAATACTTTGGAACGATTTTTCACATTATATACATAAAATTCATAGTTACACTTGGGAACTAAGTATATTATACACAACTTTGCATCTGATTACAGGATTCCCTGTACATTTATAGCTCAGGTATTCTGGAAAGAGTCAAGATAATTAGTTTTATGGCTCTTGCCCGTGTGACCTGTTTCTTTCTGGTCCTGATATTAAAAGGATGACTTAAATTTTCTGGAATGTCAAAATTTTCTCTTCCCTTGGATCCTACAAAATACTTCAAGCAGTGTATGTGTGATTCTCGCTGTCATTCCAACATTTCCAATCCTCCTGAGAATGCTAAACAATGCCCTAGATTTCTTCCTTTGTAATTCTTTCAGATAGAGGGTTAGCTGAGTTAGGAAGAAAGGAGAGAGGGAGAGAAGAAGAGAGATGACATTTTATCCCTCAGGAAAGAACAAGACCAATTGTATTCCTAATTTAGAAATATTATTCTACAAACATTCCTGAACAAGAGGGCTTTGCATATACATTAAAGCAGAATACCTAGTCAACTTCTAGTTGTGCCATGCAGTGAGATGGAAGTAAGATGAGCAAGCCGAGATCATTTTTGTTGGAGAACTGAGACCACATGAAATAGGTAACAGAGTTACCCCAACTGAGGGGCAAGAGGACTTGAAAGTTTCCTCCATAAATTTGCAGTTAGTACAGGGCTGCTCCAGTGATCAGAGTCATGAATGCCCTAGAGTGTCTGTATAACCCTGTACACAGGCTGAGACAGCTCTAATGGCCCAGAAAAGCCTCTGGACAGAATCACTGCACCCTTGGACATTGTCCGACCGCATGTATGAGAATAGTGAGTGCTGAGGAGTTGTGGGTAGCTCGGTACAACTCTTGCTAAAGGAGTGTCATCAACATTCATTGCTGAAAGTGAATTTTTTCATTCACATATGTGATGCCTATTAGGTCATGCTTTCTTGGATACAAATTTGTACAAGATATGAATTAATTTTTGAACATCCTTTCTTAAAAGTACCATGTTCATATAGTTGCTCATTTTAATATGAGTAGTTCAGATGGGACATAATACAGTAAGGAGATGATTGAACATCCTAAGAGCTAGTGTATATACCTTTGTTCATGATGAGATTCATCCCCTGTCCCCCTTTGTAGTGACACTGATGGCATAAGGGAGTATTAGATGAAATTTAATGCAGAAAACAATGGGATATATGAATGGTAGATATGGTTGACAACCACCATTTTCATTGAAGTTGTTTCAAAGCAAAGAAATTTGGGATAAATTCATTTTATTTGCTCCTGAAGGGTAATTAGGAATAAGTAGGAATTGTGAAGAGGCTGTAGTGTTGACATTAAGAGAAGTTTTTGATTCTTAAAATAGGATATATTACACAAGAGTGAACAAACAGAAGATACCAAATATTCTGTCATAAGTAAGTGATGGATTATTCGGACTTGTTGAACTATGTTTTTAAATGTATTATTTAAATATTTAAATATTATTAAAACCTTAAATAATATTTAAATATTATAAAAGTTATAGAAAATTATGTTTTCAATACAAATATACACTTATAAGCTATATTGTAGATATGGGAGTAAACAATGCAATTTTTTTTAACTGAGTGAAAAATTTAGTTTTTTAAAATTCCAAATGGAGCTAACAGCTTAGTGTGATACATATTTTGAATTTCAAAATTTGTAACCAAATAGGACAAATGTGTTGAAGTGTACTTTTCTTGAAGAACCGTGATAAGAATGAGCGGTGAAAAAATTACAGCATACTTACCAGGGATCAAATACTTGCTTAGGGTTAATAAGAAAAATCTCAGCAAACGCTAGAAATGAGGTACACGATCTATCACAGACCCATGATTAAGGTGGTATCTTGTTAGGTATATGAGCTTGAAAAGAAACGGCATGGCTTCACTTTACCTCAGTTGCTTCTTTTGTAAAACGGGGAGACTAAGAGTGTGGTAACTCAAAATCCTTTGTTAATGATTTTCTTCTTAGAACAGTGCCAGGTCCAATTAGGATTAGATTGCTATTTTTATTATTGATATTTGCCCTAGTTCTGCCTTTTATTGACTGTGTGAAATTGGTGAAGATCCCTTTCTGAAGCTTTGTTTCTTACCTACAAGCTGGGAATAGAATACCTGCTATGAAGAGTGGTTGTTAGTACATTAGAAAGGCTGGGTATTTGTTTATATAAGGGGCTCAGCGCATGGTAGAAATTTGATAGCATTTTTTTCTTGCCCTCCCATGTATTACTGTGGAGACATCCCACATATTATGTCCAAGTTTTTATTTTCCCCTCAAATGCAATGTCAAGCACAAAACATTCCCATCTCCCAATTCTCTTCTGATGTTCTACAACCATTAAAGTATAGAAAACTAGAATGAGTGTTTTTATAACTTTTGCTGTACTTAAGCATGTGGAGAGAAGAGCACTAGATCACAGGACACACTTTGATAGGAAAAGGGAAATATTTACACCGCAAACAACTTTCTCCTCATGCTTAACAGTTTTATGCTGTCATTTTGTCAGCACCAAGTGAGATTTTTCTCTTTAAATAGTTTTCTATTTGTGGTATGATAATTCATGTATGGACTTCATGTAATTAACATAAATATAATGGATAGTTGAGAAGTGGTTTATTTTTACCAAGAGGAAAAAATTTGTACACGATTTTTTAAAATATTGCTTTGAAAATATTTAAAATTAATTTTGATTCAGTTGGTGGAATATAGTGTCACAAACTCACTGCTAGTGGTATTCTTGAGAAGTAATGTTTGAATTTTCTAGGTATTGTCCCCAGACTGGCTTAAAAGAATTTAATTTTAGATGTAAATTTTCTGCTTAACATGGAAGATTTTTCCCTGAAAATATTAGCTTCATCAGATACACAGTTGCTTAGGGGTAGCTACATGGAATTATGGGAAGGGTGAAATAGAAAAAAATTTTCATGTCTAAGTTATACATACTGGTGTAATCATATTGATTGGATGATAATGATAATTACAGCAATAATGTGATTGAAAGGGTAAGCAAGTAACATATACTACAGTTACTAATATAATCCTGTGATTGAGTTTACCACTTCGTTTCTCTTTTCTGGAATCCCTTAAGTTTGTCACTATTGCACTTTATTTCCTTTGCTTATTGTAGTGGTGTATTAGTTGTATTACTGCTGCTATAACAAATTACCACACATTTACATAACTTAACACATATTTATTGTCTTGCAGTTTCAAAGGTCAGAAGTCCAAAATCACTGTAATTAGGCTAAGTCAATGTGTCTGCAGTGTGGGTTCCTTCTCGAGGTGCTGAGGGGAGAATCCATTCTCTTGCATTTTCTGCTTCTGGTGGCACCTGTCTTCATTGTCTTTTCCCCATTCCTCCATTTTCAAGGTGCGTTGCTTTTATTTCTGTTTCTGTCTCCGCGTTGTCTCCTCCTTTAACTTTGAGTCCTTATCTCCACTTCATCTAAGGACTCCTGTGATTACTTTGGACTCACATGGATGATCTGGGATAATCACCTTGTCTCCAGATCCTGAACTGAATCGTATCTACAAGTCCTTTGGCTGTGTAAGGCAGCACATTCCCAGGGCCTGGAGATTAGGTGAAGAACATCTTTTGGGACTATTATGCAGCCTATCACAAGTGGTAATAACACTTTTATGCCTTGAGACCCTGAAATTAATGTACTTGCTTACGCATGGAAAAGCAATGTATCTGTGGGGTTAACAGTTTATTTTTGAACGATTAGAAGGTATTGATGGGGAAGTTTTCATCTGACAACAGATACTGATAAATTAAATACCCTTAGATTTGTCAAAACTAGCTTTAGTAAAATATAAGTAAAAGTATTTGCACTGCTAGGGTCAAAAATATTAATTAAACCCATTATTTATCAAGGCCAAGTCCTGGATTAGTTAGGTTTAAATTAACATGGAACATTATCTTCCATAGTGCTTAATTGTGAAGCTTAGTTCTTGTTGACAAAAGCTCATCCATATAAGAAAGCATCGAAAGGTTGGTGTTTTTTTAACCTTTGCAGAATGTAAATTTTCAAAGGGATGTTAGACAGTAGTTCCATCACAATTGATGCAGTTCACAAACATTCATTGTGAATATTTTATCTCATGAGTTATATCTATGACACTAATCATAGACTTCTAGAATAAATTTAGCAATGGTCATGTCAGCCTTTCAAATCTTTCTATAACCTAGAAGAGGATCATTGCATAAGATAGATTCATGTTCCCCTTTATTCCATTGTTGCCAGAGAGAACTTGAAATGCCCTGTTCAAATTAATTTAATGAAAATGAATTCTTGCTGCCTCACAAGTAGTTTGTCCTTCATTTTTCTTAAAATTATATTGAAAATGGATGTGACATGCTTTACTGGTTGTTGTGCAGGAAGCATTGTCCTTCCTGAAAGCTCCCTCATTTGTCAAAATGAAGCCATTAAGAGTAAAGTAAATTATATTATCTGATCATAGTATCACAATTGACCTTAAAACAATAAATTTTGTAATCAGTGCAAATTGCTGAATAGTGTTTGCAGTTGTAGAAATTTCAAAGGAAACCCTGGTTGAGATACAAAGCTGCTATAATCATTTTTAAAATCTTTGTTTTTCTTTTACTTTGGAACAGTAGTGCAGTAAGTACTTTTGCCTTATTGTTCTCTCTGCCTTCCAGAAATCCTCATTCAAATATTCTAAGTTTTTAAGTCTTTTTCATTTCTTTTAATATTGTAACATTTAACAATGTCAAAGAAAGTATAATTTTTCTGGAAATCAAGCTAAAAATAAAGAGAAGCCGATGTAAATGAACATCAAATTAACAAGATTGATTAGGAAAAGTAATTTTTGAAAAGGGCCCAAAATCCCTTTGCACATAAATGCAAAAGAATTTAGTGAAAGAAGGTGAAACTGGAGTAAAGAACTCTACGGATGCGTAAGTAACTCTTAATGAGAATGAGTAACGTACATGCATATCTTTAGCTCCCAGTTTCAGAGATACAGTAGTTGTACAACAAATGGTCCTTTCCTGCTGTTAAGGAAGCCTCTCCTCCTCCAGCCATGCCATTCCTCAGAGCAAGCTCTTCCACTGAGTTTTCAGCAACCATAAGTAAGAAGGATGGTACGATAGGCTGCGTGTACATATGGCCCTCATTAGCAGGCCAACTGTTCCTTTTGCCCACCCACATCACTGGGGACATATGGCGTTACTTTGACTGTTGAAACAAGTGTGTGTGGACATATCTTGGTATGAGTAAAAGACTGTTGATTGTCTTTCTCTTGTCGCTCGTGCAACCATCTCCTTGTGGAGATCATATTATCCATAACACTAGATTTGAGGATGATAAATGACGTTGTTATTATTAACTGAATTTGCCTCTCTAGTTTGATCACAAAACCAGCGAATGTTTGCTTATGGAACATGTAAAGCTTATAGAAGATGGAAAGCTTACAGAAAGAAGTGATGGCTTTTCTAAGCATAAGAATCAGGTCTTTTTCAATCAAAAACTAACTCATTCAAAAATTCAAGAGTTATGTAAAACCAGAACAGCAGAGGTTTCAGAAATGCTATTGAGATCATTTATTATAAAATAGCCATTAATGAAATGTAATAGTGAGTCTGTTGTTGTGACTATGTGGAGAAATGAATGAGAAAATATAAGATAGGCTGGAATGAAGAGAGTCATCTGATCCCAGCATAATTCATTTTATATAGTTCACAGTCTTGTAACTTTAAAAAAATTATGAATTTTTTCAATACTGTGAATTCTGAATTTGCAATATGAGGCTTTTCAATCCTTGCAACAAGTGTGTATTTTTCAGTGGTTCTAGAATTATCGGGGCTTTCGAGCTGCTTCTGATAAGAAGGCAAGGCTAGAGGACTCGTGTTGAGGTGGCATTTGCACAGGACTTTAGATAACATACATCGATGATGTAGAGAGAAGAGCGGGTGATGTTGCTCCGGATTATACGGGAAAGGCACCTTTTGCTCCCTCTGCTGACCTATTTGTGTGTTTAGTTGTGTAGCATATTTCTTGTAGAATTACATAGTAATTTCACACACTACATTAAGAAAATCTGAACAATTTTTACTAAACTCATGTTTTCTAAATATTAAGTAAATAAAACCAATATTTGGCTAGGTAACATTTATAAAAACAGGATTTCTAGATGATAAATTTTCATCTATATCTATAGAGCTGATAAATTTTCAAAACCCTTTGAATATCACTAGTACTACAAAGTCTCGTTTCAGTTTCAGTGCCTTGGCACATTGATTAATCACCACTAAAGCGGTACATGAAATATTTGGCAATATAGGTAATTGGTAATGGTGATTGATGCACAGAATATGGCACCATTATTATGCACTGGCCTTGAGAACTTTAGTTTTCATCTTCGTTCACCTGATAGAGAACAAACTAACAGCTTTTTTCTTTCAACTTGCTGGAGAATAAACGAACAACTTCAAATTATCTGATCCATCCAAAAACTTATTTCCTTGAAACTCACTGATTTATTTATTATTTCGTGGGGATCACTATTATTTGCTGTAGTAAAATATCAAATGATCGATGTTTTATACCAACATGGCAGCTCACATGGTAGGCAACAGAATGAAAACAAACAGGTTTACTACCAACAATTATACTATATTGCTTTTATTGACAGAAAAAGCATACAGATAATTTTATTCAGAGATTTTATGTGAATTATTTTGATAAGTGTACACATATATTTATAAGTGACCTTTCTTTGTCAAGTGTGTGCCCACACATGTATTCATACTAAATCAATCTTAGAGATTTTATCCAAAGATTGAATTTCTTAAAGTGACTGTTCCAAATATGTATAATTTATGGCAAAAAAGTCACAAAATGGCAATACAAGGAGGCATAAAAGTGAAGATAAAGGGGGAGATGATGGTTAAAAACACCTGTAAATGAATAATTGATTTTGATTTAAATTCTCTTTAGTTCTTAGCTGATGAAATGAATATAAATGAAATTATTATGCAAAACACCTCTATTTGTTGTATATGCATGTACATATATGTGTTACAAATACAAAACTGATAGGATATTATTTAACATATATTCACACTCATAATGTGCATATATGTACATAATGAAAATGAGTGCTTGATTTATATGTATGTATACACACACATACACATATTGCATACTTTCATTTTTTAAAATTTTACTTTAAGTTCTGGGATACATGTGCTGAACATGCAGGTTTGTTACATAGGTATACTTGTGCCATGGTAATTTGCTGCACCCATCAACCCGTCATCTAGGTTTTAAGCTCCACATGCATTAGCTATTTGTCCTAATGCTCTCCCTCCCCTTCCCCCCACCCACCTACAGACCCCACTGTGTGATGTTCCTCTCCCTGTGTCAACATGTTCTCATTGTTCAGCAGCCACTTATGAGTGAGAACATGCAGTGTTTGGTTTTCTGTTCCTTTGTTAGTTTGCTGAGGATGATGGTTTCCAGCTTCATCCATATCCCTGCAAAGGACGTGAACTCATCCTTTTTTATGGCTGTGTAGTATTCCATGGTGAACATGTGCCACATTTTCTTCATCCAGTGTATCATTGATGGGCATTATGTTGGTTCCAAGTCTTTGCTATTGTAAATAGTGCCATGATAAACATATGTGTACATGTGTCTTTAGAGTAGAATGATTTATAATCCTTTGGTATATACCCAGTAATGGGATTGCTGGGTCAAATGGTATTTCTGGTTTTATATCCTTGAGGAATCACCACATTGTATTCCACAATGGTTGAACTATTTTAGAAGCCCACCAACAGTGTAAAAGTGTTCCTATTTCTCTGCATCTTCTCCAGCATCTGCTGTTTCCAGAATTTTTAATGATCACCATTCTAACTGGTGTGAGATGGTATGTCATTGTGGTTTTGATTTGCATTTCTCTAGTGACCAGTGATAATGAGCTTTTTTCATATGTTTATTGGCCACATACATGTCTTCTTTTGAGGAGTGTCTGTTCATATCCTTTGCCCACTTTTTGATGGGGTTGTTTGTTTTTTTTTCTTGTAAATTTGTTTAAGTTCCTTCTAGATTCTGGATATTAGACCTTTGTCAGATGGATAGATTGCAAAAATTTTCTCATATTTTGTAGGTTGCCTGTTCACTCTTGTGATAGTTTATTTTACTGAGCAGAAGCTCTTTAGTTTGATTAGATTCCATCTGTCAATTTTGGCTGTTGTTTCAAGTGCTGTTGGTGTTTTAGTCATGAAGTCTTTGCCCACACCTATGTCCTGAATCATATTGCCTAGGTTTTCTTCTAGGGTTTTTATAGTTTTAGGTTTTACATTTATGTTTTTAATCCACCTTGAGTTAATTCTTTTATAAGGTATAATGAAGGGGTCCAGTTTCTCTTTTCTGCATATGGCTAGCCAGTTTTCCCAGCGCCATTTATTACATAGGGAATCCTTTCCCCATTGCTTGCTTTTGTCAGGTTTGTTGAAGATCAGGTTGTTGTAGATGTGTGGTGTTATTTCTGAGACTTCTATTCTGTTTCATTTGTCTATATATCTGTTTTGATATTAGCACCATGCTGTTTTGGTTACTTTAGCTTTGTAATATAGTTTGAAGTCAGGCAGCGTCATGCCTCCAGCTTTGTTCTTTTTGCTTAGGTTAGCCTTGGCTCCACAGGCTCTTTTTTGCTTCCATATGAAATTTAACATAGTTTTTTTCTAGTTCTGTGAAGAAAGTCAATGGTAGCTTGATGGGAATAGCATTGAATCTATAAATTACTTTGGGCAATATGGCCATTTTCATGATATTGGGTCTTCCTATCCATGAGGATGGAATGTTTCTCTATGTGTTTGTGTCCTGTCATTTCCTTGAGCTCTGGTTTGTAGTTCTCCTTGAAGAGGTCCTTCACATCCCTTGTAGGTTGTATTCCTAGGTATTTTGTTTTCTTTACAGCAATTGTGAATGGGAGTTTACTAATGATTTGGCTCTCTGCTTGTCTGTTATTGGTATATAAGAAAGATTGTGATTTTTGCACATTAATTTTATATCCTGAGACTTTGCCAAAGTTGCTTATCAGGTTAAGGAATTTTTGGGCTGAGGTGGTGGCATTTTGTAAATATACAATCATGTCATCTGCAGACAGAGACAATTTGATTTCCTCTCTTCCTATTTGCATGCTTTTATTTCTTTCTCTTACTCGGTTGCCCTGGCCAGAACTTCCAATACTATGTTGATAAGAGTGGGGAGAGAGGGCATCCTTCTCTTGGGCCAGTTTTCAAAGGGAATGCTTCCAGCTTTTGGCCATTTAGCATGATATTAGCTATGCATTTGTCATAAATAGCTCTTATTTTTGTGAGATATGTTCCATCAATACCTAGTTTATTGAGAGTTTTTAGTATGAGGGGTGTTGAATTTTATTGAAGGCCTTTTCTGCATCTATTGAGATAATCATGTGGTTTTTGTCATTGGTTCTGTTTATGTGATGGATTATGTTTATTGATTTGCATATGTTGAACCAGCCTTGCATGCCAGGCATGAAGCCAACTTGATCGTAGTGGATAAGCTTTCTGATGTGCTGCTGGATTCTCTTGCCAGTATTTTATTCAGGATTTTCACATCAATGTTCATCAGTGATAGTGGCCTGAAATTTTCTTTTTCTATTGGGTCTCTGCCAGGTTTTGGAATCAGAGTGATGCTGGCCTCATAAAATGTGTTAGGGAGGAGTCCTTCTTTTTCTATTGTTCAGAATAGTTTCAGAAGGAATGGCACCAGCTCCTCTTTGTACCTCTGGTAGAACTCGGCTGTGAATACATCTGGTCCTGGGCTTTTTTTGGTTGGTAGGCTAGTAATTACTGAGTCAATTTCAGAACTTGTTATTGGTCTATTCAGGGATTTGACTTCTTCCTGGTTTAGTCTTGGGAGGGTGTATGTGTCCAGGACTTTATCCATTTCTTCTAGATTTTCTAGTTTATTTGTGTAGAGGTGTTTACAGTATTCTCTAATAATAGTTTGTATTTCTGTGGGATCAGTGGTGACATCCCCTTTATCGTTTTTTAATGTGTCTATTTGATCTTTCTCTCTTTTCTTCTTTGTTAGTCTGGCTACCGGTCTATTTTGTTAACCTTTTCAAAAAACCCATTCCTAGATTCATTGATTTTTTTTTGAAGGTTTTTTTGTGTTTCTCTCCCATTCGGTTCTGCTGTGATCTTAGTTATTTCTTGTCTTATACTAGGTTTTTAATGTGTTTTCCATTGCTTCTTTTGATTGTGATGTTAGGGTGTCTATTTTAGATCTTTCCCACTTTCTAATGTGGACATTTAATGCTGTAAATTTCCCTCTAAACACTGTTTAACCTGTATCCCAGTGATTCTGGTATGTTGTGTCTTTGTTCTCATTGGTTTCAAAGAACTTATTTATTTCTGCCTTAATTTTGCTATTTACCCAGCAGTCATTCAGAAGCAGGTTGTTCAGTTTCCATGTAGTTGTGCAGTTTTGAGTGAGTTTCTTAATTCTGAGTTCTAATTTTATTACACTGTGGTTTGAGAGATTGTTATGATTTTCATTCTTTTGCATTTGCTGAGGAGTGTTTTACTTCCAATTATGTGGTTGATTTTAGAATAAGTGCTATGTGGTAATGAGAAGAATGTGTATTCTGTTGATTTGGGGTGGAGATTTCTGTAGGTATCTATTAGGTCCACTTGGACCAGAGCTGAGTTCAAGTCTGAATATCCTTGTTAATTTCCTTTCTTGTTGATCTGTCTAATATTGATAGTGGGTTGTGAAAGTTTCCCACTATTATTGTGTGGGAGTCTAAGTCTCCTTGTGGGTCTCTAGGAACTCGTTTTATGAATCCTGGTGCTCCTGTATTTGGCATATATATATATTTAGGATAGTTAGCTCTTCTTGTTACATTGATCCCTTTACTACTATGTAATGCCCTTCTTTGTCCTTTTTTATCCTTGTTGGTTTAAAGTCTGTTTTATTAGAGACTAGGATTGCAACTCCTGCTTTTTTTTTCTTTCTTTCCATTTGCTTGGTAAATATTCCTCCATCCCTTTATTTTGAGCCTATGTGTGTCCTTGCAAGTGAGATGTGTCTCCTGAATACAGCACACCTGTGGGTATTGACTCTTTATCCAATTTGCCAGTGTATGTCTTTTAATTGGGGCATTTAGCTCATTTATATTTACAGTTAATATTGTTATGTGTGAATTTGATCCTGTCATCATGATGCTAGCTGGTTATTCTGCACATTAGTTGAAGCAGTTTCTTCCTAGTTTCATTGGTTTTTATATTTTGGTGTGTTTTTGCAGTGGCTGGTACTGGTTTTTCCTTTCCATGTTTAGTGCTTCCTTTAGGAGCTCTTGGAAGGCAGGTCTGATGGTGACTAAATCTTTCAGCATCTGCTTGTCTGTAAAGGATTTTATTTCTCATTCACTTATGAAGCTTAGTTTGGCTGCTTATGAAATTCCATATGTACAGCATGGAAACGAGTGCATGTGATACACACACACACACACGCACACACATTGCATACTTTCATTTTTGTGTCCGTTTCTTTTCTGATTTTATCAGCAGCCAACTAAAGAAAATAGAAAAAAAAATTGGTAATTCGATCTTTCATGTTCTGCATCTTCCAGCTTCACAACTTATAGTTTTCTATTTTTATTGTTCTTGTGATCAGAATCAAAAAGTATACAATAGAATCAGAATCAGGTCAGAATCAACAAAAATACTATAATGTTTGTACATGCTTTCAATGCAGTTTGTCTCTGCAAAGGGTGTGTGTGTTTCTATGCAAATGTGCGTGTACACAAGTGTGTAAATAAGTGTTTTATTCATGATGGAGAAAGGCTGGTCAAAATGATTCTAAATGAGATAGCACCACTGCAGCAGATAATTAGGTCTCTAGCAATAAAACAAGTCATTAAACATGTTTCTAAGCATCTACTCAGTATCTGGCACAATGTTAAGTAGTGTAAATATAATCATTAGCAAAATTCAGCTTCTACCCTCAATGGTATATGTGTAGAACAAATTGGTAAAGCTGGAGTACATTTCAGGACCTAAAACAGTTTCTGTGTAGTTCCCACTTCATCAAGACCATGTTGTATACCTCTCATACACTTAAGCCATAGGGAAGCAATTATTCCATCCATCCTTTTACAGGGTAGTGGTGAGGAAGAAGAGCTGACTGTCATGCTTGAATTCACATAATTTCATAATTAAATAATTTCATGTTACATAATCTCGATAAACCTAAAATCCAATATATGATAAAGATAGTGTTTCAAATCAGTGGATAAGTGATAAACAGTTCATAAAATGGTGTTGAGATAATTGGCTATATGTATTTTATAGTTGCACAAAGGTATAATATGTCATTAATAAATATTAATTCCATAGTGGATGTCAAATACACTTTTTCAAAATATAAAGAAAAAAACCATAGACAAATATCACTTGCAACATTATGGTTAAAATTAAATATCCAAACATAGCCCTAACCAGTAACAGAAAATTTAAAAAAAAATTTATGGATTGGAATTTGTTAAAATATAAAACTTTTCTTTTTCAGAGGATACCATGAATATGTGTAAAAAGCAAATATCAAATCAGCAACAAGTGCTTGCAATTCACTTGACATATTTAAAATATGAGTAGTTCCAACAAATCATAAATAAATGATTAGTAGTCCAATAAAAAAAAGACAAAGTACATTGACAGGAAACTGTATGAAACTCATGAACACTTAATGTATTAGATTCTCTATTGTTAAACAAAATGCAAAAACAATAGAGAACATTATTAATATGGAGTTAATATTCAACAAAATTATTTTATCCATGTTATAAGTAAATATATACATCCAAAAACCCTTGTTTTCTCTGAAAGTTGTCACTTATGAGTCTATTTTGAAAATGTTTAAAGAACAGTAATTAACTTTAATAAATAGGTACTCCTATTGAGGGAAAACAGACATTTCCATAATTTTTCTTCTGTTTCTAATCTAGTAGATGGTAGGAAAATAATGACAATTGCATGTTCATACCTGGAGAATATGCATTCCATTTCTTTTAAACTTTTGCATTCTCAAAGCTATATTGATACCTCAAAGCATACCCTTTGCTGTTGAAAACAGCCTTTCAAGTATAAAGACACACACATCACTTTCCTTAAATCTTATATAGGGCAAGGGCCTAGATGTCTATCAGAAAATGTATTTCAAGAATGCTTTTTTAGTAGTTCCTGTGGCCTTATCTTATAGAGGAAGGTTTTTTTTTTAAACATACACACAGTTTTTGATGCACATTTTTATTGGAAAGAGCTTTTATTTCCTTAAATGTTTTGTTGTCTAAGTGTGAAAAGTATCCTGCAGTGGAATTTAGTGGCACAGATGCTTATTGTGATAGATGAGATGAACTTGCTTCCCTAAGCATGCATGGGCATGAAATGCATCTGGCTTCTGTACATAAAAGTCAGTTATGTTCCCAAATGTGTCTCTGCATTTACACAGACGTTTAGGGGCAGACACCCTACTGTTCCCTCAAAAGGCGGCTCTGCTTAATTATGAAGTTCAAGTTAGACCAGAAGTTGGAAAATAGTAAATTCCACATTGCAGACAGAGCCTGAGCAGGTGATGTCACCACTGCATTCTAAGGTGGCAAGTCCTCAGAGAAGTCACTTATCACCTTACCATGGAGAAAAATAACCGTGTCCAGAACACAAGAGGATGCTTTAAGGTAGCGTACAATCAAGTGTGAAAACCTGTGCAATACATACCAGGTGAAATCCAGTTCAGAGGCTCAGGAAAACAAACAAATGAGGATATGCTTTAAAAAATAGGACTTAATATAAACAGTAGTGAGAGTAAAACTATTGCTAAGCACATAGGAAACATAAACCAGGCTTTCAGGAAGGAGTTTGGCACATGTGTGCACTGGTAGGAGGTGTAATGTGCAGAAATCCGGCCTTTTGAGGCATAGCAACTAAAGTTCCTTTTCTATTGTCCAGACAACCTTAAATATTCCTTTATGCAGTACTATTTTAAAAAGGCCATCTACTGTGCACAATGTGTTAGCATCAAGGACATGAAATTTATCTGGAATATACCAAAGCTTTAATCAATAGACTAGGACCAAAGCTTTTAAAAACAGGTTTTTTTAGATAAATCATTATAAGTTATTATTTCCTCACCATAGGTAAGGCATGATACATAACTTTACTTTTTCTCAGTCACTTAGTGTGTAGGTAGAATAATGACCTTTAGCAGGATGACCTTTTGAATGTGTTGTTAGGCAGCATGGGAGCATTATGGTTAGAGGTGGAATTAAGATTGCTAATCACCTGACCTTAAACTGGAGCGATTATATTGAATTATCTAGATGGGCCCACTGTAGTCACAAAGAACCTTCAGACAGGAAGGCGGAGAGACCAGGGTGAGCAGAAGAGCTTGGGGAAACTGGAGCCGAGGCTGAAGTGATGTGCTGTGTCCAAGATGTGCAGAGGCCAAGAGCTCAGGGATACATGTGACCCCTCAAACCTGGTGAATTCTCTCCTGGAATCTCCAGACAAAATATAGACTTGATGATAACTTGATTTTAGCACACTAAGACCCATTTTGGACTTCTGACCCTCAGAAGTATAAAGAAAAAAATGTGTTGTTTTAATCCTCTGAGTTTATGTTAATTTACTGTAGCAGCAGTGAGAAACTAACACAGTAAGACGGCTTTTATTTTTATGTGATGTATAGAATTAAATTGGATATGCTAGGAAATATTGGAAATTTATTTATTTATTTTTTTGTCTGAGCTGGAGTCTGGCTCTGTCGCCCAGGCTGGAGTGCAGGGGCGCGATCTCGGCTCACTGCAAGCTCCGCCTCCCGGGTTCCCGCCATTCTCCTGCCTCAGCCTCCCGAGTAGCTGGGACTACAGGCGCCGCCACCACGCCGGCTAATTTTCTGTATTTTTAGTAGAGACGGAATTTCACCGTGGTCTCGATCTCCTGACCTCGTGATCCGCCCGCCTCGGCCTCCCAAAGTGCTGGGATTACAAGTGTGAGCCACCGCGCCCGGCCGGGAATTTATTTTCTTAATATAGTTCTTCATATTAGAATAATGAGAACCATCGAGCAATGAAGTGTTGTATTTTGTGAAGGATGATTATATAAACAGTACGAAGGTTAAAAACCGGGCGGGGCCGGCTGGGCACAATGGCTCGTTCATGTAATCGCAGCACTTTGGGAGGCCGGGGCAGGTGGATCTCTTGAGCCCAGGAGTCTCAGATCAGCCTGGGCAACATGTGAAACCCCATCTCCACAAAAATACAAAAACCAGGCAGACGTGGTGGCGGCGCCTGTGGTCCCAGCCACTCAGGAGGCTGCGGTGGAAGGATCGGAGCCCGGCAGGTGCAGGCTGCGGTGGACCGTGATTATGCCACTGAGCTCCAGTCTGGGTGACAGAGTGAGACCCTGTCTCCATTAAATAAATAGATAAATAAATATATATATAAGTAAAAGAGGAGGGTGTCTTTTGAAGGCTATTAAAGTCGTCTAAGTGTCCTCTGATTATATGAGGCTGGGATGGTGCATGGAAGGTTGTGTTGAATAACCTGATACTGTCTCTGAAACTATAGAAGCATTAGTAATTTTAGCCTGAGAGTGCTATAATCTGGGAAAATTTGGTCCAATACTTCCAGGGAGGGTTGAAGTTTTGAGATAGCTGGAGTTATTTCAGTTGAAGACCAGAATATGAGGCAACTGGATACTCAATTATAATTCAATTTCTACTCTTTATATTAGGTAGAAATGGGTAACATGTGGGACACTATGTTAAAAGTAATGCAGCCATAGTGTAGTGGTAGAAGCAGATGAAAAGTACTACAATAGTCGTATAGATGAGGTACTGGAAAGAAGCAGAGTTGAGAAATTGGAGATAAATGTCAGTTTTCCAGAGCCATGGGATGAAAACCAAACAGGATTACAACAGATTCAATTCACTCAAGATGTCTAACTTGGTATTAGGTCAGAAAACTAAATTTGCCGTATTTTCTTAAAAGTACCCAAAAATGTTCCTTTTGATAAAACACGTGTAGTGCACCTTCGGATTTGATTTTTCTTTATGTTCTGTAAACTGCTCACAGTAAAACAAAAAAAGTCTGACAAATATGATGGTTCTTAAATCTTGTAGGAGTATGATGCTTCTCCAAAGAATAGAGGTTTTGCTGGGAAGGCCCTAAGCAAGGAATCAAATTTCTTTTTGCAAGAAATAAAATTCTCAAAAGTTCCCTGCACCTTGGAAAGCCTCTGGTTGAAATTAATAGCACAACGTTATTTATTTAAATTTTAACTTTTAAGTTCAGGGGTACAAGTGTAGGTTTGTTACAGAGGTAAGCTTGTGCCATGGGGTTGGTTGTACAGTTTATTTCATCACCCAGGTATTAAGCCTAATTTCCATTAGTTGTTTTTCCTGATCCTCATAGCAAATATTACCCCCATAAAGTTTTATGGTTACTTTTTTCTTATGTTCTGATTAATGCCATTAGATTCACAAATTGAAATTATTTTTCAGTACTTTAATTCTGTCTAGAAGGTTTAAAAAATGCTTCCGAATTTCCTAAGTCTTCTTTCTTTGTTAGTCTTCTGAAAAGCTATATTCAATAGAATTCATGTGCTTAGGTACAGTTCCACTAAAACTGTATCTTCAACATTTGACCTGTTTAAAAGTTCTTAAGGTGTTAAGGAACATTAGGTATCAGAGTTTATGGCGTTTGATTAATCTGAATAAATCTTGGCATCAAATTGAATTCAGCAAAAGTAACAGTGATAAATCAGAGAGCAATATTTGAAATGTCTCCATGAAACATTTTAAAACAATTTTTAAGTTCACTAATTTGAGTCATTACACTTGACCCTAATATAGTAGATTTTAAGTGAAGCTCAGTCGAACCTGGCAGATATCATATAGAAACTTTTAATAGTCATAACAATTCCTGTACCTCATTTGGAAAAAGATTATTTCCAGAGCATCAGTGCTTTGACCAGAAAGGCATTTATTATTCTGTAACACTTTTCTTGAGAAATTAGCATGATTCCTCATTTGAGTACGCTCTCTCAGATAAGATTCTAATATTAGGGTGTGAATAAAACTTCAGGGCATTGAAAGCAGCTGGAAGATAGACAATAGGGCGATCATCCTCTCTTGTCATTCTCTATCAAGGTCCTCTTTAATTATTGGCCTAAACAGCTATAACTTTATGGTGAAAACAAACTGCTCGGATATAGCGTTAAAGGTTGAAATAATGAATTATACATAAATCTATTTAGTTCAGTTATATTCTGTTGAATTGGGAGAACATCTAATTTTTAAATTTCTCTGCATTTCTTGAAGTTAGGAATAAAAGCTGGGGTGGGGTCTCCTGAAATAATGAGGTCTAGAATAATTTCTGTTGTTAAATTTACTTTTTAGCAGGATAAGTCTACTAAAATCAATATGAATGGAACCTTCAATGTACCACTGAAGATAATTAATCTTTGAGAGGTTGAGTAACCATTACAAGGTAATTTACCTAATTAGCAACTAAACCAACCAATTTTTAGATTTCTTAACTTTAAGACTATTGCTCACATAGTCACGTAAAGTATATCTTCCACATAGTCACAGGCAATCACAAGCTAACACGAGCAGTTAGCACAAAATAGATGTTCCACATAGAATGCAGAACAAAAAAAGACACTTTAAAAATCCTTTTCCCTTTTCCAAATTCATATTTAAAAAGTTTCTTGTGGAATTTCCCAAATGCCAGCATGGCCACATATAATACAGATTGATACTGAGACCTCTAATGAGAAACAGTTAGAATTATGCTAAACAAGGAACATTCTATATTGATTTAACAAATTCTCCTCTTTCCACTTATAGTTTCTCATAAAATGTAACATGTTTGTCTCGTGTGGAGTCTGTATAGAAAAAGTGTGATAACTGAAGATATAGATACACAGGTGTATGTGTGTCTGTGTGTTCCTGTGTATTATAGCCTTTCTTTAATGGTTTTCTCTTTGTTTATATATATATATATATACTTTAAGTTCTAGGACACATGTGCACAACGTGCAGGTTTGTTACATATGTATACATGTGCCATGTTGGTGTGCTGCACCCAGTAACTCATCATTTACATTAGGTATATCTCCAAATGCTGTCCCTCCCCCTCACCCCACCCCATGACAGGCCCAGGAGTGCGATGTTCCCCTTCCTGGGTCCATGTGTTCTCATTGTTCAATTCACACCTATGAGTGAGAACATGCAGTGTTTGGTTTTTTTTGTCCTTGTGATAGTTTGCTGAAGATTATGGTTTCCAGCTTCATCCATGTGTCTACAAAGGACATGAACTCATCCTGTTTTATGGCTGCATAGTATTCCATGGTGTACATGTGCCACATTTTCTTAATCCAGTCTATCATTGTTGGACGTTTGGGCTGGTTCCAATTCTTTGCTATTGTGAATAATGCCGCAATAAACATACGTGTGCATGTGTCTTTATAGCAGCATGATTTATAATCCTTTGGGTATATATACATATATATATATATAAAAACTATATATATATATTTTTGGGACGGAGTTTCGCTCTGTCACCCGGCTGGAGTGCGGTGGCGTGATCTCGGCTCACTGCAAGCTCCGCCTCCCGGGTTCACACCATTCTCCTGCCTCAGCCTCCAGAGTAGCTGGGACTACAGGTGCCCGCCACCATGCCCAGCTAATTTTTTGCATTTTTAGTACAGACGGGGTTTCACCGTGTTAGCCAGGATGGTCTCGATCTCCTGACCTCATGATCCACCCTCCTCGGCCTCCCAAAGTGCTGGGATTACAGGCATGAGCCACCGCGCCTGGTCTCTATTTAAGTTAGCTCTGTCCAGGGCAAACCAGCATTTCAAAGATACAATCTGTTTTTGCAAAAAGCAGGTATACACCTATCCATAGTGCAGACATTATGTCTACTTATTTCTCTCTAAATAGATCTTTCATTTTAACAAGTACTTCACCTTCACAAAATTTAGTTGAGTCAGTGAACTCATATGCAGATGCTATATCTTGGCCAGATTATCAAGAATTAAGCCTCACAGATAGGCTGTTTCCATTTCCTTTCACAAAGTTTATCAGTCCTGGGTTACTTCTTGATTTCTTGCCAGTGGCATATAATGATGACTCAGCCAAGTCAGTTCCCAGAGTTGGACTTTTTTTTTCTTATACATAGGAAACTTCTTTTCCAAGAATACTTGTTCCAGTTGCTCACAATCTTCATAGTTGATGATTATAGAATGATCTATGTACTTTCAATGTACCTTCAAAAATGAGATCTGCAGCTGGATAAGACGTGTGTGTGTGTATGTGTGTGTGTGTGTGTGTGTGTCTTAGTAGACTTAAACCGTTCATTGAATAAGAAGCCTAGTTGATAGTGTAAGGAGAGAGTTAGAAGAACAGGGAATTATTTGGTTTAAGGAATTGTGAAGAAAGGTGCTATGCCATTAAAATTTTTCTTTACTTTTGTGTTAAATCTTAATTTTGTGCAGAATTTACTAAGCTGCAGGAAACTGTCAAAATTGACTGTTGCTAAGTTCCATATTGCTTCGTAATTATCTTAAAACAAAAGTTGGTTGATACCAAAGTACAATTGTTCCTCTAGCTTTCATAAATTGAGACAGGTCTTTTTCTCACCCTCCACATACCTATGGCTGGAAGCCGAGGTGGTTGTTCTTGGTTCTCATTAAAACTTCTAGACTGTTAATTTCTCCGCTCCCTTCAAATTAGACTGTTCCTTTGAAACTCAAACCCCTTGGAAATATCAGCCATGCCCCTTTGGTATTACCATCATCAACAGACCTCCCTCCTGGGCACTCTTGTCTTTATTTATTTATTTTTTTTGAGATGGAGTCTTGCTCTGTCACCCATGCTGGAGTGTAATGGTGTGATCTCGGCTCACTGCAACCTCCTCCTCCCGGTTTCAAGTGATTCTCCTGCCTCAGCTTCCTGAGTAACTGGGATTACAGGTGCATACCACCACACCCAGCTAATTTTTGTATTTTTGGTAGAGACGGGGTTTCGCCATGTTGGCCAGGCTGGTCTCGAACTCCTGACCTCAGGTGATCTGCCTGCCTCAGCCCCCCAAAGTGCTGGGATTACAGGCATTAGCCACTGCACCTGGCCTCTTGTCATTTATTTAAGGCTTTAGATCTTTTGCTCAATATCATCTTCAGGCAAGTTCAGCCATCATTTTAGTGGCTCAGCTTTCACGTGAAAGGACCAGTACAAATCTCGGTTCCCCGTTTTTTGACATCTTTATTTCCATTACTTTTTTTCTTTCCTCCACTTTATTGTCATCAAATCTGAAACATTTTCTACAAGGGTATGTACCACCAGGATCTAGATGCAAATATTCTGCCTCCTGGACATCACTCCTTGCCAGCTCATTGGCCCAGATGTCCTCATTCCTACAACCCTTCATTTTCACTGAGACTCTCCTTAGGACACAGCTGCTGCTGCTCCCTCACGATCCATCCGTACTCTCTTGCTTTCAGTTTCCACGTTTTCCTCCTCAAATGCCATAGTTCATTTTTAGCATTCCCTTGCAACTACCCTGAGCTTCATTTTCCCACAATTTATTTGTTTCTGTTTCTCTTCCCAAATTTTAAATATTGATGTTTCTAAGGGTTCTGTCCTAATTGCTCTTCTTTTCTCTCCACACACATACTCTCTCTAAGCTCTAAACACTACTAAACAGCTCATAATTTCCAGTCTTAGAGTTTGGCCCAGACCTTTATTCTGGGAGTTGATGATTTACATGACAATAGCACTCGAATAATTCAGAGATAACATGTCCTGGTTTCCCACATGTCAGTAAGTGGCACTGCCAGCCATGCTAGACGCTTATAAGTCATTTTTGGCCCTTCCTCAATATTCTGACAATATCCAATTCAACATTCATTTAAAAAATATTTTGGTTCCAAATACATCTGTAATTTCCTCCACCTATTTTGATTTCCAATGTCCCCAGCCTAGCCAGAGCCACATATTTTCTTACCTACGCTTATTTTCTTAGGTCATCCTTAGTCAACCTACTTGAATTCTTAGTCTCCTACACCCTGTTAGCTACAGAGAAACCAAAGTGATCTCTTAACATGTCTTTCGGTTTCCAACTCTCCCACTTTTCTGGTGTACTTGGACTAAGATTTATGTTCCTCATCATTACTAATGAAGACCTGTACTGTTTCACATATCCTTCTCTTTCAGCCACGTCTCACATTAGTCTTTCTCCCTTCTGTACTTCATCCAGATTCCTACTTTTCAGTTTTTAATTTCATCCAATTCACAGGTTTCTTCTACATGCCAAGATCTTGTTCATATATTAGGGTCCATGAACACTGGGGGTTTTTCCTAAAAGACGCATCTTTCTGTATTGTATGAAGAGCTAACTCTTTTTATTCTCAGGTCTTAGCTTAAATATTCTCACTTGGAAGAAGTGGTTAGAATCTGTATAATCCAAATTAATATTTCTTTTTTTTCTTTTTCTTTTGAGACAGGGTCTTGCTGTGTCACCCAGGCTGGAGTGCAGTGGCACAATCTTGGCTCACTGAAACCTCTGCCTCCTGGGTTCAAGCAGTTTTCCTTTCTCAGCCTCCTGAGTAGCTGGGACTACAAGCGCACACCACTACACCCGGCTAACTTTTTTATTTTTAGTAGAGATGGGGTTTTGCCATGTTGATCAGACTGGTCTCAAACTCCTGGACTCAAGTGATCCATCCGCCTTGGCCTCCCAAAATGCTGGCATTACAGGCATAAGCCACCACGCCCGGCCCAAATTAACACATCTATATATAAAAATTATATGTATGAACCTTATATAATCTGAATTAAGATTATATCTAATGTTCGCCCCAACACCCTTGTTGTATATTCAGTCCCTTGCTTCACTTTTCATGTGGACACATTTTGTAATAATCTCTTCTCTTTGCTCAGTTGGGTTTCTGTGCCTGTCTTCGTCTTCAGAATTGAAACCCTAGGAGTACAGGACTGTGGCTTTCTTATTGACCACTGCAGCTCCGTAACTAAGAGAGCATCTGATACATATGTGTGAAGGGAATTGGTTAAATATAGACCACTAGGTCCAGTGGAGTCCACAGCCTATTCACTTCATGTAGTTTCCAAGAAACAAAGGCTTCTCAACATATATTAATGAATGAGATATGGGCCAGGGTATCTGGTCTGGCTGGAGATGGCTTAACTTTGAGTTCACTTGAGAGGGTATTAGTGTGAGCAGGAATGCTTTCACTCACTTCAAGAATTGCATGATGTTTAGGGGGAAGAATCAGCCTGCTTCTCTGGAGAGACATGAGGGCTCTGTGGCTCCTGTGGGCTCTCAAACTGTTGGAAGATGACTGCTAAACCTGAGTTTTCAGGTCTCCTAGTTATATTCATTTAAACTTATAGATGATTTGTCACTATTTTAAGTTGTTTTTCACTGAAAAGTCAGTCTGAATATAGAGCCTTATTTCATTCAGATCAGAAAAACTGGGTTACAGTGAAATTTGTTTATCTATAATTTTTAAGTAAGTACAATTTTATAAACCAGTTATTCCTAACTTGAGAGGCCTGGAGGATTTATTACAATGTGTATTTCAGGGCCACATCTGCAGAAGTTTTGATACAACATTTCCTTACTAGTACCCCTGACAGCACATTTTGGCAGGCATCCTGTGTTATTCAGAAGCAGAACGTTTATGCACTACACTTTGGGAGAGAGAAGTGCATGTTATGTTACCATTTAAAGATGCCTGGTTCTTGTGGGGCAAATTGGCAAATGATTTATCTGAACTAATGGCAGAGTGGAATTTTAATACTTTAGGGTTTTCAGGAATCTTAGAGCTGTTTTCATTTGTCTCATACATAGAGCCTGAACCTTGAAGACATTAATGAATTTGTCACAGAAATTAAATTGGGTCAAAATTTACATTTCCAACCCATGTCTGTGCTCTTCATTCTAAAGCACAATGGCCTAGAGTCATATTTTAACCTCTAAGTTTTATCTTATTAAAAAATAAAATAAAATAAATAATTGTAAATACATGCATTTGTTATACCTATATATATAATTTATATACATTACAATATTAATTTGAATTACACATGACATCACTAGTAAAGGCCAGTTACAGTTTAGACTGAGATAAGCCCTGTGAGAGTTTACTAAGGTCAAAAAGACTCCTTTTAATAGTGACTCAGTGGCATCTACTCTAAGGACAAAGGCTCCAGTATGTATCCTAATCTAAGTTATTACTGAATGTGAGTCCTGTGATAGCTTCTAATGAAAATTTTCCATTGAAAAAATCAATGTTAATAACTGGAACTCGAGAGCTGTAATGAGTTCTGCCGTGTTTTTCGGGCTTAGACTGTGTGCTATAATATCCTAAGAAGAGGAGTTGATGACCTGTGAGCTCTGGTCCCTTCCTGATCTCATTTGATTCTTTGGTCTTTAGTTTTAAAAGGGTGATCAGAGAGGTTGCTTTATAATGGAGAAGTTGAACAAAAGGACCATCAACCTGCAGGCTCCCTGGCACAGCGCAAGTTTCACCGGATAAGCATTTCAGTAAAGAGGACTATTGCCAACAGCAATACTTGCAAGGAAGCTTTGTTCCAGAGAGGATTTTTTTTTTAAAGAAGCTGCTAGAAAAACTGACACTAGAAGCTAACTAGAGTCACGCTTTCTAGATATCAATAAAATTGTAAGTCTGAAGACATTACTTACCTAGATACAGAAATGGACTTTATTTAAGAACCAACTTTATACATACCTAATATACCTAGGCTTGTTGATCAAGTTGGCTGGCTGGGGAAGAATAAGACTATCTAGAAGATCCACATGATGAGAGAAAGCATTCGGGGAGGGCAGACAGATACTTGATGCTGGCCATAGATAGAACCCAGAGACGCTCTGTGATTGAAGTGGTTCTAATTCCTGGAAGCTTCGATTTGCTCTTATAACGTGTTCTAAAGCCCTTTAATTCAAGACTACCCTTCCTGGTTGGTACCTGTAGATGTAATGCATCTCCTAAGGTATTACTCTAGGCTCCATCGGACAGAACAACTACCTGGAGGTAGGTGGTGGAGCCTCCGGACTTCACGACACATTTCGCAATGCTGTTTACTCCAAAACACTGGCCTAATTGAACTAATCTAGCTATTGGGTAAGACGAGAAGTAATACAAGAACATTCTTAAAGTCTGTTCTCTTTTGCCTTGTGACCTTAAACATTTGAAAGACCAAGATGAACACTATTGAATAGAATTGTGTTTCCATCGTCATAACTAATCTGAAAGCCTAAGTTTTACCTCTTTCACTGCACATCCAATCTATTTTATGGGCAGGAGAGCACAATGGGCTCAGCTACCCAGGCTTTAGGAGTTATTTTAATCTTTTTTTTTTTTTTTTTATTATACTTTAGGGTTTTAGGGTACATGTGCACAATGTGCAGGTTTGTTACATATGTATCCATGTGCCATGTTGATTTCCTGCACCCATTAACTCGTCATTTAGCATTAGGTGTATCTCCTAATGCTGTCCCTCCCCCCGCCCCCCACCCCACAACAGTCCCCGGAGCGTGATGTTCCCCTTCCTGTGTCCATGAGTTCTCATTGTTCAATTCACACCTATGAGTGAGAACATGCGATGTTTGGTTTTTTGTCCTTGCGATAGTTTACTGAGAATGATGTTTTCCAGTTTCATCCATGTCCCTACAAAGGACACGAACTCATCATTTTTTATGGCTGCATAGTATTCCATGGTGTATATGTGCCACATTTTCTTAATCCAGTCTATCGTTGTTGGACATTTGGGTTGGTTCCAACTCTTTGCTATTGTGAATAGTGCCGCAATAAACATACGTGTGCATGTGTCTTTATAGCAGCATGATTTATAGCCCTTTGGGTATATACCCAGTAATGGGATGGCTGGGTCAAATGGTATGTCTAGTTCTAGATCCCTGAGGAATCGCCACACTGACTTCCACAATGGTTGAACTAGTTTACAGTCCCATCAACAGTGTAAAAGTGTTCCTATTTCTCCACATCCTCTCCAGCACCTGTTGTTTCCTGATTTTTTAATGATGGCCATAATAACTGGTGTGAGATGGTATCTCACTGTGGTTTTGATTTGCATTTCTCTGATGGCCAGTGATTCTTCATGTGTTTTTTGGCTGCATAAATGTCTTCTTGTACACCAATAACAGACAAACAGAGAGCCAAATCATGAGTGAACTCCCATTCACAATTGCTTCAAAGTGAATAAAATACCTAGGAATCCAACTTACAAGGGATGTGAAGGACCTCTTCAAGGAGAACTACAAACCACTGCTCAATTAAATAAAAGAGGATACAAACAAATGGAAGAACATTCCATGCTCATGGGTTGGAAGAATCAATATCGTGAAAATGGCCATACTGCCCAAGGTAATTTATAGATTCAATGCCATCCCCATCAAGCTACCAATGACTTTCTTCACAGAATTGGAAAAAACTACTTTAAAGTTCATATGGAACCAAAAAAGAGCCCGCATCGCCAAGTCAATCCTAAGCCAAAAGAACAAAGCTGGAGGCATCACGCTACCTGACTTTAAACTATACTACAAGGCTACAGTAACCAAAACAGCATGGTACTGGTACCACAACAGAGACATAGATCAATGGAACAGAACAGAGCCCTCAGAAATGCTGCCGCATAGCTACAACTATCTGATCTTTGACAAACCTGACAAAAACAAGAAATGGGGAAAGGCTTCCCTATTTAATAAATGGTGCTGGGAAAACTGGCTAGCCATATGTAGAAAGCTGCAACTGGATCCCTTCCTTACACCTTATACAAAAATTAATTCAAGATGGATTAAAGACTTATATGTTAGACCTAAAACCATTAAAATCCTACAAGAAAACCTAGGCAATACCATTCAGGACATAGGCGTGGGCAAGGACTTCATGTCTAAAACACCAAAAGCAATGGCAACAAAAGCCAAAATCGACAAATGGGATCTCATTAAACTAAAGAGCTTCTGCACAGCAAAAGAAACTATCATCAGAGTGAACAGGCAACCTACACAATGGGAGAAAATTTTTGCAACCTACTCATCTGACAAAGGGCTAATATCCAGAATCTACAATGAACTCAAACAAATTTACAAGAAAAAAACAACCCCATCAAAAAGTGGGCAGAGGACATGAACAGACACTTCTCAAAAGAGTTATTTTAATCTTTAAAGAACAATAGACACAAGTAAAAGTACATACATAAAGTAGGTATTTTATATTTAATTTTTATTTTCATATGCATGAAAAGGGTGTTCCAAAAAAAGATTAGAGAAGTCCATGGCATGTCTTTCTGGTTAATGTTACTTTATTTTTTGGTTCATCTAAGATACTGCTTACAAGTTACTTGTTTTTTTTCATGGAAAATTTTTTTTAAATGAATTGATTTTACTTTTCATCAGCACAGTTGTTGTCTAATACCAAAGTTAGTTAGAAGGTTATGATTTTTCTATTTATAGAATGGCAGGGGCAGCATTTAGATAATACATCATAGTAACTTGGCATTTATGAAATATTAGTTTTCCATAAACATGAACTCAGAGAGGAAGGTTACATTTTTTTAAATTATAATAACTTTTCGAAAACCATCTGTCCTTTAAAATGTTACTAAAACATATATTGGAACTGGTGTTTTAGATGCCAGTCCTTTCTGAAGAGTGTTTTGAGATTTTTTTCAAATACTGCCTCAGTTCTATATAAAATAGAAAAAATTCTGCCTTGTAAAATGACTACTGGATGTAGGTAAGAAGAAGTTAAGGAAATATTACATAAAAATAGATTTGCAAATGTAATTTACTGAAGGATTATTTACACTTTGATGAGTGGATCTGGATATTTTGATACTAAGTGAAAGTGGTTCCACTGGAATTAGAAGGGAACAGAGATCTGCAAGCAGGAGTGAAAAGAATGTCTGTAAGCCGGGCATGGTGGCCGCCTCAGCCTCCCAAAGTGCTGGGATGACACGCTTGTTAAGTGGTACTCTAATTAATCAGTAACTTAAACCTCAAAAGAGATTCATTATGTACACAAAATTAATCTTGTGTAATCAAGTGTATAAGTAAAATTAATTGAAGAAATCAAAAAACGCACGGTGGCTGACACCTGTAATCTCAGTGCTTTCGGAAGTCTAGGTGGGAGGATCCCTTGACCTAAGGCGGCTGAGACCAGTCAAGCAACACGGTGGGACCCATCTCTGTAAAACAATTAGCCAGGGATGGTGGTGCGTGCCTGTAGTCCGAGCTACTTGAGAGGCCGAGGCAAAAGTATCGCTTGAGCCTAGGACTTGGAGTCTGCAGTGAGCTATGATCACACCACTGACTCCAGCCAGAGCAACAGAGGGAGACAATGAGAACACGTGGACACAGGAAGGGGAACATCACACTCTGGGGACTGTTGTGGGGTGGGGGGAGGGGGCAGGGACAGCATTAGGAGATACACCTAATGCTATATGACGAGTTAATGGGTGCAGCACACCAACATGGCACATGGATACATATGTAACAAACCTGCACGTTGTGCACATGTACCCCAAAACTCAAAACACTTGTAATTCCAAATCCAGATATATAAACCACAGGAATACTTAGATAAACACACGCTATACACACATATAGTATATATATGATAAAATATATTTGTATGTTCAACTTGGGAAAGGTTGATGATTTTAGAAACAAACTAATAATTCTATTGCCTTGTGCTCTAATGATTTTCAATATGAAGATGTATTTGGGATCAAATACATGAGGCTCCACATACAAGACATCTTTCTTTCCCCTCTTCTCAGCATCATGTTTTGGCTGATTATTGGACTACAACTGGGAGATCTAGAACTAAATTCCTGCTTAGTGTTTACTTGTTCAGAGCATAGGCTTTGAAATCGTCCTGTTTTGCCTCAGTCTCCACAGTGGTACCTACTAACCTCATGACTAGGGGATCGTGTAGCATTTCTCTAAGCCTTGTTTTCTTAGCTGTGAAGTGGTAAATTTTGGAAGTGCTTTGTTCATAGGATTTCTGTGAAAACTGAATTGGGTAAAGAATGTAAGGCATTTAGCACAGTAAAATAACCTGGATTACAGTAACTTTTCCAGGAGTGTTTATTAGTACTTAAACTGTCATTGTCATCAAAATTCTGTTTTTACATATGAACTTAGAAATGTCATTGTAACCTTCTCAACTCATTTGGTCACTTAAAATGGAGAGGTTGAGTTAGGTGTTTCTTCAATTTCTCTTTAGCTCTGATACTATGAGTCTGACGTTAAGTAATGCAAAGTTGGTAATTAAATCTTCCCCTTTCGTGATGTAGGAGAAAGGCATAAAAAATTTCTGGGTGACTGGATTCCCTTGCAAGTTTATTAGAATTGTAATTACGTAGCATTTTGAATAAAGCATTCATTCTGGAAATCATTAAGTTTATTTTTCTTAACTCCGTTATTTTGTCAACTGTGGAAAAATTGGGATTTAGGAGTAACCTCTGATTTAAAATTCCACCTACTAACCATTTAAATTGTAGTCTTGTAATTTCCTAACTTTGGTCTTGAAGGTGTTTCTCATTCTTATGCGTTATTATACTGTATTATATATTTATGCAACATAAAATTTATAGTTTTAACTATTGCACATGTTTACATATGAAAGGTATAATTTTGAACTTATCATTATTAAATTTGCTAGTTTTTCTTCACTATTCATTTTGGACACTTATCCATATTAGTACATGCAACTCAAGTTTATTCTTTTGAGCTACTGTATATCATTCAAATGTATGAATAAATAACCTTGCTTTGGTGGACACTTAAGTATTTTCATGTATCAGTATGAAAAGCAGTTTCAAAATGAACATTCAAATATACATTGTCATATATCTGTATAATATTTGTATATATGAAGGTTCCTGTGGGTCATATATCTGAAATCAAAATTACAAGTGTTTTGTACCTTCTATAATGAATTTTACTCTCAATTTTAAGTAAACAAGATTAGTTTTTGCACATGATGCATCTCTTTATTCAGTTAAAATTACTGACATAATTAGAATACCACTTAAAACTTGAGAATATTTTCAAGGGTATTTATGCAAAACTTACATAAATGTGTTGAAAAGTCCTTTTGTATATATGTAGAGATTATATGGTATGTTAAATTCATCAATTTGCCTAAATATCAAGTTATACTTAAGTAGTGTCCATACACCATGCTTTTGCTTGACTGAACTCCAATATGTATATCGGGAGTACTTTTTAACATTCATAGGTTAAGTGGCCTGTTTTGGAAAATGATATTAAAAATGTAATTCAGATGAATGCTTAAAGATTAAAAATGAATGAGCTTTCGTATTAATCATCAATATGACAACCCTAAAGGGAAGCATGATTTTCAAATGTACCTCCTTGTAGGCAGGATAATTCAGAAATGCACAGTACATATTAGATATGGGATTTGAGTCATAGTGTATTTCTCTAAGAATGTAATTTATTGTACTTTCACATCCACCCCACTGAATATGCAGAGTTTAAGATGCAATGGCCAGAAGACACGAGCGTGTCACTAGAAGGATGTGGACGTGGGCTCCGGGGCTGTTGATGATGACGGTGGTGTTTTGGGGTCATCTGGGGAATGGACAAGGCCAAGGTAAGTGCAAGGATTTTCTAATTCTTTGCGAGTTGGATGCGAATTTCACTTTGTGATGAAATTATGTTTAGTCTTTGGTTTGATGTTTAAGCAATTTGTTACAATCTTCCGTCAGGTTTTTGTTACAGGGTATTGTAATATCTCTGCACCAGTTAAATTGAAATAGAATTAGGTGTGAGTAAATGCATCAAAATTGAAGCCATCTTTCTGAAATTGGCTTTTCTCTGTTGTAATTGATGATATGTATATATATGTGAGGTATTACGTGGCCATATATATGCGAGTGTGTGTGTTTTGGGTGGGTGGGTGTGCCTGTGAGTTTGTGTATGTGGTGTTTTACAGGAACATGTAGCATATAAAGTTGTTGTGATTTTGAAGAAAAGTTTTTGGACGTTTGTCTCTTTAGGGTTTTTATGTTTTTGGATGTTTGTCTCTTTAGGGTTTTTATGTTTTACATTTTAAAATTTCAAGAACCTATTCTTAAAGGATGTGATGTTCTTTAGAAATTAAATGAAAAATGTGACGTTTCTCGTTCTTCTGCCAAGTGTATTTAGGGGAAATTAATGAGAGAGTGGAGCTGCAATGTTGTGGCATCCTGAAATGTCAGTTGGAGAGTAGAAAAGGGCCATAGATTTTGGAATAAGGCTTTCAATACTGATTTCATCAATAGCTGTATGGAGTGGTTTGTGCCAAATCTAGTATCTGTGAATGTATTTTGTGATAAGTATTGTATTATTTTTGGAGGTGTGTTGCCTGCTCAGATACAAATTGCAATTCTGTATTTTATGTGATAAAACATCCTGACACCCCTGAAATTTTCTTTTCCTTTCGGGGCAAGTGTATTCAGCATTGATTTTCTGCATTTTCAAGGCTTGAAATGAAATCTGTGAGCAGGAAGTTTACAGAGTTATTTCAAGGGATAGGTATATTTCTCCAGATAAAATTGAAAGTGTGCAGTGTTATTATATAATTGTGATGAAGTTGAGCTTTGCTAGTTTGGAGTATCTAATAAAGTTTAACACTTTTTAAAAGATCCTTCAAAAAGATCAGTTTTCTTGCCATATGTAATATTGTTCACTGAAGATTTGAAATGAAATAGATATTTTTTCAAAACCACAAATGCATCTGTGCCTTTGTATATGAACAGTTGTATATACATGTAAGCAGATAATACATTTTGTTAATTAAGATCAGCTTTGATTTTAATTTTTCTTTCCTGTCATTCAGAATTTGTATTTGCATCTAATAGAATTCTCATTTTTCTTTTTTGTGATAAAACTAATGTAAAATATATTCAATACACATAGTAGTTTTTTTCACCAAAGGTCTAAAACAAGAATATGTAGACAGTAGCTACGTTGGATTTCTGTGGCTATAAGAGTTGTCTATTTCTCTGGTGATGTGTAGAATTACTAAAATGCAGCATGACAACTGTTTCTCTGTAATAGTGATCCAACATGACATGTAGTATTACACAGGGTTGCTAATACCTTCCTCTGACCATCATTTCCAGTAATTGTGGCTTGTTTTAGATGAGGAATAGGTTATTAGATATTTAAAATATTTGAGAAAAGTAGGTATCTTCTCTCTTATTTACCCAAACCCTTTTATTTACTCAATATTGATGGCTCAAGTATTCTATCTTTCACTAGGGACCATCATTTATTAAAAAATGGCCTGAAATCAATTCCAAGTCTAGCTGTAGTGAAGCTTCTAGTGGGAAATGCAAGTTAAGTAATTTGTTTTCTTTCTAAAAGGATAAATTAAAATAGACAATGATTCAAAGAACAAAACAACTTAATAGAAAACATAATGGAATGCTTTGATATTATCATTCAGGGAATTTTGCTTCCTTAGTGGTAGCTAGATTGAGTGAAGGAGATTGCTTAGGTATAATGAGCAAATCTTATAATTGCAAGTATAACCCAAGCTGCATATCATCATCTAGCTCAATAAGCCTCATTAAATATTAAATATTACCTTTTAACTTTTATGCAATTAAGCAGAATTTAAAAATAAAAGTTTTAAAAATTAAAGTTTTTATTACTAAGTATCTTTTAAAATACAAATCTCACAGCTCCTTATTGTCAAGAAAAGAACACATGAAAATTTATAAATAAGGTTTTCTCTCTATTAAGTTTACAGACTTGCATTAAATATTGGTTATTGGGACCCACCATGTCCAAGATTATGATTAAGTATCAATGAAGTATGACTCTTGCAGCAAATATGCAAGCAAATGTTTTAAGATTATTTTCACATTATTTCACATAATTTCTTAAGCATAATAGGATAAGTAAATTATACTTTCTACACAAGCTCTTCACATTTATGAATAGACCATGTTCTAAATTTTTCAATCATTGGGGAATCCCAATGTCATATTTATGAATGGACCATGTTCTAAATGTTTCAGTCATTGGGGAATCCTAAAGCCATATTTATGAATGGACCATGTTCTAAATGTTTCAGTCATTGGGGAATCCCAGTGTCGTATTTATGAATGGACCATGTTCTAAATGTTTCAGTCATTGGGGAATCCCAGTGTCGTATTTATGAGTGGACCATGTTCTAAATGTTTCAGTCATTGGGGAATCTTCCTAGAGAAACCGTGTGAGAAATTGTAGCTAAGCTCAAAAACGGAAGACAAAAATCGATTTAACGAGGAATGTAGATTAATGTCATAGTATTATCGCGACTGTGTGCAACCACTACTTATAAACAATGATATAAGAAATGCAATCTGAAATCTGAATTCTAAATAGGAATGTAGTGCCATTATCCCTCTGGGACCCTTAGGGTCAAAATAAGAGAAAAGGGATGAATGGTGGGTTGGAAGTAAGTCAGTGATCCTTGTCAAATTTTTGTATCTGTCAAGAAAAGCATCTGCTTGAGGACATCCATTTTCCTACTTCTGAGTTACAGAATGATAGGTACTTATACTGAATGTGACATTCCCTGACGTGGACTCTGTCTTTGCTGCTTAGGTGGTGTGTGCATGAGAAAGTGCTTAACATCTGAAAACGGAGACAATCCTTAGAGAAAGATATATATGAATTTTAAAAGGAAATATACCTACGATGGAAATAAAACAAATAGCATAAATATCTAGCTGTATTTGGTCTTTTTGGTAACTATTACAATATATACATTTTCAAACAACTAAGTTCAGCACTGACTTTGGGAGAATCTAGATAAAACTGAACTGACATATAATAAGCATTGGTGTAATTAATAGCACAGCGGGCAGAACCATGGGGGTATTTCCTGAGGAAGAGGGACTATAGAGAGGCAAAAGAAAACCCAGCTCATTCTGGGGAGTGCCAGGAGCAGTTATTATATTCAGAACTGAGAATTTATTTCTAACTCACCAACCCATAGTTCTGGCTGAAGTGCAGTGGTGCAGTCATAGCTCATTCTCAGCCCCAAACTCCTGGGTTCATATGGTCCTCTCATCTCAGCCTCCTGGTAGCTATGACCACAGGTGTGCACTACTTTGTCCAGCCAGTTTATTTTATATTTTATTTTCATTTCATTTGTAAAGACTGGGTCTTGCTCTGTTGCCCAGGCAGGTCACGAACTCCTATCCTCAAGCAGTCCTCTAACCTAGGCCTCCCAAAGTACTGAGATTACAGGCATGAGCCATTGCATCTGGCTCAAAAATATTTCTGTCTTAATGGCTTTAACAAAGAAGTGCCATTTTGGGGATATATACAATGGTGTGCTGTTTGGGAGTGACACAAAAATAATTATAAGAAGAATGGAACGAATATGTCAGTATGTTTTCAAAAGCAAGTTAGCCCAAGTTTTTAAACAAGCATAATTTTAGAGTTTTTGTAACTAACTTAGGGTTTAAATGTAGCAAAAATTTTAAACATTATCATGAATACACAGAAAATTTTAATCAATTTGGTTTCCACAATGAATTTACATGCTTAAATTCCTAATTTCAATTTGCTGCTAGATATGAGAAAGTTTGAAATTTTGAAGAAGCAAGTGATGCTTACAAATGTAGCAAACTTAAATTTTGAGGACAATTTAATTTAACTTCCATTTTTATGACCAGATTTTGAGTCAGCTGTTAAGCATTCAAAAAATAAAATCTGATAATATCTGGCAATTCCAATTTTCAGTTTTATTGATCTTCACCATGAAATAATATATAAGGTAAGGGGCAAAATTTTGGAAAAGCAGATCACTTTGTTGTCCTATTTAGCAGGTTCTCAAATTATGCCATCTTGGAATCATTACAAGTAATTATACGAAGACAATATCTTGTGTTTTGTATTTCATTGTTACACATCCAATTGTTCTCTAGAGATATCAGAGAAAACCCACTCAAGAAGGGAAGGTTAGATAAACAGCCCTCTCTCTCACTCTCTCTGTCTTTGCCTCCATTTGGTTCCTTATATTCATTTCTCAGTGCATTTCAAAGTTAATTTTATTGTTCCCTTCATTTTCTCTTTCATTCCAGAAGTTTAAGTGATTGCATAATTCTTTTGACAGCTGAAGGTAGTATCCGACTTTGAATGAAAGGTTTACAGCTATGGCTTTTCAATTAGAAAATCTCAGATCATGTGATCTATGAGTTTTAATATCTTAGGATCGTGACCAGTAAGGAATAATCACTTTGAAAAACCTTGATGCTACCTAGAGTTTGTGTTTTGTGAGGTTGCTTGGTAAATTATTTTCATTTGATAATTGAATATTGCTTCAAGAGAGGTGAGCTCAGACATTTGGCAATGAATATTGAATGTGCATTCCAAGAGACATGACCTTAAATTATCATCAAGCTAAGTAGTAGTGAAATTGAACTCTGCTGTATAATAGAAGTCAGTGTTTCTTACATCTTTATGATATATAAGTATTTTTACATTGTGGTAGATAATAATTTGTATGGGGACATTAAATTGAATTTAATTTATCCTATGGCAGAATTATGTTACATAGGTCATTTTAGTTTTTGATTTAAGCATCTTAAAATTATACATGCAAATATTGAACACATAAAACCCACATGAATACACACTGCCAAACATTTGAAATCCTAACAGTCATTTCCAACAGCTTTTTCCTACAAAAGAAGTCAGCTCTTCTTAGAGATGACATGCATTCCCATAGCTTGAGAGGTGCACACTATAAGGTAAACAGAGAAAGGATTACAGCAGTTTAAGAATACCAGCGGATTTACTTTAAAGACAATAGACTTTTGAATTACTTGTCTTCAAAATTTGGTTTCTTGAGAAAATTATCTGTGTAGATTAATCATGCATTTCAGATACTTTCCGGACATCTGAATGTTGTTTTCTTAAAAGTAGCCAGCAAGCCTTTTTATGCAGTCTGCATGGGAGATAGTAAGAGATGTGTATGCTGTATATCTACTAGTAGAGATTGGTTTTTGAGTGCTTCCTTAAAAAATTATTTTTTCTGAAGAAAGGGATTTCTTTTTTATAATTTAGATTAGATGATTTTAAATGTTTTTAGGATTTAACCTCTCTGATCATCAGGGTCATTGCCATGGAAAAAATGCAAGTCATAGCATATTTCATTTTTATAAGGAAAGAAGTTGATAATTTAGACTTTTTTCTTTTACTAAATTGAATTACATCACTCAATATTTGGATGGCATTAATTCACAATAGTAACAAAAAAATCTTACTATTCAACATAATAAAGTATGATTTCCTTCACATTTAACTTAATTTGTTCTTTAAAACATCTCCTAATGAAGGTTTTCTCATCCTCTGAAGCTGAATTTATTTAGGAAAAAATATTTTAAACACCATCCCAAGTGATATAACTATTTTTATTGAGCTTTGATGTTCTATTTGAACATATTTGAAGACTGTACAATCACTCAATTTAGAATTAAGATTTTATTTGGAGATTTTGGTTGTATTTGAAATCTGTTGTGGAATTAAACATGAAGAATACGTCAATTTACTAGATGTCATTGTCTATGACACATTATAGTCTTATCTTTCTGCCTATATGTAAAGAGGAATAGAAATAATTGGTATAAACAGGAAAAAAGAAGTAAAGTGGCAGGATCAGATGTGAGAAATATATAAGCTAAGATACTCTTTTTTTGTTTGTTTGTTTTTTGTTTTTGTGAGAAAGAGTCTTGCTCTGTTGCCCAGGCTGGGGTGCAGTGACACAATCTTGGCTCACTGCGGCCTCCACCTCCCGGGCTCAATGGTTCTCCTGCCTCAGCATCCTGCGTAGCTGGGATTACAGGTACGCATCACCACACCCGGCTAATTTTTGGATTTTTAGTAGAGACTAGGTTTGACCATGTTGGCTAGGCTAGTCTCAAACTCCTGACTTCAGTTGATCCGCCCACTTCAGCCTCCCAAAGTGCTGGGATTTCAAGTGTGAGCCACCAGGGCCAGCCTAAGCTAAGATATTCTAGAAGCTAATAATAGTAAAATATAATGTAAATTGTTTAAAATTAATCTCTATATGAAATTTTTTCTAGGACTTTCCTGCCAGAAAAGTAGGAATAGAATGGCAAAAGGAACGAGGTTCCTTCTACAAGCAGGCACACATCCTATTTCACTTTATCCTGTGATCAGTCTCATAACCATCTCCTGGTGTGAAGTGCTAAAACTGTGCTTTAAGAATAACTTAAGTCCTTTATGTACAAACTTAAGTATGAGAGCCTGAACCTTGGAAACGAAGAGATTCCAAAAAGCCTTATGTGTGAGACTGGGTGCCACAGATCTTGGCAGAAATTACTGCTTATTCTTAATTCTTACTGTTCCTTTCTAACACTTCAACTTATAATGCCAATATCTACCTCAGCCTAAAGACAAGCTCTAGAGTCACTCGTGTTGCTTATTACATTTCTTTTAAAAAACTCATGAATTACACATGAATTTCAAAGTTGCCAACTGAGATTCCAAGGACTTAAAAAAAAAACCTGGCACCTTTCCATTATAAAGGCTGTACGCAGTCTTCATAGTGTTTTTCTTTTTTTTTTTTTTTTTTTTTTTGAGACGAAGTCTCGCTCTGTCGCCCAGGCTGGAGTGCAGTGGTGCAATCTCGGCTCACTGTAAGCTCCACCTCCCGGGTTTACGCCATTCTCCTGCCTCAGCCTCTCCAAGTAGCTGGGACTACAGGCGCCCGCCACCACGCCCGGCTAATTTTTTGTATTTTTTTTTTTTAGTTGAGATGGGGTTTCACCGTGGTCTCGATCTCCTGACCTCGTGGTTCACCGGCCTCGGCCTCCCAAAGAGCTGGGATTACAAGCGTGAGCCACGGCGCCCAGCCCATATTGTTTTTCTTTAAGGGACGTGCCTCATCCATCAGCAACTTTTCTTCCTTAAATCATTATATCTTGCCTAAAAAGGTTTTCTCAAAAGTTAGGAAGCACTAAGATTTGCAGATTGTTATATCACATCTTAATCTACGTGTCAACTTTAGCATTATCAAAGCATGAACTGTTCTGGGATTTCATAGTTAATTATGTTTGTCACAATAACTGGGATGCAATTGTTTTTCTTCTGATGATTTTGGACTTGCTTTTCTTATGGTAACTTCTGATGCTTTTTTGTAAGATCTTCCTCTCTTTTCTCCATCTGGTTATCTTCTTACCTTCTGTCCTTTAACTCAGATGTCACCCACACTGTGTGTCTTTCTGGATTGCTTCTTATTTAACTGTTGCTTCTCATAGTTTACATACCTCCTCCTATACCACACTATCGATATTTCTCAAACTGCACTATATGCTGGGTTGTGTCTTTATTTATTTATAAGCTCCTTGATAATTCGGACTATATATTTGTATATTCAAAAAATACTTATGAAATGTTTACTTTGGGTCAGGAATTATTGAGTGAAGGGAATTGACCAAAACTCTGCCATCATGAAGCTCGCATTCTAACTTAGGGAGACAGATAACAGACAATGAGCCACATAAATATGCAAAGTATTGTAAGTTAGAAGGTGAAAAGTAATCCTGGATGTGGATCAGATAATTTTCAGAGGGTAATTTTTAACTGGGTAGTCAAGAAAGGCCGCACAGAGAAGATGGCAATTGGAAGAACAAGGTGGTGAGAACTGCTGAGTCTGGAGCAAACACACAATTTGGAGTAGTAGAAGATTCCAGAAGTAACAGAATAGAGGCGAAGAAGTGGGAATTGTGTGGAGTCTTACTTCCTGTTGTAATGACCTTGGCTGTGCTTTGAAGTGAGGTGGAAAGTTGGTAGGGACCTTAGTTTTCTTTTTAATAATTCATTATGAATTTTGAACGGTCACTATTAAAGACTCAATAATTTTGCTTTATTACTCTTGCAATTGACTACAAAATAGTGTATTGAAGAAATGTTAAATTCTAATTTAAACTGATTGAAATAGGTTTTTATCTTTTTATATTTCTCATCACTGAATATCTCATTTTTAATTAATTTGAACGCATTCTAGGATAGTGAGCCAATGCAATTTAGCATAATGCATAACTTATTATTCATCAGATTTAGGTATTAAACTGAAGATGCTAATTAGGAAAGTAACTTGTTCTGTTGGGTGATTTTGATAAAGCTACTTTCAAATGATTATCACATCAATTGATATCATATTAAGTTGTGTTTCTGGAAGCCAAATTTAGGCAGTGGTAATGAGTTAATATCTCTAAGTGGATACCTTTTATCTCTACAGTCAAGGATACTTGAAAGTGGAAAAACCTACTGGCTTCAAGTCTTGGGAACTAGGACTTACCGGAAATGTGTGTGTTTGTTTTGTTTCCTGGTGTAATTGTCTTCTCGGAAAGATGGTGTTTCCTTTTCAATAGGAAAAAATTGATCCTATGCTGCTTTAATGCTTTGCTTTCGTCAAAATAGTGTTTTCTTAGGAAAATTAACCTATCATAATATAATGAAAAGAGAAATGCTGAAGACACAAAATGATGTCCATGTTAATATTGAGTAGGAAGCATCAAGGGACATGAGAAGAGGGAAGCAAAGAGAAGGAGAAGAGAAATATATAGTGTAACAAAAATTAGTAAAAAGGATTAGCATATACATGTAGTCAATAAGTCAATAAATGGCTGTTTATAGAAAGCCTACCAGGCACTAGGGGATATAGCAGTGAAGAAGGCAAAGACACAGTTGGCTATACTGTAGTGAGGAGGCAAAGAGGACGAAGACATACAAATACCTAAACAAAGCAATGGTGTGAAGGGCTATAAGGTCCACTACTACGAAGAAGATTACATGTGATAACATGGCTGAGTGAAACAGGCAAGTAGGAAGGCACTGATCTGGCTGTAGGTATTTCAGAGCATTTTTCTCTCTGAGGAGGTGATATTTCATTTGAGAGTTGAGTGAAGACAAATAGGAAGGTACTTTGAAGATCTGCGGTGCTCTGAGCAGAAAGAAGGGCAGATATAAAGATTCTGTAATTTAAAAAGAGAGCTTGATAGTTTCTTACAAAGAAAAGAAGGCCGATTTGGCTGGAATGTCCATGAAGGAAGAGCATGGAGAGAGATTACATGAGTGTTCTCAGGGACCAAATCTAGATCTTATATCAAAGTGTGAATATAAATTAACTACATTGAAAAGTGTATGATGGATGTGTGATACGATGAGTTTAGCTCTTAAGAGGGTGTACTATTGTGGAAGGGTACAGTAGTGAAGGAAGGGGGTTCATTTAGCTGACTATTGCACCTGTCCAGTTGAAGGATGATGGTGGTTGGGATTATGAGTGTAGCAATAAAGTTGGAGAAAATCAGTTGAGATTGGAAGTTGATTTGAAGATGATTAAATTTACTGAGCAAGAATTATATCAAGGTATTTGGATTTAGGGACATGGGGGATTATGGTCACTTTTAGTGATATGGCAAAGTCTTGATGACATGAGGCAGTTTGCAAGTGACAGAGGTGTGGGTAGGTGCGTATGTGTGATTGATTTTACATTTTTTAATCTTAAATTAAGACGCTAGTTAGAATCCAAGTGGAGACATCAAGTAGGCACTGACAAGTCGACTTGGCTAGAGATGTGAGTTAGACCATCGTAGCCTATAGATCATGCCTAAAGTCATGAATCTAGGTGAGGGGTTGGCAAACAATTATAGCCCATGAGCCAGATCTGGTCTGCCGCCTGTTTTTGCATGGCTCATGAGTTATAAGTACGTGTGGCATTTATAAGTCTAAAATGTAAAATACAGGGAAATTTTTCAGCAGGGAAAGTTCCATAAATTTGCCTCTTGGCGACACAAAGCCTGCAATATTTACTATCTGGCTCTTTGTCAAAAATGTTGCTGACTCGTGATCTGGATGAAACCCTGTGAGGAGAGAGTGTTGATAGAAGAGAGAGAAGCACCATAGTGGAAATTAAAATTATGTCAACTGAAGAGTGTAGGGTAGAGAATTTAAGCCTGAGTATAACAGTAAGAGATTAAAATAACAGTAAATTCATTATCAGCATGATCAATGAAACCTTTGAGGGCAAAGAGGAACTATCTTCATTAGACCTTTCACTCACTCATAGAAAGATCTTAGGCAGGAAATATAACTTGTTTGAAGATCTGAGATAAGGCTAATGTAGTTTGGACAAAGAAAGCCAATGGGAGGATGACATTACGTCTGGCCAAGGATTTAGGGAAGAGCCAAATACTTCAGGCTTTTTAAAGTGATCTTTAGATAAAGAGGAGGTCATCAAGGCATTCCGAAGTTGGAAGATCAAATCACATCTGATGGGAAAAAATCTGGCTGTATGTGCATCTAGGATGTAAGGAAGCCAACATGGATGTGAAGTTAAAATTGTCCATTGCAGATAATAAAATGAAGGCCCCAGGTAGCCTTTGCAAGGGCAGATTTGGTACAAAATCCTTATTGGAATGGGCTTAAGCAGTAACGGGAATACGGATCTATCTGTTGTGTTTAGTGGAATTTTATGTCTTTTTGTTGTGTATGATATATAGATGGTCAAAATAAGGAACTTCTACATTTTCGGTTTTTATTTTAATTGAGGTTTGAATTAAAAATAAGAAACTTTTATTTTCAAACTTAGAGACTGTGTTTAAAAAGTATAGAGTAGGGCTAGAAAAAAAAACCTAAAACTCTCCTGATGAGGAGAGTGCTAATCATGACTCTAATAATAATAAAATACTTTTCTGATAAATTTTTGTGTGTTTCATTATTTATATATGTATGGGAAGTTGTACCCTAGCCACATGCCAATTCACCTGGTGAACTTGCTCTTCAACGTGGCACAAATATTTCCTTCTATCTTTAGCCTTCCGGGGTTTCTCACATGGACTATTGGCTCTTCCTACTTGAACCTGCTGGTAGTACCCTGTAGGAGACATGCTACTCCATGACAACAGGCACCACGCTGTAGGGGAATTACCACACCTGTCAATCACTATCTCTAGAATGTGGCCTTCCATGAGCCCTGAGATTTCATACTGTTTCTCTGAGCTGTAACAATATTTATATTGAGAAAGTAAACATGTTCTTCTATCTTTAATATTTTATATCTTATAATTTGAATATCCCATTTTCATTATACTACTTAGCTGCTAAGTTATGTTATAAAAACAAATTTTAATTATCTGCAAACACCTTCAAATCTAATCCTTACCGGTGAAGACTGATGTCTGGTTAACATCTGCTAGGACATTTATTTCCATAAAGTATTTATAGCGCCTTTTTGTTATTGATTGGTATGATAAATGTGTAACTCTTACACAAAGATAAAATTTTTAGATTTTTGTATTTAAAATACTGGTTATCAAAAGAAAAACCCAGATGTTATTTGTTTATGTTTCTGCTTGAGGTACTGAATCTATTTCAAGTCGTATTTCTCAGTATTGATATACTTAATTTTGCTGAAATAATAACACACTATCTTTAGGTACTTTTTTTCTCAGTATGTCTCCTTGTCGCTCACCATTTTCGCCTCATCTCACTTCTCATCTTTATTTCTTTTTCTTTGGTCTTCTTTTACTTTAGGGATTCTTTCAATATAGAAGTGTTCTTGTTTTCTGATAATTACTATTCTTCTTGGATGTACACAGATATCCTTTTCCTTTTCATTTGTGAATTCATCTCAGAGGTATTTTGTGTGTGCCTTTTACTCATAGCTTCTCAGAAGTCCCTTTCGAGGTTACCGATTTAACATGTCATGTACTATAAGGTTTGCATGGCATGGTGGCAGCTGACTTTTGCCTTTACATGGATTGAAATGTTCACTCAACATGGATTGGTAGAATTTTTTTTTTTTCCTTAAACATTACATTGCCTAGTAAACAAACAAAAGCAAACCCAAGACTCAAAAAAGACATTAGTATTGGTGCCCCTGGAAATAGCTGCCTTCTCACTCAAGTAGCTTTTGTCATCCAATTTTATGTGTTGTTGAACACACATGGTGCTGTCTGAGCACTCACTCACTAGTCTAGAAAACATTGCTGTTACCAGTTACCAGAAAAATCAATTCAGATTGCTCTTCACATGCCACAGATGACCCTTCTGAAAGCCATTTGAATTCATTATAAATTATAGTTATATTAGTATGACTTTAATTCATTTGTAATCTGAACTTTATGTGCAATGCATTTTTTCTCATGTTTAATCATTTTTGAATGCTAAATCATTTGCAAACAAATGGCTTGTCCTTGAGAAAGAATTTAAGGCTGAAAGTACATTAAGTGCCATCTGGGTATCTGTGTCAATGGTTTTGTCACTACGTGTGTGTGTGTGTGTGTGTGTGCGTATATCCCCTACTTTATCACATTTATTTGATAAAATTGATATGCAATCTCTAAATCATTGTGTCTCCAACTTTTGTTATCCCACAAATACAAAGTTTTGTCCTAAAATTGGTGGTACCCTTTGTAAAACTGGAAGCTCCCATTTGTGCAAAGGAAGGAAAAATAAAACAAACAAATTCAATAAAAATTTAAAGGTCAGATTTCTTTTATACATGGTGAGTTCCTTTCTTTCCTTTCCATCATCCTCACATTCCCAAATCTCAACAAAGTTAAGAAATTAAAACACACATCATGAGATCATATGTTCGCCTTGTTCAGGAACTGAAGGATTACATAGACAAGACTATACCTTAATAAGTAGAGGGAGAAATATGAAGATGTAAATAGAATATGAAAATTTATTATAATGCAGTTCTATTCTAAAGTGTTTCCTAGGCAGGCTAAGAGTATGTTGCCAGGAAATTTTAAGAGACCCACTCCATTATATAGAAGAGGATGTGTGTAGATCTCTTAATTCTGAAATATTTAGAACTGAGTACAACAGGTCTTCGAATAACGACGTTTCATTCAATGTCATTTCATTATAATGTTGATGAGAAAAAACAAATTGATTCCAATTGGGGTTCACTGTCTGTGTAGAGCGTATGTATTCTCCCCATGTCTGCATGGATATTCTCTGGTTGCTCCAGTTTCCTCTCACTTCCCAAGGCTGTGCATGTGCGGTTGATTGACATGTCTATGTGGTCCCAGTCTGAGTAACTGTGGGTATGTGTGAGTGCACCTGCAATGCGACGGCGTCCTGTCCAGGGCTGGTTCCCACATTGCGTCCTGAGCTGACAGGATAGGCTGCGCTCAACTGCAAACCTAAACTGAAATAAGTAGGTAAATAATGATTTTACTAGCTTTTACTAATCTGAAATGTATGAATAGCTGAAATTTATTTCAGCATTTAATATTAGAAGTGTTTTGATCTTTATTTACAGGTTTATTGACGTTTTAGTTACCAAAAGCCATAGAAGCTTAACTCTTTTGATGTCAACCTATGGTAAAATCGTTTTCGCTTACTGTATTTTTGTACCAATTAACCATCCCCAATTTATCCCCCCGTATGCGTGTATCAAAACGTCACGTGACCATAAATCTATATACCTATGACCAGTTTTCAAGCACCTGTCGATGACGTTAAATGAAGACTTATTGTAGTCCTTTTGGCATAACAAAGATGTGTGTGTTTTGTTCAAGATTGGAAAAGTTCTTTCTGTAAAGAACTAGACAGTAAATATTATAGGCTTGGCTGGCCATATGTAGTCTCTGTCTCTCCTTCATCTACTCATTCTTCTTCTCCCCTTCCTTCTCCTTCTTTAAACACTTCCAAAATGCCAAAACAATTTTTAGCTCTCAGCCATATGAAGCAAGCCATTGATTAAATTTGGCTTGTAGGCCCATAATGTGTGAATTCCTTTACATCATCAGAATGCCACATATATATGAAATGTTATCTATGAGAAATTAATGGTGCTCCCAGCAGAGAGAAATTAGCCTAAGTTAAGTTTGGGCTTTGGAATTCAGGGGAATGCCATGCACAAAAATGCTCTGCTTTCAAAACTAGTTACTAACAGTCCATTTCTGATATCAGAAATACATGAAAACTACCAATTGAACGGACATTATTCACTACTTTAGTGCTGCTACTCATGTGTGGTGGAAAAAGAATCCAGAAAGTTTTCCTTTCCGTTTGAACATTCATGCAATAAAAAGTTTCCAAATCTTTTTTTGAACCAATTTTTATCTGATAGCTCTCTTGTGTACTTTATAAGTACCTTTTGCTGCTTATTCTCAGTAACTGTATTGAAACAATCTGTTTTCCTTTATCAATCAAAATAAAATAAGAAATTTAGCTTAATACTAATATTAAGCTGAAGTGCAAGATATATGAAAAAGAGAGAAAAGAAGCAGGATAAACTGACCTTTTGATAACTGCAGAGGACAGCAGATCAAAGACTGGACTTTAATGTCTTACATTTTCAGAATCTATCACAGTAAGTCCACTGGGTCCAGAAATAGGTTTTAATCCTAGATTGAAATGACTCACAATGCTGTCATGACATTGAGTTTGATGGAAAAAGTGAAGTTAATGTTTTTCTCAATATTTTTTTAAAATCAATGATTGATTTAACTATAAAATGGACTGATTCTGAAGAACTCATTCTGACACTGGAGGTGAAAATGCTTTTACTCTAATCATTAAAATCAATTTCTCTAGATATCTGACTTTATTCTGCTTTATAACATGAAGAATGAAACTATATTTATTAATGAAGTGTAATCTAGCAAAGTGGCATAAGCATAATTATCAGTCACTTACTAAAATTGTGTGTTTTTTTTCCATTGCATGAAAACCCTGCCTTGTTTTAATTTGTATCGACTTTTTAAAAGCAATTTTAGGTTTGTAGAAAGAAGTGAATAAGCATTCACACGTCATCCTCAGCCTTTACCCCAATTTCCCCGATTTTTAACACCTTGCAGTAGTGTTGTACATTTGTTATAGTTGATGAGTCAATATTGGTACATTATTATTGACTAAAGTATGTAGTTTATATTAGAGTTTACTCCTTGTCTTATGAATTCTATAGGTTTTGTCAAATGTGTAATGACAAATAATCCTCACTACAGTGTCACACAGAATAATGGATTCACTCTCCTAAAATTCTTCCTTGCTCCATCCGTTCATCGCTTCCTCTACTAATTTATGTAGAAGATAAATTAGTAGATTGAGATGATGGTTATAGGAGTTTAAAGCACAGATAGAAAACTAGATTGTCCTACCTACCCAGACTGTGCTTCTCACTCTCACTGTGCCCTTTCTTAACCTTTGGAAATGCTTTTATTCATATATAAAATAGGCTATAACTTCATATAGTTGTATTACAAAAAGTTAATGCACAGAAAAAGACTTGTGCTAGGTATATGGTTTCTTCTCAGTTAAATGGAAGCCATTGCGTGTGTTTGTCAATAGAATTCGTCATACTTTATCTCACATATCTTTACGTCATTGTTGGCACATGACATGTTTAGACTGCACAAATCTCCTCCAAATCCCTAATAGCCACTGATCTCTTTACTGTCTCCATAGTTTCGCTTTCTCCAGAAGGTCATGTAGTTGAATCATACAGTATGTAGACTTTTCAGACTGGCTTCTTTCACTTGGCAATATGCATTTAAAGGTTCCTGTGTGTCTTCTGTAGCTTGACAGAATACTATTCCATTGCCTGGATATACCACAGTTTATTTTTCCATTCACTTCCTGAAGGACATTTCGATTTTACTGATCATGAATAAGGCTCCTGTAACATTCATGGGTAGAAGGTTTTTGTGTGCATGTAAGTTTTCAAATCCTTTAAGTAAATACCAGGGAATGTAATTGCTGGGTTGTGTGGTAGGAGTATGTTTAGTTAATAAGAAACTGCCAAACTGACTCCCAAAGTAGCTGTACTATTCTGCATTCTCGCCAGCAATGAATAAAGTTCCTGTTTCTTCTCACATTTGCCAGCTTTTGGTATTATAAGACTTTTAGATATTGGTCATTTTAATAGTCATGTAATAATATCTCACGGTTGCTGTGACTTGCAGTTCCCTAATGATACATGACTAGTAACTTCAATATCCCTATTTGACAGCTGTATTTAGACCTTTGGCCTATCTTTTAAATGAGTTGTTTTCTTTCTTATTTTCGAGTTCTTTGTATACTTTAAATACCACTAATTTATCTGATATGTTTTGAATATGTTTTGAAAAGATTTTCTCCCAACCTGTGGCTTTTCTTTTCATTCTAAGCACAGTTTGAATAACAAAAGTCTTTAATTTTAATGATGCTCAATTTCTCAATTTTTTCTTTGTCTAACCCAATAAATCAGAAATCTTTTTATCATTTCACATGACTTAATATTCAGGCAAGGTCTATATAGGCCCCATTCAAACAGTCATAAAGTTTAGAAGCTCTCACCTCACAAACAATAACAACAACAACATAGAAACAAAAATGACAGCTTTTGATGTTGTCTCAGTAATTTCTCAATTCAAGAACAGATTGCTGAGCTTTATAAGCAATACGTATAGATATCAATTTCAAAATAAAATACCTTATGATATTTATCAAATCGCCTTAGTTTTGGTCACTTATTACTATTAGACTGAAATGTAATTTGTCAGACATGAGAAATCTTTTTGTAGTATTTTTTAGAGAACCAAGTATTTATTTTAGCCTTTTCAGTTCTTCCCTTGCTGTTTCTCCAGTATAGTCATTCCAATTGTCTCTATAGATGTATTAATACCAGGTACATAGTAAACACAATTATCTCCCACGTGTACCCCAACCCCCTTCCCTGTTCATGCAGTGAACATAAAGGAAGCAGGTCAAAAGGAAGCAGGTCATGTACCCTGTGATGTGCTGGGTTGTAAGGAAAGGTACACAATTAATGTACCATGTCTGAGTTTTCTTCTTCTCTGTATTTGTTCCATTTAATGCATGTATGTTTTTTATTCCTCAGGCCTCTCCAGTCCTAACACACTCAGGGATACTTGATACAGCTATAAGGCTGTCTTTATCAGGTACCTTTGGGTTACCCCCAGCCAGGGGTGGGAAATAGAGGAAGTGAATGTCTGTATCCTCATTATGTATCACACAGAGCAGAAACGTAAAGAAGCCTGTGCCATGAATGGGTCTCTTCTTTCTCCAAAAACCACCTACCCCTTCAACTCCCACTGCTTAAAGGAAAATCTTGTATTAGTCTCCCCATTTTCTCCTCAAACTTGCTTTCTCCTTAAACCTCTGTTAATGTATGTCCCCACCCCTAACTCAACACACAGTCTTACGTCACATCACAGAAAAGAAGTTCAAAGCAAAACAAAACAAAGCCACAGTCTTACAAAAAAAATAGGTAAGTTTTACAAAAGTTGTGTACTGTATCTCTGCTTTGAATTTTGTCATTGGCCAAGGATAGTTAAACTCCTGGAAAACTATAAAACAGGAACTTACTTAATATGTTTTACCCAAGATTTTTCGAACATTTTTGGAAGAATACTTATTAACATCTTGCAGAGGTAATGTTACATGAAAAACTTAGCATAAGACCAATCAGGTATTCTATGCAATAATGCAGATATATGAAAAAATAATATAATGAAATAAATGACTTTTCAAAAGGTATTGATCCTAGATCCATATTCTTTTTTTGGTTCAGGTGAGGCAATTAGAATGTGAAAAAAAGCATAGAACAACTGTCTAATGAGAGGGACGAATGCTCCTGGGGGGAAAGTGATTAGAAGATAAATTAGTAGATTGACCTCTTTGCTGTCTATGTAGGTTTTTTTTTGTTTGTTTTGTTTTGTTTTTTTGCTAGTACCAATAGAAACAAATTCATTTTATGGTTAGTGTCACTGGAAATGTATAACTTAGTGGTAGCTGTATAGCAAACTTTCAATATGTCATAGGAGATTAGATGTAGATTTAATATCATTATTTAATTTATTTGCTTGAATACCAGTGAGGAATTTCCACTTAAGCTCTTGTTTTCAAGATGAGTGTTTAATTGAATTCCAGAATTCATTTTGAAATAGAACTTTGTGTAAAATATGAATTTCTTTGCAAGAAAAATCATTTGTACACTTGGTTTTGAGAGCAGTTTAATGTCAATATAACTTCTTTCCAGGCTTTCATTTCCTACTTTTTGATATGGGAATAATCTCATGGCGTGATTGTGAAAGTCTTAAAAGATAATATTTGGGGGGAGGAGAAGGGATAGCATTAGGAGATATACCTAATGTTAAATGATGAGTTAATGGGTGCAGCACACCAACATGGCACATGTATACATATGTAACAAACCTCCACGTTGTGCACATGTACCCTAAAACTTAAAGTATAATAAAAAAAAAAGATAATGTTTGCAAAGATACTCTGTGCACTCAAAGCGTGCTCTGTGAACTTCATTGCCGTTCACATTTTGGGTTTATGAGGCTTCCATTTGCTGGCAATTGAAATGTGACTCTGAGTTAGATGCCGTGGTGTGGGAGATGATGTTTATAGGAGTTTAAAGCACAGATAGACAACTAGATTGTCCTGCCCACCCAGACTGTGCTTCTCACTCTCACCGTGCCCTTTCTTAACCTTTGGAAACACTTGTATTTACATATAAAATAGGCTATGACTTCACATAGTTGTATTATGAAAAGTTAATGCACAGAAAAAGACTTGTGCTAGGTATACGGTTTCTTCTCAATTAAATGGAAGCTATTGCCTGTATTTGTCAATAGAATTCATCATACTTTATCTCACATATTCAGTGCTTTACATCATTTTTGGCACCTGGTATGTTTAGACTGCAGAAGGGTTAATTATGCCAAATTTATCTATCTACAGTAAATATAGCCCAAGGTACCTTGTTTAGCTGAGCCAAAGTTTGCATTTATTAAAAATGTAAATTTTATCTTGAAATGATGCCTGATCTCACAGAACTATGGGTTCCAATCTCTAAATCACTGTGATCAGTAGTAAAACTATGTACTCTGTGTCTGTCCTACTAGCTATATTGCCGGGATCTGGAGCATGACTTTTGGGTCTTTCTGTAATGCCTTACCTCTCATCAAAATTCACAAAATTCACAAGACCTGCTCTCTGGATTGTGAGACTTTTGCATTACAAAGGAAAAGGTGCTGTCCTAATGGCATTCCAAAGCCATTTGAAATGAGTTGCTGTCGTTTCCAGGGAGTCATTTTTATGTTCATTATCATTACTTTACCATTACCTTTTAATCTGGAAATGTTAAAATCCATTGCCATGCTCCTTGGAATATAAAGATCATATAGGGTCATTGACATGAGTCTGAAAGTATCAGTCACTGGAGACGTTCTAGTGGGATAATGTTGTTAATATTGCTGGTATTCTATTCTTCACGTTTCCTCCAGTAAAATGTAAAGTGACCAAAATATAAGCGTCACGCAGGCAAAGATTCTTTTATTTGTTCAACGAACACTGCCTTCACATAGTAGTCAGTTAATATTCACTACTAGAATGCATGTTGAATGGCAGCTCTTTTATTTGCCATTAGCGTTGGCCCACTTTATAGCAGTTGGACAAAAAAATTGGACAAAGTGTGTTGATCTTTTATGAAAAAATAGATATCTTTCTTTCTTTCATTGTTGCGTTTTCTGTGGGCACATTGATAGACACTGTAGTCCTGATGTTATTTTAGGGCATACAGTTGAAGTTACTAGATACTTTAGAGTTTATTTAATTATATTATGAAGTTTTGAGTTTCTGTTTCATTATTAAATAATTTATTTTATGATAGTGTTGCTTAACTTAGTGTGGAAGGCCTACAAATAAACCTAATAAATCTCTTACAAACTACCTTAAAATAAATCTAACATTTTTTACTGAAATATTTTTAAACATGTTGAAGTTGGAATGCCAGGTAATTGTATACACACACACAGACACATACACACACATTAGGTTTTCATTTGGTTTCTTTGTTCCTATTATTGAAATTCCTATGCTAATAACCATATAAATTTATGAAACTCATTTTGAGAAAAAAGGCCTAAAATATAACTCATTTTTAAAATGATTTTCTCTTAATTTATAATGTAATACTTTAATAAAATATGGTAGGGCAATTTTGTATAAATATTTATGCTACGTTTTCTACATAAGTTACTGCATATAGTCTAGTTTTTAATACAAGGGTTTTTTTTTTGCTTCAGTATCCACTTTAAAGTCAATGACATTTAGTGTTTTTTACTTTACAGTTCTAAGTTACTTATGCTTAAAAAGTCATCTGACTTTTAAGTTACTGTCCAACTTGATTGGTATCTCTCTGTATCTTATCGCTGTGTTCTTGAAAGTAGTTAGATTTTGAAAGACATTACTAAGAGGGCTTTTTCTCATCTTTGGAGAGTAACTTGGGGTAAATGGTTGTCTTTCGTCTTTGTCCTCCTCTCTACCCACAGCTCCCCATCCCAGATCATTAGCTGAACTTGTGTGCTCAGGTTAATGTTCTGTTTCACCTTTCTTGTCAAATTGCTAGATACAACTCTCTTCAGTTATATACTGTACACACAGAATCTCATCTTTTTAATCTCTCTCTTTTAAACAAATGTGTTCACCCTCAGATTTGTTGTCATTTAGAACAGGACTTCCTATTAGAAATATAATAATTTTCATTCATGTGGAATCTTCAATACAAAAAAACCCAGAAAAACACATATCAATGGTTTGCATTTGTCATGCTGATAGTTGGGGGGCAGCTGATATTAGAAAAAGTGACACTATATTTCTGAACACAAACCTTGTTTCATCTTAGAATTTGGTGTTGAACCAATTGTGTACCTCATAGCAATAAACTTTAATGAGTTGTTAATATGTGATTAACTGCCTTGGCCAAACTCAAAATCTTATTCACACATACAATACACACAGAGAACTTATTTTTATTTGTTCAGTCACTCCTTTAGTCCTTCATTTATTTCACAAACATTCATTGACACTTACGTGGCAGCACTCTTATAAGAATAGAATATACCCTGTTAAATCAGACATGATACTTGCTTTTGTGGAGCTTATGCTTTAATGGAGAAACAGAAAGTCAAGCAAAAACTCAAACTATATAACTTTAAATTGGATATGTGCTAATGAAGGAAAATGTGGCAGTGTAAGAAAAAATAATAGGGAGTTAAAGGATAAATAGGAGTTTGGTGGATGAAATTTATGAAGGGCTGAAGATTTCAAACAAAAGAAACTGATGCAGGAGGGTGCAGCTTTGGAGTCAAGAATGAAGTTCTAGGAGATAGCAAGGAAATGGTAGGAGAGGAGGTCAAAGTAGGTAGGATTTTATATATTATCAATGGGAAAATATTGAACAACCCTAAGCAGAAACGCAATGATATATGTTCATCTTCATTACAAATTCTTCAGTAGACCTGTTTTCAGGCAAAACTTCATGAGAGAATAGTAACAAAGAGAAAAAAAGTGGTGTTCTCAGATTATCTCTAACTCGCCTGATGACTTGAAGTTAAATGACCTCAACATTTTGTGAGGCTTTTCCTTCTTATAAAGTAAGGAGTTTAGATGAGGTGAGGTGTCCAATTTCATTTAGCTTCAATTTCCTGTAATTTGACAGCTGTCAAGTCATGCTTTGATTTGTTCTGTTTGTGAGCCAGGGTAACTTTAAGGCAGTATATTAACTAGGAGATCTATTTCTTTACTTTTAAACTTCAAAATTATGATGATGTAAGTATTTTAAAGAACATTTAGAAAGTAGACAAATGAAAAATTTTTAACATTTTGGAATGCTTCTATTTCTTTTTGAAACCTAGGTTTTTGGTGGTAGTGTGATATTTATTTTTGCCAAACTAACCATTCCATGTAATTTTGTAGCATTTTGGGTTGATGACCACCGTAAGTCTAGTATTCCCATTTGTGTTAAAACTTATCTTTACAATTAATATACTTTCACTGAATTATTTAATTAAAAATTAAACTACGATTTCTAATACATGTTCAGTGAGATATTATTAGGCATTACCTGAAAGGGATTTCTGGAGAAAGAAAGAATTTCTGGTTAAAAAGAGTTGAGCAGGTTTTCCTAGAGCGATTCTCTCGGTCTCTAGGATGGAGCTACAGCATAAAATATCCTCCAAATTTACTTCACAAATTAGCCCTTAGATTTCATGAATTGCTTATAATTTTTTTTGTAGACCACAGTTTCTTTGCTCCTCAGTATTACACTTGCTTATGTGAGTTTCTAAAACTAAGTTTAATTTTGGAAATTCTTAATTTTATGTTTATATTTTGAATTGTGTTTAAAATTAAGTTTAGTTAAAAGCTATGTTTTTATTTCTACCTACAAATTCAGTGTCCCGTCAATAGAAAAAAAATTCTCAATAATATTTTAAAGTTACTTTAGTCTTTGTCATTAAAGAATAAAAATTTACCAGGCAGAAATGCCCCAGAAGCTACCTATGGAAGAAATATAAATATTATTATTACCTACTAATATTAATATACAAAATAGTCAGTTATGTGTATAGAAGTTAAATATATATAAAAGTTAAATATTTATAAATGATACAGGACTCACGTATTTGTATGCTCTGACTGCTGTGCAGTCACAGTCTGATAAATTGATAAACAGAGTTTGCAGTAAAGAAGGAGTTTAATGATTGCAGGACAGCTGAGTGAGGAGATGCGAGCACCCTCAAATCTGTCTTTCCAGAGAGTACTTGGTTGGGGTGAAGGGATTGTAGAGGACCACGGGCTGGATAAATGGGCTCACTGACTGGTTTGGGTTAGGGGGATTAAATCAGCAGGATGTGGAAACTTCGCCCTTTAGTGAGTCAGCTTCTCCTGGAGCCCTTCGGAGGAGCTGATGTCAGTAGTTTCACTGGTATGTAGGATCTGAAGGAATACCTCAGAGAGAAAACTTAACATTTCACAATGCTCAAGTTGTTATCTATGAGTAGTTAAGTTTAACTGTAATCTTGTGACAGGATATAAATGATTGTGGGACTGTACCTAATAAACAATTATGAGGAAGCAGGACAGATAGCAAGTTAACTTAATGTTTAAGGCTGGATGTGTTGGAAGCTTATTTTTATTTCATCCCCTCCCTCCTTTCCCAAATAATTTTATAAAGTTTATAGGGGTGGTTTATGTATATATGTATAAATAACTTCTAATATTTTATCAGTTAATAAAAGCTCACATTTTCTAGACATTTTTGTTGATTAAGCTAATAAGATGGCTTTTACCAATGGATCTTGAAATGTGGTATGCTAAATGAATTTCTGTTTTCAAAAAGAATTGTGCATGATCAATAATTCACTAAAACAGTAGGCAAGTAAACTATATCACTAAGACAGTAGGAAAGTAAACTATATTTTTAAATTTACTAGTGGTGCAATCTTGTGCAAGTCACCTGACACTTTATGCCTTAATTTCTAAAAGAAAAAAGAGAACTTCCTAAATTACAGAGTTGGGTTCAAATATGAATGAGAAATATAAATATGAAGGTATTGGAAATATTAGAAATAGGAATATGAAGGTATCTGCTATAGTGTTAGTGACTGACATGTACTTAACTATCATTGACAAAATTATTATTCTTTTCTTTTTTGAAATAATGGAGACATAGTAGAGAAGATTTTGTTAATTTCAGGTGTTTTAACTCTTTATTCAGTAAGTTCTTTGTAAAAATTTATAGGAAGAACTGAAGGGATATAAAGGGTTCATAATAAACACAGCAGATGATTTCTGATCCTTAAATCCAGAAACTGGGCCCTAGTCTATTTTACTTTCTTATTTCTAGCAAACTACCTAGAAAAAGTTGGAGAACGGCACTATTTTGCTTATTGATCTCAGCTTCAAAAATTTCAAAATGTAGTTTTTCATTAGTAGTAGTAATTCAAGCTAGAACATATAATATATTCAACATTACACTAAGTGATTTACTTTTATATAAGTTATTTCATTTAACCTTAAGAATACTTTGTGGATATATTTATATTTATTTTTACAGATTAATAGATTGTTATTAGCAGAGGTTGGGTAACTTGCCGAACTCTGATACATTGCTAAGGAGTGATTGACCTATAATTGAGCCAGGTTTCTTCTAAATACTATGCTCCACTGTAAATACATGAGATTACAGGTTAAAGTTTGAGAATTACTTCTAAGTAAGAAATAGCTCACTCAATTTTAATATCGATTCTGGTAAAATTCTTTATAAAGGGTTTAGCATTCTTTATAATGTTTGGGGTTGGGTCAGGGAGAATATAATGAAAAGAGAACAGAGCAGATAAGAAACATTTTGCACATCTGACTTCCAAACTGATCCTCTAAATAGATTTTTTTATGCTATCTCATCAAATTGAAACTTATTGATGGATATAGAAACAGAAAATATTGTATTAAAAATATTGAGATAGATTGAGGAGAAAGAAGATTTTTTTCAATAGAATCAAACTATATTATTTAAGGTATATTTCTCTGTGAATCTTGAAAGTAGGGAAAGAAATATGTCAGCAAAAATACTAGAAGTAATTTATTATTTGATTGTCACAAAAACATTGATTGATTAATATGCAGCAATCACTAATCTAGGATGCTCTTGCTCTGACTTATATTCCTTTCCCAAATATTCCAAACCATGACCTTGTATTAATAAAAGAAGACATTAAAGTAGTATATTGATAGTTTACAAGCACTTAGAATTTATATTTTGAAATTTTGTGGTGATCTGATGAGTGACCTTGAGTCTCAAAATTAGAGAAGTTTCTAATAATTCTGGATTAAATAAAATGTGAAGGGAGTTAATCTTGAAACAAAAGGAAAAGAACTCATCCATACAAGGAAACGACTTTGTGATTAACACCTGACTTTTCATCAGAAACAATGATAGTCAGAACACAATGGGATAGCACATCCAAAGTGCTGAAAGAAAGAATAAGTGTCTTGTTCTGTTTATGTTACCAAAGTTGTAATGTGCGTAGGATTTATATTTAAAGGGGAAAAACTTTAAGAGGAATTAGACATAGTCAATGGAAAGTATATGACCAATAATATGCTCTAGACCTGGCTTTGTTAGATATAATGCGTTTAACTTTGGATAATTCAGGAATCCTTTGCAAATCTTTGTTTCTTTGCCTCCAATATAACTGGGCTGGAGTCAACACTAAAAAGCTTGAACTCTCAATATTGTGTATATCTGTTATTTCAAGTTATCTTTGCCTCTGATATAACTGGGCTGGAGTCAACACTAAAAGCTTGGACTCCAAATATAGTGTATATCTGTTATTTCAAGTTAGTATATTTTATGTTTCCTTCTTGATGGAAGCTTGTCTTATTTTGTTCTCTACAGTCTGTATTTTTTTCTTTTCATAGTTCTGCAGCATTTGTTTTCCAAATATAAAAATAATTCTTTTGTTCTGTGTGAAAATATGCATCCTTTTATTTCAGCTGCCAGACAGATGTTTTATTTCAAGTGGGAGACTATGATTTTTCTCTATAGATGATGGGTGGGGTTTTGTTGTTGTTGTTGCCATTTGTTTGTTTGTCTAACTTTACTAGTAGGTAGATTATTTGAATGACTGATCTGATTAACCATCATTCCTTCTAAATCTGTCTCCTTTCCTTCAGGTCTCTCATCTGAACACATTAGAAATTCTCAATACAGTTGGTATTGTGCCCAGCTAAATCCATCTGATTTTTGTTTTTAAAAATGGCAAGTTGATGTAACATTTCATCATACTATATAAAAGAGAAAAATCAGAACAAAATGTAATTGACAGTTTTCTGAGTTTCTTTTAGTCTTAAGTTTTGAAATTGTTTTTGTCTATTTTTATTTAGGGTCTCACTCTGTCACCCAGGGTGGAGTGCAGTGGTGCAATTATGGTTCACTGTACTCTTGATCTCCTGGGCTCAAGCAGTCCTCTCAACTCAGCCCCCAAGTAGCTAGAACTACAGGTGTGTGCCATCACACCCAGCTTTATTTTTTATTAAAGAAAAACAATTGTAGACCTTAGCTTTCATTATGTTGCTCTGGCTGGTCTTGAACTTCCAACCTCAAGTGATCCTCCCACCTTTGCCTCCCAAAGTGCTGGGATTAAAAGTGTGAACCACCTCACAAAACTGTTTTTTTAAATTATCATTAGAATACTTGATAAAATAAAATAAAATAAACATCTGAAAATGATGCTGACATAGTTGGGTGCTGGCTTTAAAAAGTCCATTATGTCCGTTTTCTAAGGTGGCACTTAAACACATGCACACACGTACGGACTGGGTGGCTTAAACAACAGATATGTATTTTCTCACAGTTCTAGAGGCTGTAAATCCAAGGTCAAAGTGCTCCTCTGAGGACCATGATGGAAGGATCTGTTTTAGGCCTCTCTTCTTGGCTTGTAGGTGTCTGGCTTCATGGAGTTGTACTTCTGTGCATGCATGTAGCTGACTTTTACCCCTTTCCAAATTTTATTTTATATGGACTTCATTTTTGTTGGATTGGAACCCACCCTGAGGGCCTCATTTTAACTGAATTCTTATTTAAAACATCCAAATATGGTTACTTTCAGAAATACTAGGCTTTAGAATTTCACCATATGAATTTGGAGAGAAGGGAGCACAGTTCAGCCCATAACTAACACACGGTAAGTAACTATTGACCAAGTTACTCATGTTACTCAAGAGAGATACTTCACTTTGTTAACACAAAGCAATTTTTTTCCTCAGTAGGTGTAAGAGTGTGTCAAACAGAAGTAGCATTTTAACATATAAGATACGTAGCTGAGCTCTAAATATAGGAGACAGTATGATAATTTTTACATTTCAAATTCTCTGCCTGCATTAGAATATTTTTGCAGAATGTGTAAAACAATCTAATGAATTGATTGGAATGTGTGGGAACAAGAAATATGGTTGTGGTTTTTACATAAAGCTTTTATATAGTTCCCTTAAAAATATAATTCTCATTTACCGATTTCCCTAAGGCAATGGGTATATTTTGTTTTATTATTTTTGATCCCTTGATTTTTCTGACTATGGTTCACAAAAAAACCATAAGATAAAGTACCATCCTGTACCTTATTTTCATGCGACAGTTTTTTTCTGCTAAATTAATAGTTTGTATATTATTTTGTATATATTTGGTATAATTCTGTTAATATTTTATATATTTTTCATATTTGTATATGAGATGCAGATGCCTTAGACAACATGAAAATATCTTTGAACATCCCTATTTTACCAAGGAAGAAAGATAAGCAAAGCACATGATTTAATAGATTTTAGAATTAACTGGTAAGTTACATGAGTTTCAATTTCCCAGAACTCTAATATATATCCCTGCATTCTTACCATGAAATAGACAGAAAACACCATTTTGTTGCATATTGTTACATTTATTTATATTGTACACATAATCTCAAAGTTTATATTTTGCCACCATTTATGCATGAACTTTTCATGACAAATATTCCTAAGTATTCCCATTATAGGTATATGTTTCCCAGAAGAGTGGTTTCAGGAAGTCGTACTATTATCCAACTGTCAATTTACTTATTTATTTATTTTATTTATTTTTTCTGTTTATTTTTAAGGCTAAGTGCGAGTGGAAAAGAAAACAAGAAATCTGTAACTGGTTGTGATTAATTAGTTTTGAACACCACTACATTTGGACCAGCCTGCTAATTTATTTTTCATCTATACTTACCTCATCAGCACTCCCTAATTCTTGCTTATCTTAAGCAATTGAAATTTTCACTCAAGCTTTAACCTAGTTAGAAATATATTTTTCTAAATTTCAAACTCCATACTGTTAAGGTCATACCTTTCTGAAATGTAGTAATATTTTCACTACTGTTTAAATCCAAACATTTCTAACTCTGTGTTGCAGATATGGATATGAAGAGGCCTACTGCTACAAGTTTATATAGGCTGGCTATTTTGCACTTTAGTGACTGATTACTGTTTCTTTAGGATTGGACATATTTGTCTTTTTCTATAGTTACCATTCATTGAATTGTTAAATGTGCGGTCAATATTGTATATGACCTATTCAGATATGTGTGATGTGCACGTGCACAGGGATCTTTGTCCTTTGTGATTAGTATAACTGTGCATACTCATCTTTTTGTGAGTCTCTTGGTCATTCAAACTCAGCTACTCATTCTGTACTTTATCTTCATGCAACAGTTTTTTTTCTGCTAAATTAATATTTTGTATATTTTTATTTTGTATATATTTGGCATACTTCTGTTAATATTTTATATATTTTGTATATTTTCATATGAGATACAGATGCTTTAGACAACATGAAAATATCTTTGAACATCCCTATTTTACCAAGGAAGAAAGATAAGCAAAGCACATGATTAATAGATTTTAGAATTAACTGGTAAGTTACACAAGTTTCAGTTTCCCAGAACTCTAATATATATCCCTGCATTCTTATCGTGAAATATACAGTAACAAGGAATGAAATTAATGTATTAAAGTATCTTAATCTATCCAATTAAATGGCATTTTGAAAAGGACTTTAATGCTCTTTTGACATTGAAATAAAGTGAGTTTATCTTGAGATTCCATAAGATAATGAAGAGCTGGTAATTACATCTTTACATTTTATTGCTCTTTAAATTGCAGAATCTTCATTATTTCTGCAAGAGGTCACAAGCATGTTCATCTTAACTTGACTATTATACCAATAAGGCTTTATTAATACATCTGTAGGAGTAGCCAAATCATTCATTCCATGACTAGGCAATTAAGTAATCCTGTTAAGCTAAGGAAGTAATGACTCAAATGTGTTGGGTAAAACTGTAAGACACAATGTCAGCAAGGTGAAGTAACTTCTCTTTAGCACTTTGCCTAAATAGCGATTTTTTTTAAAGAGACATATGCAAAAAAACATGAATGTATCATGAATTAATTTGTGCATGGTTTCCCTATAAAATAGTCACAGTAGCAACCACAATTATGGTAAATTAAAAGTTGTAAAACTAAATGTTTTTAGATCAGTAGTTTTCTCTTTAATGCTGTTTTCAATTTAATGCTGGCCTATTTTTCTGGGCTTCCATACAGACTTTATAATTAGTTGGATACAGTGGTTGTATGATTAATAAAATATAGACTGTGGTGCTGCCACGTTTGCATTTGAATCCTGCCTCAGCCACCCAATATGGCATGAGTGATGTCAAGTCAGAACCTGGGTTTTCTCATACAGAAAAATAGTCATAGAAACATCAATCTCATAATGTTTTGTGTTGGTTAAATAAGAAAGTTATGTAAAACTGTCAAAGCACAATAGCTACACATAACAGGCATTCAAGTATTAGTGCCTATATTCTGATCTCTGTTGCCCTCACTTTTCTATTCCCCCAAATGATAACAGAAGCTACATTTAAAATCACTATTCCACTCTATAATTTCTGTTGTGGAAAAATAGAGAAATCTGTATTTTCTTAAGTAGTAACTTTTATCTGCATATCTTCTTGAGTCTCTAGAGTTATATAATTTTCATATATACAATTAATTTGACCTCCGGTCTCTACAGATAGTTTATCAACACACTGCTACACATAGACCCAGGTCTTTGATTTCCACAATGTGTGTGTCTGCATGTGTATTTATTAATATGCTTTATTTTCTGGCTGTTGAGTTGATGGGAGAAAAGTGAAGAAATCATAAGTAAAATTTTTACTCCACGATAAGGTGCTGATTTTTCTTTTAAGGAGTATACCAATATAACTATTTAAACTTGGAACTATTAAGCTATCTTTTTTCTCTTTTTTGTAAGTATCTCAAGCTGAAATGACGGTCAGCAGGATGAGGCACATGCCAGTATATGCTGCCAATTTGAGATAGTTCATATCCCAGGACTTTTTTAGAATTGTCTATATGCCAGTCCTGAGAAAATTTCAGTTACTTGCAGAGTTTTCCTTTGTGCAGAAGTGAACTCAGTTCAGATATTTTGACTTCACTACTAAAAGTGTGTAAGTCAATTTTCTATAACTGGAGACAACTGACTCAACTTTTAAAATAATTCTAGGTGTCTCTAGGATTACTGTATATTAACGCAAAAAGGGTTATAACCACATACTACAATAACTACAATAATTAAAATAACATAAAATTACAAACAAATTCATGGCACTCAGATTTAGTAGGTATGTATGGCCCTTACACATTTATTTATCCTAATAATTTGTTCTGATGGCAAAAACGTACCCAAGTAGGAAGAATAATGTTAGAAGGCATGGAGTAACCTTGCATTTTTCATTATAATTTCATATATAATTTCATTTTTCATATATAATTTTGTTTTTAATGCATAGTTACCATGCATTAAAAACCAACCTTCTTTTTAGCCTCTTTAAATAAACACAGTTAACCCAATGAAGATGGCAGAGATTTTCAGGGATCACCTTATCAAGTTGCCCATTTCTAAGAGTATTTGGAAGCAGATATTACTAAAAACAGTAGTTAGGGTGCCATAATTGCCTTGAGGTAATATTGACTATAAGTATCTTCAGTGTCCAGAAGTTTTCCTGAAAAATAACTTCAAATATAAACTTCACGTGATAATTTAGTTTTTAAAATTACAATAGTTTATTTTTGTTTCGTTGTTTTCGAAAATGGTTGCGATCAAGGTGACACATGCATACATGATCAGAGAGGCAGTTAATTAGGACGATAGATGCCTGAATCAAGATTTGCTGTTCTGTTTGTGTTTCATATGTTGTAAAAATAATATATTCACAGCAAAGTTTTTGATGGTTTGGCTGTCAACGCTATGGATGTTATTACTGTCCCTCAGGCTTTGCTGATGAGTCTACATGTATCAGGTTGTCTCTTTCCTCTACTTATCTTCCGTCATTGCCACTCTAATAGGATTGAAGTAATTGTAAATCTCTCCCATTGAGTTATTTTTTCAAGTTTTGAAATTTTTAGTGTATAAATTAAGTTTTGATAACCTACATTTTAGTTTATTTACTTATTTTCATGGTACATATTTAAGGCATAAATATATGCCGTGAAATTATTACTACAATCAAGCCAATTAACATATCCATCACCTTTCATAGCTTTATTTTTATGTGATTGGCAAGAGCACCTAAAAAATAAACTTTTAGAAAATTTTCAGTACAGAATACAATATTATTAACTATTGGTATCATACTATAGGTTAGATACAACTTACTCATCCTACATGACTGCCAGTTTGTACCCTTTGATCTGCTTTTTTTCGTTTCCTCTTAATCCTTATCCCTGATGACCACCATTCTACTGTTTCTGTATACTTGGCTTGTTTTTAGATAGCACATAGAAGTGAGATCATGAAGCATTTTTCTTTCCATGTCTGGTTTTATTTTACTTAGCATAATGCCATCCAGGTTCATCCATATCATCAAAAATGGCAATTTTAATCTTTTTTTAAGATTGAATACTATATACATAATATTTATATTATTATTACAGAGTTTATAAGATTATAATATGATATATAACTATATATCATAATTTGTTTATCCAATTGTATTCATAGCCTGACTATTGTGAAATATACTGCAATAAACATGAGAATACAGATATATCTTTCATACACTGATTTCAGTTCCTTTGGGTGTATACCCAGCAGGGGGATTGTGGAGTCATACAGTAACTATTTTAAATTTTTGAGGAACCCTCATACCGTTTCCCAAAATGGATGTATCAGTTTACATTCCCACCAGCAGTGAACATGGGTTTCCTTTTTCCACACCCTCATCACACTTCTCTCTTTTTTATATAATAACCATCCTAACAGTTGTGAAGTGATATATTTGTTTTGATAAACATTTTTCTGATTAATGATGTTGAGCACCTTTTCATACACTTGTTGCCCTTCGTATGTCTTTTAAATAACGTCTATTCAGATACTTTGGCTATTTATCAGTCGGATTGTTTTTTGACATTGAGTTGTGTGAGATTTTTATTTCACATGTCAACCCCTATCTGACATATGGTTTGTAAATATTCTCTCCCATTCTGCAGGCTGTCTTTTCATTTTGTTGAGTGTTTGCTGTGCAGAAGCTTTTTATGCACTGCATTTTGATGCAGTCTCACTTGTTTATTTTTGCTTTTGTTGCCTGAGCTTTTGGTGTGATAGCCAAAAAACCATTGTCAAGGCCCATATCAAGGAGTTGTTTTCTCTGTGTTTTCTTCTGTTAATTTTATACTTGCAGGTCTTACAGGTAGGCCTTTAATCCACCTTGAGTTGGTTTTGTGTACAGTCTAAGATAAGGGTCCAGTTTTATTCTTTTATATGTAGATAACCAGACTCTCACTGTTGCTTCTTCACAGGAACCATTCTCTGCCCCAATTTTGGCCAAGTACTTTGTACACCACCTTCAAGTCTAAGTGCAACAGAAAATGCACCTTTCTCAGAAAAGACATTTATTGTTCACTCATAATTCGGTCTTTAATAGACATATCCAATAGAATATACAGTTTGCAAGATTAAAAACAAGGTTTATATTGCTTCATAAGGAGCAAGCACATTTTTGAAGCACAGGGTAACTCTTGACAATGAAACCTGCAACTCATTATGATTTTTAAGTTGTGTGACGTGGATACCCAGCATTTTCATGATGAGGCTGTGCCTTCTTACATTTTCAGTGATGAAGAAGACATGCCAACAGAGGGTTAGTTCCAGATAAAATGAAATGTTCCAAACAGTATATATTGTTTATTTGAATCATCTGTGGGGGAAGGAAAGACAATTTTCCAAAGGACATTCCTCCTAAATTCTGTCTTAAAGTTGTTTGTAAGTAGAAGATTGAGTTTATATTACATTACAAGACCATAATGTCTTTATTAAATTCACTGTTCAATCTTTAATCAAATAAGTAAATGCATAATTTATTTCCAAGTTTGAAGCACACATTCTCTTCAGCTGAAATGCCAATTCTAGAGGAAAACATATCCTTTTATATATGAAACTGAAGGCCATTTTTACTTTTTATTATTCTTGTAGCATTTAAAGACCAAAAGCCTGTCTTATATCTAGTTGCATGTTTTCAGGAAATATGCTTTTTGAAACTATTCTCATGAATATGAAATTAACCTCAATAAATAATTTATTTTTGAACTCTTATTTCTTGCTAATTAAATATCTTTGGCCAAAACACTTTTAATCCTCCTATTTGTTCTTTGAGAAATTTTGACAATAAATTCAAAACTTTTAATGGAGAATATTTAAAAGATCTTCTTAGAATAAAAAAAATTTACTTTTATTCTTCATCAAAGTTGTGTATCCCTATATTTCTAATGTTTAGGACATAAACAATTAGGTGTGATTATGACCACTAAATAACTAAGAACAATATACATTTTTAGATTTCAGGCTTTAAAAGTAAAACACTTGTTAGAATTTTATGGTTAAATCATGTTCTTTGTACCATGAAAGAAAAGAAAATCATCGTGTTATATATCAAAATATAATAATGAGGTATTATCTCTCTCAGAGATCTCTGAACAACATCATAAAACCTGGACATGTTTCTTTTCAGTAATATTTGAGTGATGAAGGCATCAAAAACTTGGAACAAAATAAGATTAAAGCAGAATAATAGCTTAAAAATTAGGTCTAAATTCTAGTTCTCTTCCTTGTGGCAAAACTTTGGTCAAGTAAGTAACCTCTGATTTCTCATTTTCTTCATCTATAAAGACAGAAAAATTCAATTTATCCTACTTTGCCAAACTCTGTGAGAAAGCTGCATAACCTTGAAATTTTGTGGTGGCATAGAATTTTTTAAGCATCTAGATTATTAAAAATTCATTTAAAAATTAGCTGTTTTTTGAAGTACAAATTCTAATAAATTCTATAACTTTGAAAAAATAATTTTTCAAGTTTGGAAAACTTCAGTCTATGTGGCTAAATCAGAGGGCAATACAGCATGTATACACCAATATATATCAAATTTTTCTTGTAACATTTTAGAGATTCTTAAGTTTTACAGAAGCTTATTCACAAAAAGGGTTGCTACAAATTCAGAAATATATTCTTCAGCCTCTTCCATTAATTGGAAAACATTATATAATCAGAGTCCCACCTGTCCAAAGTACATAATAAAATATAGCATCCTGAAATAAGTATTTGTTATTTTTATTGCTTATGTTGTGAAATCGAAGCTTATTGCAAAGTAAATCAAATAAATTATTCTCTTCTGTGTTTATAAAAGTGAGATTTCAGACCCAATTTTAGATAATTTGCCATCATCATGGAAATGGAAAACGTTGTTCAGTCAGTTATTTGTTCTTTCTTTCCCTTCTCCTGGGGGTCCAGTAAATGATTATTGAAAAAGTGCTTATCAAAAAACTATTTTGAGCAACATAATTTAGAAGCAATATTATTAAGACACAAGCATTTTTAAGAGAGTTAAGAAATATGCATAGAAATGATCAATAAAATCAAAATGTGTGAAATAGCACACAATAGTATACTTGATTGTTATGGGGTTGCAAAGTTAAAGTATTCTAAGGTGAGTGTGAAGTTCTGGAAAGTACTTTTTGGCCATTGACGAGGACTTTGTTTCAATGAAGGAAGCAAGGAGGGAGTGTTGAGGCAGGGACACTGGGCATCATGTTGAACAAATAGTAAAGACCAAAGACACATTCTGGAAAACGGATGGCCTCTTGAGAGAAAAATTATGTTTGTGCTACCAGCTTGACTTATTACTCTTATATAAGCAACTTCTAAATAAATGAAACCAAATTTGATTATGTTAGGGATTGCCTGGACAGAGACTTGGATTTTGGAGAAATTCAGGGCATAATTTTCTTGGATTCAAATCATGTAGATCATTGATTCTCAAAGAGTGGTCTTTGATCCAACAACATCGGTGTTACATTGAGACGTCAATTCTTGGACCCCCAGATCTGTTGAATCAGAAACTCAGGAAATCTCAGCAGTCTCTTTTGCAGCACGTCCCCTGGGTGACTCCATTGCACAGTGGAGTTTGAAAACCACTGCTGTGGACAAACAACCGAAGTCCCTCTAAGGCCGTCTGGCACTAGCTGTGGCAGCCCGTTAAGTGTGGCTCCTGCAGGACCATCCCTTGTTCACTCTGTCTATTAAAGTTTAGTGGCAGATGGAAAGATAACAAATGATAGGGTACAATTTTGTATCTAAACCATAATCTGCGAAATAATCTATTTTCAATCTTCTAACTAGAAGGTACTTCACTTGAATTTAAGCTATTCTAAATAACAACATTTTTCTGAATTAAGAAGACATAGAGTCAAAGGACGAGGCAATCAATTACTAATTAGTGGTTAGTTAACAAGAAATAAATAAAACTATTATCAGAATGTCATTTACGTAGGCAAAGCATAGCCAGGTAGGTAGATCATATTAGAAGGATTATAAGATGAATAACTACAAATCTATTCTGTAACACTAGAAATTATAAAAATGACAAAAATTTAATTATCAAATGAACAAATATTGTAAGATTCCTTCACAGTGGTTTATCTTCATTATTGGAAGAGTGCTTTAGTACAAATTTTCTAGGCTCAGTTTGGCAGAATTTATCAAGAATTTAAAAAATATGACCATTGACACAATAATACGGTTAAACAATCAAGGGAATAGAAATCTAAGCCAAGAACTAAAGAACCAGGAACTGAAAAGGCAAAAGGGACTAAGTGATGGAAAGAGCAAGAGGGAGAGATGTGAGACCTTGCACCAAAGATAAAACTTAAAACTACAACAACGAAAAGTATAGATAGACTCTGTTACCTGAATATGAACATAAAGGAAAAGTAACAGTCAAAATGTTGTCTGGAATAATAGAAATTTTGTAAAAGCAGGAGAGTAAGAAAAGGAACCTCATTTTATAGAATGTGAAGTTTGATTGTGGATCACTCTCTGATACAGAGAGTTCATCAAGCACTGACAAATAATTGTGTGTGTGTGGATAGACTTAAATTCCCACAAATCAGCACCATTTATTTTATGGCCACATGATGCCATAATATATAGACATAAAACCATGAAATCATAAATCAAGAAATAAATTATACATGGAATTGTCAACTTTGTCAAAATAAAACATGCACAGAAAAAATGAAAAGTTAATTCAGCAAAACAATGCATAAGGCTGATTATCTCACACTGGCAGATTCATTGGTAATTACATAATCATAAATATTATTAGTATCATTATTGATTTGCAGCATAGTGTTGAACAGAGCACTCTCTAGAGACGGACTAACTCACATGAACCTTGATGCTGTCACTTTGTGGTGAACTCAAGTAATTTAGCCTCTCAGAACCTCAGTTTTTCCATCTCTAAAATAGTGATAAGGTAATGCCTATCGTTAATCAGGGCTAAATGGACAAATTTTTTATAGGGGTTGGGAAGGTGCTTGGTGTTGTAATTACTCAATAAATAAAATATTCAATAAATTTTTTAAAATAAAAGTATAAAAATTATGTAAGGTTTATAATCATAAAAATACTCTAATCCAAAGATATTTACAACACAACGATGTATTCTTTTAAAAAAATACTAACATGTAGGTTAGCTAATATTTGGTGTCCTGTATATGAACAACAACAACATAAGGCTACATGTGAAAGAACCAAGTGGATGTCCACTTCAATAAGAGTGAGGGGTCAGAGGAAGGTAAGTTTGTGCTTCGTGATAAATAGTGTTGCACGGAGGCAAGTTCAGGGACGTTTCTTAGAGGAAGTAATTTGGGCTTTATGGAAGACTAATTGTAAAGTAAGGTTGATAGCAAATAATAAGGTTGAGAGCAAGGGTATTCAAATGCTGAAACATGATCCATGCAAAGTATGAAAATGTAAAGGGTTGTCCAGGTGGCAGTGTGCAGAGTTGTGGCCATTCGTGATGGCAGATATGGTTTTCTTTGCCATCTCTAGTTGAGTCTAGTACAGCTGATTTTGGCCAGACTATCCAGGAATTTGATGATTCAATTAATGAATCTGGTGTCGGAGTATAAAGATAGAATTAGGCTTTTAGGAAGCCTAACCTGGCAATAGTGTGTGTTATGAGTGACAGGAAAGAGGAATTGCCCTACAGAAGGCCTAAAAGCCCAGAAACTAAAAAGGCAAGGAATAGTGATGGAAGGAGCAAGAGGGAGAGATGTGAGACCTCGCACCAAATATAAAAATTAAAACAACAAAAAAAGTATAGACAGACGCTGTTACATGAAAGCAACAGTGAAAATTTTGTCCGGAATAATAGAAATTTTGAAAAAAAACAGGAGAGTAAGAAAAGGAAACTAATTTTATAGAAAGAATGTTAATTTGATTTTGGATTACTGAAATGACAGCAGGCCATGGAAATGAAAGGAGCTAAGTAGCAGAGGGAATTGGTGATATAAAGTTTTAGATGGAGTGGCTTCCGACTCATCAAATAAAATAATAGTTGAGATTTCAGAGGTAGAAGAAAAGAGAAAATTTGAAGGCAGAAGATTAAAATTAATTACCCAGGGTTAGAAAAAAATCGTAAAAAAGAAGCCAGTAAAGATGGTGGGATAGGGCTCCTGAGTAGTTAAGGTAGGGATGAGGGAGGAGAAAAACCTCCTAATATGGTTATATAACATGAGAATAATATGGAAGGAAGGGGTAATTATTTTACAGAAGAAAGTGAAGGAAAACAGCAATAGGTAATGGTGAGGACCAAATACTGCGAACAGCTTACAGTTTGCTGAAACTGAAGGGACATTGGGATTGACCATTGTGAGGTCATTATGATTGCTAAATATAGTGCATTTGGTGAATACAAAATGTAGAGGGTGAAAGAAGCAATGTATGAATATATTTAAATGCAAGAAAGAATAGATTCAGGCATTTGGTAAATGTAAAATATAGTAGGCACAAAATGCATAGCAGTGCATAGAAACAGATAGATAAGTATTAAATTTTTGTTCAGAGGCACTCAGTTACAAAAGAAATTATGTTTGCTGTTGCAATTATCAGCATAATAGGAGGAAATATTATGCACCCTGTATTTTGAAAGATAGGTGCATTTGAACAGTTGAGAGTAGCTATACTTCAAAGTAGCTATCATGGGAATGTTTCGGGGGTTAAAATCCATTAATTAAGTAAAATTTATCAAAAATTTGTCAAAGTATTGTTGGCATTAACAGACAATTTAATTTTATGAATTATGGCTTGTCTTGTAATTCTATGTACTGCGTCAAATGTAAATTTGGCTAAACAATGTTTCAAATTTTACTGTTAGCAGTTATTCTCTAATGTTAGGTAAACATTTATAATGTTTTCAATTATTTGAGTTTAATTTTGCAAGAGATTTATTGAAAAGTTTAGTGTGTTGTAAATTTCCATATTGCACAATAAGAGGCAGTTTTGAGAGGCTAAAATATGTAGATACATTTACTTTCACAACTTTTTAGACTTAAGTCACATTATGTTTATTCGATGGCAGTAGGAAAATAGTTTGTTGATGCCATGTAAAACATACAGAGATGTGTGTTTATACAGATAGTATTTTTGATAAATTGATGAGCTTTATTTTATTTTTGTCGGGCTATAACATATTTTTAACCTGTCCTCAAAATATAAATAATAACAAGTAAAACGAACTTGTTAACAAGTATAATAATCTTTTTCACAATGGCTGAAAAAAATGGAATTATTTTTGAGATTCATAATGTATGCTTAAAATTTGGAAGAAGATACATACTTTGGGATTAGAATTGGCTAGATATAAAATAGTTGGCAGATATCTAGACAATTATCACTGTCATATATTGGTTTATTTTGTAATTGGGTACAATACATGAATATTGGCTAATTGGGCAAATAAGGTCTTCCACAGATACAAATTTAAACATATTTGTACCAATTTAATAGTTTGTTGGCCTCTTTATAGGTAATTTTGCAAGGCCAAATTCTTTATCAAATTATTTATTTAAAAATGAATAATTTTTATAAATGACTAATATATTTGAATATTTGAAGAGCAATTTCGTCCCTTTATTTATATGTACTAATATATTTTGGTAGCCTCTGTTTAGATCAATTTCATCTACTCTTTATTTATATGTACTCTTTATATATATATACTTTATATATACTCTTTATATATACTTTATTCATATATATTAAATATACTTTAGATATAAACTCTTTTTTTCCCATTATTTGGCTATCACTAGTTACCAATGTTTATTTTTTCAAGTAATTTGATCCTTGATATCAACAATTACGACATTCAATCAACAATGTTGTTGATACAAGCCTTAAGAAAATTACCTGCTCTGATTACTTCTCAGTGAACAGGAGATGATAACATGACCATATAGAAATAGTGTGTGAGAATTAAATCAAAGATTATGTGTGAATCTGTGATCTGTAATTTGTTAGCATAAAATCACTAAAGAGCAAAATCCCATCTGGCTATAATTGGGAGAGATACTCACTAATGGAAGACAGGAAGTAGTATTAATCTGATTTCTACAGGACCAGGGGGCTTTTTATTGGTTGAGCCTAATTTGGAGACTGTTCTATTCCCATCAAATCCCAAGGATTTGGGGCCATAGAACTCCAGTCACTGCCATGAAATTCTGAAAATCATTGAATAGCAACTCTCAGTGTACATGAAGCAGAAGTCCCATTGCCAGGTAATAGAGGTCTTTGGCTTGTGCCTATGAGCTTTCATTGGAGAGGAGAGAATAGTGTCAATATAAATGCAAATGGGAACAGCAGAAGCACAAGTTATAAAACTTAATTAAAAAGAAACTCTGCCGCTGGGCGCGGTGGCTCACGCTTGTAATCCCAGCACTTTGGGAGGCCGAGGAGGGCGGATCACGAGGTCAGGATATCCAGACCATGGTGAAACCCCGTCTCTACTAAAAATACAAAAAATTAGCCGGGCGTGGTGGCGGCGCCTGTAGTCCCAGCTACTCGGAGAGGCTGAGGCAGGAGAATGGCGTGAACCCGGAAGGCGGAGCTTGCAGTGAGCCGAGATCGCGCCACTGCACTCCAGCCTGGGCGACAGAGCGAGACTCCGTCTCAGAAAAAAAAAAAAAAAAGAAAAGAAACTCTGCCAAAAATTTACATGTGACTATGCATATACCATGACCCAGAAACTCAATAAAAATGTGTACATGTGTTTAAAAAACCGTACTGAAATGTTTGTGTTAGCAGTATTCAAAATAGCCACACACTGGAGATCACTCAAATGCCCAGAAAATGTAGAAGAGATAAATTAATTATTGCACATTCATGCAGTGTAATACTATTAAGCAATAAGATTGAAGTACAACCGTGGGCTGTAGTTAAATGACTCTCCAAAATACAGTGTTGAGTGAAGAAATCTAGACACAGAAGATACATACTGTTTAATTCCACTTATACAAAGTAGAAAGGAGGGAAATTTTTTGTGACTCTTGGAGTGGAAGAGACGAACTTCAGAGACATTAGCAATATTTCTTATCTGATTTGACTATTGGCTACATGGGTATTAACGTATAATACATTCTCCAAATGTATTACATGTTAATAAAAGTTTAAAAATCAATTTTTCATTGTCACAAAGAAAGAATGGTCATTTTCAATAATTCATATTAAAAACCCAAATCTAAGGAAGTTCCATTGTGACACAGAGCATTGTAAGACAAGGAGGATGTAATATACGGAAGAGGAATTAGAAACAAAAAGAAGACTCGGAGGAAATAAAAGGGAGGGAAATCCACTTATGTATGGCACAAACCATGTTTCTTTGCCACACGTCTGTGGAAAGGGTTACTCAATACCATAGAATGGAATAATTAAAGACTCATTATCTATATGGTGTGTTTTATTTTTAGCTGGTTGCCTCTAAAGTTACGTTACCTATCAAGGAAATGGCTTAGTGTTTGCTTCCCATTATGTAGCTTAGGTATTCTCAATTATCCCTCCGTTCTTTATAATGTGTTGTGTTGGATCACTCTTTCATATAGTATCAAAGAATTGCAAAATAATACTTTTGTGCATAGAGTTCTACAATATGACTAAAAGCAACCATTTCAGGAAAACATGCTAATTAACAGATCAAACACTTAACGAAAGGAATTCTCGCCTGGCCTTACTCTGTCTCACAAATGTGCCTGGCAACGTAAGACACTTGATAGGTTCTGATACGACTAGAGCACAGATCACAAGAAAGGTCCAAACATACACCAAACACATAGCTGAAAAGTAAAGTTGAAAAAAAATTCATGGTCTGTGCTTGGTAGAATGGATTATCTCAACCTACTACTACTTGTCGGAAATATCTAACTTAAAGTCAAATAGCTAATTGTAGACATAAAAAAGTTGCGTCTCCATATTTGGTTTTCAGTTGATTCAATGGAGAATAATTTTAGTTTTGAATCCATAAAGTTGAAAACTCTTCCTTTTTGAAAATGCTTAAAAAGGTTTTTCTGCCACAAGCAACTCTTTCTACATGCCATATTTTATAATAGAGCCATTATTTGAGTTTACTTAAAATATAAGGATATGAATTTAGCTAAATAAATGAGTAGGGGTATGCTAGTTGCAATTTAACTAGGATGGATCAATGTTCATGATAAGGAAATTTGAAAAGCGTGAACTGCCATATTGATACATACACATCAGCATATACTTTGTACTCAAAGATCCAGAAAAGGTAGAGTGACAAAGATAAATTGCACTGTACATTATTTTCTGCTATTGATTATTTTCACTATTTACAACTTGTGGTATTTTGGGTTACAATGAGACATTCTTGTATACCACATGAACAATTTTGAAAACAATGAGTAAATTATTATAGCTTTAACATTTTCTCATTGAACTTGTCAATTTAGAGACACTATCCTGAAACCATCTCTATGGAAAGATGTTATAATGTAGAGGAAGTTAAATTAGCAAGAAGTAATACAACGTTAGTTCAAATATGTCCCAATTTTTCAAAATAATGATATATTACACATAAAAACAGTTTGTAAAGCTATATCTGAAAAAATCAGCAATAGTAGTTTTCTGTAGATATTAAATTTTACCGTCATAAATATGGTGTCGAGAATTATAGTTCAGAGTAACTTGAATTAGAATCATGGTGCCTCCGCTTAAAAACTGGTTGGCTTTTGTTAAACATTTCACTTCTTTGTTTTTCTGTTTTTTCATAAGTCTAGTGAATATAATAATGGGCTCTCCTTTTACAGGGCTTTGTAGAGCAGTCAATAATTTTTAAAAAGTACTCACAATGCCAAAATTATTCAATAGGGTTTAGTTATTATTTTACTAATATTTTATGTCAGCTAGTATTTCAAACTTCAAGATCTTTCATTTTTAATTTAATATGCAATTGATGGTGTTCAACAAAATTTTACCTATGTTTTACAAAAACAAAATATTTTCTAAATGCTTCACAATTTTAAAATAAAGCAAAATATTTAAAAAATTGATTAAAGGAACTGAAACAAAAAAGTAAAAAGCTGTCTGAAAATTTTAAAATTACTGTAGTTATATATTTTTAATATGCAGTATTTGGTATTCAGCTTATTAACTGATATCCGTCCTGAAGAGTTAATAATTGATCTGAACTCTCAACAGTAGTAAAACTGCACTGTTGTGGTGAAGACACATGCAAGTTTCATGAAAATTTTACCAACCAAGTGAATGACTTTACAGAATAAATAGACACAGTGATTTATACCAGTAATCTCTTTAAAGTGAGGTGTTGCTACAAAACTATGCCATTTTCTTGGCAAGCTCACATCTTGTTATTGAGTATCACTGGAATGGAGCAGAGCACATGTAGGATGGAGCGGGAGTAAGTGCTTGTGCATTTTTGCTTCCTCACTGGCTCCTCTCCCTCCACCGTGAGATCATACCTGGGTTAGTGTGCTAAAGAATGAGAGATTAGAACACAGGTGAATACTTTCAGCTGAGGGCAAACTATGTCAACCAATGTCTACTTGACCCACCAGCTGAAAACCGATGCATGTGTAAGATCCACTGCTCCCAGCTCAGATAGGCAGAACCACTTAACTAATCTATAGACATTTGAAAAATAATAAGTGATTGTTTTAAGCCATTAAATTTGGAGGTGGTATGTTATAAAAAGTTATGGCAGTGATAACTAACATGCTCTATCATACTAGGATGGCATGATAAAGATATGTGGGACAGTAACTGTTGAAGCATAAAGGGATGAGTGAAACTTACATTTTTAAAGGAAGGGAATATACACACATATACAGAGAGAGATAATAATAGACTTGCTTATTTAATTGTATACTAATTATCATATCCAAGACAGGCAGGGGAAGTGCTGTACAATGTCTTGAATAGGCAGGAGAGAATAGGATCAGCCCCAGTGGATAGTGTTGAAACCCACAAGAATGGATAAGTTTATCTAGTAAGTGTTTACGTTGGAAAAGTGCTTCCGAGGACAGGTTTTTTTCACACTCTAACCTATCGGGAGCACATGGAAATTCTCTTCTGGCACATAATTTTTAGAGTTGTTAATGGAGATTTAGGACATAACATGCATTAAAATGACTTGTCTACTGGTGTCCAAAATAAGTTGGGTGCTTTGTGTGTTTCTTGTGTCCCTTCAATGTCTATATAAACTTCTTAAGAGCCTCAGCATTGTGAAATTCAGATAATGACCAGTAAAACACAACCTTTATTTCTTCTAAGCCTGAAAGCTACATATTGTTTTAGTTAAATTCTTAATTTCTTCCAAAGTATAAATTTTGTAGAGATAATGTTGATATCCTTTAATCCAGTATTTAGGAAGTATGCCATTTAATTTTATGTAAGTTGCTTAGTTTATTTTCTCACACTGTTTTTTCAAGAAATTCCATTTCCTAAAAAATACCCATGGGAGCCTTGGATAAGGATGAAAATGCTAAATTATATGCATAAAATACAAAATTAAAAATCAGTGACGTTTTTCAAGTTACATAAACTTGTCTTCCATTTGTAGTAGGTGTTTTGTGTTACTATTAGCTGGATGAGTAGTAATACCAGTTGAAGTCCTCACGTTCCACATTTCCAAGTGATACAGGGCAAAGTATTTTGCCATCATGGACTTCAGATTTCATAAAGAAAGTGCTTCCATTTCTCTTATTAAATGAATTCTCTGAACTCCTAAAATGTATAAACTTTATGAGTATGTGGAACATGAGCCTCCCTCTCTGCCTTCTGCTTTCAGAACGATGTCAGTGCTTGAAAACGGAAAACAGTTCAGTGTCTTTAGGGGTTCCTGATCCAACAATTACTTACTCCATTCATCTTCTATAGAAGCATTTCTGATGATGTTTGAATTTTACTTTCAGTCTGAGCCAAATGTATATGGCTTTTTTTTCTGCTTAGTATTCATTGTCACACTTACTCTTGAAATTATAAAAAACTGTTGTGAAGCAAACAGAAGTGAGTAAGTTACCTCAAATCTTTTCATGCATCAGCATCCATGACTGTGGAAGAGGCAGTAGTTTATTTTCGCGTGAAATATGTCAAGTTTCTGTAGTCAAACTATACAAAGCTGGGCTGCACCTAATTGTTGGTATAAATTACATAAGGCATCTAAACAGTGATAATTTAGAAGACTCAAAGCATTGCTATTCACTTAAATCCGAAGAGGATCTGACTGGACACATGTATCTCTGACAAAAAATCCGAGTGCCATGTAGATGTTTATGTTGGCGTTCCTTGATTCTCGGCCAGTAACTTCTCCCCACCACTTCTCTCACTATTTTCTGAAGAATACACTGTTAAGTGCAGGAACAAACATTATTAATAAGATAGGGAATAATAACCATGTATTATAAGATACACATTGATGTTAAAATAAATTAATATTCACACTTCTATGTAGAAAATATTTTTGCAACTATTTTTACCATGTGAAGTATTCAAATATTATTTTGTGCAACAGAAACAAGATGGTTAATACTTTTTATATGATAACATTACAACTAGCTCAAATGTTAGCCAAGCATTTCTATTTTAATATCAGAAATGAATAAACAGATATTTGCCATAATGTAACATCATTTTCTGTATTATGCAAGATCAATGAAGACAAGGGCCCGTGTGTTTTTTCAGCAATATTTTAGAGCTTTAGCATTCACAGTGGTGAAGAAATTGGGCAAAATAATTACACAACCTTATATTTTATTCCTTGTTCTGCCATTTAATTGCTGGAAATAATTATTTAACTATTCAGTTTCCCAAGTTTTCCATTTGTACAAAGGAATTATCTATGTCCTATATTCTATATCTACATCATAGGGTTGTTGTGAGGAATAAAGTAGGATGTTCGTATATCTTGAAAGACAGTGTTAATTATATAGTATGTATTAAATGTTAGGTTTTGATTATTATTATTCACAAAAATTAACTGATGTGACTCTATGTTGAATGCCTACTATGTGTGAGAGATGTGGGTTGCAGTTTATATAAATATTTTAATTAATTATTAAATATTAATATTTGTATTGATATTACACAAGTACTGTAAGACTGTAATATATATTTAAATTTTTTTTATTTTTATTATTTTTAAATTTTTTGTGGGTACATAGTAGGTGTGTATATTCATGGGGTACCTGAGATATTTTGATACAAGCATGCAACGTGAAATATGTACATCATGGAGAATGGGGTATCCATTCCCTAAGCATTTATCCTTTGAGTTACAAACAATCCAGTTACACTCTTTAGGTGAATTTGAAATATACAATTAAGTTATTATTGACTATAGTCACCCTATTGTGCTATCAAGTAGTAGGTCTCATTCATTCTATTTTTTGTACCTATTAACAATCTCCACCCTCCGCCCCCTCCCAAAAACCCACTACCCTTCCCAGCCTCTGGTAACCACCCTTCTACTTTCTATGTCCATGAATTCAACTGTTTTGATTTTTAGATCCCACAAATAATTGAGAACATGCAATGTTTGTCCTTCAGTGCCTGGCTTGTTTCCAGTAACCTAATGATCTCCATTTCCATCCATATTGTTGCAAATAACTGACTCTCATTCTTTTTTATGGCTGCATAGTACTCCATTGTGTATATGAACCACATTTTCTTCATCCATTCTTCTGTTGATGGACACTTAGCTTTCTTCCAAATCTTAGCTATTGTAAACAGTGCTGCAATAAACAAAGGAGTGCAGATATCTCTTTGATTTACTCATTTTTTTCTCTTTGGTATACACTCACCAGTGGGATTGCTGGATCATGTGGTAGCTCAATTTTTAGTTTTTTGAGGAACTGCCAAACTGTTCTCCGTCGTGGGTGGTTGTACAAATTTACATTCCCGTCAACAGTGTACAAATGTTTCCTTTTTTCCACACCCTTCTCAGCATTTGTTACTGCCTGTCTTTTGGATAAAAGCCATTTTAACTGGGGTAAGATAATATCTATTGTAGCTTTGGTTTGCATTTCTCTGGTGATCAGTGATGTTGAACATCTTTTCATAGGCTTGTTTGCTATGCTTAATGTGTTCTTTTAATAATATATTTAAATTTTTAAAGCCCCGATTTTTCAGTAGAAGAAAATAAGTCCCAGGATTCTGTCTTCCATTTCTGATTTCAATCACATCTATGTTTTACCTAATAAATCACTGCTGTTGTCTTCTTCCTAGGATGAATGCAAAAGTTTGGTAACACTTTTGACACTTGACTGTGGCAGTTGTCTGCTAGTCACCCTTCAACCTTGCCAGCAAATCCAATCAGCTTAAGAGCGTTTTAATGTACCTATGCAAGTCCTCAGCATTTCAGATTAGGAAAGAAAGCAGGTCTTGTGACCTTCATAAGTGGTATTTAATGGTTCCTCTGGAAATGATAAAATTAGCTTAATTTAAGCTGCAATTTGATGGAAATGTTTTCCAATTTTAAATTGGACATTCTACTAGCACCCACGATGTGAGGAAGGTTATATGCTGTGCATTTCTAATGCAGTAGAAATGCAGTTGAGTCCAACAAAATCATTTGTCATCAGTAATCAGGAAAAGGTTGCCCTAGACGTTTTACATCCCAATTTTAATTTAACAAGAAAGCTTAAGTGTACAGTAGGATAGAGTATATTTGACTCAGATCTTTTTCCTTAGAAGAAAAGTGCAATATTTTACTTCATTCTGACCTTGAGTCAAAAGCTTTCGAAGTATGTGAAGAATCTGATTCTGAGTGGATTGAGGGTAAGCTGAAATGAAAAAGAAGGAAGAACTGCTTTTAACATAACCAGATGGTAATTTTTACTAGTTGGCAGTGTACTGAAAGCACATTTTCTGAAAGGGAAGTATACATTATAGACTGGCACAATGAAATGTGTAAAACCGCTCCCAAAATAGATTTAAAATATTCTTTAGTTTTAAAGTGAAGTTATGATAAACTTGTGTGGTGTATGTTTCTCTTTAAGGTAAAGATAGTAACAGACTAACTGTACAGTCAGAAGTCCTGTTGAAATTAGAATTGATTTGATGGTATTTAACATTTCACATTATGTTCTAAAAAGCTGAATTGTGCCCCTTACATTGCCAGCTTCAGGATAAATAATAAACTGTGTATAATAATTGAATATTGACTGTTTCCTTGTTCCACTGAGATCCTGGCCAGTCTCACTAACCCACATCCTGGTTTTCCTAACTAAGTTTCTGATGTCAACTGCAGTCATCACAGGGTAGACATTTTGAAGTCTGCATTTAAACAGCTTATTTCATTCCTTTATGCACATTCATAGAGTTGGCATGACGTTATCTGAAAACTATTAAAACTCACTTGTCAAAAGTCTGGAAAACACAGACATTTAATTACTGATTCATAATTAGTTTCGTTTGTCTTATTTTTGGCATGGCCAAGCTGGTTAGACACAATCACTCTGCCTGATCCTTTGCTCACTAATTCGGTTTATCTATGTGCTCCTTGAGAAATAATAGCAGTCTTCAAACCTTTCCAGTAGGGGGATACCTAAATATTCCCATCTGGAAGTGACTGAAACATCGTTACAACACACCACTGCAAGTGGAAGCTGGAACACGCCCACGTTTCCATAAAGGCCACTGTCAAACCTTAATATCACTGAACAGGTCAATGTGTTATTCAGAGATGTACAGTTAGAAGAATAATAGAGTACATTGTTGAGCAGCCACATTTGTGTTAATTAAAAACTCACTGCTTTAAAGGAGTTATTAAACTAATCACTAAGTTGATTTGCCTTTTACTTTAGTTTTTGAAATAACCAGTATGGTTAGAGTAAAGTGCCCATGATGGTAGTTTATTTCCCTTGTTTTTTAACTGTAAAAAACACAGAGTGATATTTATTCTTTGTTTGAGTTTTCAGAGGCAAGCTTGGAAAATGACTGTAACACAGATTCGGATCTCTGGATAAGCCAGTGATTAGCATCTGATAAAAAGAACTGAGAGCATTCGAATACTCAGTACTATGATATAAGCGTAAATATTTAAAATAAATTTGTAGCATAAATTTAAATTTTTATACTATGATCATTAATTGGAATGAACACAAATAGCCGAATAGGATAATAACAATACAAAAACCAGTATTTTTCAGCATGCTGTGTACATGCATATATCTATGAGTACATGTATTCGCATACTTAATTCTTGACAGAAATTTATGAGGAATGGAGAAGTTAACACTAGTGGTTAATCACACAACTGGTGAGTGATAGAAGACCTGAAAATCCAACCCGGAAAATCTGGCTTAGGGATCTATTTCTGATCATTACATAATTCTGCCTTTCTTAGATAATTAGAAGAATTTGGTTTCAATTTAATAGTAGCATATTTTGTATAATGTATTGGTTTATTTTACAAGCATGATATACCCTTGGAACATAAGGGTAATACTCTTTTATTTAAATGGACATCAATTCTACCAAAGCTTTCTAATCCCTATTAGTATCTGCATGTTTCCTTGGAGATCTTTATTCTAATCATATAAAATATACACACATATGTCATTTTTATTTAGATTTATCTAAATAGAATAATGTTGCATATACTCTTCTAAAAATTGTTATTCTTCATGTAATAATGAATGACTGTTCTTATGCATCGGATCTTGACAGTAAATTCTGTCAAACTCTCACTGCCCCACCTAACAAACTTTCCTACTTATTTTATTATCACGGCTCTCACCTGCTTCAGACTTTGGCCAATATCCGTAAGTGAAGACAGAGATGGTAACTTTGCAAAATAAAATACACTTAATGTGAAATTTATTATCTTAATTATTTTAAAGTAGACCATGCATCACTTAAAAGACAGTGATACATTCTGTCCATAGGTTACAAACCTGTAAAGCATGTTACTGTACTGAATATTACAGATAATTGTAAGACAATGTTAAGTATTTGTGTATCTAAACATAGAAAAGGCAATGCATTGATGCATTGTACTGTGACATGATAGCTTCAGTTTCACTAGGCAATAGGAATTTTTCAGCTGCATAACAAACTTATGGCAACAATGACCTGTAAGTGGTCTGTTGTTGACAGAAGCATCATTATGTGGTGTATGGCTATATATAGGTCAGTGATACTAAGTACATTTATATTGTGCAATAATCATAACCGTCCATCTCCAGAGCTCTTTAGTCTTGTGAAACCGAAGCTTTCGACCCATTAGTCAATATATATCTCTGGAAACTACCATTGTTTTTGTCTGTGATTTTGACTATTCTAAGAACCTCATACAAATGAAATCATACAGCATTTGTCTTTTGTTATTGGCTTATTTAATTTAGCATAGTGACCTCCATTTCATCCTATTGTAGAATATCTCAGACTTGTATTCATTTTTAAGGCTGAATAATATTCTTTTGTTTGTGTACACTACATTTTGCTTATCCATTAATCCACTGACAGACACTTGGATTGCTTCCGTTTTAGCTATTTTGAATAATATTGCTGTGAACATGTGTGTACAAATATCTCTTCAAGACCTTGCTTTAAATTTTCTTGGGTATATACCTGGATTGGGGTTGCTGGGTTATATGTACTTATATTTTTAATCTTTACAAGAACTGACATACTGCTTTCTACAGTGGCTGTATCATTTTACATCCTCACCAACAGTGCACAAGTGTTACATTTTCCCACATTCTTGCCAACAGATTTATTTTCTGTTTTTTTACTATAACTATCATAATGGGTATGAGGTGTTATGTTATTGTAGCTTTGATTTGCTAATTGATTAATTATGTTGATTAATGATTAATTATGTTGAGGCTCCTTTTATGTACTTATTGACCATTTCTATTCTTTGGAGAAAAGTTCTTTGCCCATTTTTGAATCAGGCTATTTGTTTTATTTTGTTGATGAGTTTTTAAAATTCCCCATCTACTCTGGATCTCAGTCCCTTGTCAAATATCATTTGCAAATTGTTTTTTTTCATTCTCTGGGTTGCCGTTTTATTCTGATGATAGTATTTTTTGAATACAGTTTTTTAAAAAAGTTTATCAACTACAATTTTTAAATTTTTTTCTTTTCTTGCCTGTGCCTTTGATGTCACATTGCAGAAATTATTGCCAACTCCGATGTTGTGAAGCTTTTGTTCTATTATTTCTTCTCAGAGTTTTATAGTATTTTTTGTATTACATTTAGGTCTTTGATTAATTTTGAGTCAATTTTTCCACATAGTGTTATACAAGGGTCCAACTTCATTATTTTATATGTGATTTTTCAGTTGTTCCACCACCATCCCACCATTTTATTTTTATTTTTTCAAGATTGCTCTTTCTCTCATTGAATGATTTTGGACCCATTGTCAAAAATCATTTCACCATATATGTGAAGATTTATTTCTGGGATCTCGATTTTACTTCATTGGCCTGTAAGTCTGTCTTTATGCCTGTGGCACCCTGTTTTGATTACTGAAGCTTTGTAATTTTGAAACCAGAAAGTGTGAGTTCTCCAGCTTTGTTCTTTTTCAAGATTGTTTTGGCTATTTGGTGTCCCTTGGTTTTTCCATATACATTTTAGAATAGATTATTTCTTTCTATAAAAATTGCTGAAGTTTTGAAAGGCATAGCATTTAATGTTAAGATTGCTTTGGTTAGTGTTAACATCTTAAAAATATTAAGTCTTCCAACACATGGACATGGAATATCTTTCTGTTTATTTAAGTCTTCCATAGTTTTCATTTTACAAGTCTTTCATATCCCTGGCTAAGTTGATAAGTATTTCATTCTTTTTGATGCTATAATCAATGGAATTATTTTTTAAACTTTCTTTTCTGATTGTTCATTGTTAGTAAGTAAAAATGAAACTAATGTTTATGTGTTGCTTTTGTATCCTACTGCTTTCCTAAATTTGTTTCTTAGTTTTAACTATGTGTGTGTGCATGTGAGTGTGTGTGTGATCTTTAGAGTTTTATACCTAAAGTATTATGCTGTGTACAAACAGAGATAATTGTACTTCTTCCTTTCCAATTTGGGTGCCTTTTATGTCTTTTCCTTGCCCGATTTCACTGGTTAGGACTTTCAGTATTTTGTTGAATACAAGTGGCAATGTATGCGTCATTGTCTTGTCTCTGATCTTAGAGGTAAAACTTTCAGTCTTTTAACAGTGAGTGTGATGTTGGCTATTGAATATTTATATATGGATTTTATTATGTTAAGGTAGTTTTCTTCAGTTCCTAGTTCGTTGAGTGTTTTTGATATGAAAGATGTTGAATTTTACCAAATGCATAATTGAGACAATTATGCTTATTTTTTCCCTTCTGTTAATATAGGGTATTACATTGATCAATTTTCGTGTGTTGAACCATGCTTAGATTCCAGGAATAAATCCCACTTGGTCATTCTAATATGCTGCTGAATTTGGTTTGCTAGTATTTTGTGGAGGATTTTTGCGTTGATGTTCATAATAGATATTAGTCTGTTGTGTTTTCTTGTTTTTTGTTTTTTCGCAACTTCTTTATCTGGTTTTGGTAGTATGGTAATGCTGGCCTCACATGAAGTATTCCTCCTCTTTACGTTTTTGGAAACGTTTATGAAGGACTGGCATTATTATAGTTCCTCTTTAAATGTTTAGTATAATTCAGCAGCGAAGCTGCCAGGTCCAGGAATTTTCCTTGTTGCTAGATTTTTTATTACAGATCCATAATCCTAACTAATTATAGATCTATTCAGATTTTCTATTTTTCATGATTTAGTCTTGGTATGTTGCATATTTTTAGGAATTTGTCGGTTTCATCTGGTACATGCAATTGTTGACATATAATTTTTCATAGTACCCTTATAATACTTTTTATTCATGCAGAGTAAGTAATAATGTTCTCACTTTCATTTGTGATTTTGGTGATTTGAGTCTTCTTTATTTTAAGTCAATCTAGCTAAAGGTTTTTCACATTGATTTTTTTTGAAGAATCAACTTTTGATTTCATTGATTTTTCTCTACATTTTAAATTCTCTGCATCTGCTGCCTTTGGGTTTTCTTTGTTCTTCTTTTTCTAGTTGTACAAATGGGTTCTTGATTTAAGATCTGCATTCTGTTTAAATGGAAGCTTTTTAACTATAACTTTTCTCCTTAGCACTTATTTTACTATGTCCCATAATTTTTGTTTTGTTTTTGTTTTTATTCATCTCTAAGTATTTTCTAATTTCTTTTTATGATTTCTGTAATGATCCATTAGTTGTTTAGAGAGTGTTTTTAATTCTCAGAAATTGAAGTTTTCTAGTTCTCCGTTACTGATTTCTAACTTCATCCTCTGGTGGTTGGAGAATATATTTTGTATGATGTTTATATATTAAAATCTGATGATATATAATTTATTATGTCAGTTCTATTTTAACTGAAATGTTATAAACATTACTATTAATATAAATTTAAAATCTTATATTGGATTTTTTATAAATCAAATGTGTAAGACTGATTTTTCTTGGATTTGTTTTATAAAGATACTTCACGTTAATATATATGTTAATTTTAAAAATGTGTTTTCGCTACTCTATTTTTCCATGAAGTATTGCATTATTAAATATTCGTTTTGTTGTTGTTGTTGTTTTGTTTGTTTTTGAGATGGAGTCTTGCTCTGTTGACCAGGCTGGAGTGCAATGGTGCGATCTGGCTCACTGCAACCTTCACCCGTCAGGTTCAAGCAATTCTCCTGCCTCAGCCTCCCGAGTAGCTGGGACTACAGGAGCACGCCACCATGCCTGGCTAATTTTTGTACATTTACTAGAGATGAGGTTTCACCACGTTGGCCAGGCTGGTCTCGAACTCTTGACCTCATGATCCACCTGCCTCAGCCTCCCAAAGTGCTGGGATTACAGGCAAGAGCCATTGCGCATGGCCAAATATTCTTAAAGGGGCTCTATGTTTTAGGAGCATTTAAAATTGATTAACCCAACAGTGTTCTTGCTTCTCAAACACAGCTCAAAAATGACTGTTTTCCAATAATGCCTGGTGGATATTAAGCTACTTTATAATTTACAACAAGAAAAAATAGAAGTTAATAACTTCTTAGGAGTTGCAGGTTTTAAAAGAACACGTTAAAGAAGTATGGAGATTACCAAAGAAAGATTTGTCTCTCAGGTTTGTCCGTTCTCACTTCAGTTTTGCTGGAACCATGTTAATATAAGAATGATATCAATACAAAATAAAATTTGAAGCTGGCCTACAAAATTCACAGAGATATCAGAGGGGCTGCGGACAGAAAAACAGACGAACTGATGAGAAGTTATAGAAGTATGTGATAAGGATGCGTAACACACATTCTGTGATTGGTGGCGGTTTTGCATGTCAGCAATTGCAGGCCTATTTTTGGCGATGTTTCTGCCACACTGTTACTGATCACAGCTAGGAATTTCCTTTTAATTGGCATGTGTCTCTTTTTTCTTCAAATTAATAATTGATTTCTCAAGGTATAAAAAATATCTCAATTGTATTCATTACAGAATTTCTAAACTGGAACTTTTCTTAAAACCACTGTTAAAATCCTTTTAAAAATTAAATAAGCTCATCAATTATGTTTCTAGAAACATACTTAACATTCTCAAGGCATAAAGTATATCTCAACTGTATTTATTACAGAATTACTAAACTTTAACTTTTCTAAAAACTATAATTAAAATCCTTTTAAAAATTAAGCTTATAAGGTATGTTTTTAATACTTTGGTTTATCTCTCAATCACATGATTTCCTGAAAATTCCGCTTAAGGGCTAACAGAATTATAGAGATTAGACTTCATAGGGGATATAATTTGTTTTGGGTCACCTGTCTTTGAGTTTTGTCCACACATTTGTTGGGGACTGGCTCTGGAACAATAAAGGGGAAACTTAGGGATGACTAGGCTTTTGTGAAACGCATTTATAGAGTTGGCCTCTAAAAGTGGCTTATTTTTTGCTCCAGCATAGATTGAGGTGGAGTGCATTAATGCTCAATTTAATGTTGCCAAGGGTTCAATAACAAAATGGTGATTTTTTTTCTAATAAATTACTGAAAGATAGACTAACCTTTTGTAGTCCATTGCTAAAATGGAAATAAGTAATTTAATTGTGAGCTTAAAAAAAAACACTCAGCTAGAATTACCACCATTGGAAGGTAAGGTAAGAGTTGTATTTATGCTTTAAACTAAAAATAGCCAGGTGCGGTGGCTCACGCTTGTAATCCCAGCACTTTGGGAGGCCAAGGCGGGCGGATCACCTGAGGTTGGGAGTTCGAGATCACCCTGACCAACGTGGAGAAACCCTGTCTCTACTAAAAATACAAAATTAGCTGGGTGTGGTGGCCTGTAATCTCAGCTGCTCGGGAGGCTGAGGCAGGAGAATCACTTGAACCCAGGAGGCGGAGGTTGTAGTTAGCCGGAGATCATGCCATTGCACTCTAGCCTGGGCAACAAGAGCAAAACTCCATCTCAAAACAAACAAACAAACAAAAACAAAAAAAAACTAAAAATAAAATATACATTAATCTTTTTGTTCTTTGTCTAGTCCTTGTCTTTTTCATGAAATATTTAATTTTTTGTGTTAACTTTATTCACCTAAGGAATACCCAGGGAGCTGGTAAGACATTATTTATGAGTGTGTCTGTGGGAGTCTTTCCGTAAGAGATTAGTACTTGAATCAGTAAACTGAGTGAAGAAGATCTGCCCTCATAAATGTGAACAGGCATCTTCTAATCCACTGAGGTCCTAAATAGAACAAAAAGGTAGACTACGTGTGAATTTGCTCTAACTGGAAATTCATCCATGATGACTTTAAACATTGGCACTCCTGGTTCTTTGACCTTGAAACTGAGCCCGAATTATATGTAGTACCTGCTTTCCTGGTTCTTACCTTTCAGACATCAGATGGTGGGACTGGTGGGTCTCCCTAGCCTTGTGAGCCAAGTCCCATAATAAATCTCTTCATCTATGTGTGTATGTATGTATCTATTTATTATTGGTCAATTTCTCTAAAGAACCTTGACTAGTACAATAATTATAATAAGGAAAAGATACCAGATGACAGTTGATATGGTTTGGCTGTGTCCCCACCCAAATCTCATTTTGAATTGTAACTCCTACAATTCACATGTGTCATGGGAGGAATCCAGTGAGAGGTAATTGAATTATGGGGTCAGGTCTTTCCCACACTGTTCTTTTGATCGTGAATAAGTCTCACAAGATCTGATGGTTATAAAACACATGTTCCCTGCACAAGCTCTCTCTTTGCCTGTTGCCATCCATGTAAGAAGTGATCTTCTCCTCCTTACCTTCCACCATGATTGTGAGGCCTCCCCAGGCATGTGGAACAGTAAATCTATTAAAATTTTTTTCTTCCCAGTCTCAAGTATGTCTTCATGAGCAGCATGAAAGCAAACTAATATAGTAAATTGGTACCAGTAGAGTGGAGTGTTGCTGAAAAGATACCCCAAAATGTGGAATCAACTTTTGAATTGGGTAACAAGCAGCGGTTGGAAGGGCTCAAAAGTCAGGACAATGTGGGAAAGTTTGGAACTCCCTAGAGACTTGTTGAATGGCTTTGACTAAAATGCTGATAATGATACAGACAATAATATCCAGGTGGGGGAGTTCTGAGATGGAGATGAGGAACTAGACTCGTTTGGAAAAAGGTTACTCTTGTTATGCTTTAGCAAAGAGACTGGTGACATTTTGCCCCATCCTAGAGATTTGTGGAACTTTGAACTTCAGAGAAATGATTTGGAGTATCTGGTGGAAGAAATTTCTAAGCAGCAAAGCATTCAAGAAGTGACAGGTGCTGTTAAAGGAAGTCAGTTTTAAAAGAGACACAGAACATAAAAGTTTGGAAAATTTGCAGCCTGTCAATGAGATAGAAAAGAAAATCCCATTTTCTGAGGAGAAATTCAAGCCAGCTACAAAATTTGCATAAGAAACCGGGAGCTGAATGTTAATCACCAAGACAATGGGGAAAATGTCTCTAGGGCATATGAAAGGTCTTTGTGGTAGCCCTTCCCATCACAGGCCCAGAGGTTTAGGAGAAATAAATGGTTTCATGGGTGGAGCTCAGGGTCCCCCTCTTGTGTGCAGTCTAGGGACTTGGTGCCCTGTATCTCAGTCACACCAGCCATGACTAACAGAGGCCAAGCTCAGCCCATTGCTTCTGAGGGTGGAGCCCCCAATCCTTGGCATCTCCCACATGGTGTTGAGCCTGCAGGTGCACAAAAGTCAAGAGTTGAGGTGGGGGAACCTCCATCTAGATTTCAGAGGATGTATGGAAACATCTGTATGCCCAGGCAGAAGTTCGCTGCATGGGTGGGGCCCTCAGGGAGAACCTCTGCTAGGAAAGTGCAGAAGGGAAATGTGGAGTTGGAGCCCCCACAGTGAGTCCTGGGACACCACCTAGTGGAGCTGTGAGAAGAAGGCCACCATCCTCCAGAACTCAGAATCATAGATCCACTGAAAGCTTGCACCATGCACCTGGAAAAGCCACAGGCACTCAATGGCAGCCTGTGAATGCAGCCAGGTGATGGGCTAAACCCTGCAAAGCCACAGGGGCAGAGCTGCCCAAGACCATGCTAATCCACCTCTTCTATCAGCATGACATGGATGTGAGACATGAAGTCAAAGGAGATCTTTTGGCACTTTAAGTTTTAACTGCCCTGCTGGATTTTGGACCTGCATGGGGCCTTTAGCCACTTTGTTATGGCCAATGTTGTATTTACACAATACCTGTACCCCATTTTATCTAGGAAGTAACTAGCTTGATTTTGATTTTACAACCTCATAGGCAAAAGTGACCTGCCTTGTCTCACATGAAACTTTGGGCTGTGGACTTTTGGGTTAATGCTGAAATGACTTAAGACTTTGGGGGCTGTTGGGAAGGCATGATGGGTTTTGAAATGTGAGGACATGAGATTTGGGAGGGTCCAGGGGTGGAATGGTATGGTTTGGCTGTGTCCCCACCCAAATCTCATCTGAAGTTGGAACTTTCATAATTCCTGTGTGTCATGGGAGGGACCCAGTGGGAAGTATTTGAATCATGGGGGTGGATCTTTCTTGTGCTGTTCTCATAATAGTGAATAAGTCTTATGAGATCTGATGGTTTTAAAAAGAAGTGTTCCCCTGCACAAGCCAGCTCTCTCTTTTTGCCTGCTGCCATGCATGTAAGATATGACTTACTCCTGCTTTCCTTCTGCTGTGAGTGTCAGGCCTCCCCAGCCATGTGGACCTGTAAGTCCACTAAACCTCTTTTTCTTCCCAGTCTCAGGTATGTCTTTATTAGAAGCAAGAAAATGGACTAATAAAGCAGTAAATTAATTTCTAGGACTAGTCCCTTAACTATCTAAGCCCCTTTCAGTTTTTTCAATTCTTCAATTTTCGGTGGAAACTGTACCAGCTTTCTTGTTAACTATACCTTTTCACTTCCTGTAGAGTTTCTTGTCATTAAGCAGTGGTGGTAGGCAGAGAAGGTGTGGCAATGCAGACTTCTGACCTCTTGACTTAATACATTGAACCACCTCATGACAATGAGAAGAAATGACTGGTGGTCATGATATCCAAAAACACACAGGCTTCCAGTGGCCTGTTGATTTACCAGCTATTTTCTTTCTCATATGTTCTTGCTCTTTTTCTCAAACTACTCCCAGTCCCAACCCCTCCACCAAAGTTACATTAGGAGTGTGTATGCTGCTTTGTTTATCAATACTATTTACTTTATTTACAGGTTGCTTTTTTCATTCTATTCCTTTTAAAGCACAGGGCCAGCTGTGGTAATATCTAGAGCACTTTTAAAAAATATATTAAGAATATAAAGAAAAGGACAGCCAAGCACAAAACCAATGCAGGAACCTTCTAAGTATAGGGCTCTGTGGGAACTGTACAGGTTACATGTTCATAAGCATGATCCAATTAACATTAGGGGTTCATGCCAAATTCAGTCTGGAGTTTCATCAGAGCAGCTTTTTCCTGAGATGAGCTTTTTGCTTCATTCATTCAAACTCCACCTTTGAAGGTGCCTTATTTCATTCTTATAATTTCAAAATTTGTCATCACTCTGCAGACTTTTTCAACACTTACACAAAAATTGATATGCTTTGGCTGTGGCCCAACCCAAATGAATTTTAATTCTCATAATCCCATGTCATGGGAGAGACCCAGTGGGAGGTAATTGAATCAGGATGGTGGTTTTCCACCATGCTGTTCTCATGATAGTGAGTGAGTTCTCACAAGATATGACGGTTTTATAAGCATTTGGCCTTTCCCCTTCTGGCACTCATTTTCTCTGTTCACCCTTTGAAGAAGTGGCTTCCACCATGATTGTAAGTTTCCTGAGGCTTCCTCAGCCATGTATAGTTAATGAAACATCTTTTCTTTACAAATTATCCAGTGTCAGGTATTTCCTTATAGCAATGTAAAAATGGACTAATATAGTAAATTGGCACCAGGAGTCGGGTAATGCTATAAGGATACCTGAAAATGTGGAAGCAGCTTTGGAACTGAGTAATAGGCAGAAGTTGGTACAGTTTGGGGTGTTCAGAAGACAGGAAGAGATGAGATAGCTTGGAACTTCCTACAGACTTGTTGAATGGCTTTGTCCAAAATGTTGATAGCAATATGGACAATGAAGTCTAGGCTGAGGTGCTATCAGATGGAAATGAGGAACTTGTTGGGAAATGGAAAGCTTTAGTAAAAAGACTGGTAGCATTTTGTCCCTGCCCTAGAGATCTATGGAACCTTGAACTAGAGAGAGATGATTTCAGGTATCTGGCAGAAGGAATTTCTAAGCATTCAAGAGGTGACAAAGCATAAAAGTTTGGAAAATTTCCAGCCTGACAATGTGATAGACAAGAAAAACATTTTCTGGGGAGAAATTAAAGCCAGCTGCAGAAATTTGCATAAGTAATGAGGAGCTAAATGCTAATCACCAAGAGAGTAGGGAAAATGTCTCCAGGGAAAATGTCAGAGGTCTTCACAGCAGCCCCTCCCATCACAGGCCTGGAAGTCTAGAAGGAAAAAATGGTGTCCAGGGCCGGGTCCAGGACCTTGCTGCTGTGTGCAGTCTCAGGGCTTGGTGCTCTGCATCCCAGCTGTAGCTAAAATGGGCCAATATAAAGCTCAGGCCATTGCTTCAGAGGGCACAAGCCCCAAGCCTTGGCAACTTACATGTGATGTTGGGCCCATGGGTACACATAAGTTAAAAACTGAGGTTTGGGAACCTCTGCCTAGATTTCAGAAGATGTGTGGAAACACCAGAACGTCTAGGCAGAAGTCTGCTGCACGGGTGGAGCTCTCATGGAGAACCTCTGCTAGGGAAGTGCAGAAGGGAAATGTGGGGTTGGAGCCCCCACAGAGAGTCCCTACTGGCGCACTGCCTAGTGGAGCTGTGAGAAGAGGTCTACAATCCTCCAGACCCCAGAATCGTAGATCCACTGATAGCTTGCACTGTGCCCCAGGAAAAGCTGCAGATACTGAAAGCCAGCCCACAAAAGCAGTTGGGAGAGGGGTTGTACTCTGAAAAGCCTCACGGGCAGAGTTTCCAAGGCTGTGGGAGCCCACTTCTTGCATCAGTGTGTCCTAGATGTGAGACATGGAATTGAAGGAGATTATTCTGGAGCTTTAAGATTTAATTATTACCTCACTGGATTTTGGACTTGCGTGGGCCTGTATCCCTTTTGTTTTGGCCAATTTCTCCCTTTTGGAATGGGTGCATTTACCCAATGCTTATAACCACTTTGTATCATGGGAGCAACTAACTTGATTTGATGTTACAAGCTCCTAGGTGGAAGGGAACTGCTTTGTCTCCGGTAAGACTTTGGACTTGGACTTTTAGGTTAATTCTGGAAGGAGTTAGGACTTTGGGGGAGTGTTGGGAAGGCATGGTTTGTTTTGAAACGTGAGGACATCAGATTTTGGAGAAGACAGGGGCAGAATGATATGGTTTGTCTGCCCACCTAAATCTCATCTTGAATTTTAATTCCTATAATCTCTACATGCCATGGGAGGGACCTAGTGGGAGGTAACTGAATAGTGTGGGTGGTTTCCCTCATGCTGTTCTCATGACAGTGAGTGAGTTCTGATGAGCTCACATGGTTTCATAAGCATATGGCATTTCCCCTCCTGGCACTCATTCTCTGTCCTGCTGCCCCGTGAAGAGGTGACTTCCTCCATGATTGTAAGATTCCTGAGGCCTCCCCAGACATGTGGAACTGTGAGTCAATTAAACGTCTTTCATTTATAAATTACCCTGGCTCTGTTAGTTCCTTATAGCAATGTGAGAATTAGCTAATAATAGACCTCAGTGACTAAGACATCCTCATAAATCCATTAATTTAGGACTTCCCGTATCTATATCATGAGATGTATAAGATTTAAAAGTATTCGTAATTATTTGATTATAACTTTATTCTCTAATAGTGTACACTGTACAAATATTTCTTAATAATTTACCTTTCCCTCCTAAAGTAATGAATATTCTGATATATGTAAGTCATCAATTCTGATATATGTGAATCATCTATTCTGATATATGTAAATCATCAGTTCTGATATATGTAAATAATCTATTCTGATATATGTAAATCATCTATTCGGATATATGTAAATCATTACTACTCACTATGCTGCATGATCCTTGACAAATTTTCTGATTTCCTTGTATTATTAAGTAATAGCTGCATTCTCTTAGGATACTATTTCATGATCAGTACTCTTCCTTCAGGCTCTACTTAAAAATTATATAAGACTACTAAATCAATTTATGATCTAATTATGTCCTTTCTTTATTTGTCTATTATTTGCCCCTGTAACTCAATTGTTCAAAGATTCAATGTAGGAATCATATAATTCAGCCTGATTAATATAAGTATTTGCTCTAAATGACATTGGAAATATATATATCCATTATAGCTCATTTTAGCACATATGTTAATATTTCTGTTGCAGGATTCACTCAGTTATATCCTCATTAAATGTTGGTACAGTTCAAAGATATCAAATGATATCAAATCAGCAATACTGAGCAGCTAGCTATATTTATGAATTTATTTGCTAGTTGAAGTTACTTATATTTGTTACAATCTGGGAAGCTCTTAAAAATCTAATTATGCCTTTAAATATACCTCTGCAAAAAAAACTTTTGGAAAGAATTTCTTTGGTGTCTCTGAGAACTATGAAGTCTTAAGTCTGAACGGAATTAAAGGCATTTGTATTGTTTGTCCATTTTTTTTTCTTTTTCCTGAGACGGAGTCTCGCTGTGTTGCCCAGGCTGGAGTGCAGTGGTGCGATCTCGGCTCACTGCAAGCTCCGCCTCCTGGGTTCACACCATTCTCCTGACTCAGCCTCCCGAGCAGCTGGGACTACAGGCGTCCGCCACCACACCCGGCTAATTTCTTTTGCATTTTTAGTAGAGACGGGGTTTCACCCTGTTAGCCAGGATGGTCTCGATCTCCTGACCTTGTGATCTGCCTGCCTCAGCCTCCCAAAGTGCTGGGATTACAGGCCTGAGCCACCGAACCTGGCAAGTGGTATCTTTTCACTTAGTTTAAGTTTATTCAGTGACGAGGATATGAACATTTTTCTAATTGGCATTAACTTCCATAACTGTGAACTCTACCCAGTGACCAGTATCTGTAATGGTATTAAGTACCACCTGTTCAAGCTATTTATGTGTTGTAAATTAGTCCCTAATACCCCCTGTTTCCAAAGTCTTATGACATCTAAGGTGAAATGATAATAGATTATTTCATTAATTTATAAATCTCTGACTGAAGATGGGAGAAAGATCTCTAAACTAATTCTTTAGATTATATTTATCAAGAACCAGACAGATTCTAATCATTCTATATCTACATAAAATATATTGAATTAGATTTCTCTTCTAACCTTCACAATAAATTCTATATGAGCTCGTGTGTTTATTTAGCTACTGGAAAATGTTAGCTCTAATCTCCCCTATTTCATGCTATTTATGTTTTAAACCTCGTTTCTGAATGTTTTGTTAATTTGAATTTTATTGGCCTAAAGCAATTTTTTCTTATAATAAACATAAATTCCATCGCCATAACTCATATGAAGTTTTCTTCCCTCTCTCAGAAAGTTGTGACCAAACAGGGTTTTAATACATTGCAGTTTTTGTAGAACTCCTCTACCAACAATTTCATAGCTAGTTAACTGTTTAAATGCACACTTACTGTGCTAATGGTTGGAGAATAAGAGGTCAAGATGGTGGCTTTTACAAGGAACACATATTTCTGAGCTTATGGCCTGCAAAGCTAAGATAAATATTAAGAGAGAGAAAAATATCCTAAGTATTTATATATTTAATTATGTTATATTTGAAATCACATATTTAGGAAATGAAAGTAGGTGTTTTCAAACAATGTCAGTTTCTGTCAGCATGCAGCAGGCATATCCCTCTCCATGCACAGATGCACAGAAACGAGAGAAAAATTAAGTACTAAATTCTAGTGGCTATTATAGGATGATGCAAGTTTCAAGACGTGAAAGAAAACACAAACTAAAATAATTATTGAGGACAGTGATGTCCGATAAGGCAAGCAATGAATTCTCTCTTAGCCTCATCTTCTTCATTTGTAAAATTGTTAAATATTTTGCATGATTTCTTCATACTCAGACTTTAATTGTGGTTGGCTTAGAACTCTTTCTCTTTCAACATTGTCTTCATTTCTCCACCGTTTTACAAAACCTTAGTCGTGATTGTTGATATGTCCTCAAGTATCATATACGCACCACGTTCCTTGGAGGTGGTAGAGTGTAGTGAATGGTCAAACAGGTTCTGGGTTTAAATCCTGCATCCTCTGCTTTCTAGCTGTGTGATTTGGGTCAGGCTAGTTGCTATCTGAGCCTCATTTTCCTCATCTGATTGTTTTAAAGACAAAATAGTATAGAAGACAAAAGAGTTAAACAATATGTGAAAATATTCCAGCCTCGGACACATCGAAATTCTCAAGAAATATTTACTGTTCTCAGAACAATATTCTATTATATTCACAATAACAATTGTTAAAATTTTTATGCCTGTTCTAAGCTAAAATCTCTACCATTCCAAGGTTTAATCAAGAAACATTAAATGTCCCCCAAATAACTATTTCTATTTAACATACTTTAATTTTAAAACAGTTTTACGTTCACAGCAAAACTGAGCATTGAAGAGTAAAATCTTTAAGATAATTTTTTGCCCTTTCAGTATTTAATTTATTTTATTTAGACCTGATTAATTTTAAAATTATTTTTCCTTAGCCATGGGAATTCAATATTACGTTATAAAGATATTTCAACTGGAAAGCCTTTTTTTTTTTTTTTTTTTTTTTTTTTTTTTTTTTTTTGAGACGGAGTCTGGCTCTGTCGCCCAGGCTGGAGTGCAGGGGCAAGATCTCGGCTCACTGCAAGCTCCACCTCCCGGGTTCACCCTGTTCTCCTGCCTCAGCCTCCCTAGTAGCTGGGACTACAGGCGCCTGCCACCATGCCTGGTTAATTTTTTGTATTTTTAGTAGAGACGGGATTTCACCATGTTAGCCAGGATGGTCTCGATCTCCTGACCTCGTGATCCACCCACCTCGGGCTCCCAAAGTTAATTTTTGAATATATTTCAGGTTTTGCTCTAGCATATTTAATGAGATATTAATGTCACTATACAATCTAAATTTTGGCATATCATTTTATGTCCCTCAGCATTTAAAAATCCTTTGTCATTATAGCTTGTACTCTCTGTCTTTTAATAGTGAAGTTAATCTATTCATACTAAATATGTTTTTGACACATATGGATATATTTCTGCATCTTTAATAAAATTTCACTTTATTTTTACTTCTTTACTTTTTTCGTTTCTTTTCTGCTTTTCATTGACTTGATTTCATATTTTTGGGGGGTGTGTTGTTTGTATATTTCCTTTTCCATTTAATCTGTGTCGCTTTTCATTGCTCTTTAGTTATTAAATGTTGAACAAAGTGCATTAGCATTAATGAAGCAGAAGGTTGCATTAACAAAGTACAACTTGAATCAATCATCTCCTTCTACCTGAACAATTTAAGGGCTATAGAAAATTTTAGATATGATCATCTCTTCCAGTTTTTATATTATTGCAATTTGTAAATATAATTATGTATTGTTTTTTAAGTTCCAAGCTAAATAGTCATTATCCTTAATGTTATTATTGCTGTTACTTTGGTTATTGATTATTTAGATACACCAACGTGTTTTCAAGTTTCTGTATAACTCAGTGACACTTAGATCTCACTCTTTTCTTCTCATTGAAGCATATGTTTTGGTGCTCTTTGGTATGTAAACTCAATCATTTATTTGAATGTGTGTGTGTGTGTGTGTCTGTGGCAGGGTCTCAGGCTGTCACCCAGGCTGCAGTGCTGTGGTGCAATCATGGTTCACTGCAGCCTTGACTTTCTGGGCTCAAGCAGGTCTCCCACCTCAGCCTCTTGGGTTACTGGGACTACAGGCATTTGCCACCACGCCCACACCAGGCTAATTGTTTGTATTTTTAGTAGAAATGAAGTTTCACCATCTTGTCCAGGCTGGTCTTGAACTCTTGAGCTCAAGCAGTCTGCTCTCCCCAGCCTCCCAAAGTGCTGAGATTACAGGCATGAACAACCATGGCTGTCCTGAAAATTATCTTATTTTATATATCTTACTCTTAATAATTTAGAAAGGTTTAAAATAATAGATTGATGGATATTTTCTCTTAGCACTTTGAAGAGTTTAAAATCATAGGTTGATGGAAATTTTCTCTTAGCACTATTGTCTTTTATAATTTCAAGATACTTTCATTTTAAATTATGAGTGGAAAACAGAAATTACCTAAAAGGGCACAATTACTAGACTGACAGTGTTATGGGTTGAATTGTGTACCTTCAGCAAATAATGAGGCGGTAATTCCAGTAGCTGTGAATGTGACCTTGTATGGAAATACAGCCTTTGCAGATGACCAAGTCAGGATGAGGTCATTAGGATGGGCCCAATCCAATATGACTCTGTAGTTACAAAAAGGAGAAATGTGGACACAGGGAAAGATAGGCATACAGAGAAGGCGATGTGAAGACACAGGAAGAATGCCATTGATAAGCCAAGCGATATGGTCTGTCTTAGCTCCCGTAACTCCTATGTGTTGTGGGAGGGATCTGGGGGGGTAATTGAATCATGGTTGTAGCTTTCGTAACTGCCATGTGTTGTGGGAGGGATCTGGTGAGAGATCATTGAATCACGGTGTGGTTTTCCCCATACTGTTCTTGTGGTGGTGAATGAGTCTCACAAGATCTGTTGGTTTGATAAGGGGTCTCCTCTTTGCTTGGTTCTCATTCTCTCTTGCCTGCCGCCATGTGAAATGAGACTTTCGTCTTCTGCCATGACTATGAGGCCTTCCCAGCACATGGAACTCTGAGTTCAGTAAACCTCTTTTTCTGTACAAATAACCCAGTCTCTGGTATGTCTTCATGATCAGCAGGAGAACAGACTAAAACACCAAGAAACACCCAAAGCTGCAAGACATTAGGAGAGAGACTTCTCTGGAATAGCTTTTTCCTTGTGGCTCTCAGAAGGAGCCACCTTTTCAACACCATGATTTTAGACTTCTACCCTCCAGAACTCTGAGACAGTACACTTATGGTTAAGCCACCCACTGTGTGCTGTTTTGTTAGGGCAGTCCCAGGAAAGTACTACAGATACAAATCGTAAACAGAAACAAGAGCCAGGAGAAACCAGAACCTTCAACTCTCCATGCAGTACTCTATCCTTTCTTCCTGGAGGTTTTCGGAAGGCATTTCAAGGATTCAGCAGGGGGTTGGTAGACCATGCTGGGCCCACTGTGTCCCATTCCTGCCAGATACCTGCAGGAACTGCACGGTTTACTAGGTTACACTTTCTTTTCTGTTTATGGCTTCTCAGGTTGCACACTTGACCCTATGCCCTCTCTTAATCCTGGCAGCCCCCCATATTCTGCCTAAATAAATACCAGTGGACATAATTACCGACATGCCAAAGTCCTCATTATCTCATATTCCATGCAAGAGTACGTAGACAGGCTCTTTATACTGTCATAGATTATACCAGCCGGGTATCCAAGTGATGTCAACAGGGCCCCAATGTTTTTAGACATTTTAATAAAAATTCCTTTTTAAAAAATCAGATTTTGCTATAAAGTCAGGCTTATAATCCCTATGTTCTTTTCTTGACAGTATGTTTTTCCAGAAGAATCCTCAGCCATCCACATAAAAACAGTTTCCATATATGCGAACTGGAAATTTTTATAACTGGTAGAGACTAAAAACTGGACTTTCAAAAAATACAGTTGGCCTTTCATGTGTACGAGCTCCACATTCACAGATTCAACCAAATATGGATAGAAAATATAGTATTCCCAGATTGGGCAGCCCAAGGATGCAGAGGGCTCAGTTTTAATTTTCCCAGGTTATACAGGACCAATGTTGGAATTTTAGCATTTCTGGATTTTGGCATCCATCAGGGTTCTAGAACTAATCCCTCATGGAGAACGTGGAACCACCGTAAATACCAATGGCAAATAAGCAGTGAAAATTTGCTTAACGCCACTAGTCATTAGGAAAATGCAATTAAAACTGCAATGAGATGCCCTATACAGCTACTAGGATGGCTATAATAAAATCAAAGAATACGGAGTACTGATGAGGATATGTAGAAAATCAGTGGTATAGTTGCTTTGGAAAACAATAGGGAAGTTTCTTTTAAATTTAAATATACATTTATCATATGACTCAACTATCAATTCCTGGATGTTTACCCAAGAGAAATAAAAGCATGTTCATACAGAGACCCATTTGCTAATGTTTACAGCAACTTTATTTGCATGGCCTTAAACTAGAAATAATCCAGAGGCCCATGTATTAGTAAAGGTATAATCAAATGGAACACTAGTTTGCAATAAAAAAATACAATATAGACATATGTAACAGCATGAATAAATCTCCAACGCATTAAGTAAACTCAACAAAAAACAATCAAGGCTACATAGTATATGCTTCAATTTTTGTGACATTATTTAATAGCCAAAACTGTAGCCACCCAAATCTGAGTGGGGTAGACAGGGGCTAGGTGTCAGGTTGGGGGCGAGGACTGATTTCAAAGGGGCACTAGGTAACATAGTACTTTAGGTTGCTGTAACAGAATATCATAGACTGGGTAGTTTATGAACAACCAAAATTTATTTTTCACAGTTTTGGTGACTAGAAGTTCAAATTCACGTTACTGACAGATTCAGTGCCTGGTAATGACTCACTTCCTGATTCAGAGTTGGCTGTCATTCTTTTGTGTCCTCACATTGTAGAAGGACGGGATATCTCCAGGGTCTCTTATAAAAAGCACTAACTCCTTTAAGTCTCTGTTCTTATGACGTAATCATCTTCCAAAGCCTCCAACTCCCAATACCATTATATTGGGTATTAGATTTCTGCATAAAATTTCAGAAGAATATAAAAATTGAATCTATAGAACAAGGGAATTTTTAGGATGAAATGTCTCCATTGAAGTGGTTGTTACACTACTGTAAACATTTTTCAAAATTCATCAAAATGAACACTTAGAAAATGCTGTTATATATCATTATGGTTTGGCTGTGTCCCTCCAAAAGGCATGTGTTGGAACATAATCCAATGAACCACTGTTGGGAGGTGGGGCCCAATGGGAGGTGTTTAGGTCATGAAGGCTGAAGCCTTGTGAACAGATTCATGCTGATTCAAAATAACTTAAGGCTGGGAGTTCAATCTCTTGCTCTCTCACCTTCCACCATGAGATGACACAGAAAGAAGGTCCTCACCAGACCCTTGCCTTTGCGTCTTGGATTTTCCAGTTTCCAGAACCATGAAGAATCTCTACAAATTGCCCAGTCTCTTATATTCCATTATAGCAGCACAGACTGAATGGAACTATACATGTATTGCATTTGAATGAATATTAGTAAGAAATTAAACATTCACCACAATAAAGGGATCTTTGAGCACTGGGTCCCTCTGAGCAAGGACATGGACAGATGTTATGTAAGAGAAAGGACTGGATCAGAACTTTGAGAGCAGAAAGCATCAAATATTCTACAGCTTGAGCCTTCTGTAATGGTAGCAGTAGGAACTGAATATTCCTATGTTTTTGTTATCTTAGATGGTGAATTGGACTAAACTAATGGAGGGGCTTAAGATATGAGCAGCCATTTAGTTTGTATAAACAGTTGTGCAAAATGAATGTGCCAATAAACCATAACAAAATAAATTGAGAGAGCTTCAAATCTAATCCACCTTTTAGGAAGTCTATGATGGATAGACTTGACCTACAGAATCTAGGCACACTTTTGATAAGCCAATAATTTCCTCTCTATATAGATACCCCTAATTCAGGCTTCAGGGGCTAAAAAGTGCTTCCAGAGTTGCAACAAAATGATCAATACTTGAACAATATTACACACACTACAAGATTCCTTACTTTGAATGTTGAATATGTGCAGATATAGAGATACTAACAGAAGAATTAAAGTTTGGCAGCTTTTGAAAGTGTAGTCATTCAAATATGTCAGGCACTGTTTGATGACACAACCAAAAATAAAGTTTTCATATTTCTTTTTTCAGTATTTTACATAATCTAGGGAGATATAAACTTCTGGCTAACAACAAAATAAATGTTTGCTTACGAAACAAAAGACTCCCAGACTTAAAAATCGTTACAAAAATACATATGTGACCAGCTATGTTTGGTTTCTCCGTTGTCTTTTGGTTGCACTCTAATTTTCCAGCTTGAAGTATCTTGTCCTTACGCATTTTTAGACATCCAATACAGAGGTAATATTTATTTATTCAGTATTTGTCACTTTGAGAGTACTATGTTTTCTCAGATGTGAATCATCAAGTTGTTCTTGAATATTATACATTTCATTTTCAGGGTAGAATAAACTTTGTACCGATTATATTTGAATTTGTTACTTAAAGTAGAAATTGTATGTGATAGCAGAAAGGCAGAGTGCTTTGAAATGAGTAATACTGGATAGTGAAATATTGGTTTAAATTCTGGATCTTCCAGTGATAGCTGCCATCAAGGACACATTTCTTATCATTTTTAGCCTTAAATCACTCACTTTGAACATGGAAATAATAAACACATTTTACAAAGTTATACTGGTGTGATGAGATCAGCATTCAGTAAAGGGAAGCTGATACGACTGTCAGTCAACGGATTCGTCTAGCTATTTACCTACCCTTCTTTTGTTTTCCTATCTGCAGCCAAAAGAATTAAGTTCAAATTCTGGATTGATAGTTTATTACATCTGTGACTTTTAGCAAGTTATGTACTTTGCAGTCTAAAATTTCACATTTATAAAGTATGATATTAATATTAAAGAGTCTATAAGAATCCAGTTTAGTGCCTGAAATATAGTAGGTGCTCATTTAATGACAGCTACTGCTATTTCAACTTTTAGAAATCACTATTACTACAAAACTGGCTTTGATATTTTACCTTTCTAAAATTTATTTTTTTGCTTCCTAAAATGCAGACTATCCTGCATCCAAACTATATTGGAAATTAAATATTTTAATGGAAAATAAAAATCACACACATGTCAAGTAAGTTATAGTGGTTTTGAACAAAAGGCATACAATTTCTTTTTTAAAAAATATAAAAAGTATTAGGCCGGGCGCGGTGGCTCACGCTTGTAATCCCAGCACTTTGGGAGGCCGAGGCGGGCGGATCACGAGGTCAGGAGATCGAGACCGCGGTGAAACCCCGTCTCTACTAAAAATACAAAAAATTAGCCGGGCGCGGTGGCAGGCACCTGTAGTCCCAGCTACTCGGAGAGGCTGAGGCGGGAGAATGGCGTGAACCCGGGAGGCGGAGCTTGCAGTGAGCCGAGATTGCGCCACTGCACTCCAGCCTGGGTGACAGAGCGAGACTCCGTCTCAAAAGAAAAAAAAAAAGTATTAAAACTATGTGCAACACGAATATACTTATATGCGTATTATATACATGCTGGAAATATCAGTTTTTAAGGGACTACATAGCAGCTACATGTTTTGATAATTGACATTATTCAGCAAATTTTTCTAATACATGAAGTATGTCAAATGATGAGTTCAGTATAACATTTTTATCTGCATTGCTTTGTTACTTTTGTGCATTACTATTAAATGCATTGTTATATGTTGCTGTAAGTTGTATTATTGCATATTAAAACCATTCTTAGATAAAATAAAAATCAGCAAGGTCATTTGCACAGCTCGAGAAAACGTTTTTATCATACAGAGATTACGCATTTTTCTTTTAGCACTTTTTTTGCATGAAATCAATTATTTCAGGGTTTTTTTTTTTTAAAAAAAAACACATCTTCCAGGTAAAGTAAATATTTTCAGTTTTAGTTACACATGGATATCCTCCATTATTTATGTTGTCATATACTTATCTTAGTAAAAGTTTTGCCTAAAAATAACTGCTTATCCAAAGTGCACTTATGTTAAGTGTAGATATATTTTGAGTAGATAAAAAGCAGGTATTTTTTTCAGAGATAATCTTAAAAATGCTTTCTCATGAATCTGGAGATTAAATAGCTGGAAATGAAATCCAGAACTAAATGATACCACTTGTAAACATACCTCTGACATTAGGAGTATACAGGAAATTATGAGAAGTATCTGTTTTCATAGATAAATAAGGGTATCCCATGGGTAACTAAAAATGAGCCTATTTAATGGAAGCCAAGTTTCATATTTTTAAAAGACATGGAGAAATTAATTTCATAAGCAAAATCTATTTAAAATGGAAAATCTTTGTAAAAAAACTACTCTTTTTAAAATCCTTTGCTAATGGCCTTCTTGAACTTTATCTTAATGTATATAAGAATTCTTCAAAAATCACATTATATAATTAATTAAGGATATTAGAGAAAATTAGAAAGATACTGCAATGTGTCAACAATGTTTAGAACTGATGTTAAATAGTCTGGGCGCAGTGCCTCACTCCTGTAATCACGGCACTTTAGTAGGCGGGTCACCTGAGGTCAGGAGTTCAAGACCAGCCTGGCCAACATGGTGATACCCCAACTCTACTAAAAATATGCAAATTACCTGTGTGTGGTGGTGGATACCTCTAGTTACAACTACTCTGGGAGGCTGAGGCAAGAGAATTGCTTGAACCTGGGAGGTGGAGGTTACAGTGAGGCGAGATCGCGCCACTGCACTCCAGCCTGAGAGACAGAGCAAGACTCTGTTAAAACAAAAAAGAAAAAAAAAATCGCTGCTAAATACATTTCTTGCTATTACTAATTTCTATTTGTGATGGCCTAATTTGTGCTTTTCTTTTTAATAAAGACTTGTTTTTTAAAAGAAAGCACAGTGATCTGGATGATGTCTTATGGTAAAGCCTTGGGGTAAACTCCAAAGGGTAAGTATTAGCAGTGTCGATGCCACCTCATTACAGTAACCACAATACCACATTTAAAGTGAAAAAAAAATCAGACTTTTGTGAAGTGTCTTGCAAATTCAAATCCTTTGTATGATGGCAAATAAAACAGGAATTTGGAGCACCAAACTTGCCCCTTCCTCTGCAATAACCTAAACACAAAAGTTTCAAACATGTTTTAGAATGAATTCCTAATTTGATACATCAAATGACCACCCTCTCATCACATTGAATACCTATGGTAAGAAATTAGAATTCTCTCTCTCCTCCTTCCTTGTTAGTGTAGGGTAGAAGGGATTTTTTTTTCTCATCCATCACTAGGTTCATGGCTGAAGCACCTATAACAAAAGACAGTTTAACAACAGAAAAGCATACACATTTATTTAATGTAAATTTTATGTGACATGTGGACCTTCAGAAATGAAGACCCAAAGAAATGGGGAAATCTATGTATATTTGTGCTTAGGTTGGATGGGGAGTAGACAGTCATGAGGAAGCATGATTGAACAGAGGGAGTATGATCTAATGGTAATAAGCTGGGGGAACTTAGCAAGGCCTGTTTGTTCATATTACTTTCTGTGTCCCAGTGTGACATTCCTTGTCTCCAGATATGAGGGACATGAGGCTCTTATCACATACTTCAGAGGAAGATCAGATTCTTTTTATTTTTTTTTTTTTTGAGACAGAGTCTCGCTCTCTCTCCCAGGCTGGAGTGCAGTGGTGTGATCTCGACTCACTGCAAGCTCCACCTCCTGGGTTCACACCGTTTTCCTGCCTCAGCCTCCCGAGTAGCTGGGACTACAGGCGCCGCCACCACACCCGGATAATTTTTTGTATTTTTAGTAGAGACGGGGTTTCACCCTGTTAGCCAGGATGGTCTTGATCTCCTGACCTCGTGATCCACCCACCTCGGCCTCCCAAAGTGCTGGGATTACAGGCGTGAGCCACGGCACCCAGCTGAAGATCAGATTCTTTTACAGCTTGCTTCAGAGAAGAAGGATTGGAGAAGGTCAGAGACCTTTGTCCTATGTGATTTTCTCAAATGCGAAGGTGCCATCTTCTGGGGTAGCACATTCTGAACCCAATGCTCTGGGGTAGCGTGTTTTTATTTGTAGAATATCCAGAGAATGGTGTTGCATCTTTCAGAAAACCCAGTCTAGAAAATCTTAGGAATGAAATATACAACCTAATTTTATACATTTTTCTAATTTCTATTTATGGTTAGTATTTGAAGAAACATTCCCTCATGCATATATAGTTTTAGTTTAATGTAAGTGGATAAGATACATAATAATACTGGTTGCAAAGTTTTTGTGTTCCAGAAGAGTTCAATAATATTTTCCTTAAAGGTTGGCGTGTAAGAAGAAAATTTATTTCCAACATTTTAATCTTTGACTCTGCATTAGCCATTTTCAAGTAGATAAATTAATTTTTTTCACTTGAGTTATTTACTGAAAATTGGTGAACTTAATTGCTGCAAAGCTTTAGCTTTTGCTGTATACTTGTGCATTAAAAAATTCTCCAAATATGTCTTTAAAACTTAATTAAAAATATCAACTTAGAAACTTAATGTGCCTGGGGCTTAGTCCAGAGGACAGTGGTATCAGCACAAACAGGAAGATAATGGAAGGGGATTTGAACTTTATGATAAGGACTCCTGGTCAGTTTCAGAAAGACAATGACAGGATCAGAATATACGTTACTGCCTGCTGTGTATATGCAGCAATAGTGGTTATACCTGGTTCTTTGTCTCCAAATCAGAGCACAGGCCCAACAAGAACAATCCTCGGTCCACTTATGAAGGAGGCTTATCCACTCAGTTGGAAGTACGGTTTCCCTGCATATTGCTGCCAACTTCCTGTCACTGCCCCAGAGGTTTAGAATTAGCATTCATGACCTTCAAACAGCTTAATTTCCCCAGAGTCATTGAACACAGCTAGTTGGCCCTACTAGGCTGAAAGCCATATGGCATCAATTGTAAATGTTTTGCTACCATTTCCCAACATAACCACCTGCCTGATTTACTGTTTGCTGGATGCTCACCTTGAATGTGAATATGTCCACATAATTTTTTTCTTTAAATTAAGAAATGTAGTTTAAAATTATGATTCATTTTTTCCTATTAAGATGTTGAAGGGGGATGCTGAAGAAGATTCACATTGTCAGTTTTGTATAAATCCACTTGTTGGAGAAAAGTGTTGAAATGAAATTAACAAAACCATCATATAAATATAAACGTGTAGATTGTTAAAATTGCAGTTTTAGGAAATTTGCAACATAAAGTACAAGGTAAATAAATATCTCATTTTGAACTCACATATTTAGTACAAAATGTTGCCCAAAATACATCCTAGGGCTTGGGGATATTTAGAAAAGAGAAGACCCCCAGAGCTATAAGTCATTAAAAAACCAGACAGTTTAACTTCAAAATGCATTTTTTTTTTAATCTTGGGTTTCAAGATAAAACCTTGAAGAAAACTGCAGAAGCCTTTTCTCTTAGCCATAAAATAGACTCCATATCCCTCCCTTTCCTACCATGTATACTCCCTTCACATTTATCTAATTCTATGCTGTCATCTATATGCCTTCTTAGAAGTTGCAGGGGCTAATCTTGAGTCTGACAAAGGAAGCTTGGAGACTCAGCTGCAAAATTCCCAAGATTACTGCAAGGTGGCTGGCTAGTCAACAACCCCGCCATTGTTGAGATGCTGCCAGCTCGTGATTCAGGAGGACTGAGACACAAAATAGCCACCAGAGCAAGACACACAGACATTGTACTCAGCACAATTCTTGCGCGCCTTCCATATCAACTTTTCCACACTTAAACCCCTACCCTCACCCCCAAAATTGAAGTGGTTGGTTTGGATGGGAATCCGGCCACATCCCCTTTACTAGTTTTGTTTAGTAAAATCCCTTTCTTTCTACCAGACCTCACTCTTGTGAATTGGACTCTGCAAGTGGTAAGCATTCAGATCTGTATTCAGTTACAGCGAAGTGATCTCTCTGCAATGGATACAGAAAAGATAGGTTCAAAGGGATATATTGGGGAAGAGGGAGGGGGAACTTAAATATTGGGGATAAATGAATTTGGGATAATTAAAAGCAGACGTAGAGAAAATTCTGAAGGGAAACTGGTAATAGTGTATAAGGAGACATTGTGCTCCTCAATGGAAATTTTGAGGGTACAATATTGTTTCCATGCATCTTCCTTTCAGCAATTCATCCCAGTGACTTGATGCAATGACGTCACCAGTTCTCTTCTGAGGAAACAGTTTTAGACATTCAAAGCCCAGTTGTTCAATGTAGCCGAGATTCTTTAATTTCTATTTCAGCTAATTAGTAGCAATACAAACTCTTGCCAAACAAGAAATGTGAATGCTTAAAGATTAAATTTTATTTTATCTCTATCTAGAGGTAGGAAAACAATCTTTCGGGAGGCACAAATTAGGACGACAGCCAAAATTCATTTCTTCATTCCAAAATAAAGCCTTTATGTGTAATGAATTATTTTTCATAATTCTAGAAAGTGGCATGTTCCAGCAATTATAATTATAAAGTGTACTGTTTTTGGAGGGTAAAATAGTAAGTCATATCATTAAGATCAAAATGATATTTAAAGGAAAACTATAACTATGCCTTTAGCATATTAAAATTAGATAATATTTTATACATCTGTCCCTGCAAAATACTTTTTATAGGTTTTCTTTGGCTCACAACTAAATTTGATGAGATAAAATATACAAATATTTGACAGGGTCAATTTCCTTTTCAAGTTGGATTTTAATTAATTCAATAACCATGTATTGATGACCTACTGTATGCAATATATTTGGCTAAATTTAGCATATCTGATTTTGCTCTATCATCATGGATCGTGATGTTTGTGAAGAGGGGATGTTTGTGACTGGAAGCTTTTTTTTCCCATTAGCCAAATAAATAAGTAGTTAAGTGCTTAGATTTTTAAAAAAATCCACGTGGTGTTATTTTGAGAGGCATAGACTTTATCTAAGCTCCAGTTCCTTCTATTGGAAAAATGCATATTTAAATGAGGTAATATGTATAAAGGCAATGGCGGCTGGGCACGGTGGCTTGTGCGTGTAATCCCCGCACTTTGGGAGTCCCAGGTGGGACGATCTCTTTAGCCCGGGAGTTCAAGATCAGCCTGGGCAACAGGGAAAGACCCAGTTTCTACAAAGTATTTTTAAAGTTAGCTGGGTTCAGTGGCACGTGCCTGTAGTCTCAGCTACTTGGGAGGCTGTAGCAGAAGGATTGCTTTGGCCTGGGAGGTTGAGGTTGCAGTGAGCTGTGATCACGCTACTGCACTCCAATCTGAACCACAGAGTGAGACCCTGTCTCTAAAAATAAATAAATACATAAATAAAGCCATACGTACAAACATACATAAAAAATAAGGCAAAGAGTAGGCCCTCAATAACACGAGCTAATATCAATCTGTATTTCCATAAATTGGTATCATTCTATGTATCCATAGCCTCCAAACCTGTTATAGTCCAGTCCTCGGCTCCTTTTCCTGTGGCTTTAAAAATTTATATTAGATAAGGAAAAGAATCACACTATATACTTATCCTTAACTGTTTTATAGTTATTTTCAGATTTACATTTCCTGTGGTTACCAAATTACAAATGGCTACATGTAAAAACATAGCTTTCTGGACAGTTTAGTTTCTCAAAGTTCAGAGGAACTCATATGCACTTACATGTAAAAATTATATAAAATATGCATATGTTAACTTGTCATATATACTTGAAATATACCTAACAAAATGGAGAGTTCGCAATGGTGTTACACACATATTTGAAGTTGCAAATAGAAAAAAACAGATATCCAGAAATCAGGCTGAGTTTATACCCTAGAGATATTTGCAATTCCTCCATAATAAAGTGACAGAATTTGTGACTTTGAAGCTAAAAATTATGCATAACTGCATTTTACACAATTTTAGCCATCAACATCTTATATTAACAACTAAATTAAGTTATACATCAAGCCAGAAAAGATAGCAAATTTCTTATGTTCTGGTATGGGAAGAAGAAAGGCATTTTTAGTTTAAAATTTAGTATGTGACAAAAAATGGCCAGATGGTGCACACAATCCATTTGTTGCAGGGCTTCTAGTTCTTTCCATGCATTGGAAGAAAACCAGGTGACAAGTTAGGCAGCAGTTTTTATGTAGGACATTTCCAAATTGCATATAATCAGAGAATAAGGATCTAGAAGGTAACTTCCAACTAAAACAAGCTATTCTGACTCAAAGTCACAAGAATTCAGTCTTAATAATCACAAATGCTTTCTGTTCTCAAGCTTAAAAATCTATTCTCTATTTTCTTTGGACTCTCAGTGTCTTAGAATTTTTGCACACATAGTCTTACATTTTACTCTTCACAGAATGGGATTGGCAGAAAAAATGAGAGAACGTTTTGCAGTTAGTGATTTTTTCCAAGATCACAGAGCTAGTCAATACACCATGTGATTCACATAAAACATGAGAATAGCCAGTATGGGGTACCTAGAAATGAGGACCATTGCAATTATAATACAAACAAAAATTATACCCCATTTTACTAGTTTGAATCATTACCACAATAAACATGGATTCATATGTTAGGCTTTGATAGAACCAAAAGAAGACATTTATGTGATTTTTTTTTTTAATGGCATGCATCTGCTCGGGACAGGCTGTGCTTTTTAGAGGAACAACTTTACCCTTCAGTAAAAAATTCTGGAGAAGTGTGATATCAAAGCTCAATTAAATTTGATATTTAAAGTCTTTATACCAAAATAATGAATCTATTCATGAACAATACAAGAATGAGATTTGGCATGAAAGCTATGTCAGTATATCTCATGTCAGTGCCTAGCTAGGATGCTAATTCACAAGAAAAAGTATTGTCATTCTCCAATGTCAGACAGTTATTTGAAGCCTGTCTGCTTTTTTTGGTAAAGATACTTTAAATAAGGAACCTGGGGAAAGAGTTACAGATATCTACTGGCATGAAGAGGAAGACTGTTTACTGAATAGAATTGAATGGATTTTTTTATGAGTATTGGTATTATTTCAATTTTCAATTAAAAAATAAACTGGTATATGCAAAGTCTTCATGCTGTGGGCCATATTGAAAGATAGTAAATAATTGAAATAAAATGCCGAGATATTGGTGGGGACCCGTCTGCACCTACTAGGGTCTTGATGTTACCTGAGCCCCCTTAGGTATTTTAAATATGTGCCAGAAGACAGTGCTTCTCAGGACATGATTTTTCTATTCCTAAAAATAAGTTACAGGAAAAATAGACAAATGAAGACTAAATGTTTCAAGAGGGAACCCATATAATTGGTTAAATGAGGCACAGGATAGCAGTGTGTGAGGCATTTTGTATTAGAGCTCATTTAAAATACCATCGGTTACATGAGGTTTCAGAAAAAAAGAAAACAGCCTGTGTTCTGCATAAACAACTGTATGCAATGTATTGTAAAATGGGTATGAGGAATTAAGGAAAGAATGCCTTTTCTTCTGGTGTTCATCTTCCTCCTGGTTCCTAGCCAACTACAACAATTTGTTTTATAATCTTGCTTATGGCACCTTCCATGGCAACAGGTGCTTACTCATTTTGACAAATGTCACTTTATTAACAGTCGTGATGTATGCAAAGAGGACTAACAATCCCTCTAGTTATGCAAAGGACAGGCACAGTACCCGCTGGGGATCAGAGCCTACCAACTTTGTGACAGCTCACAGTATATTTTCACTATTGAAGCCAATGGATATATATTGAATATACACGTTGTTCAAGGATTGGTCCTGCTTTATGCTTGAGGCTTATGTTATTTTCAATGTGTCCTGATTTATTAAACTAGTTTTATGATGGGCACACCTAAAGAGCATCTGTCTCCTATACAAGAAATGGCCATGTTATAGTTACAAACTTGGCAATGTAGAAATAAACTTAGAAATGTAGGCAAATATGAGATGATACCTGAACATCATCTCAGCCACACCACAGTTATTGAGATATTGTTTTCTAAGGGTAAGGTCCAAACACTTTATCATATTTTTATATCTTGCATGTAGTAGATAATTTATATACATACCAATCACACACACACACACACACTCAATGTCATAGCAAACTAATTAGAAATAAAAGTTTCTAATCAAATAATGTGGAGCAAAACTATAAAATATTGTCTTAAGTATTATAAATTTTTTAAAAAGATGATTCACAGGATTATGGAGGATATTGATCCAATTGAATAAAACATAAAGCCCTGAATACTTCTCCACTCCTCCATTTTTATAGAAACTAAGAAGCAATTTAAAGATTTCTTTTTTAATGTGAAGAAAAACTTTTTGTTAGATTTTCTGCTAAATGCCATTTAAATAATCAATTTGCCAACATTTAGGGAAATCGAGTATGCCACTTCTCTAAAAACTTGTGATTTCTCTTTAGGGTAACGTGTAACAGACATGCATAGGAAAATTCAGGGATGTGCTTTGAAATACTATTAGTAGATAGCAAATGGGGGATAGATGGATAAAAATTTAATCTATATATTACAGGACAATAGTTAAAGGGAATAAAGTATCTCTATATACATGGGTCTCAGAATTGGCCTCAAAAATGATACTGAGTTAAAAAACACTAAGTGAAACATGGTGAATATCACATTTCCCTGTGCAAATATAAAAATAGAAAAAATATAACAATCATTGTTGATATATATTTAGGAAAGAAAGGATTAATAGTTTAATATTGAGAGTAGATTAGACACACACATATACTAAGTATATAAGAATTAGCCTTTGGATTTGTTAATCTTTTTGTTTTAATCTGCTGTATCTCTATTTACTATTTCATTCATTATTATTGTTGGTTTTTATAATTGCATTTCTTCTGCTTGGGTTTCTTATTTTTTCCCTAATAAGTTAACTGTTGAATTTATCTGTTTTCAGACTTTATTGCTTTCTTGTATGTTTTAAATATGCTTTCCTATTTCCAAATCTACAAATTTTTCAAAAAAAATTGTTTATTTCTGACTTTGAACTTCTTTGTGCTTAGATAAATATATCTGTCTGATAATTCCTTGGAATTGGCTGATATGTGCATTATGTCTTTCCCACGTGGTTCAGCTTTCTCTGAAGCTCTGTGCGTACCTGAGAACACTGTGTATTCCTTGGTATGATGGGTTTGTTGACTTCTTTATATGTTTTGAGGCAAGTTATTAGAGGCATCAAAGTTGAAATGAGTGTATAATCATCATTGTTTTATGATGTTTTCCATTCTATGTGATGCTTTGTGCCTTAAAGACTTCACTCTATAATATTAATATAGATACACCAGCTTTCCTTTGACTAATATTTAAGCTGCCTAATTTCTTATCCTTTGTGTATCAGTTTTCCCATGTTTTTATTTTCATGTGTGATTCTTCGATAGTATAATCCTGGATCTTATCTTTTATTGAATTTAACCTTTAACTAGTAAGTTAATTAATTTACATTTATTAGAATTGCTGTTATATTTGGATTCACTACCATCTTATTTCTTGTTTTGTATATTCCTCTTTTGCTTCATCGCTTTTACTTTTTATCACATTTCCTGCATCCTTTACATGAAGTTTTTATTTAAATTCTATTTCCCTCTTTATTCTTTTAATAGCTACCATGAAATTTTAACAAATTTATTTACTTAAAGTCTACATTAATCATTTTCTCTATTCCTTCCTTATATAACATAGGGACCTTAGAATTATAAAAATCAAATCACCTGCTATTTAGTCTTACTTATTGTCCCATATTTTAATTATATCCTTTCTTTACTCCCAAATTTAATATTTTTGTTATTTCACGCAGACTCTGTGGTTTATCTACATGCTTTCCACGTTCTTCACTCAACATTTCTTCTTGTATCTCCAGCTTTCCTTTTGTGGTTATTTTCCATCTTGCTGACATATCTTCAAAAGTTTGTTGAAGTGTGAATCTATTCACTTTTAGATTTCCTAAAGGGAGTTTTCGTTTTTCTTTTAGGTTTACTTACATCTTACTTTTGAATTATTTCAAACATGACAAAATATGTGAGAGGAGTACAAATATTAATAATTCCTATATACCTTGCGCCCACATCCTTTACTTGTTTATGTTTTACTGAATGCACTTTATCATTCTCTCTCTCTCTTTCTTCATCCTCAGTGTTCATTTTATTACCATGTTGACAGGAAGAGTTGTTCTTGATATTAAGTAAGGATTTTAAATCAGCTTATTATCACTGCAAATTTCCAAAAGAGAGAAAGAAGGGTAACAGTGTGAATCTCTCTATGGCTTCTAGTAGAAATGAAAATATTGCTTAGATTGGAGGAAGGTCATAGAGCACTCAGAAGAAATATGATCGCATTGCCATCATAGAAGCAATACATTTGTCTTTTGTCTCCTTACTTGTTTATATTTTTTCAACTATTTAAATCAAACAATTTGAGGTGAAAGTTCACCACCACTCTCACCTATCAATAACAAGATAGAACAATGGAAATATTATTTCCCAAACATGTGTTTTCATTTTGATGATAGTCAGCTACTAATCTAGATGCTTGATATAAGAGACATTATCTAAGCTCTACCATACCTATATCAGTAGAATTACTTCCCTATTATACGTGAAGATATACAGGCATACCTTGGAGATATTGCAGATTCAGTTCCAGACCACTGCAGTAAAGCAAACATTGCAATAAAATGAGTCATACAAATTTGTTGGTTTTCCAATGCATAAAAAAGTCATGTTTACATTACAATATAACCAGCTGAGTGTGCAATAGAAGTATGTTTAAAAAACAATGCATACTTTAATTTTCAAATACTTTATTGCTAAAATGCTAATGATTATCTGTTCCTTCATCAAGTTGTGATTTTTCACAGGTAAAAGGTTTGGTCCCAGTGTTGGTAGCAGCTGACCAATCAGGGTGGTGGTTTCTTAAGGTTAATGTGGCTGTGGCAATTTCTTCTAACAAGGTAGCAATGAAGTTTGCCACATTGGTTGACTTTTCCTTTCGTGAAAGATTTTTTTTTTTTTTGTAACATGTGATGCTGTTTGATAGCTTTTTCCCCACAGTAGAACTTCTTTCAAACCCAAATTCTGCCACTGCTTTATCAACTAAGTTTCTGTAATATTCTAAATTCTTTGTTGTTATTTCAGGAATGTTCACAGCATCATTACCAGGAGTAGATTCTATCTCAAGGAACAACTTTCTTTGCTCATCTGTAAGAAACAACTCCTAGTGCATTAAAGTTGTATCTTGAAACTGCAGCAACTCAGTCACATCTTCAGGCTCCACTTCTAATTCTAGTTGTCTTGCTGTTTCCACCACATCCGCATTTACTTCCACTGAAGAGTTAAACCCCTCAAAGTCATCTGTGAGAGTTGGACTCAACTTCTTCTAAACTCCTGTTATTATTGATATTTTGGGCTCCTCCCAGAAATCACAAATGTCCTTAGTGTCATCTAGAGTGGTGAATCCTTTCCTGAAGATTTTCAATTTATTTTACCCAGATTCATCAGAGGAGCCATTATGGCAGCAATAACCTTACCATGTTTAGTTCTTATGTAATAAAACTTGAAAGTTGTGATTACTCCTTGATTCAGAGGCTACAGAATGGATGTTGTGTTAACGAGCTTAAAAACACGACTATCCTTGTTCATCTCCATCAGAACTCTTGGGTGTTCTGGTACATTGTCAATGAACAGCAATAGTTGGAAAGGACTCTTTTATTTCTGAGAAGTAGTTCTCAAGAGTGGGATAAAAATATCCAGTAGACCATACTGTTAACAGATATGCTGTCATTCAGACTTTGCTCCATTTATAGAGTACAGGCACAGTAGATTTAGCATAATTTTTACTATTTTAAGAATCGTAAATCAGTATTGGCCTCAACTTCAATTTACCAGCTGCAATAGCCCCTACCAAGAGTGTCACCCTGTGCACTGAAGCTTTAAAGACAGTCATTGACTTATTTTCTAGCCATGAATGTCCTAGACAGCATCTTCTTTCAATATAAGTCTGTTTCATCTACACTGAAAATCTCTTGTTTAGTGTAACAACCTTCATCTATTATGTTAGCTAGATTTTCCAGATTATGTGCTAAAGCTTCTACATCAGCACATGCTAGTACTTCACCTTGCACTTTTTCTTTTATTTAGGGATGGCTTCTTTCCTTAAAAATTATCAGCCAACTTCTTCTAGCTTCTCACTTTTCTTCTTCATTTCTCTCAGCCTGAAGAGAATTGAAGATAATTTGGGCCTTGTTGTAGTTGGTTTGATTTTCTATCCAGACTAATACAACGTTCTTCATATCAGCAACAAGTCTGTTTTACATTCTTTATCGTTCGTTTGTTCACTGTAGTAGCACTTTCAATTACCTTCCAGAACTTTCCCTTTGTCTTCCTAAGTTGGCTGTTTGTTATAAGAGACCTAGCTTTTAGCCTCTCTCAGCTTTCAACATGCCTTCTTCATTAAGTTTAATCATTTCCAGCTTTTGACTTAAAGTGAGAGATGTATGATGCTTTTCTTCTCACTTGAACACTTACAGGCCATTGTAGGGTTATTACTTGGTCTAATTTTAATATTGTTGTGTCTCAGGGAATAGTGAGGCTTGAGGAGAAGAAGAGAGATAGAAGAACAGCTAGTTGCTGAAGAAGTGAGAACACACATGATATTAATTAAGTTCACTGTCTTATATGTGCAGAGTGTATGGTGCCCCACAATTACAATAGTGACATAAAAGATCATTGATCACAGATAACCATAAGTAATATAACGACAATGAAAAAATCTGAAATATTGTGAGAATTACTGGAATATGACACAGAAACCAAAAGTGAGCACATGCTGTTGGAAAAAATGGTGTGGATAGAATTGCTCAAGGCAGGCTGGCCACAAACCTTCAATTTGTAAAAAACACAGTATCTACAAGAAAAGTGCAATAAAACAAAGTACGCTTGCCATTGCTGCAGGTTACAGAGAAGAAAAGTGGAAGAGATTAGATTCAAATCAAATCTCTCTGATGCCAAAATCCATGATCTTAATCATTAAATACATTGCTTCCAATTTTATGTCTAGATAATATATATTTCATAGGTTTTATATAAAAATCTATTGTTTAACCTCATCTCATTAGTTATATATATTATATTATATTCAGAAAGTTTAAACAATGGTTGCTTAAATGAACTACTGCTTTATTAAGCAAGAAACAAATCTTAATCTGTAATATATATTTAGAAGTAGCATTTATAACATTAAAATAAGCCATGATAGTTTTTCCAAAATAACGAGAAAATGACCCCTTAAATCAATTATACTTTAAAAAGAAAGATGCCTGTTTTGTCTATCTTTATGAAGGAGATGAAATTTGGGAAGGCAAAAACTTGAGGTTGTTAAAAGAAGCAAGTTAACTCATGTTTATGTTTTATAACTTATTTTTTAAAACAACCTTGAGTTGAGTTTTCTTTGTATTTATTTTGTACTATTTTAAGATGTGTAGGTCATTTGCAAGTAGTTAGTTTCTGAATTTTCGGTGCAATCCAAATACTTAGTTTAGTATTACCTGTGGTTTACCTGCTAATTTAAACAGATGACTATAACATGCAAATTAAGATTATAACCACGCATTTTCCACTGCAAACTATATGGAGAGAGTACTCGATATGAAAAAGACAAAAAATAAAAATTACATAGTTTCTATTTTCTTTGCAGTTTAAAAATGAATTGGAAAATGAATTAGTAATAATGTTTAAAATGCATTTAATTGTGTTTTTTAATGTTGCATGGCATAAAATTTTGATAGCTCGGTTGGAAATGTATGTCTGAACTAGATTTCAGAGAAATTGTTTTCCTCTTTGTATTGGTGAAATACTAACTGCTGTGTCTTGATATGACCACTTGATGGAACTCTTTCATTTCGCTTTCAGCAATCTCTAAGCAGTGACAAACTTACCTTTCTGGGCAGGTATAAAAGTATATATATATGTGTGTGTGTGTATATATACATAAGTATGTATGTGTGTGTGTATATATATGTATATATATGTGTGTGTATATATATATGTATACGTGTGTGTATATATGTGTATATATATATATATATGTATGCTTAAAGGAATTCGTTATTTGGCATATTTAGTATTCCCTACCGTTTTTAATGTATGTGAATTTTATTTATTTCTATGGAGAACCACAGTGTTAGTAAGTCGATCTGTAGAAAAGAAATAAAATACTACTTCTTAAATAAGCTCTTGTTCTCATTTCCCTCCAAGAATTTTTTGCAGAAAATTAATTTTAAATAATTCTAAATATTTAAATATAATAATATCGAAGATGTTATTTTCTTTATAATCAAACTGAAACTCTATTTCTGGGATGCCTTCAAAATTAATAGTCAGAAGCATTCACAAGGTCTTGGGAATTAGAGGGTGTTAGGTAGCTGTGGGAACTTCCTAACAATTATCGTTATTAAGAAAGATAGCTTGAGAAGGTGAGAGATTGATTTTGAAGTGAACCTTTCAATAAAGTCATATAGAACAATTAGGAAAAACTAGAAGTGAAGGACGGGGTGAAAATCGCCTTCTCTTCATTGAAAACATTCACGCTATAGGTCATCCAAGAGCTGTGGATTAGGTATCAATCATCTATTTGTGACCTTTCATTTAAACTTTCTGAAGTTTTGCATAAAATAGGAATAATCGTAAATCTCTCATGAGGCTCAGATACAATAAAACTCACTGTAGTAATACATTTGTAAACTCTAAAAACATCGTGGAACTAGTAGTTGTTGGAATGATCACATTGTTGTAAAGAAAGCCCACATTAAGCATGTCAGCATATCTCGGAGAAAAAGGCCGTCTTCGGTAACTCTACCTTACAAAATATTTTCCATGCTCTGTAGTGTCTGGCTCCTAGTCACAGGAATCCGAAGGAAGTAAGGCCTCTTTTTTGTTTGCCATTTATTCTAAGTGATCTCTGCCACTTCAGTGGCATCTAGTCCTGTGCTAATGGTGGCCAAATCATTTTTCCAGTCCAGAATCTCTACATGAACTCCACCATCCTATTAGACACTTTCTCCCCAATATTCTGGAAACTTAAATTTCTCTTTGTCTTAAACCAATCTCACTGTGTTTATTCTGCAAAACTGTTGCATACACTTGGCTGACAGAGTTTTTGGTTTTTAAATTGATGACCGTGATTAATTTCTCTTTTGGCTCTCCAGTACCCAGCCTGCAGTAGTCAGAGACCGATTAACCATTGAATGAATGAAGTATTTTGAAGCTCAAGACATAGATTTGACCTAATGGTGATAATTTCAAACATTAATTTGTTTTATTGTGACTCTGTTAGAGATTGGCTTATACAATATTACTTTCCTAGTGATTCTTGTTTTTATCTATTTTTGGTCCACACAAGGCATTGAAAATATAAGGCACTGAATGTGCCCTCATTTTCAGAGTTTAAAAGAAATTTCATTGCTGCACTAATGATAAAAATTTAATCAACTCTTTTTTAGGAATAAGTTATAAAATACTATTAATGCTTTTTCTCTATATACACTTTTTCTTCTTGAATTACGGGAGTGAGGAAACTCACTTAAGAGGAATGTCTTTCAATAAGAGCATCTGTAAGGAAAAAGCATATTTTCACTGCCAAGAAAAACTATCAGATAAAATACATTCATTGTACAAAAAAATTATGAACGATTTCTGTAGACATGCAATATGGTATGTACTATTGAATGTGTTGGGGATAAAGTAATAAACAAAAGTACGTGTTCTTACATTCTTTGAGCTTGTGTGGGAAACCCAATATAAACAAATGTGCTATTTATATTTTGGTTTAACTTATTTTATTTCAGGTTGCAACAGAACTATACAAAATGTGAAGTAGGGAAGGTGATGAAGTAACAGAGGCTGCTATTTTCTAATGGGTTGTCAGAGAAGATCTGTCTAAGGGGAGACTTTATATAGATATCTGAGTGAAATGATGGGCCAAGTCACTTGGGGAAGACATTTTAGATTGCCTCGAGAGGTCTCAAGAACCTTCCAGGGCTCTCCAGAACCCCTCTTCAGGGATCTCTGACAAGATACTGATTACAGAGATGTCTGAGGACAGAGCTGGGACAATCCAACATTTGTAGTACTGATGCAAAGAAAGCCCACCAAAAGAGATTTAGATCATTTCTACAGTTCTATAAAAATGTTTTTATGACTCCCAATTTTCATTTAGTTAGCGTATTTTTTCTTCTTCATGTCACGTTTACCCTTTTGTTGACTGTAAAGAAATCCATACACTTACGCAATGTATTCTGTAACAGCATAAGCTGTTTTCAATGATGGGAGCATCAATTTATAGGTAAGTATAACTCAATTAAAGCACATAAGTTCAGGTACTAAAATCAATACAAAGAGCATATTCTGGTACCTTCCAGTCGCCCGCCCCCGGTTTACATATGCTTAACATTTCTGGTGGACAGAATCTTGCTGCTTGTGTGGGATTCTTGACATCACAATATTCATCGTAGAGTAGGCATGCAATGCTTTTAATTTAAATCAATAAGGTAATTTCAAGGGGCAGGGAAGTGAGCAAAAGGGGGCTTATGACCCTTTTTCCTAAAGAGCAACCAATGGTCAGCCACGATTGATTGCTGCGCATGGCCACTCCTGAGATCCCAGTTCTAATATCATAAATAATCAAGTACATGAAAATAATAGAAAATGAAACCCATCCTTTTCTGACAACAGTGTCCTGCTTCTGGAGATAAAAGTAATGATTTTCCCAGAAAATTTTTAAGCACCATTTGGAGGAAAAGCTAAAGAGAGATTTGAATCTTATTCCATTAGGACAGGATTGCCTGGTAACTTACAGGACACCCATTTAAATGTGAACTTCAGATAAGCTTGTAAGTATTTAAGATGTTCTTATACTAAAAAGTGATTTGTTTTTTACATGAAATTGAAATATAAGTAGAAATCCTATATTTTTATTTGCTAAATCTGACAATCCTATGTTAGGAATACTTTAGACAGATGAGGGTAAGATACTTTTTCTGGAAACATCAAGCAACCTATTTTTGTTAGTCCATCAATCAAAGCCAAGGAGCCAATAAGATAGATTAGTACAGCTAAATGCCTTAGTCTATTGGCAAAAAGTGTGGGTGTAGTATTTTTCAAGACAAAAGAAAGGACGTTAGCTTTTAGATGGATGAAATGTTCTTTCTTAGCTATGATTTTATTTAAAATATACTGAGATGAGAAAATCAATCCTTTCTCAGATGAGAAGAAATCCAAACATAAGCACAATAAAACGTGTGAAAGCAATAAAATACATGCTATAGAATTCAACCATATTCAAATATATACTGATAGAGCAAATATGAGAGAGGATAATAAGACATGAAGCTACACTAGGCCCTCTTCCATGAAAAATCATAGGCTCAAATTGTCTATGGAGGGGCTAGGCCACTCATAATGACAAAAGATGAAGACACTAATAAGAGTTATATAACATTTTTAGTAGTTATACTAAGCTTCTAAGTGAGGTTAAAAAGTAACAGAAATATTCCCAACCGTGTGATAAAAACATTAAAAAATTACTACAATTGACAGAACTCCAGGATCATAAGAGACTTGTTAGATTCTAAAGGAAGTTGCTAATGAATAAGGAAAGCTGTTAAACAGGCATTGAAAATCTCCAAAGAACTAAGGCATGCATTAAAGAAATCTTCAGGAAAATGCAATATAGTAAAATTCAGAAAAAAATGTTTAACTGTGGTTAAAATTCCAGTGGTGTGAATTTCAGAATCAAGAATAGACCTGAGAAGGAAGAGGAGGAGGAGGAGGAGGGGGACCTTTCTAGCAAAGATCATTACCTGTCAAAACCATGAAGTCTCTTAATAAAATAAGCTACTGACTAGATTTTAAATTTGCATTGAAAATGCCATGATTATTAAAAATTTCTACATAAAAAAAGGCCTGGGTTATTTGAATGTGTTCTCTAACTCTGGTTGTGTGCTTGGAATTAAAGCCCTATCACTGGCGTTCCAACTCTGCTGTGATCCTATTTTGGGGGCTAGTTCCTGGCAATGATGCTATGAGCATATTTGCCAAATTGTCTAAAGACCACTTTTCTTGTTATGCAAATATCAGTTTAGTCATCCAACTTGTGTATACAGTTCTGGAACAAGAAGCATCTGAAAAAAAAAGAACATATTATGACACTTAGCTAAAAGTGGGGGATGGGGATATACTTTGGAGGAAAAGAATTCTATCAAGGACCTAATATATTCAGTTTTGTTTGTTAAAAACAAATTTCCAATGGTACCAAGCCAGAAATGAATTAAAATAAAAATGGAAGTTAACATGAAAAATTAACAAAACTTAATCATTTCTATTTGTTTTTGTTAACTGTGCTTAATAAGTGTTCAGAAAAAGCATGGTATTATATTAATGTCTCGTAAATATTTGAAAATGTATAATTTAGCACTTCTTACATTTCTTTATTATTATTATTATACTTTAAGTTCTAGGGTACATGTGCACAATGTGCAGGTTTGTATACATGTGCCATGTTGGTGTGCTGTACCCGTTAACTCCTAATTTACATTAGGTATTTCTCCTAATGCTATCCCTCCCCCAACCCCCCGCCCCATGACAGGCTCTGGTGTGTGATATTCCCAACCCAGTGTTCAAATGTTCTCATTGTTCAATTCCCACCTGTGAGTGAGAACATGCAGTGTTTGGTTTTCTGTCCTTGCGATAGTTTGCTCAGAATGATGGTTTCCAACTTCATCCATGTCCCTACAAAGGACATGAACTCATCCTTTTTTACAGCTGCATAGTATTCCATGGTGTATATGTGCCACATTTTCTTAATCTAATCTATCATTGATGGACACTTGGGTTGGTTGCAAGTCTTTGCTATTGTGAATAGTGCCACAATAAACATATGTGTGCATGTCTTTATAGTACCATGATTTATAATCCTTTGGGTATATACCCAGTAATGGAATTGCTGGGTCAAATGGTATTTCTAGTTCGAGATCCTTGAGGAATCACCACACTGTCTTCCACAATGGTTGAACTACTTTACAGTCCCACCAACAGTGTAAATCCTTCCTATTTCTCCACATCCTCTCCAGCACCTGTTGTTTCCTGACTTTTTAATGATGGCCATTCTAACTGATGTGAGATGGTATCTCATTGTGGTTTTGATTTGCATTTCTCTGATGACCAGTGATGATGAGCCTTTTTTCATGTGTGTGTTGGCTGAATAAAGGTCTTCTTTTGAAAAGTGTCTGTTCATATCCTTTGCCCACGTTTTGATGGGGCTGTTCGATTTTTTCTTGTAAATTTGTTAAAGTCTTCGTTGATTCTGGATATTAGCCCTTTGTCAGATGGGTAGATTGCAAAAATTTCCTCCCATTCTGTAGGTTGCCTGTTCACTCTGATGGTAGTTTCTTTTGCTGTGCAGAAGCTCTTTAGTTTAATTAGATCCCATTTGTCTATCTTGGCTTTTGTTGCCACTGCTTTTGGTGTTTTAGTCATGAAGTCCTTGCCCATGCCTATGATCTGAATGGCTTTGCATAGGTTTTCTTCTGGGTTTTCATGGTTTTACATATAACATTTAAGTCTTTAATCCATCTTGAATTAATTTTTGTATAAGGTGTAAGGAAGGGATCCAGTTTCAGCTTTCTACCTATGGCTAGCCAGTTTTCCCAGCACCATTTATTAAATAGGAAATCATTTCCCCATTTCTTGTTTTAGTCAGGTTTGTCAAAGATCAGATGGTTTTAGATGTGTGGTGGTATTTCTGAGGCCTCTGTTCTGTTCCATTTGTGTATGTATCTGTTTTGGTACCAGTACCATGCTGTTTTGGTTACTGTAGCCTTGTAGTATAGTTGGAAGTCAGGTAACATGATTCCTCCAGCTTTGTTGTTTTTGCTTAGGATTGGCTTGGCAATACAGGCTCTTTTTTGGTTCCATATGAGTTTTAAAGTAGTTTTTTTCCAATTCTGTGAAGAAAGTCATTGGTAGTTTGATGGGGATGGCATTGAATCTATAAATTACCTTGGGGAGTATGGCCATTTTCACAATAGTGATTCTTCCTATCCATGAGCATGGAATGTTCTTCCATTTGTTTGTATCCTCTTTTATTTCATTGAGCAGTGGTTTGTAGTTCTTCTTAAAGAGGTCCTTCACATCCCTTGTGAATTGGATTCTTAGGTATTTTATTCTCTTTGTGGCAATTGTGAATGGGAGTTCACTCATGATTTAGCTCTCTGTTACTGGTGTATAGGAATGCTTGTGATTTTTGCACATTGATTTTGTATCCTGAGACTTTGCTGAAGTTACTTATCAGCTTAAGGAGATTTTGGGCTGAGATGATGGGGTTTTCTAAATATAAATCATGTCGTCTGCAAACAGGGACAATTTGACTTTCTCTTTTCCTAATTGAATATTTATTTCTCTTTATTTCTTTATTTCTTTCTCTTGCCTGATTGCCCTGGCCAGAACTTCCAGCACTATGTTGAATAGGAGTGGTGAGAGAGGGCATCCCTGTCTTGTGCCAGTTTTCAAAGGGAATGCTTCCAGTTTTTGCACATTCAGTAAGATATTGGCTGTGCGTTTGTCATAAATAGCTCTTATTATTTTGAGATACGTCCCATCAATACCAAATTTATTGAGAGTTTTTAGCACGAAGCGCTGTTGAATTTTGTCAAGGGCCTTTTCTAAATCTATTGAGATAATCATGTGGTTTTTGTCTTTGGTTCTGTTTATGTGATGGATTATATTTATTGATTTGCGTATGTTAAACCAGCATTGCATTCCAGGGATGAAGCCAACTTGATCTTGGTGGATAAGCTTTTTGATGTGCTGCTGGATTCGGTTTGCCAGTATTTTATTGAGGATTTTCGCATCGATGTTCATCAGGGTTATTGGTCTAAAATTCTCTTTTTTTGTTGTGTCTCTGACAGGCTTTGGTATCAGGATGAAGCTGGCCTCATAAAATGAGTTAGGGAGGATTCCCTGTTTTACTATTGTTTGGAATAGTTTCAGAAGGCATGGTACCAGTTCCTCTTTGTACCTCTAGTAGAATTCAGTTGTGAATCCTGGCCTTTTTTTGGTTGGTAGGCTATTATTGCCTCAATTTCAGAGTCTGTTGTTGGTCTATTCAGGGATTCAGCATCTTTCTGGTTTAGTCTTGGGAGGATGTATGTGTCCAGGAAGTTATCCATTTCTTCTAGATTTTCTAATTTATTTGCATAGAGGCATTTATAGTATTCTCTGATGGTAGTTTGTATTTCTGTGGGATCGGTGGTGATATCCCCTTTATCATTTTTTATTGCGTCTATTTGATTCTTCTCTCTTTTCTTCTTTATTTGTCTTGCTAGCGGTCTATCAATTTTGTTGATCTTTTAAAAAAAACCAGCTCCTGGATTCATTGGTTTTTTTGAAGGGTGTTTTGTGTCTCTATTTCCTTCAGTTCTGCTCTGATCTTAGTTATTTCCTGACTTCTGCTAGCTTTGGGATGTGTTTGCTCTTGCTTCTCTTGTTCTTTTAATAGTCATGTTAGGGTGTTGATTTTAGATCTTTCCTGCTTTCTCTTGTGGGCATTTAGTGCTATAAATTTCCCTCTACATACTGCTTTGAATGTGTCCCAGAGATTCTGGTATGTTGTGTCTTTTTTCTCATTGGTTTCAAAGAACATCTTTATTTCTGCCTTCATTTCGTTATGTACCCAGTAGTCATTCAGGAGCAGGTTGTTCAGTTTCCATGTAGTTGTGCAGTTTTGAGTGAGTTTCTTAATCCTGAGTTCTAATTTGATTGCACTGTGGTCTGAGAGATAGTTTGTTGTGATGTGTGTTCTTTTACATTTGCTGAGGAGAAGCACTTCTTACATTTCTGATGTGAAAACTGTTTAAACACTATGGCATCCTAGTTTAAAAATTACATATTGAGTGGTCCAAACAGACCGTAAAGTTTTCAGAAAGCAATATTCATATCACGTACATTGAAGTTAGTTTCGACTGGATATTATACGATACTGCTTATTTAGGCAAGATAGTGTTTTCTTTTAATATTGCAATGTGTGATGTACTAAAGAATTTTAATGTTGAAGCTTTAAAAAGACAGAAATAAGAGAAACCCAAACACATTCTGACTGGCTGTAAAAGTAAGAATAAATAGTACTTGCAAAGCATCATAAAATGGATATAACAGCCAAAAAAAAAAAAAAATGGGTAGAAATGTTATCGTTGATTTTTCTTTGTTTCCTCAAGGAGGAAAAATAACACTTTTATCATGGTTGGGACATAACTTCTAAAGAAAAACAAGTTTAGAGCTTTCTATGTATTTTCTATTTCTTTCTTTAGACACTATTACCACGTGGTCTGGTCTAATGCAGCTGTGACACATACACATACACACACATCACCGACCAGGATATGCTGTGCTATTGCTTTTGCTTCTTCGTGTGAATATTGAAAGGCCACAGGGTCACCTTCAGCTCCTTGGACACTGGCTTCCTGTGTGTCCTGCTGTGCATATAGGGCCTGCTACCGTGGTGTTTCCTCTGAGTCCCACACGCTGTGCCATTTTTGTACGAATTGAGCCAGATATTTTCTACATGGCATCATGGTCTGCCACTGGAATTTTACACTGAAAAGTTAGCAATAAGCATTTCACTACTCATTATTATTTATATGTTGCTATGTAATAAAGCACCGCAAAGCTTAATGACTTCAAATCACAGCCATTTTATTGGGTATGATGTCATGAGACAGCAATATGGGCAGGATGAAGAAGAGAGAACTCGTCCATGATTGACATGGTTTTGGCTGGGACAGCTCAGCTGGACATAGTGGAACCCATTGGCCTCATTTGCACGTGGGGCCTGGTACTTGCTGTTGGCTGGAATGCCATGGGTCTCTTCCATGTAGATTGTGTTTCTGCCTGTGGCCTGTCACTCTCCCGTCTCTCTGTGTGGTTACCCTCCTTAATAGGAGATTCTGGAATTCTTTATTCGGAGCTGAGTTCTGAAAGGGAAAGTAGAAACTGAAGACCTGAGCTCAAAAGTCCTAGAACATAACTTCTGTGACATTTCATTGATCAAAGCAAGCCACGTGGGCAACCCAGATTCAGGAGTTAAAGAAACAGACTTCACCTCTTGACAGGAGGGTGGCAAACACCTTAGAAAACGCGCATAGGCATGACCATTGGTGGGCAGTTTTTATCACTGTAGCACACTGCTTTTATGGGAGATGTGCAGTGGCCTTTGAAATGAACAGCTGTACCCAATATCATTTTGCTTTGAATAAGGCAGGAGCATGGATTCTAATTTTTCTCCCAAGTATTCCCTGAAGGAAAAAAATTTATATATCCATTTGTGGTTATAATGTTAAATTAGTTTTAAAAGTTTACAATTTTGATATAATCTCTTCCTCCTCAAGTAGCTTAGCTGGTTAATTCAGAAGGACTAAATGCATCTATTTCTATTTTTCTCCCTGTTTGAAAATAGACAAGTCACCTGTACTAATTTTCTATGATAAGACGTGGAGACTAGGTTATATATCTTTGCAGATAAGCACGCTCAGAACTGAAAGAATAAAGTTGAAAGTATGTTGTTTCAGTAGGGAACAGTGGGAAATAATTAATAACCCACATTAGTTCTGTGTGTTGGAATGTTGTTGTGGGGGTAGGAGAAGTAATTATTTTGCAGTTAAATTAATACAAGTCTACTTCCTGATGCTTCTGCTACAGTAACTTCTTTTTGTCTTACCACCTCGAATCCATGTGTTTTGTCATGTGCCATTATCTTGCTTTAAGCTCTTCAGTTTCTTCCAGTGGCTGGTAGAAAACAGTGAAAATTCCTTAGTGTGACATTTATGAGCCTTGCCTGGTTCCAGCTGTCACTCATCATGCCCCACCTCACGGCCTGTGCCCCAGCCAATCAAACTGCCTGTAATTTTCTCAGATGGCAGTCTGGGTCAGACCTGCAAGGCTGCTCGTTCAGTGCTCTCTGTTGTAGCTTCCTTTGGTCCCGGACTTCTTTTACTCTCCCACCTCCCAGAAAACTTGGTCCAAGAACAATGCTTCTCTCTTTAACCTTAGCTCAATACTGAATCTTAAGTGAATCTTCTTTATAATCGCCTCCTCTTATGTAGAAGTGACTGTTTTATCCCATGTGTGCTAATTTCCAGACCTTCATAAGTTTTATCTTTGAAGCTATAGTATACTCCTGCATTTAATTACTTACTTATCTTTTTCTATGGCTGGACTGCGGTAAATATATCTTTATTTTTTTTTTTTTCTAAATCCTCTCTTCCTAGGACAATGTCTGGCGCATGTTTGGTATTGAAGAAATGAGGCTTGCTGAATTAATGCACATATGCCAAAATCCCTTTTGATAGTGAGTCTTCCTAGTAAATATTCTAGACATGTTCTAAGACAGATGCATAAGTATTATCTCAGCATGGACTTTCCCTGTATGATTCAGAACAGATTACTCAAATATGATTCTTTGTTGTTTTTTTTTTTTTTTAATTGAGACTGGAACCATGATGAGAAGGTGAATGTGATCAGTCTGAGGATGTGCTCGGCTAGATTTCTGCAGGGTAAATTTTCTCCTCTATGCCATAAAATAACCAGCAGACTGTTTAAGAGCCACCAGGAACTCCAGTTTTTCTTTCAGAAGTCTGTTAAGACATAATGTTTGATGTGCTTGCTTTCCAAGGCATACATTAGTTGAGTGCAATTATATAAAGGAATGTTGTACCCACAAGCCATATTGCACTGAGTATGTTCTGCAGAAATGTACCTTGATATGCCACATAACACCCATACACATTTGCGGGCCTGCACTCATTATCGATTGAAAACAATCTGATCGAAAAGTGACAGTCTCGATTGCGATTTTCATTTGATCTTACAAGTTATTTCCAAGGGCCACGGTGTTGGCACATTTTTAACTCCTGTGTCTCCTTCACCCTCTACAACAGACTTAGCCCCACCTTTTCATGGAAAAGCACAAGACCCTCAAATCATTGTGTTGTCCTAACGGCTTTCAAAGAATTACTTCCTTCGAAGTTATTTTCCTCTTTTTTTAACTTACGTTTCTAAAGCTAGAGTCAGGATAGTTGATTCTGGTGCTGAAAAAAATCAGTTAATAACCATTTTTATAAACTTCTACACATTTCTTTGGTGTAGGGTTGGTGTCGTGGAATATTGTGCATTTGGAGGTTAGAAAGAAACTGTTTCACTTCTTTTTTTTTTGAGGCAGGATCTCACTCTTGCCCAGGGTGGAGTGCAGTGGTGCGATCCCGGCTCACTGCAACCACCGCCTCCCGGGTTCAAGTGACTCTCCTGCCTCAGGCTCCCAAGTAGCTGGGATTACAGGCACCCGCCCCCACGCCCAGTTAATTTTTGTATTTTTAGTAGAAATGGGGTTTCACCATGTTGGCCAGGCTGGTCTCAAACTCCTGACCTCAGGTGATCTGCCTGCCTCGGCCTCCCAAAGTGCTGGTATTACAGGTGTGAGCCAACGCGCCTGGCTGGTTCACATTTTAAATATGCAACTTTTTAACCAAATGATTTGGGGCAAGTTTCTCCTGTTTTTCTTTTTTTTTTTTGAAATAGAGTTTCATTCTTGTTGCCCAGGCTGGAGTTCAATGGCGCAATCTCAGCTCACCACAACCTCTGCCTCCCAGGGTCAAGCGACTCTCCTGCCTCAGCTTCCCTAGTAGCTGGGATTACAGGCATGCGCCACCATGCCCAGCTAATTTCATGTTTTTAGTAGAGACGGGGTTTCTCCATGTTGGTGAGGCTGGTCTCAGACTCCCGCCCTCAGGTGATCCGCCAGCCTCGGCCTCCCAAAGTGCTGGGATTACAGGCATGAGCCACCGTGCCCAGCCATTTCTCCCCTTTTTCACATGTTTTCTCAGCTATAAAATATTTATCCCTGTAGATCTCTGTTCACCTCGAAAGTCAAGATAAAACTTTCCGTTTGCTTCCCAGTATATATTTGGACATTTTGCCATAGTGAACTTACCCATGCCTGTTTTTAAGTGTGTTCATTTGTATTACTTTGGAAAAGCAATTATCTTGCCATCCTCTTTGTTGTCTTCAGATTTCTACTCCCTATTTTTCATTGAGATTTTCTTCTGCCCTCAAGTAGTACATGCTCATCCATCTCCATTGCATATCAATAGGCCTTTGAAAATAATCCTAGCTATAAATCCTGACTATTAAATAATTCAGAATTATTTACTCATCTGCATCATCCTGATTTATATTCCTATGTTTCCCACACTGTGTTCAGTGGTAGAAACACATGCTAAATTATGCATGTACATTTTCTTTTTTCTTTTCTTTTTTAGACAGAGTATCACTCTGTTGCCCAGGCTGGAGTGCACTGGCACGATCTTGGCTCACTGCAACCTCTGCCTCCTGGCTTCAAGCGATTCTGCTGCCTCAGCCTCCCAAGTAGCTGGGATTACAGGTGTCCACCACCATGCCTGGCTAATTTTTGTATTTTTACTAGAGACGGGGTTTCACCTGTGGGCTGGGCTGGTCTCAAACTCCTGACCTCGTGATCTGCCCTCCTCGGACTCCCAAAGTGCTGGGATTCACATGTTCATTTTCCAGTCACTATTTACGCATTCTTCAATCATACTGCTTTTCTCAGCGTATACATACATAAAATGTTTTCTGTGCATCAAGCCTTATTCTAGGCACTGGGGATAGACTAAAAACAAACAAAATAGGATAATCTGTTCCCCTGCCCCCTTGAAACTCACGGTCAAACAGAAGAAAAATATATGAAACAAAAGAATAAAGTAAATAATTTTGTCATTTGAATAAACACAAAGATAGAGTGATATTATAGAACAAAATCCTTAACTACTTTTGGACAATGAGTAAGAGTTTTTAAAGAAATGCCATTTAAACAGATACTTTAAAAATAAAGAAAGATTCACCGAATGACAGGGATCAAGGAGGACGTATGAATAAGTAAAATTAACCTAGAGAGGAACTTAAGGAAGAAACGTAGATCAGAATGTGCAGAGCTTTGAAAGAGTCATTTTAAGAATGTTCTTACCTTTTCTGAAGGGTACTGGGAAGATACCGAAAAGTTTCAGCAGAAGGGTAACTTGACCTCATTTGTATTTTTAAAGAAATCATTCTAGTTTCTGTTTGTGGATCAAGAAAAAAGAAAGATTGTTTGGGAAAGAACAGGAAGTGGGGGAAGATGGTGAGTAGAATTCTACAAGTAGGTTTTGCAAATATATGTGTAGAGCTAGAAGAAATATCTGGTACAGATATAAATTTGGGTCCCTTCAGTCTATCATTATTAAAGGAAAGAATGGGAGTAGGTGAGATTGCATTGAGTGTATATTGCATGAAGAGTGGGGAAAAGAAATTATGAGGAACTTCAACACTTTAAAATTAAGTAGAAAAGTAGGACCTGGTAAGGAACAATCAAGATGCAAGAATGATAGAGGTGTGAGGAACATCCTCAGAATGAGGTTACATTGTATGATGGGTGCTGTGATCACAGCCCTCTTTAAGGGTGGTCTCAACTGCCTGCAACCAATGACTGATCAATAGACGGATATGAAGGCACAGTCTACCCGTTCCAACTAGAACTTGGCCTTTATACAACTCTGAAGTGTTATTTTACCAGTGTCCCCATAGGCTGAAGCTGCGTCCAGCCCACTTTCTCTCCTTGTCCTACCATGCTTCTCTCTACTTTCCTAGGTATTGATCCCAAGAGAATTCCATAAAAGACATCCTTCTTGTTAGTATCCATCTGACATTCTCCTTCCCTGGGAACACAACTGGTAGCACATGGAAAACTGCATGTGTGTGTGTATGTGTGTGTGTGTGTATCTGTGTGTGTATGTGTGTGTATGTATGTGTGTGTATGTGTATGTATGTGTGTGTATGTGTGTTTATGTATGTGTGTGTATGTGTGTGTATGTGTGTGTATGTATGTGTGTGTATGTGTGTGTATGTGTGTGTATGTATGTGTGTGTGTATGTGTGTGTATGTGTGTTTATGTGTGTGTATGTGTGTGTTAAAAGAGTGTGCTAGATTGTGTCTAGTAATCTTGCACAGTCAATAAATAATGTCTGCAATAGGAACAAAGTAGTGATTCGCCCTTTTGTTTCAGTAGTGAATGCAGCTAAATTGGTCAAGTCATGCCAGCAGCAATGGAATTGGACCGTGTAGAGGAATAAGAGAGGGAGACTTAGGATGGGTAATGTTGACAATCTTCCTGAAGAACTTAGGAGGAAACACAAAATCAGGACAGTGGTAACACATGTAAAATTTGTTTCAGGTGGAAGAAATGGCATTGACTTTGGAATGTTCCTCCACAGGTGGCGGAGGGGCCATAGGAAAGACTGGCGTTAGGTTGACTAGAGGAGGATGCAGCACAGTTTCCTGTCTTGGCTTTTGTTTGTTTCAGGGAAGAAAGAGACAAAGATTAAGGACAGCAGAGGGAAATACAGGTTGTGTTTGTGGTGAAAGATTAAAATAGTCATTCTGAAGGGTGATGGGTTGAATTGAGAAAATAAACGTGGTCTCTTTTTTTTTAGGCAGCATCAGGAGTTCAGTTGAGAGTAATGACAATGAATTTATACGGCACAAATGTAGGCAATCACATGTTCTACTTGTTTTCTTGTTTAATATAAATGGCCATGCATTTTGGGTTGGTTGGTAAATGGTGTTTGTGATGAAAACATCTGTTTCCCTTTTTTTTTACTCTCTTAAGAAAAATACCATTTAAAGAAAATTTAAATTACCTTGCATTTGAAAAGAACACATCAATAAGCTTATATAAACATTTTCTCTGTTGGGGAATACTTCCTAATGAATCGCATCCTTTGTCTATAGGGTAAAAGGAAAGAACATTATCTGACTAATAAGGAAGAAGGAGCTCTTTGTGAAACTATAATAATAAGCATAGATATTTGTCAGGCTAAACTTACCTGGTTGAGCCTCTATAATTAGAATATGACTGATGAAGAGAAGAAATATTTGTATATAATGTAATGAAAGGCTTTGTAAAGTTTATTTGCATAGGGGATGTAGGTGGAAGGCTGGCTCAAATTAATCAGTATTATCTGCGGAAGTGATGGCATTCCACTTCGGAGAATAAACGACATGACATCCTGTGGTTCCTTTGAATTCTGGACATTACATGAAAGGGGACATATTATTGCTCTCTTAAATAATATCCGACTTGTAATTAAAAATGAATGTAGGGTTTAATGACTTCTTTTGTCTTCTTTTTTGTGCAGAGAAAACTTCTAAAGCTCATTTTTAACATTTGCTATTCAATTTATAGATTTATAAGCCTAGTTCTTCTCTAGGTCTCTTTCATTACTGAGATTATTTTATTTTTAAAATGGGAAATTGCAGCAATTATTTTAAGGGCTTATGAATTTTTTTAATCTTGTTTACAAATGTAAAACATTTTCAAATATTTTTAAATTTATTTATAAACCTTTATAACTTATTTTTTGAGTGCTTCAAATTTAGGACAGTAAATTTTTTCTGCATATCTAAATAACTTTTATAAATCTAATTAATAAAAATAGTGACCCTAAAATGCATCTAGTTGTTCCAAAATAATATATAAATACTAAAATATCAATTTAAAATACCATGTCAAAATCAAGCAAATAATTACATATTTTAAGTTTGAAATTATGAAACCATCATTCCAATTCACTAGGAATTCCAAATGTAATATATTTTATTTCACTTAAGTTCTTTAGTGTCTGCATCTACAAACAAAATTTCCCCGATAATTTTATTTTTGTAAGAACAATCAATATGGTGAATCCAAACGCTTTGCCAAATGTTCCAATATTGTTTATATTAGTAAGAAATTTAAAATCAAATATCTGTTTCAAGTACTCAACTGCATATTAGATATTGTACCTTTAAAACTCACTCTCTGCTGGGCATGGGGGCTCATGCCTGTAATCCCAGCACTTTGGAAGGCAAAGGAGGGCAGATCACCTGAGGTCAGGAGTTCAAGACCAGCCTGGCCAACCTGGAGAAACCTTGTCTCTACTAAAAATACAAAAATTAGCCGGGCGTGGTGGGGTGCATCTGTAGTGCCAGTTACTCAGGAGGCTGAGGCAGGAGAATTGCTTGAACTGGGAGGGGAGGTTGCAGTGAGCTGAGATCCCACCACTGCCCTCCAGCCTGGGTGACAGAGTGAGACTCTCTCTCAAAAAACAAAACGAAGCTTTCTCTCATAAGCGAAGTTCTCTTAAACATTACACGTATGTAGATTTCCAACACAGATTGGATCCTTTCCAATGCCAAACTATCTTTACTAGGATTTCAAATTTTTAAAGTATTTCTATGCTTAATTGGAAACCCTGCCGAGGCTAAGGAGACGTGTACACATCATGAAAGCAACGACTATCTGGTAACTGAAGATACTCACAATACCAAACACTTAATTCTAAATCTTATGCTGTGGGAGATCATGTCATCCTGTGCGACTATGATTTATTATGACCGGAAATCTTTGCCAGGATTTTGATCTTTTTAGATTCTATTTTTTTTTTCTGAGCTACTAATAAAAACTTATGTAGAGCTTTTATGTTGGTGACCCTCGGACCTCAAGGAGGAAGTTATACCACCCATTCCCTGGAGTTACTTGGAACAGATTTTCTAATTCTCCTGTCTAATCACAGAACTCTGCCCTCCCACCTACATTGGTCATTTGTCTGTATGTCGAATGCATTATTTTAGCTCTTAAGAAACATATGTGTATTTTCCAACTAAACCGTAAAACTTCGTGGGAATACCAATGAATGCCTTTTCCATCTAACTTTAAAGAACTTTGAACTTCATAGAATTTTCTATTTTTTCGTGTTCTTAATACCACAAAACACAGGTATTAATATCATATGTATTGGCATTTGGATATCTCTTATAGCTTTATCTGACATGGGTTTGAAAATTATAAGGTCATTCTATTGGCATTTATTTAATTATTGCTTATGACATTTTATGTTGATTGAGCCCTACATTTTTGGCTTTTGGAAATAAAGACTGCTGTGATTTTGTCTGTAATGGCGCAAACACATTGTCATTCATTGACATATGAATGTACTTCAAGTTTAAAAGATGTCCTGTTTCTCTTGATCATCAGAAATCTCAGAGCTGACAGCACCAGGCATGTGTGTTTGTGTGTGTGTGACAGTGAGAGAGGGAGAGAGAGAGCGAGAGAGAGAGAGATTAAAAAACACCCCAGAACATAGTAAAGTGACAGAAACAAATTAAAGATGAATTAAATTTCATCCAAACTTTAAATATGGTCATTTTGCACCTTTGAGAAAGTTGGGTAGCTTATTCTAGGAAGACCATACTGTAGAAAGGATGGAATACCTGATTAGTACATTAACGTAATTTTGAAGACATGAAATGAATAAAGTACTTGATTCTAATGCATGATATGCAGGTGTATGTAAGAACTTTGCTAATAGTTGTCTTTTTGAAACAGTAATAGATGTTTCCACGTGTGCACAGGTATGTGCGAATATCAGAGATTAAAATAGAAATGGAACCAAAAAGCTGTGCCATCATTGAAAATGTATTTGTTTAAAGACTACGTGACACTTAGGAGGCATTTTAATGCAATATTTTATGTATGCAATTATTTACATATGTTTAAGTGTTTTTTATTTGACTTCCATAAAGTTTAGATTTGTCGCAATCTTATTTTTACCCTTGAGGGAAGAGAGAGACCCTCTCATATTGTTTTATACTGTTTTATACTCAGTACCTGTTTTAAGAAAAAAACAAGGAAGTGAAATCAAAGACAGGCAGCCCAGCGCCAGACCCAAAACCAGGCCTGGGCCTGCCTGGCCTAAACCTAGTAGCTAAAAATCAACTCATGACTTAGAACCCGATGTTACCCATAGATTTCAGGCATTGTATGGAAGAACATTGTGAAACTCCCTGCCCTGTTCCGTTTCACTCTGACCACCGGTGCATGCAGCCCCTGCCACGTACCCCTTGCTTGCTCAAATCAATCACGACCCTTTCTTGTGAAATCCTTAGTGTTGTGAGCCCTTAAAAGGGACAGAAATTGTGCACTTGGGGAGCTCGGGTTTTGAGGCAGTAGCTTGCTGATGCTCCCCACTGAATAAAGCCCTTCCTTCTACAACTCGGCGTCTGAGGGGTTTTGTCTGCGGCTCATCCTGCTACACACTTAGTAGTGTCTGAATCTTGGAAAGGAAGGGGAGGGAATATCCAGATACCTTAAACGGGGTTCTCGGACTTCTAATAAACAGTTAAAATCTTACACACACGGTATTTAAAGCATACAGATGATTCTACATTTGTCCTAACAGATCATAGTGCCATGAATATTTGTCCATTAACGAACATCCCTTACGTGTAAGAACATTTTGCCACTGCGCTTTTAGTTATCTCCTTTTCACCTACTGTCCCCTGGAATAGTCTCTCCCTTTCGTTTCTCAGGGGTCTTCTTGAGCCTGAAGCTTTTATTGGGCCTCACTTTTTGCTGCTTTGTTCCTTCGCCAGTTCTGGGCCTTTTTGCTGTGTCGACTACAGGTTGAAAAAAGGAGAAAGCGCAACCCCAAGCTACTGACCTATGAGTAACAAGGTCACCGAATTCCCCTTAATCCTGCTGGTCTGATCCCCCACTCTGTGAAGACCACGGCTGGGGAAGACCTAACCTTCACTCCAGCTCGCCTGAATTTGTCAGTCTTTGATGATGGAAGCCTGAAATGCAGACCTTATACCCTAACCAATTCTTCCTCGGCCAAAAAAAAAAACAACCAAAAACCAAACAAAACAAAACAAAAAAACACGGCCACCTCTTTATGACCAACCATAGTTTTGGTTTAAGCCTTCAAGACGCACTTATCTACTTCATCCACAATTACATTGTAGTATCACGCTAAGCCTGGAGTTAATATCAAGGAGCAAATGGCCTCTGGCCTTTTGGAATCCACATGATCTTGGAACTCTGTGGAGATTGTCTTCGGATCACTTTGCCCTGCTGTTGTCCCCCCACCCCGTGCATTTTGTCTTTTCTATCTCCTTCCCTATTGTCGTGTAAAGTTACATCACGATGTTGAGTGGTGTGTTTTACACCCCGATGTCCCATAAACAAATACTTTTAATACCCTTTTGTTGGTCTAATTTGTAAGTGACCATTTTATACGCCACAGTAAGTACCTGTAAAGTTGGAGACAAAGAAAAGAGAATTGTGTTGTTCTCGTTCTAAGAAAGGGCAGCATTAAACTCCTCCGTAGCCTCTTTTCTGTATTTCCGTTTTAACAAGGGTAAAGTTATCACAAAGTAGGTGAATGTAAGCATTCTTCCCTCAAACATCTGTGTTCTTCAGCCTGTCCCACTTCACCCTTTCCAAAGAAGGGCAGGTTTTTAAATAGAAGAGAAGCAATGTTGAATAAAGAGTATATCATGACGCTCCATAATTCATATAACCTCCAGACAAGCTCTCAGGTTTATTGGTCAGAAAACACATGGTGACATTCACTACTTTTTTGTTATTATTTTAAAGATTTCTGTGAGAGTGTGGGGCTCAGTCAAACTTTGTAGGGAGAAATAAGCCACAGTCACAGAGATTCATTCATTCATTCAACACATAGCTTTGTTTCTATTATGCCCCAGTGTCCTAGGCTCTGGGGATTAGACAGTGACCAAAACTGACAGGTATTTAGCCTCATGGAGCTTAAAGCATATTGAAGGGAACAGACAAAACTCACATAGGAATGTGCGATGTGCATAAATAAAATACTTTCGGTAAGTGCCATGACTAAAATACACCGAGGGCTGACATACAGTTGCATGTTGCGTAAGAGAGACTTGCGTTAGGTAAGGTGTCTAGGTTAGCTGTCTCTGAGGAAATTGCATTTCAGCTGAGACCTAAAAGATTACAATGAGGTCGGAGAGTGTCCTAGGCAGAGATAAATAGAATGCGTAAATGACTTTACGTTGAAAAATTCCTAAGCTGTTTGAAAAACTGATAGCGGCCAAGTTGCAGGTGAAATGGATGAGAGCAAGTCAAGCTATTACCATTTTATTACAAACCACACATAGGGTCTTTAAATGTTCCAGAATTTTGATTTTTTTTATTACCTGGGAGAGAATGTAATTTTATTTTCATCAAATCTTGTTCTTATAAACTCCGTTTACATTTTGCTTTCATCTGAGTAAGCTGACCATATAGTGCCCTCGTGTGGCGTAGTGCTGTATTACACGATTAATACTGTAGACTCTTTGAGGCATGATTTTAGCAAAATTCTTTTACACCTTTTTCAGTTAATCTAAGTCACCTCTAGCTGCTCTCACTCAGACTCAAACATAGAATCTTATTTATTTGTATTTTTGTGTTTTACTACTTTCTCACATTCCACTGTGGAATGGACACGCGCTGGGAGCACAGAATCCAGTGACCTCAGGATCCAGGCAGACTGAGAACAAAAATGAGGGAGGCCAGACCAGACCTGAAACAAAGACTCCGAGAGATTTGGAGAAGCAGGTTATAGGAAAGACTTTCAATTTTATGTATTTACTTTATAAATAAGTAATGCCAAAATAAATAGCCTTGGGGATCATTGTATTTTTCAGTCTCTGTCCCCAGATTTCTACGTTTAGCAAATGTACATGGTTAATTTCTCAGTCAACACCACAAATGCTTTGTATCCTTTTGTACATTTTGACTATTTTAGAACTGATTATTTTGTGCATCAAGTTGTCTATTTCTGTTTCCAAGTTCAGCATTTTGCCACAGATTTGTTTTGGAAAGTATTTCAGGAATCTTTGTTGCTCAAAACCAAGCACTGTAGCTGGAGCTGGTTTCTTTCCTCCTCTCCCTTCCTCTCTCTTCCTTCTTCCTTCCTAAGGCTTGAGCCATTTTTCACTAGAAGAGTTTTATTTTTAATTTTATTTTTATTTATTTTTTTTGACAAATGACTGCCAGTATGCTTTATGGAATGCAGCTGTTGAACTTTATTTCCTGCTTTTCTTTGCATTAAAGTAGTCCCAAAATTGTTTTCTGAGGAACTCTTCACTTTGACTGCCAGCGCTGCTTGTGTACCTTTCAAGTCAGAAATTGAGCGGTCTGTTCAGGCCCATCTTTATCCAGCTCCTGCTTTTCACATGAGGATGTTTGTGCTACATGCAATTTTGTTGACTTTTGGAGTGTAATGCTTTGTTTGCAAATGAAAACATAGAATTACAGCTTTCCCGCTACTTGTCAGGGACTATAATCACGAATTCACTGCAGCTGGATACTTTTCAGACACGTGGATAAGATAAATAATATTTATGAAAGATGGCCTGGAGGAAACGAAGCCATCTATTCTGCATTGTTATCTAAAATCTGTTTCAAGATGAAGTGAGACCATCAAAAATGCCTAACTGGCCGGGTGCGGTGGCTCACCCCTGTAATCCCAGCACTTTGGGAGGCTGAGGCGGGCGGATCATGAGATGAGGAGATCGAGACCATCCTGGCTAACACGGTGAAACCCCGTCTCTACTAAAAACACAAAAAATTAGCCAGGCGTGGTGGCGGCGCCTGTAGTCCCAGCTACTTGGGAGGCTGAGGTGGGAGAATGGTGTGAACCCGGGAGGCGGAGCTTGCAGTGAGCCGAGATTGCACCACTGCACTCCAGCCTGGGCGACAGAGTGAGACTCTGTCTCAAAAAAAAAAAAAAAAAGAAAAAAGAAAAAGAAGCCTAACTGGACCACATCATACTGGGCCCAACACAGTCGCTTCTTACTGAACTGCTTTAGCCATCATAAAACCTTCTCTTCTTGAGGGGCCGTAGGAAATATTTTCTCTTATTTCATATTGGTGTTCTCCCAAATAACTAGAATATATCATGCACGGTCTTGTTACTGGTTATATTTTCTCCTTTCTGCATGTTAATTAGAAAACTCAAAGTCAAATTTGTGCTCTGCCCTGACTCAGTGCATGATTCGTCAAAGTGTCCATTTGTTCACTGACCACGTTTCTGACACCATCTTGCTTCCCTATTTTTTGTATTTTCTAAAGGTTCTTTCTAAAGAGTTTAAGTATTTTATATTGCTATATTGTATGCATTTGCAAGCAACTTAAATGCATTGGGAACAGAAGTGATAGATAAGTAGCAACCATGGGATCGCTATCGATTCTGTACCTAATTATAAGTACATAATTCCTGGCTTAACCGTCTGTAACCTAAATAAGTAAGAATTAATACACCCTATAATTCCTCGATAGCTGAAACCTCCCCCCAGATAAATTTTATAAGCCATGCTAATCCTATTTCTCAGTGCACAGAGGTTGAACTTGTGGACTAATAATGCATTAATATTCCTCATGAAAAATATAGCTAAATAGGGAGAAAGAGATGAAAAGAACCAAAAATATTCTTTTAAGGATAATATTTGATCCTCTGCATCCATTCATTAAAGCTAATATCCATTCTCCATTTCTCTCTGCCCGTCTGGTTCTATGAAAAGACCTAGCCTGCCCTCAACATGTGTGTGACATTAATAGGTGTTAGTGATACAGAGATTGCCCTCAGTGCAGATTGACAGCACTGTGTGGAGGTGAGAAGGAGTCTTGTTTAACACTTAGGATCTGGATCTCTTGTCTGCTTTGTCATGCAACACAATCCTTCTGGGATTTATAAGTGACGACAAGCCTCAGCGATAATTATATTAAAATGCTTTTAACTTAGTGTAAACATAATTTAATAAGATGTAGATGTTCAAAAGGCTAGCCTTGAATTCAGTCTTGAGACCAGAGACGATATGCCTGTGTGCATGGTGTATGTCTGGAAAGCATGTACATTCTTTGACCCCAGTTAATTTCTACGAAGAAGTGTGTTAGTCTCTGATCTAATAATCTCATCTGCAGATTACTACATTTTTATTACGATAAAGAACACCTGGGCTTTTAAAATATAGTAAGGTTATCCTACCTGGAATATTAAATATTATTGAAGTTACAACTTTGGAGAAATTATATTTTTAATGAATATGGTTATATTATACCTGTTCGTTATTAGAGTAGCCCTCAAAGTTGGTGATTTATCAATGCGTTGCTGCTGAATAACAATAGCTTTATTGAATGTCTGCTTGATACTGAGCGTTGTATTAGCGGCTTTTCATATATTATCTCATTTAGTCATCGTAAAACATTTTATGGAATGCATTGTCAACATGTTGAGAATGATAAGTGGAGTAAATTGTTTGCATTCCCTTAGGTGGGCAGGTATTTTATGCTAAAAAAAAAAGAAAATAGTTGCATTCACATCTCTTAACCTATATGCACACTTCCTTTGCACGGTGGGGTTTGGCAAAGCTCTATCTTCTGCTAGTGATAGGGCAATTCTGATTGAAATCATACCATTTTAGATAAAATTAAAATTAAACTTGTATTTGTATAACTTGAAAATTGTGAATTTTTCCTGCAATGACAGGGAGGCACACATCATGATTGGCACTCAGGTTTATGTTTTAGAGTAGCAAACAGACAGTGATAAGCCAGAAAAATGAGTTTGTACGTAAACTGCAAATATTTTTACTTAATATAGTAAGCAGTAAATAATTAGTCAATGTTTTTGATCATATGAATGACAATTTGAACATGGGAATATTGCAGCCCTTATGCACTGCAGATGAGATTATGGATTGTCACACTGGTTGAAAAAACAATATGAAATTATACAATATGTTTTAAGATGCTCACAACCCCTAAAAAGCTAGCAAGGAAGCTCAGACACATGTGCATAAGGACACACAAGAGCATCCATGGCAGCTCTGTCTACGGTAACGGGGCACTGAAGATTAGCAGGAGAGCAAGTTAACAAATCATAGCATGTTTACAAATGGAATACTACACAGCAGTGTGAATGAGGGACCGGAACTGTAAATGTTAACAAGATTAATCTCAGGAACACAATGTTGAATGAAAATAGCACACCACAGAAAGATACATACTTCTTGAGTATACTTGAATAAAGTTCAAAGCATGCAACACTAAACAACATATTAGAGGCACATATGATGGTACAACTATTAATAAAAATAAAGAGGAATTAAAAACCACACAAGATACAGGATAATGGTAATCTCTTTGGGGGAGAGAGTTGTCAGGTTGAGGGACCCTCAGGGACCCTAAGGGTTTCGGCAACTTCTTTTTTTTTTTATTTTTTTTTGAGACGGAGTCCCGCTCTGTCACCCAGGCTGGAGTGTAGTGGCGCGATCTCGGTTCACTTCAAGCTCCGCCTCCCGGGTTCCCGCCATTCTCCTGCCTCAGCCTCTCCGAGTAGCTGGGACTACAGGCGCCGCCACCACGCCCGGCTAATTTTTTGTATTTTTAGTAGAGACGGGGTTTCACCGTGGTCTCGATCTCCTGACCTCGTGATCCGCCCGCCTCGGCCTCCCAAAGTGCTGGGATTACAAGCGTGAGCCACCGTGCCCAGCCTCAGCAACTTCTTATTTTGAGCTGGGTAGCTAGGCGGTGGGTGTAAGGAACACCCTTTTCCATTTAATCTCAGTGTCTCACGTTTATCACAAGCATTTTTTGTTTTTGCTTTTGTTTTTTTGAGACAGGGTTTTGCTGTGCTGCCCAGGATGGAGTACAATGATGTGACCACAGCTCACTGCTTCAGCCACGACCTCTTGGGCTCAAGCAGTCCTGTCACCTCAGCCTCTGGAGTAGCTGAGACCACAGGCGCATGCCACCACCCCTGGTTAATTTAAGTGTATATATATATATTTTGTGTGTGTAGAGACAGAGTTTTCCATATTGCCCAGGCTGATCTCAAACTCCTGGACTCAAGTGATCCATCTCCCTCAGTCTCCCAAAGTGCTAGGATTACAGGCGAGAGCCACAGAGCCTGGCCACAAGCGTTCCTTTAGTGTCTATGTATTCAATATTCCAACAAGGACAAACAATGAGAAAATATTTAGACCTTAAATATTTTCTAAGTAAAGTTATTTATATCACGCTCTTTAGAGAAGCACCTCCTCTTACTTTATTATTTACACATATTCTTCTCTGAATTTAATTCATAAAAGTTATTGTCCAGTGTCCTCTAATTTGTGCCACTTTTTCATCAAACGAGGAAGATATGTGTGTGTCCTCGTACCCTGGGTGGCATGTTGCAAATTTTTCACTCCTGGTAGTGCATAGTCCCTCTCTGGAAATCAGGTCAATTGGTAGAGTCCTCTGTATTTCTGCCTCCTGCCCCAGTGTATTAAAAATGATAAAAAGATAGGCCTCTTCTTCTTCGTGTTGTAATACAACCCAAGCATAGCAAAGCTTTGATTAAATGAGTAGAGAATAGTTGGTAGCTGATGCTTGCTATTCCCCAGTGTGATGGTTAATAACGAGTGTCAACTTGATTGGGTTGAAAGATGCAAATAACTGTTCCTGGGTGTGTCTTTGAGGGTATTGCCAAAGGACATTAGCATTTGAGTCAGTGGACTAAGAGACACAGACCCACCGTCAATCTGAGTGGGCGCTGTCTAAGCAGCTGCCATTGTGGCTAAGATAAAAGCAGGCAGGAGAACGCAGAAGGACCAGACTGGCTAAGTCCTCAGGTCTCCATCTTTCTCCCGTGCTGGGTGCTTTCTGCCCTCGAACATCGGACTCTGAGTTCTTCAGCTTTCAGACTCTTGGATTACACCAGTGATTTGCCAGGGGCTCTCGCGTCTTCGGCCACACACTGAAGGGGACACTGCTGGCTTCCCTGCTTTTGCAGTTTGGGACTCAGACTGGCTTCCTGGGTCCTCAGCTTGCAGATGGCGTATTGGGGGCTTCACCTTAAGATCATGTGAGTCAATTCTCCTAATAAACTCCCTTTCATGCATACATCTATCCTATTAGTCCTGTCGCCCTAGAGAACCCTGACTAATACACCCAGCTAGGAGGTACAGTTAAGTTGTAAATACCACCCACAGGCTGGTTCTTGTGGCCACTGCCTCTTACAGTGTTTATTTCTCCATCGAGTTCGCAACGGCTGTGTGCTTGCTGTGCTCTCCCTCTTCTCTCTCAGTACCTGATGGCCAGAGCTGTTTCCAGATCTTTTGCCTTTATAAATGCCTTCTTCCCTCCTACAGCTGATTCCTTCCAACAGGGCTCAGCAGGTGAAAGGCAGTTCACACAATTCTTCTCTAATGAATACTGCTGTGATGCTTTTTGAAATTACTAACATTCCTATCGTTTTCATTAAACAGTGAAGATAGAAGATTAAAGGCCACTATCCCTGCACAAGAGCTCCTCCTTGTGGCCTGCCCATGTTTTAAATGTGCAAACCTTGGTGATATATTGATATCCTGTGATGAGTTTATCCCACATCAACAATTGAGTTTTCTTCTGTTCTTTCGTATTTTATCACGTGTATAATTATTTTTCTCCAGATGAATCTTGTACTGTTTGTTATATTTACTTGTTCTTATATATATTGCCATATTGCCTAGGCTGGGAAAAAAATTGACGTATGCACTTACTTAGTGCCTCATTTGAAAAAAATGATTTCAGTGATATGAAACTCTAAAGTACATTTTCTTCATGTCTGTTTTCTATATTTTAAAAATGAAGTACTTTCATATGTATTCATGTCACTACAGTCATAAGTTCCCGTCCAAAGTTCCTCTGAAGAACCACCTTATCTTACACATCTCAAGGGAATTTAGCTGATGAAATAATTTGAACTACATTAATCACTGTTTCTGACAGGTAAAATGCTGAAATAAGCTTCTTGTAATGAATGTGAATTTTTTTGGGGGCTTGCAGAATATTGCAGATTAATATCACAGAAAGCATGTCTAGTTCATGCAACAATTATTTTCATGCAAATTTTGTGGGGCTTTACAAATAATACGTATTTGTTACCACTCTTCTTGACAGCAAAGAAAATAAAAATAATAAATATTTGAGAAAAGATCAGGTTCACTTATACTACATATACCACATTATCTTTCATGTCAATAGTTGCCTTGCACTTTAAACCTGTGACAAAACATGACAAATTTTAGAAGGGAAAATATTGTAAGATAAATTAATACCTCTGAAGCCTGTATTCCTATAAATTTAGTTGATAAAGCTCAGCTTATTTAGAGTTTTGAAGAGATATTTTCTCTTCAATGAAGAAATCTCCATAATTGAATGATCTAAATTTCAATGATTAAAAGTACTATTAAAAGAAAATATTTATAGAAAAGCTTTCCTTTAACAATTTTTACGTCCAAAATATGATTTATTTTTTCATGAAATGGGAATATGAATGATCATACATTCTTTTACACACACTTCATAAATTAAAAAGTTCTCAATCTATTTTAAAAACCCATATGTAAACAACAGTGTCATAGGATGTGTTAAGAACTACAGCAGTCAGAAAAAGTTAACAACCCTTGAAATGGCACAGGAAAGGACAGGATGTCTTCCAGGAAGAGGTGCCAATTCTGTTTAAAATTAAGAGACAACGGAGTAATGCAAATACTAACTTTACCCTGCAAATTGCAACATTTATCATCTAGCATCAAATGTGTATGCTGGGACTGACACATGCACGCATAGATGGTTTGTGTTCCATAATAAAGTTAATTGGTGAAATAAAATAATGGGTTTAATTTCTAGCAAAGAAATGCTTGGTTAATCTAAATTAGTAATGTTTGCTTATGGAATTTCCTACCCCAATTATTTCAGATGCTGTCCTTGAGATTCTTTTTGTTAAACTGCATGATACACATTTTGCGTGAAGTATTTTTAAAACTTAGGGTATCTCCTTATTTTCTGATTAAAGTAAAATTTCTCAGTGTTTCTGTAAGGACTTTGGCAAATACTCTTTCTGCTTTATAAAGCAAAATATAAGAACCAGAAATCTTTGTAATCCTTCACTATGTTGATGTCTTTTTACAGCAGATTTCTCAGGAATTATTGTTTGTGGTTCCAAATTGAAATTTTCCCTGCATAATCTAACATTCATATCTTCAGATCTGATGTGATAAACTGACCAATCTCTTTGTAAGTGATATTTTGTAAAACTCATTCTGTGTTTCGGACAAGGGAACACAAAGTTGTCACCTTCAAAATAGCTAATGGTCATATCACATGTTAAATTGACTGGGGAAATTCTAAACATTGAAAGTGTTCAAGTCTGGATTTTTCCTCAGGAAATATAACCTTTGGTTATTTATATTTGAAAGAAGCTAGTTTTATGAATTAAGCTTTAATTCTGAGATAATTATATGTTCATAGGCAGTTATAAGAAATAATACAGAGATATTTTGTTGCCACTTGCCTAGCTTCCCGCAGTGGTCATGTAGGCCAAACTATAGGACAGTATCGTAACAAAGATGCTGACATTGATATAATCCACTGAACTTATTCAGGGTCAGTTTTACTTTTTACGTTAAAGTACATGATTCATTTAGTTTTTGTTTTTAAAATAAAATATCTGAGGGCCAAGTCTGCTGACTTAGTTCTTTAAATTTTACAACTAATACAAAGTTACTGAGACTTACAGAGCTTTGAGAAGTGCACTGTTATTTCTAGAGTTAAATTTAAATAAAACACTTAAAGTCTGAGACTATTTTCTAGTTGTAAAAAGGTTAAAACTGCATTGTAGATGTTCTTTTCCTTTCATTTCAAAACCTAAACAATGTTCTATTATTTAAAGGTAGTTCATTAATAAGCAAAGATTTGTTACAACTGTGATGAGAATAACATGTATGTATATTTTAGCATTTGAATACATTCTACATGAAAACATTTCTTTATATTTAAACTATTATTTCATACAAATAGAAGTCAAAAGAAATGTTATCAGATGCTATAAAATAACTCTTCCATAATGTAGGATGCACTAGGAAAATAGTGAATACAATATCATGTGCTGTTTTGGCATTAGATTTTCCATACATTAAGATAAATGCGTTCATTAACTTCTTCCACCCACCTTTTTTATTTTGGAGATTGACTTCATATTACTGTGATAAGAGGCAAATTGAAATCCTGGCTTCCTGATGATATATCTTCTTGTATGAACTCTTGTTGATGTAGATTAAGTGGGCTAGCAGATACAGTAGTACTCATAAAATAGTTTTTCAGAGCTTTTTATAGTTTAATAAACATTTGCCTATTTCCCAAAAATATCGTGCAAACATACTAAATTTAAGTCAATAATCCGTACTTTATATATTTATTACCATTGTCTAACAATGTAATTTATCTATTTGAAACTAAATTGACCAAAGACATTAACAAACATATAGGGAAATTTAAGTTTTATGTCTTTATGGAAATATGTTTTAAGTCCTGCCTTTTTGTAATTGAGAGTTATATTTTTACTCGAATATTTAAATGTTATAAGTAATTACAATCATAAGGCAACCCCTATCATGAATGAATCCTGATTTGGTGAGGTGAAATGTCTTAGTTTATGTTTGTATAAATTGTATACAGTATTGTGTAATTTGTATAAAATATTTTATCTGAATTTAGTTCTTTAGTTCAGATTGAAAAACCTCTCCTGCCTAGCCCTACCTCCAATAATTGGAAAATCTACTTACTGACATGTCAAGTCACTTCTCTTGAGGAATAAACTTCTAAAAGTAGTAGTCATAGAGTGAGTTTAGACAGAAATTCAGAAACGTCAACTAAAGTTAACTATACCCCTGTTGTTCACTGTTATCATGACTTTCATTTTTCTATCCGGCCAAAAATACTTCTAGTTTTATTCCCTCCAAGTTTAATGCCTTCTTGTTTACATGCCTATTGCATGTTGTCACTTATAAGTAGGAGCTGAAGAGTAAGGACACATGGACATAAACAGAGATAACAGACACTGGGAATTCCAACAGGATTTGGATTATGTATTATATTATTCACATTAAGTCCTATGAGCCTATCAGTGGAGGTGCATAATAATTATTTCAAAAATAATTTTAAACATGGAAGTTTGAAACGCATTTTTGGCATAGTTTATCAGGGAAAGTTGGAGAGAAGAGCAGAGATTTTCTAGCTGTCCTCTTGGTATGCTTGCTTATGCATTAGCTTGCATAAACTGACACATCCCGTGTCAGCCCTGAAACCCTTAAGCTGGAGTTTGGGGAGGTGAGGAATCTCTGGACATATCCTTGAGTTGATTGATTATCAGTTTGAAAGTGCAGTGTACTAGTCTGTTCTCATGCTGCTAATAAAGACACACCCGAGACTGGGTCATTTATGAAGGAAAGAGGTTTAATGGACTCACAGTTCTACATTGCTGGAGAGGCCTCACAATCATGGCTGAAGGTGAATGAGGAGCAAAGTCACATCTTACATGGCAGCAGGGAAGAGGGCATGTGCTTTATAAAACCATCAGCTCTCATGAGACTTATTCAACATCACGAGAACAGCATGGAAAATAACCACCTCCATGATTCAGTATCTCGCACGGGGTCCCTCCCACAACCTGTGGGGATTCTGGGAGCTACAATTCAAGATGAGATTTGGGTGGGGACACAAAGCCAAACCATATCAGGCAGACCTTACTAATTGTCACCACCATCTTTTTATTGTATTTATCTTATGTCTAATTTTAGATACATAGATTATTTGTTACATGGCTATTCCATGCGTGATGGTAGGGAATGTGCTTCTAGTACACCTGTCACCCAAATGGTGAACATTATACACAATAGGCAGTTTATGAACCCTCATTCCCATCGCCCTCCCCGCTTTTGGAGTTTTCAGTGTCTGTTATCTCCATCTTTATGTCCATGTGTCCCCATTATTTAGCTCCTACTTGTGAGAATATGAAATGATTTGATTTCCTGCTTCTGGGTTTGTTCACTTAGAATAATAGCCTCTAGCTCCATCCACATTGCTGCAAAGGGCATGATTTTATTATTTTTATGACTGTATGGTATTCCATGGTGTATATATACATTTTTTAAATCTAATCAACTGTTGACTACCAGCTTTTATTTTATTTATTTATTTTTTTAATTTCATTTTTTGAGATGGAGTCTCACTCTGTTGCCAGGCTGGAGTGCAGTGGTGCCATCTCGGCTAGCTGCAACCTCCACCTCCTGGGTTCAAGCGATTTTCCTGCTTCAGCCTCCCAAGTAGCTGGGACTACAGGCACCACCACCACACCCGGCTGGACCACCAGCTTTTAAAAACAAACTTGATTGACTAATTTTACTAGTTTTTGTGACTCACGACTCATTCAACACTTTGGAGATTAAAAATACATCCTCTGGTTTTGCATCCATGGATTCAACCAAGTGCTAATTGAAAATATTTGAAAAAATGAAAAACAAAAAAAGATACAAATAACACAAATTAAAAACAATACAGTATAACAACTACATAGCATTCATATTGTATTAAGTATTATAACAACTCTGTAGATAATTTAAAGTATACGGGAGGATGTGCATAGATTATATACACATATTACACCATTTTATGTAAAGGACTTGAGTATCTGCAGATTCTGAGGAGGGTCCGTTCTGGAACAAGCGCCCCACAGGTACCAAGGGATGACTGTATTCAGACTGAAACAAAATATTCTTAAACAGAAGCCATTGGCCCATATAATATAGTTCTAATACTAACCCTGCTTTTAAAACCTTTAAATTACATGATATTTTCTTTAAAAAATGGTGACTTTTTAAAAGGCACGATCATGTTGGTTGTATGTAATTTTAACTACATGTTCTAAAAGGGTCTCCAAAATAAAATCGAAAAAAAATAACCCATTCACTTTTAAAATACTGAGGTTTTGTTGCCTGTTTATAGAGGAGGTTACCAAAAAAAAAGAAAAGAAAAAGGATCTTACATGTATCACTACACTGAAGCAATTGCCTTCAGAATACTTAGCATAGACTTAAATTTGAGTCTTGTAACATTCTGAGGAACATTTATGATGGGAGGGTTGCAGATGTTTATGGCAATTTAAGGAGGTACACATCTTAAACATACATCAGTAGATTATGAATTCAGAAGTGGTGATTGGTAGCACTTTATAATCTGCAAATTGATTTGCTAAAGTCTACCCTATAATAGAGGAAAGTGTAATGTCAGATGTAGCAAATTGCAATTTTGGGGCATATGTTAATAGTATGCAGTTTCAATCCTTCATTAAAACAAAACAAAACAGCTAAAAATTATGGTCTTTTTTAAAAAAAAATAATTATGTTGTGTATGCATGTGTATGTATTTAAAATATGTTATTTACCTAAATATTCTGTCTACTTAATTTTGGAGTTCCCCAAATTTTCTAAAGACCAGTTAGAAACAAAATGAGATCTTAAAATATTTTATCATGAGCATCTGGATTCCGTTCCTTTGTGTGTAATATTTTAAGTTACCATCATCTCTCACCTTCTAGGGCCTTTTATTTATACGTGCTTCAATCTGATACTAGGCGTATGCAGGCTTATTCAAATGTGTGCCACTCACAGCCTGCAGTGCCTATGACATTGAAGGAGTTTCTTAAAGTCATTTAGACTCTCCATCCTTGGGTTTATACGACACATTTGTTACTTCAGTAATTCAGTATGAATGATCCTCAGTACCTCAGGAGGAACAAAGCTCTTATGCTTAGAGATGTTAATATTTAGAAGCTTTGGAAGGTTCGAAATACTTTAAAGGAGACAAGCATTCTCTTAAAAAGCTAGAATATTTCCATATTTCCTTTATAAACATGTTCATGGTTGATAAATAAGTCAGTTTTGGGTCACAAAAAGGGGTTGTGCTGCACACTTCTGCATTTGGAATTATCCTCAGCATAGTAAGCTTTCAGGGTGACACGTAGATGGAACTTTTTTAGAGATATATCACTTTCTCGGGAAAGTATTGTGGAGTAGAACAGATTTATAGAGCTGGAACCGTATTATACAGAGCTGTAGATCACTGCTGCTGACCAATGAGACCAGCTTTTTTTTCCCTTTTTGCAAATATTCACCAAATGTCCTTTGTTTTATCTTTCCTTGTTGAAGTAACAATTCAATTAGTTTTTTGGTCTGAAAAATAAGATCATTCCCTGTTCTAAATCATTTTTCTTGATTTTTGTTCCTAATCTCATACCATAAACAAATGTTTTTGTTTAGCTGTGTTTGTCAGGAATGACAGATTTAACAGCAAAGCATAAATGTAGATAGGTAGTTAAAAATCCAGTACAGTAAATCACTGCTTTTACCATGTGTTTGTGAAGGGTTATGATTAAAAATGGAACCTGAGTGAGGTAGATAAAAGAAATCCAATAATGTTATTTTAGGAGGATAGTGTTGTAACTTTCAGAATTGTAATCATTATAAAGAGCTTTTTTTTTCCCCTTTTTTAAACTATACATTCACTTCTGGGACACATGTGCAGAATGTGAAGGTTTGTTACGTAGGTCTACATGTGCCATGGTGGATAGCTGCACCCATCAACCCATCACCTCCATTAGGCATTTCTCCTAATGCTCTCCCTCCCATAACTCCCACCCCTGACAGGCCCCAGTGTGTGATGTCCCCTCCCTGTGTCCACGTGTTCTAATTGTTCAACTCCCACTTAGGAGTGAGAACACGCGGTGTTTGGTTTTCTGTAGAGAATATTTTTAAAAGGAAAACAGATACTATAGTTATTACTACTGAATGTATTTAGAAGTTCTAATAAGTTCATATTATGAATGTAATACTGCCTTTTGCCTGAAGCACCTAGTGGGTAATTATAAAACTCATTGCGACCTAATTGATTAAATAGGTAGAGTGACAATTTCCACTTGTTGATGAACGTTACACATGAACTATCACATGTCGAAACAGCAGAAACTCTTTTTTTTTTTTTTTTGCTATTTGGTTGCAAGATGGTTTCTTTGCCTTTTTCTTTTAATTATTATTATACTTTAGGTTTTAGGGTCCACGTGCACAACGTGCAGGTTTGTTACATATGTATCCATGTGCCGTGTTGGTTTGCTGCACCCATTAACTCGTCATTTAACATTAGGTATATCTCCTAATGCTGTCCCTCTCCCCACCCCACAACAGTCCCCGGAGTGTGATGTTCCCCTTCCTGTGTCCATGTGTTCTCATTGTTCAATTCCCACCTATGAGTGAGAACATGTGGTGTTTGGTTTTTGTCCTTGTGACAGTTTACTGAGAATGATGGTTTCCAGCTTCATCCATGTCCCTACAAAGGACATGAACTCATCCTTTTTTATGGCTGCATAGTATTCCATGGTGTATATGTGCCACATTTTCTTAATCCAGTCTATCACTGATGGACATTTGGGTTGGTTCCAAGTCTTTGCTATTGTGAATAGTGCCTCAGTAAACATATGTGTGCATGTGTCTTTATAGTAGCAACGATTTATAATCCTTTGGGTATATGGCCAGTAATGGGATGGCTGGGTCAAATGGTATTTCTAGTTCTAGATCCCTGAGAAATCGCCACACTGACTTCCACAATGGTTGAACTAGTTTACAGTCCCACCAACAGTGTAAAAGTGTTCCTATTTATCCATTTATCCACATCCTCTCCAGCACCTGTTGTTTCCTGACTTTTTAATGATGGCCATTCTAACTGGTGTGAGATGGTATCTCACTGTGGTTTTGATTTGCATTTCTCTGATGGCCAGTGATGATGAGCATTTTTTCATGTGTTTTTTGGCTGCATAAATGTCTTCTTTTGAGAAGTGTCTTTTCATGTCCTTCACCCACTTTCTGATGGGGTTGTTTGTTTTTTTCTTGTAAATTTGTTTGAGTTCATTGTAGATTCTGGATATTAGCCCTTTGTCAGATGAGTAGGTTGTGAAAATTTTCTCCCTTTCTGTAGGTTGCCTGTTCACTCTGATGGTGGTTTCTTTTGCTGTGCAGAAGCTCTTGAGTTTAATTAGATCCCATTTGTCAATTTTGGCTTTTGTTGCCATTGCTTTTGGTGTTTTAGACATGAAATCCTTGCCCATGCCTATGTCCTGAATGGTATTACCTAGGTTTTCTTCTAGGGTTTGTATGGTTTTAGGTCTAACATGTAAGTCTTTAATCCATCTTGAATTAGTTTTTGTATAAGGTGTAAGGAAGGGATCCAGTTTCAGCTTTCTCCATATGGCTAGCCAGTTTTCCCAGCACCATTTATTAAATAGGGAATCCTTTCCCCATTTCTTGTTTTTGTCAGGTTTGTCAAAGATCAGATGGTTGTAGATGTGTGGTGTTATTTCTGAGGGCTCTGTTCTGTTCCATTGGTCTATATCTCTGTTTTGGTACCAGAGAAATTCTTTTATATATTTTTAAGACATTATCACATCAAGGTATTTTGGTGTGATTTCCAGCAGAATCGGCTAGAAAATGTTTTTTTTTAAAAAAAGAAAATGTGATTTGAGTATTTGATTATCATCACTGACTATAACTATAAATCATTTCCCTGCTCTTATAATCCAAAAACTACCTGTGGGAAAATTATTAGCAATCACATCTATGCTGAATGTTCATTCATACATAAATTAAAAAGCATTTTCACACAGAGACCTGATTTTTGTGTACATCAGAAATAGAATAAAACCTAATATGGGTATTGTATTAATAATCCCATGTGGTGAAGGAACGATTAACTATATCTGTAACCATAATCTTGAGAAATATCTTACCTTTTAGTAAATAATAAAACCCATCTGCTGTTGCATCTCTCTGAGGTTTATAAAATTATGCTAGGGTTAGTTATTTTAATCAGCACAGGACATTTTGGCCCCGGATCTGTTGTCTTCTGGGAAAACATTGGCTTCCACAGAAGGTGGTCGTTTCGAAGGCTGGCAGCGATTTCTGCTGGTGACTGTCACCGAGGATTTTCATCCCTAACAATGGGAAGTGTAAATATAATCTGACTGCTGTGGCTAATTTGGGTCCCTTTACAACTGTAAATAACTAGTCCAAGGTTTTTGCTTAAGGTGTCACACCAATGTTACAACTCTTTTGAATTTTTTCAAGTCAGGAATAGACATCTCCTTCTTACTGCTGTGTGAAAGATAATTAATAGATCTTGTCTGTGACTCTTAACTTGGAAAAATGATTTGTTATGGGCAGAGAAATAACAGAGAATAAGAAATCTCAAACTTCGCCATCTCATGATCATCCCTGTTCCCACCTTGGAATTTGATTTAATGTTCTTTCACCTTGGACAGCGGTCAGTGTTTCAACATTAGAAATCCTAGAAGCATGTTCTTGCTATAGTTTCACCCCAAGGACAAGATTATTGCAAAACTCCACTCGATTTGAGGATTTTATTTTCCCTGGTATGATTTGCAGCCACCTGGAAAATGCCATGTTTATTTATGTTATTCTTCTTTATAAAGATTGCGAAAAATCAATGTCAAGGTGAATTCACATGTGCAAATTCTCAGCAACAAGTTAATTTAATGTCAAAGTTTAAAAAAAATGTCGTTATCATTCCTAAAACCAATTTTAGAAGCTGGAATTGTTTTACTGAATAAATTCAGGTAAAGTGCATGCTTCCTTTGAACACCTGCATCCTGCATCTCATGGTCAGCAACCAAGTTAATAATTAGGAAACACATCGCATTTCAGCTGAGTTGTTTGAGCTCTCTGTGTTTAAGTATAGTCTCATTATTCAGATTGTTTTTTTCTTTTTTTGGTAAGATGTATTTTTTACTTTTAAAGGAACCTGTAGTCATTGTTTACTCTGTAACTAAAGGTGGACACAGATATAAAATATTGCTTGCCTGTATTTTCTATATTTGACCAGGAGTTATTAACAGAGTTGTTTGATAGTAGAGACATGTTCTGTTGAAATTTGTGAAAAAAACATATTTTATCTAGATGAACCTGTTTACCAAATACTTTTTGGATATACAGCTGGAAGCACCAGAAATTTCCCTCCTGGAGAAAGTAAAGTCACACTTTTTAATTGTGTTAGTTCTATGCAGCTGCTGTAACAAATTACCTCTAATGGCTTGGTGGCTAAAACCCCAGAAATCCATTATCTTAAATTATGTATCTTAGAAATTCAACAAGGGTCTCAGTGGGCTGAAATCGAGGTATCAGCAGGACTGAATTCCTTTCTGGAGGTTCTACAGGGTCCATTTCCTTTCTTTTTCTATCCGGCAGGGGCCACCCGCATTCCTGTGGTCCCACAGCATCCTCAAAGCCAGCAACACTGCTCTCTCTGTTTCTTTCTTCCATAGTCACATCTCCCTCTGACTCTCGCTCTTCAGCTTCTCTTTCCCATTTTAAAGACCATTCTGATGTCACTGGGCTTGCTGGGATGACTCTAAATAATCTACCTATTTTGAGGCCAATTGGCTAGCAATCTTAACTTTCCCTGTGCCATGTAACCTAACATATTCACAGGTGTACAGAGATTAGAATGCGGACATTCTTGGGGGATATGGCCTAGTTCTGCCCACCACAAAGATGGAGCCAACTCTTAAAACAATCTTTGAAAGGCATAACTGATTTTTGGGTGCAACAGTAAAATTTAAATATTAATAAGATAATCAAAACAGCACGTCTAAAATAATTTGTTTTAAAAGTTAACTTACAAATTTCAATTGAAACATATTTTTTTTTATCAGAAATCCTAGCAGAGTTATATGCTGTCCGACTACTTCACTAATGTGATCCCCAAACAATTACAGGTGTACGAGTCACTGTAGTTTTACGACATTAGCAAAACTTTGTACCAGGTTTTGTCAGTCACAAAACGCGAAATTTCAAATCCAAGTTTCTCCCTCCTTCATTGATAAAAAGTGAAGTCAATACTCAGTCTTACCTGGCATTCTTCTTCTTACTTGGGTTATAGGCCTGTGTTCTAGATGCAAAGGAAATTGGGTTTTTGCTTTCATCTTAGAGAAGAATTTATAAGGTGAAATTTTCCCAGACACAGGCACAGTATTCAAAGAAATGCAGATCAAAAAGCATGAACAGTGTTAGCTATAGGGCTGTCAGAACGGAATCGTTGCTTGACCCTAGCAAATCATAGCTTTGTTCTGTTTTCCCCCAGATAATGGTGAGAAATCACAGAAAACATTTGGGGAGATTTCAAAATTGTTAAAATCATATATGTTGGAGTTAATATAGGAGAAAATTATGCCTACTGATACTAATACTTGTCTATGTCATTTTTAACAATCAGAGTTCATTTAAGTGATTTTCTATTCATAAGTAAGAAATCTATTACTGTAAGTTCTTGATTAAGCTTATTAGATTCATTCATTCTAAAAGCCTGGTTACATTTTGTCACATATCAGCTCATTTAAACAACTGATACTCAAATACTTAACCTATGTTTATGCAAGGTAACACTAACTATAGTCTTTAAAGACGGAATGAGTCACCATACTTGGCAGCTATGCAAAAGTTTTGCATTGTTAATCATGAGCGTAATGTAATGTGGCAGAGGGCATGGGGCCTTTTGAGTTACTGGGCGAAGTCTAAAAATAGCTGCCATTCACTGAGTCCAGACCGTAGACGTTGCTCTGAGAATTTTTTTATGCTGCCCTCCTCCCCCCCTTTTTTTTTTTTGAGGCGGAGTCTCACTCTGTCACCCAGGTTGGAGTGCAGTGGCACAATCTTGGCTCACTGCAAACTCCACCTCCCGGGTTCACGCCATTCTCCTGCCTCAGCCTCCAAGTAGCTGGGACTACAGGCGCCACCACCACGCCCGGCTAATTTTTTTGTATTTTTAGTAGAGACGGGGTTTCACCGTGGTCTCGATCTCCTGACCTCGTGATCCGCTCACCTCAGCCTCCCAAAGTGCTGGGATTACAAGCGTGAGCCACCGCGCCCGGCCTTTTTTTTTTTTTTTTTTGAGACAGAGTCTCACTTTGCTGCCCAGGCTGGAGTGCAGTGGTGCAACGGTGGCTGACTGCAGTCTTGACTCCCTTTGGGCTCAAGCAATCCTCCCACCTCAGACCCCCAGGTAGCTGAGACTGCAGGTGTTGCCACCACACATGACCAATTTTATTATTTTTTTTGTAGAGATGAGACCTCACTCTGCGATCCAGGCTTGTCTGGAACTCCTGGCCTCAAGCTATCCTCCCATTTCGACCTCCCAAAGTGCTGGCAATACAGGCATAAGCCACTGTACCCAGCCTGTGTTAACTTTTCTTTCTACCAAACTTTTGAGATAGGTGCTAAGCTTATTCATATACTGAGATGTAACTTGACAAAGGTCACTCAGCAGACTTATGGCAGAGTAAAATCTCTGTACATCTGTTTTGTCTCCTGTGTACATGTGCTTTGTTTAATACCCTACCTTTAAGTGGAATTGGTGTGTGTGAATATAACTAAGCAAATTATACCACAAGAGTGATCCTCTTGGGATTATTTCTTGTTACATAAGCCTCCCTTATAGCAGGCTGGAGAGTTTCCTCTAGCTTTAGAGAAGTAAGCTGCTATGTGTTGAGAGGGCCATATGGCTTGGATCTGAAGGTGGCCTCCAAGAGCTGAAAGCAACTCTCGTTGACAACCAGCAGAGAAACAGGGACGTCAGTCCTCTAACTGCAAGAAGCTGAGTTCTGCCATCAATCAGAATGAGACTGGAAAAAGACCTCCGAGTTTCATGTGAGAATTGCAGACCGGTTGACACCTTGATTTCAGACTTGTGAGACCCAGAGCAGAGGATGCAGTTGAGTCACACACTCAGATTCCTGACCCATGGAAAATGTGAAATAATACACTTGTGTTGTGTTACACTTCTAATTTTGTTGTAATCTGTTATGCAGCAAGAGGAAACTGACATATTATGAAGGTTACACAGCTGATGAGGAGTTAAGTATTTTGCTGAGGAAGCTCAGCTGCAAATCCTCTGGCCTCTCCCATTATAGATGGTTGCCTTCAAATTCGAGGACTCAGCCGTGAACCAGTCCAGGGAACTAGCACAACCCTTGTCCTCTGGGCCAAGCTCCTAGGTAGTTCCACTGTCATTAGAGAATTACGGTTTGGTCCTCTGATGACCAAATTTAAAGACAAATTATTGGTGATTTGAAATTTATCTGAATGCTAATATATGATTAGCTCTAACAATCCTTAAAAAGAAAGAAAGATTTTCTAATAATTACTTTTATTCCTTTAGCAAATATAAGTACATCTGAATCAGGTCTTTTAAACTGATTTTCTTTTAATGAAAATAAAAGTTGGGGGCCTGAAAGAATACATACAATGTAAAAGCACAATAGAGCTAAGATATTTGAGGAAGTGTCTATTCAGGGCAGCTTGAATCTATGCTCCTGGAAATAACATTTTAAAAATAAAAAAGAGAAAGATCTAAATATTTTAAAGGGTGTATGTACCTAATAATACCTATCTTTTCCAATTTTATTTCAAATGTGCCATGCTGCCATAAAATAAAGGTAAGTTTTTTTTCTTTGTTTGTTTGTGTTTGACTTGTATATCTTTATCACAGGAGTATAACAAAGATTATATGTATAGTCATTAATCAATTTGCATTCCAGATTGTTATTATATATATATTTGCATTCCAGATTGTCCATATATAGGGAAATAGATAAGTTGAAACAACTTTCAGAAAGAAATGAAGCAAAAGTGGTTAATAAATATAATAGCATAAAAATTATTGTAAGAAACCGAAAGATTTGTAGCCCGTAAAGATTTCATTAATGTGGTGAGAGACACAGGCTCCGTATCTCTCTGTTGTCAGAGTTAACTTGATTTCCTCACAAAAAAGTGCTTTCAACAATCATTGTGGTTGCTTATCCTAGAATTATAGAATATGTTTTTCTTTGCTCAATTGTAAAGTAGTAATTAGTGCTTATTCTCAGGATATTTTAAATAATGTGCGAGAACAATTTACAATCTCAAGGAAGATGACTGCAAAGCGGCTTTTAAAACACTGTGTATATGATTCAAAAATCATTGGTAAAGACATAACAATCGTGTTGTGTTGAATACTTACTTCCAAATCGATGCCAAAGATTGTTGGCCACTAGTTAACCATATTTTGAACTATAAGAAACAAAATCTTTGGCAAATTCTGTCTGTAAAAGCATCAGAAACCTAAAAAGCCTCTACTTAGAAAATGAAATTTCCCTTATAATAACCTTTCCTCCAAAGGGTTATATTTTTGTAATGTTATGGAAGAAATAAAAATTATTTGACAAAGTAAAATTTTAAATGCCTAAAAATACAGCCTGATATGAGTTTTCACATTCATACCAATTTTTAAACTAAATATAAGCATGTGTATATATATATACACTCACATATATGCTGCCATTTGTAGTTTTACTTAGACATGTTGATTCAGTGCAGTGGTTATTCCAAATTTTGTCTGAAATATTTTAGATTAACTATTTAAAGAATAGTCCCTGTATTGAAAAATTGTCCATCCCATGGCAGTGCAGATGATAAGCTTTCTGTACTTCTGTATTATTCCCTGCTCTCAACAGCTGCTCTTTATTGAACCCTAGGTACGATTTAGGATTGTTTTCTTTTGCTTTGTTGTTCTAAGAATTCTCACTTTAAATCCGTCTAAGGTTACAACAGCCTCTTATCATGTAGCTTTCGTACAAATGTGACATGGTCTCATTATATTTCTGCCAATGGATTTTATCGCTTTAATAATCCTTTGCAATATTTATAGAATGTCATGATGAATCATATTATATTTATCATATCACACAATAAATAGCATGACATGCTAATAAATCATTCCAGTTTGGAGAGTGTTGAAATTATTCTTTGTAAGCTTACATCAAAATGATTAGTCAGCATCCAGTCTCTGCATTAAATCTGTAGTCTTACACCAATTTATAACTTAGAATGGATAATGCAAATGAATACTCAAAATTATTTAATTATTTGCTAATATTTTATATAAGTTAACTTCTTTAGTTGTACAAAATACTAAATTACGGAACCAAATATTTTTTATAATGAACCATTTTCTTAAGAATAATACAATAGACATAAGTCTAATAAGACTTTGCAAAAATTGAGATGTTTGTTGAACATTTTTCAAATTAGCAAGAATAAATTTAAGAGAAAACTTTATTTTAAGGATATTAGAATCCACAGAGAAGAAAGGAATAGAGAAATATGATTTAGTCTGCCAATTTTATATGTGAAAAAACATAGGCTCACCTATGTTAAGGAATGCAATCAGTTAGACTGACAAAGAAATGAAATTAGAAATTAGGTTTTCAGACATTTATCTTAGTGGTACTTTATAATAAGTTCTTTTCTGTTCTCTTTAAAATTTCATGTTGAGTTTTAAGAATTTAAGAAATAATATATAAATATTAAAAGATAATTAAGCTGATAGATATAATCAATCAAGTTAGCTTAGATTGCATCAGAATCTTTTGGAATCCGGGTGTTATCTTCTTGGCTGCGTGTTTGAAGCCAGCAATTTCTTTTCAATTGTCTTTTGCCTTAATGTGAATTCTTTATTAGCTCTTTCGAAACAAAGACACTTTCCATGGACAAATACGAGTCTCCAGCTCGATGACTGTAGGGTTCCTGAGGTTGTGTGGCTGACACAGGAAGCCCGAGGCAATAGCTGAGCAAAGTGGTTCAGGTTGTGAATTCTGGAGTCAGCTTTTTTGGTTTGAATCCCAGATTAGACACAAATCAGAAATGTGATCACAGGCCAGTTATCTGATTTTTCTAAGCCCCAGTTCCCTTCTGTTAAAAATGGGGATAATAAAGAATACAACACAGCTCACATCTGTTGTATGATTAATTATTGTATATCAAGATCAAAGGAGGACAATATCTGCATAATAATCAGCAAATAACAGCTATTGTGTATACTAGTAACAGGGACTAAGAGGAATCTTTCTGAACAAATGTTTGGAAAACATGGTAGAGATTGGCAGCCAAATTTAGTCAAATAGTTTACAGAATTCCTGCGATTCACTGCTTTTCTTTACAATAGATACCAGAGCCTTGGAAATTTTTTTTTAAAAAAAACTATTGTTTACCTAAAGATCCATAAATATATCAGGCTCCGCACAATTAAGTAGAAAAAGAATCTTTTTTATATTATTATTATCCTGTAGCATTTATCTGTACTTGGTGTCATATCAAAAACCTTTGCGAGAGGGCCTGGTTTCTTCCAATTACAAAGTAGGAAATGTATTTATTTTGTAAACTTTCACCAGTGCTCTAGTTACCAGTATTTATTTTTGCCTTCTAGTCTTACGAGAAATCTCACTGAAAACTACAATACCCTCTAGTGTACATGATTGCATATAGTTTAAACATTGTTGTTTTAGGATTTTTATGCAAAGTAGTAAAAATTTGAGGTTAAGCCCTAAAATATCATTTTATTCATTTATCTGGCAAACTTACTGAACATGTAATATGTGATGGATAGTAATTTAGCTGCTGGATATATAGCAGTGAACGACGGGTAAAAATTTGTGTTCTCTTAAAATCTAAAGGGGTAAGACAATTATCAAAGAAAATATTTAAAACTCTTAATATGTCGTGTATTGGTGAGTGCTAAGGAGAAGAAGTACACGTGGAGGGTGGAGGGTTACAAGGTCAGGAAAGACTTCATTAAGCAGGTGAAATGTGAGCAAAGGCACAAATGAAAAGAGAAGGCAAGCCCTGCAGAATAGCCTAGTTGTTAAGAGCACAGACTTTGCAGGTACAGAGGCGTGCAGGTGTCTGGTGTGTTTGAGGGAGGGTAAGGAGTTCTGTCTGACTGGGCTGTAGTCAGCAAAAGGACAGTGAGAGCAGAAGGGGACAGCGGGGTAATGGAGCCAAATTACATAGTTCCTTGTAGGCCTCCGTAACACCTCAGGCTTTTACTTTGAATGAGATGGAAAGCCACTGAGGAGTTTGTAACCAGCCATACCTTATGGTCTGGTTTAATACGAGAAACTGTCACTGTGGGTGCCATGGAGAAGGTGCCCTAAGAGGCCACAGTGTGTTCATAGGAAATGCTAAGCCTTCTACCTGTGTGCCAGACACTGTCACCTCTCACCTAATGCAGGAACATCATTCCCCCAACTTTTCCCTTTCTTCTGCATCATCAATTCTCCTCTTGCTAATTAATAATATTCTTCATATGCAAACATGCTACAATTATTCTTATTTTAAAATACCTTTCCACATTCTACAAATCTCTCAAGATACTGCCTCCGTTCTCTGATCCTCAGAGCAAAACTCCATGCACCCATTATACCCAAATCCTTTCATCTTGGTTTTTAAAGATTCCACCCCAATCTGCCTTCTCCTTTTCTACTGTCCAAAATTTGTTGTTGCCAAGGACAACATTGATCTCCATATTCTTCAACTTTTAGTCCTTTTCACAGAATTTGACACAGGTAATCACTGACTTCTCCTTGAAACATGTTTGTCACCTGGGTTCCAGGTCACAGTATTGTCAGTTCCATTCACCTTGTTACAGCTGCTGCTTCCTGCGTTCCTTCGTTCACCAACATCTTCCTGATTTCTCAGTTACAGCACAGAAGGGATGATTCTGGCATTTATTTACTTTATTTAAATGCATTTTCTTTTTTATCTCAGATGGTGTCATGCTTTAACTCCTATGCGTATACTGCCGATTTTCAAGTGTTTAATCCCCAGCCTTCATTGTGCTGTAGAACTCTAGAATTGTACATTGAGCCACCTAGTTGATATCACTTCTTGAAATCTAATAAGTAACTCAAGGTTATTATTTGCAAAATTGACCCTCTGATTTTCTCCCTAAACCTGGTTCTGCCGCAACTTGGCCAGCTCAATAAATGACAGTTTTATTCTTCGATAATTTAAACCAAACTCTATGAAGTTATCCTTACCTGCTATTTCTAGTTTTCCCAGATTCAATCCATCAGGAAATCCTGCAAGTCTACTTTTAAACTGAATGCCTGTTAAGGTAATTTGCACTGACACTACTTGGTATAAACCACCATCAGCTCTCAATGGAATATTGCCTTAGTTTCCTGTTTGCGTCTAGAGCTGATGAAGCCGGACAGCAGGCTGATGGCTAGTTTTTTTTTTTTTCCTGAAAGAAATAAATTATTGTAATTTGGTGGGTCTTAAATAACTGACTTAGAAATTATGTAATCTCATTAAAATTCCTACACTATTTTTTAATGAAAATTAGAAACATCCTAAACTTTGTTTAGTAAAGTCTTGACAAGTTCTTTCTGTGTGAGTTTTAATGGCGAAATCTTGTTCAAGAACAAAGAACACGTTCAGACGTGTTAGGTAAGGGAAGGTCTAAGCTAAACTCAGAGAGAAGAGGCCTATTGCTTTATTTGAATTTGTGATTCTTTGAGATTCTTAATGTCACAAAAACAAGTATAAAAAGAAACCATACAAATACCTCATTCGCCATCTAGTTTTTAATATGCTGTCTAACCAAGGGTTGCATTTCTTGAGTCAAAGGTAGCATTTTATGATTCATAGTTTCTACCATTGCTAAAATTTTAAATTTGGTCTTAACATTTGATTGGTTCTCTTTCATAATTGCAATTTCAGGGCCTATAGTTTGTCTGGGTTGATAATTATTCAGATGAATGATTTATCCATTTAGATAAACATCAACTGGTTCTAATAATTTGCAGTTACTGTTTATGTCAGGTTGCTTAATCATAAATGCTTTCTTGAGACCCCCTCTTTGTCAAAACTGTTCTTTAGATTCCCACAAAACACTTTTGGAGTTAGAATTTTCCCTATCATTTCTAAAGATAAATGGAAGAACTCAGAAATTAATTTGACCTCTTTGCTGCCTTGCCATCCTGCTTAATTACTACAGAGTTAACTATAAAAGCTATTATCTCATCAGTAACTATCTAATTTATAATATCCTATATTGAGTATAAAATGTATGAACTGGTTGGGTTATCTGGCTTTATGTTACATAATTCCCCATTCAAATTTTTATTTCAACCTGGTTTATGTGCTTTGCGACATTTCGGATATATTCGTATTTTTAGGTATTTCTCGTTTTAGTAGAGACTGATGTTCTTAAATACAAGCTTTTACTTTGATTTTTATCAGCATTGTGAGCAATTTGCTCATTTTCTAATCGGACGTTTTCAGGTCATAGAAAAATTAAGGAATGATATTGTCATTTAAATTCACTAAGAGAGTTGGAAACACCAGTAGTGATTTACAAGTTAAGGAAAGTAAACAGACGCTTTAAAAATATATATTTTTTAATGATTATATTATTATTAATTGAAAGCTGATTTTTAGGAATGGAAACAAATGTAGATTTGTGGGTTCTTAATGTCAAGCTAACACCTGTTTCTGGTAGTTTAATTTACTTTGGTTCACTGTCTTCTTCATGTAAGAGTAAAAACTGTTTTGTGGAACACACTTCAGTACCAAGAAAAGCTTGTTAATAGCTGTTCTACAGTATATATTCTCAAATTCGTGTCATGCCACATCTTTTCATATGTTGTAAGTCAGTGGTTTAGGACATTAAAAAATGATGTTTCTCAAAACACTTGTTATTTTCTCACACATACTGTGTTCTAGCATTCTAGAAGTGTTTTGGTAGATTTAAAGATTGGTTTGCTCTGTCACACTATAATCTAACAAAGTTTTCTTTGGCTTTTAAATCTAATCTCTGAGGCTGGATAGTAGGCTTTCTTTCCCCCACAAAAAAACTCTTCGTTGGATTTTTTTTCCTTGAGGCATATCAAATTCTTATTTCCTTTAGGTTATAAATAAATAGAGACTCAAAACATTGTGTCAAAACTTTTTCATATTTTACCCCCTATTTTGTGGAGAAATGTTTCGAAAAGTAGCCAATGCTATATTTCTTAGTTGTATTTTATTTTTATTTTTACTTCATATTATGTTGAATATAAAATAAAACTTGAGAGATGCATTTACCAGTTTATTCAATAAGGCCTTTTCTTTATATATACTCCTAGATAAATTTTAGCAGGAAAGTCAGAAACTTGTACTAAATTAAAGCTTAGTTTTTTTTTTGTTTTTTTTTTTTAAGACCTACAAACTCCTCTTGTATCAGCACACTTCATATTATGGCTTAAGCTGTTATCAGAAATACTATTTCTTAATATCATATATTATTTTTAAAGCGCAAAAATTTAATACAGCTCTATTTATTAAGACCCTCACAGATCAAGAGCTGAGGGTGTTTATAAATGAAACATAAAAGATGACAGACATAGGGCCAGTGGTCTCGAGCAATGTCCATGAAACCCCAGTGCAGGAATGCAGGCAGGCCTCAGAGGTAGTAAAGTTATACTAAGAAGTAGAAAGTTGACAATTGTTTCTCTACCTATTCAGACCTCTGTTTCCTCATTTGTCAAATGAAATCAATAATAGAAAGTACCTCCCAGGACAAACGATGGGATGGATATAAAGCATTCTTACACTTTAGCACATAATAATTTTTCAGTGTTCCACAAGAAACCTTTATTTTGATTTATTTTATTTTGTCCCTATTCTTTCCCCAGTCACTTGAAATGTTGGAATGAAGGTGAGGGGACTGATCTGCTTACTGCTCTTGTGTTGTGGCTGAAATTTGTAGGGGAGGCTGCTCTCCATAATTAAGTCTAGTATCATTGTTTCATACGTGTGCCTTTAATATTTTTAAAACATTTATTTAAAAACTTAAGCCTAACTGATTTGTGAACTTCTCAGAATGAGTATTCTTCTGAAAATGTTAAATTAATAAGAAAATTAAGCACAATATAAGGAAGACATTTATATAAAAACTGAACAATAAGTTAAATTGGAGTGTAGTCAAAGGCACTTGGGATGCTAGAGCTGTTATAAGTGAGCTTTCAATTTATGTCAAGAGTCCTGGTAGATGGAAGATTAAGAGTCTTTGTATCTTACCATCTTATAAAGTAAGTTATACGGGTTCAACTAGAGAGATAAGCAGTGTCCTGACAAACGTGAATACGGGTTCCCTTTTAAAAACGTTTCTAATAAAGGCATTGCGTTGAGCTTGCCTCCAATGTGGCATCTCGGTGGAGACCTGAAGCTGAGGCTCCAGGTCCGTGGAGGTCATTTCTCACTCTTCAGTTCCATCAGATGATGTGCCAGGGGTTAGGAGAAGCTACACCCCGTCTCACATTTCAACTCTGCTGCAATGAGAAGGAAATAAGCCAAGGAAAATGCCTTACTGCGTTAAGGCAGGGGCAAGAGAGAAGAAGAGCACCATGGTTTGCTCATGATTAAAAAATATTCAGCCAGATGGCCCACAAGTAAATGTGGCCCAATTAATTGGTAATGTGTAATCAGATTAGAATCTCTTGCCTTCTTAGAGGAGTAAGAAATGGGCAAAGATATGGACAGAGGTGCCAAACATATCTTCTTTCTTAATTTCTCATCAGGAAAAATGTTGATTATGAGTAAAAAGGAAGGAATTAATTGAAGTTAAACTAATATTAAGTGAGATGGATCAATATGTTAGGTTAAATACTTGTCATTAATCTGGAGGAATTAGTATAAAGTAAAATATAAGACTGTTCATTGTAAAATAGTCAATAAAATGAATATAAAGGCACATAGCCCACATATGCTAGTTTTTTAATGAAAAAGGAAAGTTCTGTTTCAGATATGGCCCTTCAAAATATATGTAAAGAAGACACAAAATAAATTGATCAAAAAATGGTAAAGTAACATGTCAGGTTACTTTTAAAAATTGTTCCTTTAAGCAAAAGTTAATGAAATGGTGGTAGTTGCATATAAAGAAAGAAATATGTGACAATAGGGTCTTTCATATTCACTAGAAACATACTTGGGGATGAGACTTAACCCATAAGGCATGAATACGAACAGAAATGGAAGACATTCAGACACAAGTGATCATTTGTGAGACATGAGATTGGTCGTATTTATCCTGCTGAGTTCTTTGTTGAAACGACATTGCTTCCCCACATGATATTTCCCACAGCCCGTCTGAATTATGCTGTGTGGAGCCGTGTCACCCAGGCTTTCTGTGCCAGGGCCACCGTGTGATGGCTCATCCAGTATCTACTATCCACTAGCCAGTAACTTCCAAGGCTGAGAGTGGCCAGGGGAGGAAGAAAGATTATGTCATTATTACCAGGAAGGCAAGGTACACTGGTGATATCTACAGCCTGAATGTTTCTACAGGAAGAGTGTTTCAGAAAGGCTCAATCAAAAATATAGTTCAACTCTTTTAGTTGAATGCAAAGAACAGAACGAAGTTTCACAGAATGCTTCTGTGTAGTTTAGATTTGAATATATTCCTTTTTCACTATTACCCTCTTAGCGCTCCGAATGTCCACTTGCATTTTCTACAGAAAGAGTGTTCAGAACTGCGCAATCAAAAGTATGGTTTAATTCTGTTAGCTGAATGCACATATCAGAAATAAGTTTCACACAATGCTTCTGTGTAGTTTTTATTTGAAGATATTATTTTTCCCAACATAGGCCTCTTAGCGCGCAGAATGTCCAATTGCAGTTTCTACAGAAAGAGTGTTTCAGAACGGCTCAATCAAAAGTAAGGTTCAACACTGTTAGTTGAATGCACAGAACAGAAAGAAGTTTCATACAATGCTTCTGTGTAGTTTATATTTGAACATATTCCTTTTTCCACTGTTACCCACTTAGCGCTCCAAATGTCCAGTTGCATTTTCTACAGACAGAGTGTTTCAAAACTGCTCAATCAAAAGTATGGTTTAACTCTGTTAGCTCAATGCTCAGATCAGAAAGAAGTTTCACAGAATGCTTCTGTGTAGTTTATATTTGAATATATTCCTTTTTCCACTATTACCCTCTTAGCGCTCCAAATGTCCAGTTGCATTTTCTACAGAAAGAGTGTTCAGAACTGCTCAATCAAAAGTATGGTTTAACTCTGTTAGCTGAATGCACAGATCAGAAAGAAGTTTCACAGAATGATTCTGTGTAGTTGATATTTGAAGATATTACTTTTTCCACTATTACCCTCTTAGCGCTCCGAATCTCCACTTGCATTTTCTACAGAAAGAGTGTTTCAGAACGGCTCAATCAAAACTAAGGTTCAACTCTTTTAGTTGAATGCACAGAACAGAAAGAAGTTTCACAGAATGCTTCAGTGTAGTATTTAGTTGAAGATATTCCTTTTTCGACTATTACCGTCTTAGTGCTCCGAATGTCCACTGGCAGTTTCTACACAAAGAGTGTTTCAGAACTGCTACTTCAAAAGTAAGGCTCAGCTCTGTTAGTTGAATGCAGAGAACAGAAAGGAGTTTCAGAGAATGCTTCTGTGTAGTTTTTATTTGGAGATATTCCATTTTCCACTATTACAATCTTAGCGCTCCGAATGTCCACTTGCATTTTCTACAGAAAGAGTGGTCAGAACTGCTCAATCAAAAGAATGGTTTAACTCTGTTAGCTGTATGAACAGATGAGAAAGAAGTTTCACAGAATGCTTCTGTGTAGTTTTTATTTGAAGAAATTCTTTTTCCCAATATAGGCCACTTAGCGCTCTGAATGTCCAATTGCAGTATCTACAGAAATAGTGTTACAGAACTGTTCCATCAAAAATAAGGTTCAATAGTGTTAGTTGAATGCACAGAACAGAAAGAAGTTTCATACAATGCTTCTGTGTAGTTTATATTTGAAGATATTCCTTTTTCCACTATTACCCACTTAGCGCTCCAAATGTCCAGTTGCATTATCTACCGAAAGAGTGTTTCAGAACTGCTCAATCAAAAGTAAGGTTCAACTCTTTTAGTTGAATGCACAGAACAGAAAGAAGTTTCACAGAATGCTTCTGTGTAGTTTATATTTGAATATATTCCTTTTTCCACTATTACCCTCTTAGCGCTCCGAATGTCCACTTGCATTTTCTACAGAAAGATTGTTCAGAACTGCTCAATCAAACTGTGGTTTAACTCTATTAGCTGAATGCCAATATCAGAAATAAGTTTAACAGAATGCTTCTGTGTAGTTTTTATTTGAAGATATTCTTTTTCCCAATATAGGCCTCTTAGCGCTCAGAATGTCCAATTGCAGTTTCTACAGAAAGAGTGTTTCAGAACGGCTGCATCAAAAGTAAGGTTCAACTCAGTTAGTTGAATGCAAAGAACAGAAAGAAGTTTCACAGAATGCTTCTGTGTAGTTTGTATTTGAATATATCCCTTTTTCCACTACTACCCTCTTAGCGCTCCAAATGTCCAGTTGCATTTTCTACAGAAAGAGTGTTCAGAGCTGCTCAATCAAAAGTATGGTTTAATTCTGTTAGCTGAATGCACAGATCAGAAAGAAGTTTCACAGAATGATTCTGTGTAGTTGATATTTGAAGATATTACTTTTTCCACTATTACCCACTTACCGCTCCAAATGTCCAGTTGCATTTTCTACAGAAAGAGTGTTTCAGAACTGCTCAATCAAAAGTATGGTTTAACTCTGTTAGTTGAATGCAGAGATCAGAAAGAAGTTTCACAGAATGCTTCTGTGTAGTGTGTATATGAAGATATTCTTTTTACCAATATAGGCCTCTTAGCGCTCAGAATGTCCAATTGCAGTTTCTATAGAAAGAGTGTTTCAGAACGGCTCAATAAAAATAAGGTTCACCTCTTTTAGTTGAATGCACAGAACAGAAAGAAGTTTCACAGAATGCTTCTGTGTAGTATTTAGTTGAAGATATTCCTTTTTTGACTATTATCCACTTAGCGCTCCGAATGTCCACTGGTAGTTTCTACACAAAGAGTGTTTCAGAACTGCTCCTTCAAAAGTAAGGCTAAACTCTGTTAGTTGAATGCAGAGAACAGAAAGGAGTCTCAGAGAATGCTTCTGTGTAGTTTTTATTTGGAGATATTCCCTTTTCCTCTATTACAATCTTAGCGCTCCGAATGTCCACTTGCATTTTCTACAGAACGAGTGTTTCATAACTGCTCAATCAAAAGTATGGTTTAGCTCTGTTAACTGAATGCACTGATCAGAAATAAGTTTCACAGAATGCTTCTGTGTAGTTTTTATTTGAAGATATTCTTTTTAACAATGTAGGCCTCTTAGCGCTTAGAAAGTCCAATTGCAGTTTCTACAGAAAGAGTGTTTCAGAACGGCTCAATCAAATGTAAGGTACAACTCTGTTAGTTGAATGCACAGAACAGAAAGAAGTTTCACAGAATGCTTCTGTGTACTTTTTATTTGAATATATTCCTTTTTCAACTATTACCCTCTTAGCGCTCTGAATGTCCACTTACATTTTCTACAGAAAGAGTGTTCAGAACGGCTCAATCAAAAGTATGGTTTTACTCTGTTAGTTCAATGCACAGATCCGAAAGAAGTTTCACAGAATGCTTCTGTGTAGTTTTTATTTGTAGATATTCTTTTTCCCAATATAGGACTTTTAGCGGTCAGAATGTCCGTTTGCAGTTTCTACAGAAAGAGTGTTTCACAACGGCTCCATCAAAAGTAAGGTTCAAATCAGTTATTTGAATGCACAGAACTGAAAGAAGTTTCACAGAATACTTCTGTGTAGTTTATAATTTCATATATTCCTTTTCCCACTATTACCGTATTAGCGCTCCGAATGTCCACTTGCATTTTCTACAGAAAGAGTGTTCAGAACTGCGCAATCAAAAGTATGGTTTAGCTCTGTTAGCTGAATGCACATATCAGAAATAAGTTTCACACAATGCTGCTGTGTAGTTTTTATTTGAAGATATTATTTTTCCCAATATAGGCCTCTTAGCGCTCAGAATGTCCAATTGCAGTTTCTACAGAAAGAGTGTTTCAGAACGGCTCAATCAAAAGTAAGGCTCAACTCTGTTACTAGAATGCACAGAACAGAAGGAAGTTTCATACAATGCTTCTGTGTAGTTTTTATTTGAACATATTCCTTTTTCCATTATTACCCACTTAGCGCTCCGAATGTCCAGTTGCATTTTCTACAGACAGAGTGTTTCAAATCTCCACAATCAAAAGTACGCTTTAACTCTGTTAGCTGAATGCTCAGATCAGAATGAAGTTTCACAGAATGCTTCTGTGTAGCTTATATTTGAATATATTCCTTTTTCCACTACTAAACTCTTAGCGCTCAAAATGTCCAGTTGCATTTTCTACAGAAAGAGTGTTCAGAACTGCTCTATCAAAACTATGGTTTAACTCTGTTAGCTGAATGCACATATCAGAAAGAAGTTTCACAGAATGATTCTGTGTAGTATTTAGTTGAAGATATTCCTTTTTTACTATTACCCACTTAGCGCTCCGAATATCCACTGGCAGTTTCTACACAAAGAGTGTTTCAGAGCTGCTCCTTCAAAAGTAAGGCTAAACTCTGTTAGTTGAATGCAGAGAACAGAAAGGAGTCTCAGAGAATGCTTCTGTGTAGTTTTTATTTGGAGATATTCCCTTTTCCTCTATTACAATCTTAGCGCTCCGAATGTCCACTTGCATTTTCTACAGAACGAGTGTTTCATAACTGCTCAATCAAAAGTATGGTTTAGCTCTGTTAACTGAATGCACTGATCAGAAATAAGTTTCACAGAATGCTTCTGTGTAGTTTTTATTTGAAGATATGCTTTTTAACAATGTTGGCCTCTTAGCGCTTAGAAAGTTCAATTGCAGTTTCTACAGAAAGAGTGTTTCAGAACGGCTCAATCAAAAGTAAGGTTCAACTCTGTTAGTTGAAAGCACAGAACAGAAAGAAGTTTCAAAGAATGCTTCTGTGTACTTTTTATTTGAATATATTCCTTTTTCAACTATTACCCTCTTAGCGCTCTTAATGTCCACTTACATTTTCTACAGAAAGAGTGTTCAGAACGGCTCAATCAAAAGTATGGTTTTACTCTGTTAGTTCAATGCACAGATCCGAAAGAAGTTTCACAGAATGCTTCTGTGTAGTTTTTATTTGTAGATATTCTTTTTCCCAATATAGGCCTTTTAGCGGTCAGAATGTCCGATTGCAGTTTCTACAGAAAGAGTGTTTCACAACGGCTCCATCAAAAGCAAGGTTCAAATCAGTTAGTTGAATGCACAGAACTGAGAGAAGTTTCACAGAATGCTTCTGTGTAGTTTATAATTTCATATATTCCTTTTCCCACTATTACCGTATTAGCGCTCCGAATGTCCACTTACATTTTCTACAGAAAGAGTGTTCAGAACTGCGCAATCAAAAGTATGGTTCAGCTGTGTTAACTGAATGCACATATCAGAAATAAGTTTCACACAATGCTGCTGTGTAGTTTTTATTTGAAGATATTATTTTTCCCAATATAGGCCTCTTAGCGCTCTGAATGTCCAATTGCAGTTTCTACAGAAAGAGTGTTTCAGAACGGCTCAATCAAAAGTAAGGCTCAACTCTGTTACCTGAATGCACAGAACAGAAAGAAGTTTCATACAATGCTTCTGTGTAGTTTATATTTGAACATATTCCTTTTTCCATTATTACCCACTTAGCGCTCTGAATGTCCAGTTGCATTTTCTACACACAGAGTGTTTCAAATCTCCTCAATCAAAAGTATGGTTTAACACTGTTAGCTGAATGCTCAGATCAGAATGACGTTTCACAGAATGCTTCTGTGTAGCTTATATTTGAATATATTCCTTTTTCCACTACTAAACTCTTAGCGCTCCAAATGTCCAGTTGCATTTTCTACAGAAAGAGTGTTCAGAACTGCTCTATCAAAACTATGGTTTAACTCTGTTAGCTGAATGCACATATCAGAAAGAATTTTCACAGAATGATTCTGTGTAGTTTATATTTTAAGATATTCCTTTTTCCACTATTACCCTCTTAGCGCTCCGAACCTCCACTTTCATTTTCTACAGAAAGAGTGTTTCAGAACGGCTCAATCAAAACTAAGGTTCAACTCTTTTAGTTGAATGCACAGAACAGAAAGAAGTTTCACAGAATGCTTCTGTGTAGTATTTAGTTGAAGATATTCCTTTTTCGACTATTACCCTCTTAGCGCTCTGAATTTCCACTGGCAGTTTCTACACAAAGAGTGTTTCAGAACTGCTCCTTCAAAAGTAAGGCTCAGCTCTGTTAGTTGAATGCAGAGAACAGAAAGGAGTTTCAGAGAATGCTTCTGTGTAGTTTTTATTTGGAGATATTCTTTTTTCCACTATTACTATCTTAGCGCTCCAAATGTCCACTTGCATTTTCTACAGAAAGAGTGTTTCAGAACGGCTCAATCAAAACTAAGGTTCAACACTTTTAGTTGAATGCACAGAACAGAAACAAGTTTCACAGAATGCTTCTCTGTAGTTTTTATTTGTAGATATTCTTTTTCCCAATATAGGCCTCTTAGCGCTCAGAATGTCCAATTGCATTTTCTACAGAAAGAGTGTTCCAGAACGGCTCAATCAAAAGCAAGGTTCAACTCAGTTAGTTGAATGCAAAGAACAGAAAGAAGTTTCACAGAATGCTTCTGTGTAGTTTATATTTGAATATATTGCTTTTTCCACTATTACCCTCTTAGCGCTCCGAATGTACATTGCATTTTGTACAGAAAGAGGGTTCAGAACTGCGCAATCAAAAGTATGGTTTAACTCTGTTACCTGAACGCACATATGAGAAATAAGTTTCACACAATGCTTCTGTGTAGTTTTTATTTGAATATATTATTTTTCCCAATATAGGCCTCTTAGGGCTCAGAATGTCCAATTGCAGTTTCTACAGAAAGAGTGTTTCAGAACGGCTAAATCAAAAGTAAGTTTCAACTCTGTTAGTTGAATGTACAGAACAGAAAGCTGTTTCATACAATGCTTCTGTGTAGTTTATATTTGAACATATTCCTTTTTCCACTATTACCCACTTAGCGCTCCGAATGTCCAGTTGGATTTTCTACAGACAGAGTGTTTCAAAACTGCTCAGTCAAAAGTATGGTTTAACTCTGTTAACTGAATGCTCAGATCAGAAAGAAGTTTCACAGAATGCTTCTGTGTAGTTTATATTGGAATATAATCCTTTTTCCACTACTACCCTCTTAGCGCTCCAAATGTCCAGTTGCATTTTCTACAGAAAGAGTGTTCAGAACTGCTCAATGAAAAGTATGGTTTAATTCTGTTAGCTGAATGCACAGATCAGAAAGAAGTTTCACAGAATGATTCTGTGTAGTTTATATTTGAAGATATTACTTTTTCTAGTATTACCCTCTTAGCGCTCCGAATGTCCACTTGCATTTTCTACAGAAAGAGTGTTCAGAACGGCTCAATCAAAAGTATGGTTTTACTCTATTAGTTGAATGCCCATATCAGAAATAAGTTTCACAGAATGCTTCTGTGTAGTTTTTATTTGAAGATATTCTTTTTCCCAATATAGGCCTCTTAGCGCTCAGAATGTCCAATTGCAGTTTCTACAGAAAGAGTGTTTCAGAACGGCTGCATCAAAAGTAAGGTTCAACTCAGTTAGTTGAATGCAAAGAACAGAAAGAAGTTTCACAGAATGCTTCTGCGTAGTTTATATTTGAATATATCCTTTTTTCCACTACTACACTCTTAGCGCTCCAAATGTCCAGTTGCATTTTCTACAGAAAGAGTGTTCAGAACTGCTCAATCAAAAGTATGGTTTAATTCTGTTAGGTGAATGCACAGATCAGAAAGAAGTTTCACAGAATGATTCTGTGTAGTTGATATTTGAAGATATTACTTTTTCCACTATTACCCACTTACCGCTCCAAATGTCCAGTTGCATTTTCTACAGAAAGAGTGTTTCAGAACTGCTCAATCAAAAGTATGGTTTAACTCTGTTAGCTGAATGCACAGATCAGAAAGAAGTTTCACAGAATGCTTCTGTGTAGTGTTTATATGAAGATATTCTTTTTACCAATATAGGCCTCTTAGCGCTCAGAATGTCCAATTGCAGTTTCTATAGAAAGAGTGTTTCAGAACGGCTCAATCAAAATAAGGTTCACCTCTTTTAGTTGAATGCACACAACAGAAAGAAGTTTCACAGAATGCTTCTGTGTAGTATTTAGTTGAAGATATTCCTTTTTTGACTATTACCCACTTAGCGCTCCGAATGTCCACTGGCAGTTTGTACACAAACAGTGTTTCAGAACTGCTCCTTCAAAAGTAAGGCTAAACTCTGTTAGTTGAATGCAGAGAACAGAAAGGAGTTTCAGAGAATGCTTCTGTGTAGTTTTTATTTGGAGATATTACTTTTTCCTCTATTACAATCTTAGCGCTCAGAATGTGCACTTGCATTTTCTACAGAACGAGTGTTTCATAACTGCTCAATCAAAAGTATGTTTTAGCTCTGTTAACTGAATGCACTGATCAGAAATAAGTTTCACAGAATGCTTCTGTGTAGTTTTTATTTGAAGATATTCTTTTTAACAATGTAGGCCTCTTAGCGCTTAGAAAGTCCGATTGCAGTTTCTACAGAAAGAGTGTTTCCGAACGGCTCAATAAAAAGTAACTTTCAACTCTGTTAGTTGAATGCACAGAACAGAAAGAAGTTTCACACAATGCTTCTGTGTAGTTTATATTTGAATATATTCCTTTTTCAACTATTACCCTCTTAGCGCTCTTAATGTCCACTTACATTTTCTACAGAAAGAGTGTTCAGAACGGCTCAATCAAAAGTATGGTATTACTCTGTTAGTTCAATGCACAGATCCGAAAGAAGTTTCACAGAATGCTTCTGTGTAGTTTTTATTTGTAGATATTCTTTTTCCCAATATAGGCCTTTTAGCGGTCAGAATGTCCAATTGCAGTTTCTACAGAAAGAGTGTTTCACAACGGCTCCATCAAAAGTAAGGTTCAACTCAGTTAGTTGAATGCACAGAACTGAAAGAAGTTTCACAGAATGCTTCTGTGTAGTTTATAATTGAATATATTACTTTTTCCACTATTACCCTATTAGCGCTCCGAATGTCCACTTGCATTTTCTACAGAAAGAGTGTTCAGAACTGCGCAATCAAAAGTATGGTATAGTTCTGTTAGCTGAATGCACATATGAGAAATAACTTTCACAAAATGCTGCTGTGTAGTTTTTATTTGAAGATATTATTTTTCCCAATATAGACCTCTTATCGCTCAGAATGTCCAATTGCAGTTTCTACAGAAAGAGTGTTTCAGAACGGTTCAATCAAAAGTAAGGTTCAACTCTGTTAGTTGAATGCACAGAACAGAAAGAAGTTTCATACAATGCTTTTGTGAAGTTTATATTTGAACATATTACTTTTTCCATTATTACCCACTTAGCGCTCCGAATATCCAGTTGCATTTTGTACAGACAGAGTGTTTCAAATCTCCTCAATCAAAAGTATGGTTTAACTCTGTTAGCTGAATGCTCAGATGAGAAAGAAGTTTCACAGAATGCTTCTGTGTAGCTTACATTTGAATATATTCCTTTTTCCACTACTACCCTCTTAGCGCTCCAAACGTCCAGTTGCATTATCTACAGAAAGTGTGTTCAGAACTGCTCTATCAAAACTATGGTTTAACTCTGTTAGCTGAATGCATATATCAGAAAGAATTTTCACAGAATGATTCTGTGTAGTTTATATTTGAAGATAATATTTTTTCCACTATTACCCTCTTAGCGCTCCGAATCTCCACTTTCATTTTCTACAGAAAGAGTGTTTAAGAACGGCTCAATCAAAACTAAGGTTCAACTCTTTTAGTTGAATTCACAGAACAGAAAGAAGTTTCACAGAATGCTTCTGTGTAGTATTTAGTTGAAGATATTCCTTTTTCGAATATTACCCTCTTAGCGCTCTGAATTTCCACTGGCAGTTTCTACACAAAGAGTGTTTCAGAACTGCTCCTTCAAAAGTAAGGCTCAGCTCTGTTAGTTGAATGCAGAGAACAGAAAGGAGTTTCAGAGAATGCTTCTGTGTAGTTTTTATTTGGAGATATTCCTTTTTCCACTATTACTATCTTAGCGCTCCAAAAGTCCACTTGCATTTTCTACAGAAAGAGTGTTTCAGAACGGCTCAATCAAAACTAAGGTTCAACACTTTTAGTTGAATGCACAGAAGAGAAAGAAGTTTCACAGAATGCTTCTGTGTAGTTTTTATTTGTAGATATTCTTTTTCCCAATATAGGCCTCTTAGCGCTCAGAATGTCCAATTGCATTTTCTACAGAAAGAGTGATCCAGAACGGCTCAATCAAAAGCAAGGTTCAACTCAGTTAGTTGAATGCAGAGAACAGAAAGAAGTTTCACAGAATGCTTCTGTGTAGTTTATATTTGAATATATTGCTTTTTCCAATATTACCCTCTTAGCGCTCCGAATGTCCACTTGCATTTTCTACAGAAAGAGTGTTCAGAACTGTGCAATAAAAAGTATGGTTTTTCTCTGTTAGCTGAACGCACATATCAGAAATAAGTTTCACACAATGCTTCTGTGTAGTTTTTATTTGAATATATTATTTTTCCCAATATAGGCCTCTTAGCGCTCAGAATGTCCAATTTCAGTTTCTACAGAAAGAGTGTTTCAGAACGGCTAAATCAAAAGTAAGGTTCAACCCTGTTAGTTGAATGTACAGAACAGAAAGCTGTTTCATACAATGCTTCTGTGTAGTTTATATTTGAACATATTACTTTTTCCACTACTACCCTCTTAGCGCTCCAAATGTCCAGTTGCATTTTCTACAGAAAGAGTGTTCAGAACTGCTCAATGAAAAGTATGGTTTAATTCTGTTAGCTGAATGCACAGATCAGAAAGAAGTTTCACAGAATGATTCTGTGTAGTTTATATTTGAAGATATTACCTTTTCTAGTATTACCCTCTTAGCGCTCCGAATGTCCACTTGCATTTTCTACAGAAAGAGTGTTCAGAACGGCTCAATCAAAAGTATGGTTTTACTCTATTAGTTGAATGCCCATATCAGAAATAAGTTTCACAGAATGCTTCTGTGTAGTTTTTATTTGAAGATATTCTTTTTCCCAATATAGGCCTCTTAGCGCTCAGAATGTCCAATTGCAGTTTCTACAGAAAGAGTGTTTCAGAACGGCTGCATCAAAAGTAAGGTTCAACTCAGTTAGTTGAATGCAAAGAACAGAAAGAAGTTTCACAGAATGCTTCTGCGTAGTTTATATTTGAATATATCCTTTTTTCCACTACTACACTCTTAGCGCTCCAAATGTCCAGTTGCATTTTCTACAGAAAGAGTGTTCAGAACTGCTCAATCAAAAGTATGGTTTAATTCTGTTAGGTGAATGCACAGATCAGAAAGAAGTTTCACAGAATGATTCTGTGTAGTTGATATTTGAAGATATTACTTTTTCCACTATTACCCACTTACCGCTCCAAATGTCCAGTTGCATTTTCTACAGAAAGAGTGTTTCAGAACTGCTCAATCAAAAGTATGGTTTAACTCTGTTAGCTGAATGCACAGATCAGAAAGAAGTTTCACAGAATGCTTCTGTGTAGTGTTTATATGAAGATATTCTTTTTACCAATATAGGCCTCTTAGCGCTCAGAATGTCCAATTGCAGTTTCTATAGAAAGAGTGTTTCAGAACGGCTCAATCAAAATAAGGTTCACCTCTTTTAGTTGAATGCACACAACAGAAAGAAGTTTCACAGAATGCTTCTGTGTAGTATTTAGTTGAAGATATTCCTTTTTTGACTATTACCCACTTAGCGCTCCGAATGTCCACTGGCAGTTTGTACACAAACAGTGTTTCAGAACTGCTCCTTCAAAAGTAAGGCTAAACTCTGTTAGTTGAATGCAGAGAACAGAAAGGAGTTTCAGAGAATGCTTCTGTGTAGTTTTTATTTGGAGATATTACTTTTTCCTCTATTACAATCTTAGCGCTCAGAATGTGCACTTGCATTTTCTACAGAACGAGTGTTTCATAACTGCTCAATCAAAAGTATGTTTTAGCTCTGTTAACTGAATGCACTGATCAGAAATAAGTTTCACAGAATGCTTCTGTGTAGTTTTTATTTGAAGATATTCTTTTTAACAATGTAGGCCTCTTAGCGCTTAGAAAGTCCGATTGCAGTTTCTACAGAAAGAGTGTTTCCGAACGGCTCAATAAAAAGTAACTTTCAACTCTGTTAGTTGAATGCACAGAACAGAAAGAAGTTTCACACAATGCTTCTGTGTAGTTTATATTTGAATATATTCCTTTTTCAACTATTACCCTCTTAGCGCTCTTAATGTCCACTTACATTTTCTACAGAAAGAGTGTTCAGAACGGCTCAATCAAAAGTATGGTATTACTCTGTTAGTTCAATGCACAGATCCGAAAGAAGTTTCACAGAATGCTTCTGTGTAGTTTTTATTTGTAGATATTCTTTTTCCCAATATAGGCCTTTTAGCGGTCAGAATGTCCAATTGCAGTTTCTACAGAAAGAGTGTTTCACAACGGCTCCATCAAAAGTAAGGTTCAACTCAGTTAGTTGAATGCACAGAACTGAAAGAAGTTTCACAGAATGCTTCTGTGTAGTTTATAATTGAATATATTACTTTTTCCACTATTACCCTATTAGCGCTCCGAATGTCCACTTGCATTTTCTACAGAAAGAGTGTTCAGAACTGCGCAATCAAAAGTATGGTATAGTTCTGTTAGCTGAATGCACATATGAGAAATAACTTTCACAAAATGCTGCTGTGTAGTTTTTATTTGAAGATATTATTTTTCCCAATATAGACCTCTTATCGCTCAGAATGTCCAATTGCAGTTTCTACAGAAAGAGTGTTTCAGAACGGTTCAATCAAAAGTAAGGTTCAACTCTGTTAGTTGAATGCACAGAACAGAAAGAAGTTTCATACAATGCTTTTGTGAAGTTTATATTTGAACATATTACTTTTTCCATTATTACCCACTTAGCGCTCCGAATATCCAGTTGCATTTTGTACAGACAGAGTGTTTCAAATCTCCTCAATCAAAAGTATGGTTTAACTCTGTTAGCTGAATGCTCAGATGAGAAAGAAGTTTCACAGAATGCTTCTGTGTAGCTTACATTTGAATATATTCCTTTTTCCACTACTACCCTCTTAGCGCTCCAAACGTCCAGTTGCATTATCTACAGAAAGTGTGTTCAGAACTGCTCTATCAAAACTATGGTTTAACTCTGTTAGCTGAATGCATATATCAGAAAGAATTTTCACAGAATGATTCTGTGTAGTTTATATTTGAAGATAATATTTTTTCCACTATTACCCTCTTAGCGCTCCGAATCTCCACTTTCATTTTCTACAGAAAGAGTGTTTAAGAACGGCTCAATCAAAACTAAGGTTCAACTCTTTTAGTTGAATTCACAGAACAGAAAGAAGTTTCACAGAATGCTTCTGTGTAGTATTTAGTTGAAGATATTCCTTTTTCGAATATTACCCTCTTAGCGCTCTGAATTTCCACTGGCAGTTTCTACACAAAGAGTGTTTCAGAACTGCTCCTTCAAAAGTAAGGCTCAGCTCTGTTAGTTGAATGCAGAGAACAGAAAGGAGTTTCAGAGAATGCTTCTGTGTAGTTTTTATTTGGAGATATTCCTTTTTCCACTATTACTATCTTAGCGCTCCGAAAGTCCACTTGCATTTTCTACAGAAAGAGTGTTTCAGAACGGCTCAATCAAAACTAAGGTTCAACACTTTTAGTTGAATGCACAGAAGAGAAAGAAGTTTCACAGAATGCTTCTGTGTAGTTTTTATTTGTAGATATTCTTTTTCCCAATATAGGCCTCTTAGCGCTCAGAATGTCCAATTGCATTTTCTACAGAAAGAGTGATCCAGAACGGCTCAATCAAAAGCAAGGTTCAACTCAGTTAGTTGAATGCAGAGAACAGAAAGAAGTTTCACAGAATGCTTCTGTGTAGTTTATATTTGAATATATTGCTTTTTCCAATATTACCCTCTTAGCGCTCCGAATGTCCACTTGCATTTTCTACAGAAAGAGTGTTCAGAACTGTGCAATAAAAAGTATGGTTTTTCTCTGTTAGCTGAACGCACATATCAGAAATAAGTTTCACACAATGCTTCTGTGTAGTTTTTATTTGAATATATTATTTTTCCCAATATAGGCCTCTTAGCGCTCAGAATGTCCAATTTCAGTTTCTACAGAAAGAGTGTTTCAGAACGGCTAAATCAAAAGTAAGGTTCAACCCTGTTAGTTGAATGTACAGAACAGAAAGCTGTTTCATACAATGCTTCTGTGTAGTTTATATTTGAACATATTACTTTTTCCACTACTACCCTCTTAGCGCTCCAAATGTCCAGTTGCATTTTCTACAGAAAGAGTGTTCAGAACTGCTCAATGAAAAGTATGGTTTAATTCTGTTAGCTGAATGCACAGATCAGAAAGAAGTTTCACAGAATGATTCTGTGTAGTTTATATTTGAAGATATTACCTTTTCTAGTATTACCCTCTTAGCGCTCCGAATGTCCACTTGCATTTTCTACAGAAAGAGTGTTCAGAACGGCTCAATCAAAAGTATGGTTTTACTCTATTAGTTGAATGCCCATATCAGAAATAAGTTTCACAGAATGCTTCTGTGTAGTTTTTATTTGAAGATATTCTTTTTCCCAATATAGGCCTCTTAGCGCTCAGAATGTCCAATTGCAGTTTCTACAGAAAGAGTGTTTCAGAACGGCTGCATCAAAAGTAAGGTTCAACTCAGTTAGTTGAATGCAAAGAACAGAAAGAAGTTTCACAGAATGCTTCTGCGTAGTTTATATTTGAATATATCCTTTTTTCCACTACTACACTCTTAGCGCTCCAAATGTCCAGTTGCATTTTCTACAGAAAGAGTGTTCAGAACTGCTCAATCAAAAGTATGGTTTAATTCTGTTAGGTGAATGCACAGATCAGAAAGAAGTTTCACAGAATGATTCTGTGTAGTTGATATTTGAAGATATTACTTTTTCCACTATTACCCACTTACCGCTCCAAATGTCCAGTTGCATTTTCTACAGAAAGAGTGTTTCAGAACTGCTCAATCAAAAGTATGGTTTAACTCTGTTAGCTGAATGCACAGATCAGAAAGAAGTTTCACAGAATGCTTCTGTGTAGTGTTTATATGAAGATATTCTTTTTACCAATATAGGCCTCTTAGCGCTCAGAATGTCCAATTGCAGTTTCTATAGAAAGAGTGTTTCAGAACGGCTCAATCAAAATAAGGTTCACCTCTTTTAGTTGAATGCACACAACAGAAAGAAGTTTCACAGAATGCTTCTGTGTAGTATTTAGTTGAAGATATTCCTTTTTTGACTATTACCCACTTAGCGCTCCGAATGTCCACTGGCAGTTTGTACACAAACAGTGTTTCAGAACTGCTCCTTCAAAAGTAAGGCTAAACTCTGTTAGTTGAATGCAGAGAACAGAAAGGAGTTTCAGAGAATGCTTCTGTGTAGTTTTTATTTGGAGATATTACTTTTTCCTCTATTACAATCTTAGCGCTCAGAATGTGCACTTGCATTTTCTACAGAACGAGTGTTTCATAACTGCTCAATCAAAAGTATGTTTTAGCTCTGTTAACTGAATGCACTGATCAGAAATAAGTTTCACAGAATGCTTCTGTGTAGTTTTTATTTGAAGATATTCTTTTTAACAATGTAGGCCTCTTAGCGCTTAGAAAGTCCGATTGCAGTTTCTACAGAAAGAGTGTTTCCGAACGGCTCAATAAAAAGTAACTTTCAACTCTGTTAGTTGAATGCACAGAACAGAAAGAAGTTTCACACAATGCTTCTGTGTAGTTTATATTTGAATATATTCCTTTTTCAACTATTACCCTCTTAGCGCTCTTAATGTCCACTTACATTTTCTACAGAAAGAGTGTTCAGAACGGCTCAATCAAAAGTATGGTATTACTCTGTTAGTTCAATGCACAGATCCGAAAGAAGTTTCACAGAATGCTTCTGTGTAGTTTTTATTTGTAGATATTCTTTTTCCCAATATAGGCCTTTTAGTGGTCAGAATGTCCAATTGCAGTTTCTACAGAAAGAGTGTTTCACAACGGCTCCATCAAAAGTAAGGTTCAACTCAGTTAGTTGAATGCACAGAACTGAAAGAAGTTTCACAGAATGCTTCTGTGTAGTTTATAATTGAATATATTACTTTTTCCACTATTACCCTATTAGCGCTCCGAATGTCCACTTGCATTTTCTACAGAAAGAGTGTTCAGAACTGCGCAATCAAAAGTATGGTATAGTTCTGTTAGCTGAATGCACATATGAGAAATAACTTTCACAAAATGCTGCTGTGTAGTTTTTATTTGAAGATATTATTTTTCCCAATATAGACCTCTTATCGCTCAGAATGTCCAATTGCAGTTTCTACAGAAAGAGTGTTTCAGAACGGTTCAATCAAAAGTAAGGTTCAACTCTGTTAGTTGAATGCACAGAACAGAAAGAAGTTTCATACAATGCTTTTGTGAAGTTTATATTTGAACATATTACTTTTTCCATTATTACCCACTTAGCGCTCCGAATATCCAGTTGCATTTTGTACAGACAGAGTGTTTCAAATCTCCTCAATCAAAAGTATGGTTTAACTCTGTTAGCTGAATGCTCAGATGAGAAAGAAGTTTCACAGAATGCTTCTGTGTAGCTTACATTTGAATATATTCCTTTTTCCACTACTACCCTCTTAGCGCTCCAAACGTCCAGTTGCATTATCTACAGAAAGTGTGTTCAGAACTGCTCTATCAAAACTATGGTTTAACTCTGTTAGCTGAATGCATATATCAGAAAGAATTTTCACAGAATGATTCTGTGTAGTTTATATTTGAAGATAATATTTTTTCCACTATTACCCTCTTAGCGCTCCGAATCTCCACTTTCATTTTCTACAGAAAGAGTGTTTAAGAACGGCTCAATCAAAACTAAGGTTCAACTCTTTTAGTTGAATTCACAGAACAGAAAGAAGTTTCACAGAATGCTTCTGTGTAGTATTTAGTTGAAGATATTCCTTTTTCGAATATTACCCTCTTAGCGCTCTGAATTTCCACTGGCAGTTTCTACACAAAGAGTGTTTCAGAACTGCTCCTTCAAAAGTAAGGCTCAGCTCTGTTAGTTGAATGCAGAGAACAGAAAGGAGTTTCAGAGAATGCTTCTGTGTAGTTTTTATTTGGAGATATTCCTTTTTCCACTATTACTATCTTAGCGCTCCGAAAGTCCACTTGCATTTTCTACAGAAAGAGTGTTTCAGAACGGCTCAATCAAAACTAAGGTTCAACACTTTTAGTTGAATGCACAGAAGAGAAAGAAGTTTCACAGAATGCTTCTGTGTAGTTTTTATTTGTAGATATTCTTTTTCCCAATATAGGCCTCTTAGCGCTCAGAATGTCCAATTGCATTTTCTACAGAAAGAGTGATCCAGAACGGCTCAATCAAAAGCAAGGTTCAACTCAGTTAGTTGAATGCAGAGAACAGAAAGAAGTTTCACAGAATGCTTCTGTGTAGTTTATATTTGAATATATTGCTTTTTCCAATATTACCCTCTTAGCGCTCCGAATGTCCACTTGCATTTTCTACAGAAAGAGTGTTCAGAACTGTGCAATAAAAAGTATGGTTTTTCTCTGTTAGCTGAACGCACATATCAGAAATAAGTTTCACACAATGCTTCTGTGTAGTTTTTATTTGAATATATTATTTTTCCCAATATAGGCCTCTTAGCGCTCAGAATGTCCAATTTCAGTTTCTACAGAAAGAGTGTTTCAGAACGGCTAAATCAAAAGTAAGGTTCAACCCTGTTAGTTGAATGTACAGAACAGAAAGCTGTTTCATACAATGCTTCTGTGTAGTTTATATTTGAACATATTACTTTTTCCACTACTACCCTCTTAGCGCTCCAAATGTCCAGTTGCATTTTCTACAGAAAGAGTGTTCAGAACTGCTCAATGAAAAGTATGGTTTAATTCTGTTAGCTGAATGCACAGATCAGAAAGAAGTTTCACAGAATGATTCTGTGTAGTTTATATTTGAAGATATTACCTTTTCTAGTATTACCCTCTTAGCGCTCCGAATGTCCACTTGCATTTTCTACAGAAAGAGTGTTCAGAACGGCTCAATCAAAAGTATGGTTTTACTCTATTAGTTGAATGCCCATATCAGAAATAAGTTTCACAGAATGCTTCTGTGTAGTTTTTATTTGAAGATATTCTTTTTCCCAATATAGGCCTCTTAGCGCTCAGAATGTCCAATTGCAGTTTCTACAGAAAGAGTGTTTCAGAACGGCTGCATCAAAAGTAAGGTTCAACTCAGTTAGTTGAATGCAAAGAACAGAAAGAAGTTTCACAGAATGCTTCTGTGTAGTTTATATTTGAATATATCCTTTTTTCCACTACTACACTCTTAGCGCTCCAAATGTCCAGTTGCATTTTCTACAGAAAGAGTGTTCAGAACTGCTCAATCAAATGTATGGTTTAATTCTGTTAGGTGAATGCACAGATCAGAAAGAAGTTTCACAAAATGATTCTGTGTAGTTGATATTTGAAGATATTACTTTTTCCACTATTACCCACTTACCGCTCCAAATGTCCAGTTGCATTTTCTACAGAAAGAGTGTTTCAGAACTGCTCAATCAAAAGTATGGTTTAACTCTGTTAGCTGAATGCACAGATCAGAAAGAAGTTTCACAGAATGCTTCTGTGTAGTGTTTATATGAAGATATTCTTTTTACCAATATAGGCCTCTTAGCGCTCAGAATGTCCAATTGCAGTTTCTATAGAAAGAGTGTTTCAGAACGGCTCAATCAAAATAAGGTTCACCTCTTTTAGTTGAATGCACACAACAGAAAGAAGTTTCACAGAATGCTTCTGTGTAGTATTTAGTTGAAGATATTCCTTTTTTGACTATTACCCACTTAGAGCTCCGAATGTCCACTGGCAGTTTGTACACAAACAGTGTCTCAGAACTGCTCCTTCAAAAGTAAGGCTAAACTCTGTTAGTTGAATGCAGAGAACAGAAAGGAGTTTCAGAGAATGTTTCTGTGTAGTTTTTATTTGGAGATATTACTTTTTCCTCTATTACAATCTTAGCTCTCAGAATGTGCACTTGCATTTTCTACAGAACGAGTGTTTCATAACTGCTCAATCAAAAGTATGTTTTAGCTCAGTTAACTGAATGCACTGATCAGAAATAAGTTTCACAGAATGCTTCTGTGTAGTTTTTATTTGAAGATATTCTTTTTAACAATGTAGGCCTCTTAGCGCTTAGAAAGTCCAATTGCAGTTTCTACAGAAAGAGTGTTTCAGAACGGCTCAATAAAAAGTAAGTTTCAACTCTGTTAGTTGAATGCACAGAACAGAAAGAAGTTTCACACAATGCTTCTGTGTAGTTTATATTTGAATATATTCCTTTTTCAACTATTACCCTCTTAGCGCTCTTAATGTCCACTTACATTTTCTACAGAAAGAGTGTTCAGAACGGCTCAATCAAAAGTATGGTATTACTCTGTTAGTTCAATGCACAGATCCGAAAGAAGTTTCACAGAATGCTTCTGTGTAGTTTTTATTTGTAGATATTCTTTTTCCCAATATAGGCCTTTTAGCGGTCAGAATGTCCAATTGAAGTTTCTACAGAAAGAGTGTTTCACAACGGCTCCATCAAAAGTAAGGTTCAACTCAGTTAGTTGAATGCACAGAACTGAAAGAAGTTTCACAGAATGCTTCTGTGTAGTTTATAATTGAATATATTACTTTTTCCACTATTACCCTATTAGCGCTCCGAATGTCCACTTGCATTTTCTACAGAAAGAGTGTTCAGAACTGCGCAATCAAAAGTATGGTATAGTTCTGTTAGCTGAATGCACATATGAGAAATAACTTTCACAAAATGCTGCTGTGTAGTTTTTATTTGAAGATATTATTTTTCCCAATATAGACCTCTTATCGCTCAGAATGTCCAATTGCAGTTTCTACAGAAAGAGTGTTTCAGAACGGCTCAATCAAAAGTAAGGTTCAACTCTGTTAGTTGAATGCACAGAACAGAAAGAAGTTTCATACAATGCTTTTGTGAAGTTTATATTTGAACATATTACTTTTTCCATTATTACCCACTTAGCGCTCCGAATATCCAGTTGCATTTTGTACAGACAGAGTGTTTCAAATCTCCTCAATCAAAAGTATGGTTTAACTCTGTTAGCTGAATGCTCAGATGAGAAAGAAGTTTCACAGAATGCTTCTGTGTAGCTTACATTTGAATATATTCCTTTTTCCACTACTACCCTCTTAGCGCTCCAAACGTCCAGTTGCATTATCTACAGAAAGTGTGTTCAGAACTGCTCTATCAAAACTATGGTTTAACTCTGTTAGCTGAATGCATATATCAGAAAGAATTTTCACAGAATGATTCTGTGTAGTTTATATTTGAAGATAATATTTTTTCCACTATTACCCTCTTAGCGCTCCGAATCTCCAATTTCATTTTCTACAGAAAGAGTGTTTAAGAACGGCTCAATCAAAACTAAGGTTCAACTCTTTTAGTTGAATTCACAGAACAGAAAGAAGTTTCACAGAATGCTTCTGTGTAGTATTTAGTTGAAGATATTCCTTTTTCGAATATTACCCTCTTAGCGCTCTGAATTTCCACTGGCAGTTTCTACACAAAGAGTGTTTCAGAACTGCTCCTTCAAAAGTAAGGCTCAGCTCTGTTAGTTGAATGCAGAGAACAGAAAGGAGTTTCAGAAAATGCTTCTGTGTAGTTTTTATTTGGAGATATTCCTTTTTCCACTATTACTATCTTAGCGCTCCGAAAGTCCACTTGCATTTTCTACAGAAAGAGGGTTTCAGAACGGCTCAATCAAAACTAAGGTTCAACACTTTTAGTTGAATGCACAGAAGAGAAAGAAGTTTCACAGAATGCTTCTGTGTAGTTTTTATTTGTAGATATTCTTTTTCCCAATATAGGCCTCTTAGCGCTCAGAATGTCCAATTGCATTTTCTACAGAAAGAGTGATCCAGAACGGCTCAATCAAAAGCAAGGTTCAACTCAGTTAGTTGAATGCAGAGAACAGAAAGATGTTTCACAGAATGCTTCTGTGTAGTTTATATTTGAATATATTGCTTTTTCCAATATTACTCTCTTAGCGCTCCGAATGTCCACTTGCATTTTCTACAGAAAGAGTGTTCAGAACTGTGCAATAAAAAGTATGGTTTTTCTCTGTTAGCTGAACGCACATATCAGAAATAAGTTTCACACAATGCTTCTGTGTAGTTTTTATTTGAATATATTATTTTTCCCAATATAGGCCTCTTAGCGCTCAGAATGTCCAATTGCAGTTTCTACAGAAAGAGTGTTTCAGAACGGCTAAATCAAAAGTAAGGTTCAACCCTGTTAGTTGAATGTACAGAACAGAAAGCTGTTTCATACAATGCTTCTGTGTAGTTTATATTTGAACATATTACTTTTTCCACTATTAGCCACTTAGCGCTCCGAATGTCCAGTTGCATTTTCTACAGAGTGTTTCAAAACTGCTCAGTCAAAACTATGGTTTAACTCTGTTAGCTGAATGCTCAGATCAGAAAGAAGTTTCACAGAATGCTTCTGTGTAGTTTATATTTGAATATATTCCTTTTTCCACTACTACCCTCTTAGCGCTCCAATTGTGCAGTTGCATTTTCTACAGAAAGAGTGTTCAGAACTGCTCAATGAAAAGTATGGTTTAATTCTGTTAGCTGAATGCACAGATCAGAAAGAAGTTTCACAGAATGATTCTGTGTAGTTTATATTTGAAGATATTACTTTTTCTAGTATTACCCTCTTAGCGCTCAGAATGTCCGCTTGCATTTTCTACAGAAAGAGTGTTCAGAACGGCTCAATCAAAAGTAAGGTTTTACTCTATTAGTTGAATGCCTATTTCAGAAATAAGTTTCACAGAATGCTTCTGTGTAGTTTTTATTTGAAGACATTCTTTTTCAAAATATAGGCCTCTTAGGGCTCAGAATGTCCAATTGCAGTTTCTACAGAAAGAGTTTTTCAGAACGGCTCCATCAAAAGTAAGGTTCAACTCAGTTAGTTGAATGCACAGAACAGAAAGAAGTTTCACAGAATGCTTCTGTGTAGTTTATATTTGAATATATTCCTTTTCCAGTATTACCGTCTTAGCGCTGCGAATATCCACTTGCATTTTCTAAAGAAAGAGTGTTTCAGAACGGCTCAATCAAAAATAAGGTTCAACTCTGTTAGTTAAATGCACAGAAGAGAAAGGAGTTTCATACAATGCTTTTGTGTAGTTTATATTTGAATATATTACTTTTTCCACTACTAACCTCTTAGCGCTCCAAATGTCCAGTTGCATTTTCTACAGAAAGAGTGTTCAGATCTGCTCAATCAAAAGTATGGTTTAACTCTGTTAGCTGAATGCACAGATCAGAAAGAAGTTTCACGGAATGATTCTGTGTAGTTTATATTTGAAGACATTCCTTTTTCCACTATTACCCTCTTAGCGCTCAGAATCTCCACTTGCATTTTCTACAGAAAGAGTGTTTCAGAACGGGTCAATCAAAACTAAGGTTCAACTCTTTTAGTTGAATGCACAGAACAGAAAGAAGTTTCACAGAATGATTCTGTGTGGTTTATATTTGAAGATATTCCTTTTTCCACTATTACCCACTTAGCGCTCCAAATGTCCAGTAGCATTTTCTACAGAAAGAGTGTTTCAGAACTGCTCAATCCAAAGTATGGTTTAACTCTGTTAGCTGAATGCACAGATCAGAAAGAAGTTTCACAGAATGCTTCTGTGTAGTGTTTATATGAAAATATTCTTTTTACCAATATAGGCCTCTTAGCGCTCAGAATGTCCAATTGCAGTTTCTACAGAAAGAGTTTTTCACAACGGCTCCATGAAAAGTAAGGTTCAACTCAGTTAGTTGAATGCACAGAACAGAAAGGAGTTTCACAGAATGCTTCTGTGTAGTATTTAGTTGAAGATATTCCTTTATTGACTGTTACCCACTTAGCGCTCCGAATGTCCACTGGCAGTTTCTACACAAAGAGTGTTTCAGAACTGTTCCTTCAAAAGTAAGGCTCAACTCTGTTAGTTGAATTCAGAGAACATAAAGGAGTTTTAGAGAATGCTTCTGTGTGGTTTTAATTTGGAGATAATCCTTTTTCCTCTATTACCATCTTAGCGCTCCGAAGGTCCACTTATATTTTCTACACAAAGAGTGTTTCATAACTGCTCAATCAAAAGTATGGTTTAGCTCCGTTAACTGAATGCACATATCAGAAATATGTTTCACAGAATGCTTCTGTGTAGTTTTTATTTGAAGTTATTCTTTTTAACAATGTAGGCCTCTTAGCGCTTAGAAAGTCCAATTGCAGTTTCTACAGAAAGAGTGTTTCAGAACGTCTCAATCAAAAGTAAGGTTCAACTCTGTTAGTTGAATGCACAGAACAGAAAGAAGTTTCACAGAATGCTTCTGTGTAGTTTATATTTGAATATATTCCTTTTTCAACTATTACCCTCTTAGCGCTCCGAATGTCCACTTGCATTTTCTACAGAAAGAGTGTTCAGAACGGCTCAATCAAAAGTATGGTTTTACTCTGTTACTTGAATGCACAGATCCGAAAGAAGTTTCACAGAATGCTTCTGTGTAGTTTTTATTTGTAGATATTCTTTTTCCCAATATAGGCCTTTTAGCAGTCAGAATGTCCAATTGCAGTTTCTACAGAAAGAGTGTTTCACAACGGCTCCATCAAAAGTAAGGTTCAACTCAGTTAGTTGAATGCACAGAACAGAAAGAAGTTTCACAGAATGCTTCTGTGTAGTTTATAATTGAATATATTCCTTTTTCCACTATTACCGTATTAGCGCTCCGAATGTCCACTTGCATTTTCTACAGAAAGAGTGTTCAGAACTGCGCAATCAAAAGTATGGTTTAACTCTGTTAGCTGAATGCACATATCAGAAATAAGTTTCACACAATGCTGCTGTGTAGTTTTTATTTGAAGATATTATTATTCCCAATATAGGCCTCTTAGAGCTGATAATGTCTAATTGCAGTTTCTACAGAAAGAGTGTTTCAGAACGGCTCAATCAAAAGTAAGGTTCAACTCTGTTAGTTGAATGCACAGAACAGAAAGAAGTTTCATACAATGCTTCTGTGTTGTTTATATTTGAACATATTCCTTTTTCCATTATTACCCACTTAGCGCTCCGAATGTCCAGTTGCATTTTCTACAGTCAGAGTTTTTCAAATCTCCTGAATCAAAAGTATGGTTTAACTCTGTTAGCGGAATGCTCAGATCAGAAAGAAGTTTCACAGAATGCTTCTGTGTAGCTTATATTTGAATATATTCCTTTTTCCACTACTACCCTCCTAGCGCTCCAAACGTCCAGTTGCATTTTCAACAGAAAGAGTGTTCAGAACTGCACTATCAAAACGATGGTTTAACTCTGTTAGCTGAATGCACATATCAGAAAGAAGTTTCACAGAATGATTCTGTGTAGTTTATATTTGAAGATAATCCTTTTTCCGCTATTACCCTCTTAGCGCTCCGAATCTCCACTTTCATTTTCTACAGAAAGAGTGTTTCAGAACGGCTCAATCAAAACTAAGGTTCAACTCTTTTAGTTGAATGCACAGAACAGAAAGAAGTTTCACGGAATGCTTCTGTGTAGTATTTAGTTGAAGATATTCCTTTTTCGACTATTACCCTCTTAGCGCTCTGAATTTCCACTGGCAGTTTCTACACAAAGAGTGTTTCAGAACTGCTCCTTCAAAAGTAAGGCTCAGCTCTGTTAGTTGAATGCAGAGAACAGAAAGGAGTTTCAGAGAATGCTTCTGTGTAGTTTTTATTTGGAGATATTCCTTTTTCCACTATTACTATCTTAGCGCTCCGAAAGTCCACTTGCATTTTCTACAGAAAGAGTGTTTCAGAACGGCTCAATCAATACTAAGGTTCAACACTTTTAGTTGAATGCACAGAAGAGAAAGAAGTTTCACAGAATGCTTCTGTGTAGTTTTTATTTGTAGATATTCTTTTTCCCAATATAGGCCTCTTAGCGCTCAGAATGTCCAATTGCATTTTCTACAGAAAGAGTGATCCAGAACGGCTCAATCAAAAGCAAGGTTCAACTCAGTTAGTTGAATGCAGAGAACAGAAAGAAGTTTCACAGAATGCTTCTGTGTAGTTTATATTTGAATATATTGCTTTTTCCAATATTACCCTCTTAGCGCTCCGAATGTCCACTTGCATTTTCTACAGAAAGAGTGTTCAGAACTGTGCAATAAAAAGTATGGTTTATCTCTGTTAGCTGAACGCACATATCAGAAATAAGTTTCACACAATGCTTCTGTGTAGTTTTTATTTGAATATATTATTTTTCCCAATATAGGCCTCTTAGCGCTCAGAATGTCCAATTGCAGTTTCTACAGAAAGAGTGTTTCAGAACGGCTAAATCAAAAGTAAGGTTCAACCCTGTTAGTTGAATGTACAGAACAGAAAGCTGTTTCATACAATGCTTCTGTGTAGTTTATATTTGAACATATTACTTTTTCCACTATTAGCCACTTAGCGCTCCGAATGTCCAGTTGCATTTTCTACAGAGTGTTTCAAAACTGCTCAGTCAAAACTATGGTTTAACTCTGTTAGCTGAATGCTCAGATCAGAAAGAAGTTTCACAGAATGCTTCTGTGTAGTTTATATTTGAATATATTCCTTTTTCCACTACTACCCTCTTAGCGCTCCAATTGTGCAGTTGCATTTTCTACAGAAAGAGTGTTCAGAACTGCTCAATGAAAAGTATGGTTTAATTCTGTTAGCTGAATGCACAGATCAGAAAGAAGTTTCACAGAATGATTCTGTGTAGTTTATATTTGAAGATATTACTTTTTCTAGTATTACCCTCTTAGCGCTCAGAATGTCCGCTTGCATTTTCTACAGAAAGAGTGTTCAGAACGGCTCAATCAAAAGTAAGGTTTTACTCTATTAGTTGAATGCCTATTTCAGAAATAAGTTTCACAGAATGCTTCTGTGTAGTTTTTATTTGAAGACATTCTTTTTCAAAATATAGGCCTCTTAGGGCTCAGAATGTCCAATTGCAGTTTCTACAGAAAGAGTTTTTCAGAACGGCTCCATCAAAAGTAAGGTTCAACTCAGTTAGTTGAATGCACAGAACAGAAAGAAGTTTCACAGAATGCTTCTGTGTAGTTTATATTTGAATATATTCCTTTTCCAGTATTACCGTCTTAGCGCTGCGAATATCCACTTGCATTTTCTAAAGAAAGAGTGTTTCAGAACGGCTCAATCAAAAATAAGGTTCAACTCTGTTAGTTAAATGCACAGAAGAGAAAGGAGTTTCATACAATGCTTTTGTGTAGTTTATATTTGAATATATTACTTTTTCCACTACTAACCTCTTAGCGCTCCAAATGTCCAGTTGCATTTTCTACAGAAAGAGTGTTCAGATCTGCTCAATCAAAAGTATGGTTTAACTCTGTTAGCTGAATGCACAGATCAGAAAGAAGTTTCACGGAATGATTCTGTGTAGTTTATATTTGAAGACATTCCTTTTTCCACTATTACCCTCTTAGCGCTCAGAATCTCCACTTGCATTTTCTACAGAAAGAGTGTTTCAGAACGGGTCAATCAAAACTAAGGTTCAACTCTTTTAGTTGAATGCACAGAACAGAAAGAAGTTTCACAGAATGATTCTGTGTGGTTTATATTTGAAGATATTCCTTTTTCCACTATTACCCACTTAGCGCTCCAAATGTCCAGTAGCATTTTCTACAGAAAGAGTGTTTCAGAACTGCTCAATCCAAAGTATGGTTTAACTCTGTTAGCTGAATGCACAGATCAGAAAGAAGTTTCACAGAATGCTTCTGTGTAGTGTTTATATGAAAATATTCTTTTTACCAATATAGGCCTCTTAGCGCTCAGAATGTCCAATTGCAGTTTCTACAGAAAGAGTTTTTCACAACGGCTCCATGAAAAGTAAGGTTCAACTCAGTTAGTTGAATGCACAGAACAGAAAGGAGTTTCACAGAATGCTTCTGTGTAGTATTTAGTTGAAGATATTCCTTTATTGACTGTTACCCACTTAGCGCTCCGAATGTCCACTGGCAGTTTCTACACAAAGAGTGTTTCAGAACTGTTCCTTCAAAAGTAAGGCTCAACTCTGTTAGTTGAATTCAGAGAACATAAAGGAGTTTTAGAGAATGCTTCTGTGTGGTTTTAATTTGGAGATAATCCTTTTTCCTCTATTACCATCTTAGCGCTCCGAAGGTCCACTTATATTTTCTACACAAAGAGTGTTTCATAACTGCTCAATCAAAAGTATGGTTTAGCTCCGTTAACTGAATGCACATATCAGAAATATGTTTCACAGAATGCTTCTGTGTAGTTTTTATTTGAAGTTATTCTTTTTAACAATGTAGGCCTCTTAGCGCTTAGAAAGTCCAATTGCAGTTTCTACAGAAAGAGTGTTTCAGAACGTCTCAATCAAAAGTAAGGTTCAACTCTGTTAGTTGAATGCACAGAACAGAAAGAAGTTTCACAGAATGCTTCTGTGTAGTTTATATTTGAATATATTCCTTTTTCAACTATTACCCTCTTAGCGCTCCGAATGTCCACTTGCATTTTCTACAGAAAGAGTGTTCAGAACGGCTCAATCAAAAGTATGGTTTTACTCTGTTACTTGAATGCACAGATCCGAAAGAAGTTTCACAGAATGCTTCTGTGTAGTTTTTATTTGTAGATATTCTTTTTCCCAATATAGGCCTTTTAGCAGTCAGAATGTCCAATTGCAGTTTCTACAGAAAGAGTGTTTCACAACGGCTCCATCAAAAGTAAGGTTCAACTCAGTTAGTTGAATGCACAGAACAGAAAGAAGTTTCACAGAATGCTTCTGTGTAGTTTATAATTGAATATATTCCTTTTTCCACTATTACCGTATTAGCGCTCCGAATGTCCACTTGCATTTTCTACAGAAAGAGTGTTCAGAACTGCGCAATCAAAAGTATGGTTTAACTCTGTTAGCTGAATGCACATATCAGAAATAAGTTTCACACAATGCTGCTGTGTAGTTTTTATTTGAAGATATTATTATTCCCAATATAGGCCTCTTAGAGCTGATAATGTCTAATTGCAGTTTCTACAGAAAGAGTGTTTCAGAACGGCTCAATCAAAAGTAAGGTTCAACTCTGTTAGTTGAATGCACAGAACAGAAAGAAGTTTCATACAATGCTTCTGTGTTGTTTATATTTGAACATATTCCTTTTTCCATTATTACCCACTTAGCGCTCCGAATGTCCAGTTGCATTTTCTACAGTCAGAGTTTTTCAAATCTCCTGAATCAAAAGTATGGTTTAACTCTGTTAGCGGAATGCTCAGATCAGAAAGAAGTTTCACAGAATGCTTCTGTGTAGCTTATATTTGAATATATTCCTTTTTCCACTACTACCCTCCTAGCGCTCCAAACGTCCAGTTGCATTTTCAACAGAAAGAGTGTTCAGAACTGCACTATCAAAACTATGGTTTAACTCTGTTAGCTGAATGCACATATCAGAAAGAAGTTTCACAGAATGATTCTGTGTAGTTTATATTTGAAGATAATCCTTTTTCCACTATTACCCTCTTAGCGCTCCGAATCTCCACTTTCATTTTCTACAGAAAGAGTGTTTCAGAACGGCTCAATCAAAACTAAGGTTCAACTCTTTTAGTTGAATGCACAGAACAGAAAGAAGTTTCACGGAATGCTTCTGTGTAGTATTTAGTTGAAGATATTCCTTTTTCGACTATTACCCTCTTAGCGCTCTGAATTTCCACTGGCAGTTTCTACACAAAGAGTGTTTCAGAACTGCTCCTTCAAAAGTAAGGCTCAGCTCTGTTAGTTGAATGCAGAGAACAGAAAGGAGTTTCAGAGAATGCTTCTGTGTAGTTTTTATTTGGAGATATTCCTTTTTCCACTATTACTATCTTAGCGCTCCGAAAGTCCACTTGCATTTTCTACAGAAAGAGTGTTTCAGAACGGCTCAATCAATACTAAGGTTCAACACTTTTAGTTGAATGCACAGAAGAGAAAGAAGTTTCACAGAATGCTTCTGTGTAGTTTTTATTTGTAGATATTCTTTTTCCCAATATAGGCCTCTTAGCGCTCAGAATGTCCAATTGCATTTTCTACAGAAAGAGTGATCCAGAACGGCTCAATCAAAAGCAAGGTTCAACTCAGTTAGTTGAATGCAGAGAACAGAAAGAAGTTTCACAGAATGCTTCTGTGTAGTTTATATTTGAATATATTGCTTTTTCCAATATTACCCTCTTAGCGCTCCGAATGTCCACTTGCATTTTCTACAGAAAGAGTGTTCAGAACTGTGCAATAAAAAGTATGGTTTATCTCTGTTAGCTGAACGCACATATCAGAAATAAGTTTCACACAATGCTTCTGTGTAGTTTTTATTTGAATATATTATTTTTCCCAATATAGGCCTCTTAGCGCTCAGAATGTCCAATTGCAGTTTCTACAGAAAGAGTGTTTCAGAACGGCTAAATCAAAAGTAAGGTTCAACCCTGTTAGTTGAATGTACAGAACAGAAAGCTGTTTCATACAATGCTTCTGTGTAGTTTATATTTGAACATATTAATTTTTCCACTATTAGCCACTTAGCGCTCCGAATGTCCAGTTGCATTTTCTACAGACAGAGTGTTTCAAAACTGCTCAGTCAAAACTATGGTTTAACTCTGTTAGCTGAATGCTCAGATCAGAAAGAAGTTTCACAGAATGCTTCTGTGTAGTTTATATTTGAATATATTCCTTTTTCCACTACTACCCTCTTAGCGCTCCAATTGTGCAGTTGCATTTTCTACAGAAAGAGTGTTCAGAACTGCTCAATGAAAAGTATGGTTTAATTCTGTTAGCTGAATGCACAGATCAGAAAGAAGTTTCACAGAATGATTCTGTGTAGTTTATATTTGAAGATATTACTTTTTCTAGTATTACCCTCTTAGCGCTCAGAATGTCCACTTGCATTTTCTACAGAAAGAGTGTTCAGAACGGCTCAATCAAAAGTAAGGTTTTACTCTATTAGTTGAATGCCTATTTCAGAAATAAGTTTCACAGAATGCTTCTGTGTAGTTTTTATTTGAAGACATTCTTTTTCAAAATATAGGCCTCTTTGCGCTCAGAATGTCCAATTGCAGTTTCTACAGAAAGAGGTTTTCAGAACGGCTCCATCAAAAGTAAGGTTCAACTCAGTTAGTTGAATGCACAGAACAGAAAGAAGTTTCACAGAATGCTTCTGTGTAGTTTATATTTGAATATATTCCTTTTCCAGTATTACCGTCTTAGCGCTGAGAATATCCACTTGCATTTTCTAAAGAAAGAGTGTTTCAGAACGGCTCAATCAAAAATAAGGTTCAACTCTGTTAGTTAAATGCACAGAAGAGAAAGGAGTTTCATACAATGCTTTTGTGTAGTTTATATTTGAATATATTACTTTTTCCACTACTACCCTCTTAGCGCTCCAAATGTCCAGTTGCATTTTCTACAGAAAGAGTGTTCAGATCTGCTCTATCAAAAGTATGGTTTAACTCTGTTAGCTGAATGCACAGATCAGAAAGAAGTTTCACGGAATGATTCTGTGTAGTTTATATTTGAAGACATTCCTTTTTCCACTATTACCCTCTTAGCGCTCAGAATCTCCACTTGCATTTTCTACAGAAAGAGTGTTTCAGAACGGCTCAATCAAAACTAAGGTTCAACTCTTTTAGTTGAATGCACAGAACAGAAAGAAGTTTCACAGAATGATTCTGTGTAGTTTATATTTGAATATATTCCTTTTCCAGTATTACCGTCTTAGCGCTGCGAATATCCACTTGCATTTTCTAAAGAAAGAGTGTTTCAGAACGGCTCAATCAAAAATAAGGTTCAACTCTGTTAGTTAAATGCACAGAAGAGAAAGGAGTTTCATACAATGCTTTTGTGTAGTTTATATTTGAATATATTACTTTTTCCACTACTACCCTCTTAGCGCTCCAAATGTCCAGTTGCATTTTCTACAGAAAGAGTGTTCAGAACTGCTCAATCAAAACTATGCTTTAACTCTGTTAGCTGAATGCACAGATCAGAAAGAAGTTTCACAGAATGATTCTGTGTGGTTTATATTTGAAGATATTCCTTTTTCCACTATTACCCACTTAGCGCTCCAAATGTCCAGTAGCATTTTCTACAGAAAGAGTGTTTCAGAACTGCTCAATCCAAAGTATGGTTTAACTCTGTTAGCTGAATGCACAGATCAGAAAGAAGTTTCACAGAATGCTTCTGTGTAGTGTTTATATGAAAATATTCTTTTTACCAATATAGGCCTCTTAGCGCTCAGAATGTCCAATTGCAGTTTCTACAGAAAGAGTGTTTCACAACGGCTCCATCAAAAGTAAGGTTCAACTCAGTTAGTTGAATGCACAGAACAGAAAGGAGTTTCACAGAATGCTTCTGTGTAGTATTTAGTTGAAGATATTCCTTTATTGACTATTACCCACTTAGCGCTCCGAATGTCCACTGGCAGTTTCTACACAAAGAGTGTTTCAGAACTGTTCCTTCAAAAGTAAGGCTCAACTCTGTTAGTTGAATTCAGAGAACAGAAAGGAGTTTTAGAGAATGCTTCTGTGTGGTTTTTATTTGGAGATAATCCTTTTTCCTCTATTACAATCTTAGCGCTCCGAAGGTCCACTTATATTTTCTACACAAAGAGTGTTTCATAACTGCTCAATCAAAAGTATGGTTTAGCTCTGTTAACTGAATGCACATATCAGAAATATGTTTCACAGAATGCTTCTGTGTAGTTTTTATTTGAAGATATTCTTTTTAACAATGTAGGCCTCTTAGCGCTTAGAAAGTCCAATTGCAGTTTCTACAGAAAGAGTGTTTCAGAACGTCTCAATCAAAAGTAAGGTTCAACTCTGTTAGTTGAATGCACAGAACAGAAAGAAGTTTCACAGAATGCTTCTGTGTAGTTTATATTTGAATATATTCCTTTTTCAACTATTACCCTCTTAGCGCTCCGAATGTCCACTTGCATTTTCTACAGAAAGAGTGTTCAGAACGGCTCAATCAAAAGTATGGTTTTACTCTGTTAGTTGAATGCACAGATCCGAAAGAAGTTTCACAGAATGCTTCTGTGTAGTTTTTATTTGTAGATATTCTTTTTCCCAATATAGGCCTTTTAGCAGTCAGAATGTCCAATTGCAGTTTCTACAGAAAGAGTGTTTTACAACGGCTCCATCAAAAGTAAGGTTCAACTCAGTTAGTTGAATGCACAGAACAGAAAGAAGTTTCACAGAATGCTTCTGTGTAGTTTATAATTGAATATATTCCTTTTTCCACTATTACCGTATTAGCGCTCCGAATGTCCACTTGCATTTTCTACAGAAAGAGTGTTCAGAACTGCGCAATCAAAAGTATGGTTTAACTCTGTTAGCTGAATGCACATATCAGAAATAAGTTTCACACAATGCCTCTGTGTAGTTTTTATTTGAATATATTATTTTTCCCAATATAGGCCTCTTAGGGCTCAGAATGTCCAATTGCAGTTTCTACAGAAAGAGTGTTTCAGAACGGCTCAATCAAAAGTAAGTTTCAACTCTGTTAGTTGAATGTACAGAACAGAAAGTTGTTTCATACAATGCTTCTGTGTAGTTTATATTTGAACATATTCCTTTTTCCACTATGACCCACTTAGCGCTCCGAATGTCCAGTTGCATTTTCTACAGACAGAGTGTTTCAAAACTGCTCAGTCAAAAGTATGGTTTAACTCTGTTAGCTGAATGCTCAGATCAGAAAGAAGTTTCACAGAATGCTTCCGTGTAGTTTATATTTGAATATATTCCTTTTTCCACTACTACGCTCTTATCGCTCCAAATGTCTAGTTGCATTTTCTACAGAAAGAGTGTTCAGAACTGCTCAGTGAAAAGTATGGTTTAATTCTGTTAGCTGAATGCACAGATGAGAAAGAAGTTTCACAGAATGATTCTGTGTAGTTTATATTTGAAGATATTACTTTTTCTAGTATTACCCTCTTAGCGCTCAGAATGTCCACTTGCATTTTCTACAGAAAAAGTGTTCAGAACGGCTCAATCAAAAGTATGGTTTTACTCTATTAGTTGAATGCCCATATCCGAAATAAGTTTCACAGAATGCTTCTGTGTAGTTTTTATTTGAAGATATTCTTTTTCAAAATATAGGCCTCTTAGCGCTCAGAATGTCCAATTGCAGTTTCTACAGAAAGAGTGTTTCACAACGGCTCCATCAAAAGTAAGGTTCAACTCAGTTAGTTGAATGCACAGAACAGAAAGGAGTTTCACAGAATGCTTCTGTGTAGTATTTAGTTGAAGATATTCCTTTATTGACTATTACCCACTTAGCGCTCCGAATGTCCACTGGCAGTTTCTACACAAAGAGTGTTTCAGAACTGTTCCTTCAAAAGTAAGGCTCAACTCTGTTAGTTGAATTCAGAGAACAGAAAGGAGTTTTAGAGAATGCTTCTGTGTGGTTTTTATTTGGAGATAATCCTTTTTCCTCTATTACAATCTTAGCGCTCCGAAGGTCCACTTATATTTTCTACACAAAGAGTGTTTGATAACTGCTCAATCAAAAGTATGGTTTAGCTCCGTTAACTGAATGCACATATCAGAAATATGTTTCACAGAATGCTTCTGTGTAGTTTTTATTTGAAGATATTCTTTTTAACAATGTAGGCCTCTTAGCGCTTAGAAAGTCCAATTGCAGTTTCTACAGAAAGAGTGTTTCAGAACGTCTCAATCAAAAGTAAGGTTCAACTCTGTTAGTTGAATGCACAGAACAGAAAGAAGTTTCACAGAATGCTTCTGTGTAGTTTATATTTGAATATATTCCTTTTTCAACTATTACCCTCTTAGCGCTCCGAATGTCCACTTGCATTTTCTACAGAAAGAGTGTTCAGAACGGCTCAATCAAAAGTATGGTTTTACTCTGTTAGCTGAATGCACAGATCCGAAAGAAGTTTCACAGAATGCTTCTGTGTAGTTTTTATTTGTAGATATTCTTTTTCCCAATATAGGCCTTTTAGCAGTCAGAATGTCCAATTGCAGTTTCTACAGAAAGAGTGTTTCACAACGGCTCCATCAAAAGTAAGGTTCAACTCAGTTAGTTGAATGCACAGAACAGAAAGAAGTTTCACAGAATGCTTCTGTGTAGTTTATAATTGAATATATTCCTTTTTCCACTATTACCGTATTAGCGCTCCGAATGTCCGCTTGCATTTTCTACAGAAAGAGTGTTCAGAACTGCGCAATCAAAAGTATGGTTTAACTCTGTTAGCTGAATGCACATATCAGAAATAAGTTTCACACAATGCTGCTGTGTAGTTTTTATTTGAAGATATTATTATTCCCAATATAGGCCTCTTAGAGCTGAGAATGTCTAATTGCAGTTTCTACAGAAAGAGTGTTTCAGAACGGCTCAACCAAAAGTAAGGTTCAACTCTGTTAGTTGAATGCACAGAACAGAAAGAAGTTTCATACAATGCTTCTGTGTTGTTTATATTTGAACATATTCCTTTTTCCATTATTACCCACTTAGCGCTCCGAATGTCCAGTTGCATTTTCTAAAGTCAGAGTTTTTCAAATCTCCTCAATCAAAAGTATGGTTTAACTCTGTTAGCGGAATGCTCAGATCAGAAAGAAGTTTCACAGAATGCTTCTGTGTAGCTTATATTTGAATATATTCCTTTTTCCACTACTACCCTCTTAGCGCTCCAAACGTCCAGTTGCATTTTCAACAGAAAGAGTGTTCAGAACTGCACTATCAAAACTATGGTTTAACTCTGTTAGCTGAATGCACATATCAGAAAGATGTTTCACAGAATGATTCTGTGTAGTTTATATTTGAAGATAATCCTTTTTCCACTATTACCCTCTTAGCGCTCCGAATCTCCACTTTCATTTTCTACAGAAAGAGTGTTTCAGAACGGCTCAATCAAAACTAAGGTTCAACTCTTTTAGTTGAATGCACAGAACAGAAAGAAGTTTCACGGAATGCTTCTGTGTAGTATTTAGTTGAAGATATTCCTTTTTCGACTATTACCCTCTTAGCGCTCTGAATTTCCACTGGCAGTTTCTACACAAAGAGTGTTTCAGAACTGCTCCTTCAAAAGTAAGGCTCAGCTCTGTTAGTTGAATGCAGAAAACAGAAAGGAGTTTCAGAGAATGCTTCTGTGTAGTTTTTATTTGGAGATATTCCTTTTTCCACTATTACTATCTTAGCGCTCCGAAAGTCCACTTGCATTTTCTACAGAAAGAGTGTTTCAGAACGGCTCAATCAATACTAAGGTTCAACACTTTTAGTTGAATGCACAGAAGAGAAAGAAGTTTCACAGAATGCTTCTGTGTAGTTTTTATTTGTAGATATTCTTTTTCCCAATATAGGCCTCTTAGCGCTCAGAATGTCCAATTGCATTTTCTACAGAAAGAGTGATCCAGAACGGCTCAATCAAAAGCAAGGTTCAACTCAGTTAGTTGAATGCAGAGAACAGAAAGAAGTTTCACAGAATGCTTCTGTGTAGTTTATATTTGAATATATTGCTTTTTCCAATATTACTCTCTTAGCGCTCCGAATGTCCACATGCATTTTATACAGAAAGAGTGTTCAGAACTGCGCAATAAAAAGTATGGTTTATCTCTGTTAGCTGAAAGCACATATCAGAAATAAGTTTCACACAATGCTTCTGTGTAGTTTTTATTTGAATATATTATTTTTCCCAATATAGGCCTCTTAGCGCTCAGAATGTCCAATTGCAGTTTCTACAGAAAGAGTGTTTCAGAACGGCTAAATCAAAAGTAAGGTTCAACCCTGTTAGTTGAATGTACAGAACAGAAAGCTGTTTCATACAATGCTTCTGTGTAGTTTATATTTGAACATATTACTTTTTCCACTATTAGTCACTTAGCGCTCCGAATGTCCAGTTGCATTTTCTACAGACAGAGTGTTTCAAAACTGCTCAGTCAAAACTATGGTTTAACTCTGTTAGCTGAATGCTCAGATCAGAAAGAAGTTTCACAGAATGCTTCTGTGTAGTTTATATTTGAATATATTCCTTTTTCCACTACTACCCTCTTAGCGCTCCAATTGTCCAGTTGCATTTTCTACAGAAAGAGTGCTCAGAACTGCTCTATGAAAAGTATGGTTTAATTCTGTTAGCTGAATGCACAGATCAGAAAGAAGTTTCACAGAATGATTCTGTGTAGTTTTTATTTGAAGACATTCTTTTTCAAAATATAGGCCTCTTAGCGCTCAGAATGTCCAATTGCAGTTTCTACAGAAAGAGGTTTTCAGAACGGCTCCATCAAAAGTAAGGTTCAACTCAGTTAGTTGAATGCACAGAACAGAAAGAAGTTTCACAGAATGCTTCTGTGTAGTTTATATTTGAATATATTCCTTTTCCAGTATTACCGTCTTAGCGCTGCGAATATCCACTTGCATTTCCTAAAGAAAGAGTGTTTCAGAACGGCTCAATCAAAAATAAGGTTCAACTCTGTTAGTTAAATGCACAGAAGAGAAAGGAGTTTCATACAATGCTTTTGTGTAGTTTATATTTGAATATATTACTTTTTCCACTACTACCCTCTTAGCGCTCCAAATGTCCAGTTGCATTTTCTACAGAAAGAGTGTTCAGATCTGCTCAATCAAAAGTATGGTTTAACTCTGTTAGCTGAATGCACAGATCAGAAAGAAGTTTCACGGAATGATTCTGTGTAGTTTATATTTGAAGACATTCCTTTTTCCACTATTACCCTCTTAGCGCTCAGAATCTCCACTTGCATTTTCTACAGAAAGAGTGTTTCAGAACGGCTCAATCAAAACTAAGATTCAACTCCTTTAGTTGAATGCACAGAACAGAAAGAAGTTTCACAGAATGATTCTGTGTAGTTTATATTTGAATATATTCCTTTTCCAGTATTACCGTCTTAGCGCTGCGAATATCCACTTGCATTTTCTAAAGAAAGAGCGTTTCAGAACGGCTCAATCAAAAATAAGGTTCAACTCTGTTAGTTAAATGCACAGAAGAGAAAGGAGTTTCATACAATGCTTTTGTGTAGTTTATATTTGAATATATTACTTTTTCCACTACTACCCTCTTAGCGCTCCAAATGTCCAGTTGCATTTTCTACAGAAAGAGTGTTCAGAACTGCTCAATCAAAAGTATGCTTTAACTCTGTTAGCTGAATGCACAGATCAGAAAGAAGTTTCACAGAAGGATTCTGTGTGGTTTATATTTGAAGATATTCCTTTTTCCACTATTACCCACTTAGCGCTCCAAATGTCCAGTAGCATTTTCTACAGAAAGAGTGTTTCAGAACTGCTCAATCCAAAGTATGGTTTAACTCTGTTAGCTGAATGCACAGATCAGAAAGAAGTTTCACAGAATGCTTCTGTGTAGTGTTTATATGAAAATATTCTTTTTACCAATATAGGCCTCTTAGCGCTCAGAATGTCCAATTGCAGTTTCTACAGAAAGAGTGTTTCACAACGGCTCCATCAAAAGTAAGGTTCAACTCAGTTAGTTGAATGCACAGAACAGAAAGGAGTTTCACAGAATGCTTCAGTGTAGTATTTAGTTGAAGATATTCCTTTATTGACTATTACCCACTTAGCGCTCCGAATGTCCACTGGCAGTTTCTACACAAAGAGTGTTTCAGAACTGTTCCTTCAAAAGTAAGGCTCAACTCTGTTAGTTGAATTCAGAGAACAGAAAGGAGTTTTAGAGAATGCTTCTGTGTGGTTTTTATTTGGAGATAATCCTTTTTCCTCTATTACAATCTTAGCGCTCCGAAGGTCCACTTATATTTTCTACACAAAGAGTGTTTCATAACTGCTCAATCAAAAGTATGGTTTAGCTCTGTTAACTGAATGCACATATCAGAAATATGTTTCACAGAATGCTTCTGTGTAGTTTTTATTTGAAGATATTCTTTTTAACAATGTAGGCCTCTTAGCGCTTAGAAAGTCCAATTGCAGTTTCTACAGAAAGAGTGTTTCAGAACGTCTCAATCAAAATTAAGGTTCAACTCTGTTAGTTGAATGCACAGAACAGAAAGAAGTTTCACAGAATGCTTCTGTGTAGTTTATATTTGAATATATTCCTTTTTCAACTATTACCCTCTTAGCGCTCCGAATGTCCACTTGCATTTTCTACAGAAAGAGTGTTCAGAACGGCTCAATCAAAAGTATGGTTTTACTCTGTTAGTTGAATGCACAGATCCGAAAGAAGTTTCACAGAATGCTTCGGTGTAGTTTTTATTTGTAGATATTCTTTTTCCCAATATAGGCCTTTTAGCAGTCAGAATGTCCAATTGCAGTTTCTACAGAAAGAGTGTTTCAGAACGGCTCAATCAAAAGTAAGTTTCAACTCTGTTAGTTGAATGTACAGAACAGAAAGGTGTTTCATACAATGCTTCTGTGTAGTTTATATTTGAACATATTCCTTTTTCCACTATGACCCACTTAGCGCTCCGAATGTCCAGTTGCATTTTCTACAGACAGAGTGTTTCAAAACTGCTCAGTCAAAAGTATGGTTTAACTCTGTTAGCTGAATGCTCAGATCAGAAAGAAGTTTCACAGAATGCTTCCGTGTAGTTTATATTTGAATATATTCCTTTTTCCACTACTACCCTCTTATCGCTCCAAATGTCTATTTGCATTTTCTACAGAAAGAGTGTTCAGAACTGCTCAGTGAAAAGTATGGTTTAATTCTGTTAGCTGAATGCACAGATGAGAAAGAAGTTTCACAGAATGATTCTGTGTAGTTTATATTTGAAGATATTACTTTTTCTAGTATTACCCTCTTAGCGCTCAGAATGTCCACTTGCATTTTCTACAGAAAAAGTGTTCAGAACGGCTCAATCAAAAGTATGGTTTTACTCTATTAGTTGAATGCCCATATCCGAAATAAGTTTCACAGAATGCTTCTGTGTAGTTTTTATTTGAAGATATTCTTTTTCAAAATATAGGCCTCTTAGCGCTCAGAATGTCCAATTGCAGTTTCTACAGAAAGAGCTTTTCAGAACGGCTCCATCAAAAGTAAGGTTCAACTCAGTTAGTTGAATGCACAGAACAGAAATAAGTTTCACAGAATGCTTCTGTGTAGTTTATATTTGAATATATTCCTTTTCCAGTATTACCGTCTTAGCGCTGCGAATATCCACTTGCATTTTCTAAAGAAAGAGTGTTTCAGAACGGCTCAATCAAAAATAAGGTTCAACTCTGTTAGTTAAATGCACAGAAGGGAAAGGAGTTTCATACAATTCTTCTGTGTAGTTTATATTTGAATATATTACTTTTTCCACTACTACCCTCTTAGCGCTCCAAATGTCCAGTTGCATTTTCTACAGAAAGAGTGTTCAGAACTGCTCAATCAAAAGTATGCTTTAACTCTGTTAGCTGAATGCACAGATCAGAAAGAAGTTTCACAGAATGATTCTGTGTAGTTTATATTTGAAGATATTCCTTTTTCCACTATTACCCACTTAGCGCTCCAAATGTCCAGTAGCATTTTCTACAGAAAGAGTGTTTCAGAACTGCTCAATCCAAAGTATGGTTTAACTCTGTTAGCTGAATGCACAGATCAGAAAGAAGTTTCACAGAATGCTTCTGTGTAGTGTTTATATGAAAATATTCTTTTTACCAATATAGGCCTCTTAGCGCTCAGAATGTCCAATTGCAGTTTCTACAGAAAGAGTGTTTCACAACGGCTCCATCAAAAGTAAGGTTCAACTCAGTTAGTTGAATGCACAGAACAGAAAGGAGTTTCACAGAATGCTTCTGTGTAGTATTTAGTTGAAGATATTCCTTTATTGACTATTACCCACTTAGCGCTCCGAATGTCCACTGGCAGTTTCTACACAAAGAGTGTTTCAGAACTGTTCCTTCAAAAGTAAGGCTGAACTCTGTTAGTTGAATTCAGAGAACAGAAAGGAGTTTTAGAGAATGCTTCTGTGTGGTTTTTATTTGGAGATAATCCTTTTTCCTCTATTACAATCTTAGCGCTCCGAAGGTCCACTTATATTTTCTACACAAAGAGTGTTTCATAACTGCTCAATCAAAAGTATGGTTTAGCTCTGTTAACTGAATGCACATATCAGAAATATGTTTCACAGAATGCTTCTGTGAAGTTTTTATTTGAAGATATTCTTTTTAACAATGTAGGCCTCTTAGCGCTTAGAAAGTCCAATTGCAGTTTCTACAGAAAGAGTGTTTCAGAACGTCTCAATCAAAAGTAAGGTTCAACTCTGTTAGTTGAATGCACAGAACAGAAAGAAGTTTCACAGAATGCTTCTGTGTAGTTTATATTTGAATATATTCCTTTTTCAACTATTACCCTCTTAGCGCTCCGAATGTCCACTTGCATTTTCTACAGAAAGAGTGTTCAGAACGGCTCAATCAAAAGTATGGTTTTACTCTGTTAGTTGAATGCACAGATCCGAAAGAAGTTTCACAGAATGCTTCGGTGTAGTTTTTATTTGTAGATATTCTTTTTCCCAATATAGGCCTTTTAGCAGTCAGAATGTCCAATTGCAGTTTCTACAGAAAGAGTGTTTCACAACGGCTCCATCAAAAGTAAGGTTCAACTCAGTTAGTTGAATGCACAGAACAGAAAGAAGTTTCACAGAATGCTTCTGTGTAGTTTATAATTGAATATATTACTTTTTCCACTATTACCGTATTAGCGCTCCGAATGTCCACTTGCATTTTCTACAGAAAGAGTGTTCAGAACTGCGCAATCAAAAGTATGGTTTAACTCTGTTAGCTGAATGCACATATCAGAAATAAGTTTCACACAATGCCTCTGTGTAGTTTTTATTTGAATATATTATTTTTCCCAATATAGGCCTCTTAGGGCTCAGAATGTCCAATTGCAGTTTCTACAGAAAGAGTGTTTCAGAACGGCTCAATCAAAAGTAAGTTTCAACCCTGTTAGTTGAATGTACAGAACAGAAAGGTGTTTCATACAATGCTTCTGTGTAGTTTATATTTGAACATATTCCTTTTTCCACTATGACCCACTTAGCGCTCCGAATGTCCAGTTGCATTTTCTACAGACAGAGTGTTTCAAAACTGCTCAGTCAAAAGTATGGTTTAACTCTGTTAGCTGAATGCTCAGATCAGAAAGAAGTTTCACAGAATGCTTCCGTGTAGTTTATATTTGAATATATTCCTTTTTCCACTACTACCCTCTTATCGCTCCAAATGTCTAGTTGCATTTTCTACAGAAAGAGTGTTCAGAACTGCTCAGTGAAAAGTATTGTTTAATTCTGTTAGCTGAATGCACAGATGAGAAAGAAGTTTCACAGAATGATTCTGTGTAGTTTATATTTGAAGATATTACTTTTTCTAGTATTACCCTCTTAGCGCTCAGAATGTCCACTTGCATTTTCTACAGAAAAAGTGTTCAGAACGGCTCAATCAAAAGTATGGTTTTACTCTATTAGTTGAATGCCCATATCCGAAATAAGTTTCACAGAATGCTTCTGTGTAGTTTTTATTTGAAGATATTCTTTTTCAAAATATAGGCCTCTTAGCGCTCAGAATGTCCAATTGCAGTTTCTACAGAAAGAGCTTTTCAGAACGGCTCCATCAAAAGTAAGGTTCAACTCAGTTAGTTGAATGCACACAAAAGAAATAAGTTTCACAGAATGCTTCTGTGTAGTTTATATTTGAATATATTCCTTTTCCAGTATTACCGTCTTAGCGCTGCGAATATCCACTTGCATTTTCTAAAGAAAGAGTGTTTCACAACGGCTCAATCAAAAATAAGGTTCAACTCTGTTAGTTAAATGCACAGAAGAGAAAGGAGTTTCATACAATTCTTCTGTGTAGTTTATATTTGAATATATTACTTTTTCCACTACTACCCTCTTAGCGCTCCAAATGTCCAGTTGCATTTTCTACAGAAAGATTGTTCAGAACTGCTCAATCAAAAGTATGCTTTAACTCTGTTAGCTGAATGCACAGATCAGAAAGAAGTTTCACAGAATGATTCTGTGTAGTTTATATTTGAAGATATTCCTTTTTCCACTATTACCCACTTAGCGCTCCAAATGTCCAGTAGCATTTTCTACAGAAAGAGTGTTTCAGAACTGCTCAATCCAAAGTATGGTTTAACTCTGTTAGCTGAATGCACAGATCAGAAAGAAGTTTCACAGAATGCTTCTGTGTAGTGTTTATATGAAAATATTCTTTTTACCAATATAGGCCTCTTAGCGCTCAGATTGTCCAATTGCAGTTTCTATAGAAAGAGTGTTTCAGAACGGCTCAATGAAAAGTAAGGTTCACCTCTTTTAGTTGAATGCACAGAACAGAAAGTAGTTTCACAGAATGCTTCTGTGTAGTATTTAGTTGAAGATATTCCTTTATTGACTATTACCCACTTAGCGCTCCGAATGTCCACTGGCCGTTTATACACAAAGAGTGTTTCAGAACTGTTCCTTCAAAAGTAAGGCTCAACTCTGTTAGTTGAATTCAGAGAACAGAAAGGAGTTTCAGAGAATGCTTCTGTGTGGTTTTTATTTGGAGATAATCCTTTTTCCCCTATTACAATCTTAGCGCTCCGAAGGTCCACTTATATTTTCTACACAAAGAGTGTTTCATAACTGCTCAATCAAAAGTATGGTTTAGCTCTGTTAACTGAATGCACATATCAGAAATATGTTTCACAGAATGCTTCTGTGTAGTTTTTATTTGAAGATATTCTTTTTAACAATGTAGGCCTCTTAGCGCTTAGAAAGTCCAATTGTAGTTTCTACAGAAAGAGTGTTTCAGAACAGCTCAATCAAAACTAAGGTTCAACTCTGTTAGTTGAATGCACAGAACAGAAAGAAGTTTCACAGAATGCTTCTGTGTAGTTTATAGTTGAATATATTCCTTTTTCAACTATTACCCTCTTTGCGCTCCGAATGTCCACTTGCATTTTCTACAGAAAGAGTGTTCAGAACGGCTCAATCAAAAGTATCTTTTAACTCTGTTAGTTGAATGCACAGATCCGAAAGAAGTTTCACAGAATGCTTCTGTGTAGTTTTTATTTGTAGATATTCTTTTTCCCAATATAGGCCTTTTAGCGGTCAGAATGTCCAATTGCAGTTTCTACAGAAAGAGTGTTTCACAACGGCTCCATCAAAAGTAAGGTTCAACTCAGTTAGTTGAATGCACAGAACAGAAAGAAGTTTCACAGAATGCTTCTGTGTAGTTTATAATTGAATATATTCCTTTTTCCACTATTAGCGTATTAGCGCTCCGAATGTCCACTTGCATTTTCTACAGAAAGAGTGTTCAGAACTGTGCAATCAAAAGTATGGTTTAACTCTGTTAGCTGAATGCACATATCAGAAATAAGTTTCACACAATGCTGCTGTGTAGTTTTTATTTGAAGATATTATTATTCCCAATATAGGCCTCTTAGAGCTGAGAATGTCCAATTGCACTTTCTACAGAAAGAGTGTTTCAGAACGGCTCAATCAAAAGTAAGGTTCAACTCTGTTAGTTGAATGCACAGAACAGAAAGAAGTTTCATACAATGCTTCTGTGTTGTTTATATTTGAACATATTCCTTTTTCCATTATTACCCACTTAGCGCTCCGAATGTCCAGTTGCATTTTCTACAGTCAGAGTGTTTCAAATCTCCTCAATCAAAAGTATGGTTTAACTCTGTTAGCGGAATGCTCAGATCAGAAAGAAGTTTCACAGAATGCTTCTGTGTAGCTTATATTTGAATATATTGCTTTTTTCACTACTAACCTCTTAGCGCTCCAAATGTCCAGTTGCATATTCTACAGAAAGAATGTTCAGAACTGCTCAATTAAAGTATGGTTTAACTCTGTTAGCTGAATGCACATATCAGAAAGAAGTTTCACAGAATCATTCTGTGTAGTTTATATTTGAAGATAATCCTTTTTCCACTATTACCCTCTTAGCGCTCCGAATCTCCACTTTCATTTTATACAGAAAGAGTGTTTCAGAACGGCTCAATCAAAACTAAGTTTCAACTCTTTTAGTTGAATGCACAGAACAGAAAGAAGTTTCACAGAATCCTTCTGTGTAGTATTTAGTTGAAGATATTCCTTTTTCGACTATTACCCTCTTAGCGCTCTGAATTTCCACTGGCAGTTTCTACACAAAGAGTGTTTCAGAACTGCTCCTCCAAAAGTAAGGCTCAGCTCTGTTAGTTGAATGCAGAGAACAGAAAGGAGTTTCAGAGAATGCTTCTGTGTAGTTTTTATATGGAGATATTCCTTTTTCCACTATTACTAACTTAGCGCTCCGAATGTCCACTTGCATTTTCTACAGAAAGAGTGTTTCAGAACGGCTCAATCAAAACTAAGGTTCAACACTTTTAGTTGAATGCACAGAACAGAAAGAAGTTTCACAGAATGCTTCTGTGTAGTTTTTATTTGTAGATATTATTTTTCCCAATATAGGCTTCTTAGCGCTCAGAATGTCCAATTACATTTTCTACAGAAAGAGTGTTCCAGAACGGCTCAATCAAAAGCAAGGTTCAACTCAGTTAGTTGAATGCAGAGAACAGAAAGAAGTTTCACAGAATGCTTCTTTGTAGTTTATATTTGAGTATATTGCTTTTTCCACTATTACCCTCTTAGCGCTCCGAATTTCAACTTGCATTTTCTACAGAAAGAGTGTTCAGAACTGCGCAATCAAAAGTATGGTTTAACTCTGTTAGCTGAATGCACATATCAGAAATAAGTTTCACACAATGCTTCTGTGTAGCTTTTATTTGAATATATTATTTTTCCCAATATAGGCCTCTTAGGGCTCAGAATGTCCAATTGCAGTTTCTACAGAAAGAGTGTTTCAGAACGGCTCAATCAAAAGTAAGTTTCAACTCTGTTAGTTGAATGTACAGAACAGAAAGTTGTTTCATACAATGCTTCTGTGTAGTTTATATTTGAACATATTCCTTTTTCCACTATTAACCACTTAGCGCTCCGAATGTCCAGTTGTATTTTCTACAGACAGAGTGTTTCAAAACTGCTCAGTCAAAAGTATGGTTTAACTCTGTTAGCTGAATGCTCAGAACAGAAAGAAGTTTCACAGAATGCTTCCGTGTAGTTTATATTTGAATATATTCATTTTTCCACTACTACCCTCTTATCGCTCCAAATGTCTAGTTGCATTTTCTACAGAAAGGGTGTTCAGAACTGCTCCATGAAAAGTATGGTTTAATTCTGTTAGCTGAATGCACAGATCAGAAAGAAGTTTCACAGAATGATTCTGTGTATTTTATATTTGAAGATATTACTTTTTGTAGTATTACACTCTTAGCGCTCAGAATGTCCACTTGCATTTTCTACAGAAAGAGTGTTCAGAACGGCTCAATCAAAAGTATGGTTTTACTCTATTAGTTGAATGCCCATATCCGAAATAAGTTTCACAGAATGCTTCTGTGTAGTTTTTATTTGAAGATATTCTTTTTCAAAATATAGGCCTCTTAGCGCTCAGAATGTCCAATTGCAGTTTCTACAGAAAGAGCTTTTCAGAACGGCTCCATCAAAAGTATGGTTCAACTCAGTTAGTTGAATGCACAGAACAGAAATAAGTTTCACAGAATGCTTCTGTGTAGTTTATATTTGAATATATTCCTTTTCCAGTATTACCGTCTTAGCGCTGCGAATATCCACTTGCATTTTCTAAAGAAAGAGTGTTTCAGAACGGCTCAATCAAAAATAAGGTTCAACTCTGTTAGTTAAATGCACAGAAGAGAAAGGAGTTTCATACAATGCTTCTGTGTAGTTTATATTTGAATATATTACTTTTTCCACTACTACCCTCTTAGCGCTCCAAATGTCCAGTTGCATTTTCTACAGAAAGAGTGTTCAGAACTGCTCAATCAAAAGTATGCTTTAACTCTGTTAGCTGAATGCACAGATCAGAAAGAAGTTTCACAGAATGATTCTGTGTAGTTTATATTTGAAGATATTCCTTTTTCCACTATTACCCACTTAGCGCTCCAAATGTCCAGTAGCATTTTCTACAGAAAGAGTGTTTCAGAACTGCTCAATCCAAAGTATGGTTTAACTCTGTTAGCTGAATGCACAGATCAGAAAGAAGTTTCACAGAATGCTTCTGTGTAGTGTTTATATGAAAATATTCTTTTTACCAATATAGGCCTCTTAGCGCTCAGAATGTCCAATTGCAGTTTCTATAGAAAGAGTGTTTCAGAACGGCTCAATGAAAAGTAAGGTTCACCTCTTTTGGTTGAATGCACAGAACAGAAAGTAGTTTCACAGAATGCTTCTGTGTAGTATTTAGTTGAAGATATTCCTTTATTGACTATTACCCACTTAGCGCTCTGAATGTCCACTGGCAGTTTCTACACAAAGAGTGTTTCAGAACTCTTCCTTCAAAAGTAAGGCTCAGCTCTATTAGTTGAATTCAGAGAACAGAAAGGAGTTTCAGAGAATGCTTCTGTGTGGTTTTTATTTGGAGATAATCCTTTTTCCCCTATTACAATCTTAGCGCTCTGAAGGTCCACTTATATTTTCTACACAAAGAGTGTTTCATAACTGCTCAATCAAAAGTATGGTTTAGCTCTGTTAACTGAATGCACATATCAGAAATATGTTTCACAGAATGCTTCTGTGTTGTTTTTATTTGAAGATATTCTTTTTAACAATGTAGGCCTCTTAGCGCTTAGAAAGTCCAATTGCGGTTTCTACAGAAAGAGTGTTTCAGAACGGCTCAATCAAAAGTAAGGTTCAACTCTGTTAGTTGAATGCACAGAACAGAAAGAAGTTTCACAGAATGCTTCTGTGTAGTTTATATTTGAATATATTCCTTTTTCAACTATTACGCTCTTAGCGCTCCGAAAGTCCACTTGCATTTTCTACAGAAAGAGTGTTCAGAACGGCTCAATCAAAAGTATGGTTTTACTCTGTTAGTTGAATGCACAGATCCGAAAGAAGTTTCACAGAATGCTTCTGTGTAGTTTTTATTTGTAGATATTCTTTTTCCCAATATAGGCCTTTTAGCGGTCAGAATGTCCAATTGCAGTTTCTACAGAAAGAGTGTTTCACAACGGCTCCATCAAAAGTAAGGTTCAACTCAGTTAGTTGAATGCACAGAACAGAAAGAAGTTTCACAGAATGCTTCTGTGTAGTTTATAATTGAATATATTCCTTTTTCCACTATTACCGTATTAGCGCTCCGAATGTCCACTTGCATTTTCTACAGAAAGAGTGTTCAGAACTGCGCAATCAAAAGTATGGTTTAACTCTGTTAGCTGAATGCACATATCAGAAATAAGTTTCACACAATTCTGCTGTGTAGTTTTTATTTGAAGATATTATTATTCCCAATATAGGCCTCTTAGAGCTGAGAATGTCCAATTGCAGTTTCTACAGAAAGAGTGTTTCAGAACGGCTCAATCAAAAGTAAGGTTCAACTCTGTTAGTTGAATGCACAGAACAGAAAGAAGTTTCATACAATGCTTCTGTGTTGTTTATATTTGAACATATTCCTTTTTCCATTATTACCCACTTAGCGCTCCGAATGTCCAGTTGCATTTTCTACAGTCAGAGTGTTTCAAATCTCCTCAATCAAAAGTATGGTTTAACTCTGTAAGCGGAATGCTCAGATCAGAAAGAAGTTTCACAGAATGCTTCTGTGTAGCTTATATTTGAATATATTCCTTTTTCCACTACTACCCTCTTAGCGCTCCAAATGTCCAGTTGCATTTTCTACAGAAAGAGTGTTCAGAACTGCACTATCAAAAGTATGGTTTAACTCTGTTAGCTGAATGCACATATCAGAAAGAAGTTTCACAGAATGATTCTGTGTAGTTTATATTTGAAGATAATCCTTTTTCCACTATTACCCTCTTAGCGCTCCGAATCTCCACTTTCATTTTCTACAGAAAGAGTGTTTCAGAACGGCTCAATCAAAACTAAGGTTCAACTCTTTTAGTTGAATGCACAGAACAGAAAGAAGTTTCACAGAATGCTTCTGTGTAGTATTTAGTTGAAGATATTCCTTTTTCGACTATTACCCTCTTAGCGCTCTGAATTTCCACTGGCAGTTTCTACACAAAGAGTGTTTCAGAACTGCTCCTCCAAAAGTAAGGCTCAGCTCTGTTAGTTGAATGCAGAGAACAGAAAGGAGTTTCAGAGAATGCTTCTGTGTAGTTTTTATTTGGAGATATTCCTTTTTCCACTATTACTAACTTAGCGCTCCGAATGTCCACTTGCATTTTCTACAGAAAGAGTGTTTCAGAACGGCTCAATCAAAACTAAGGTTCAACTCTGTTAGTAGAATGTACAGAACAGAAAGGTGTTTCATACAATGCTTCTGTGTAGTTTATATTTGAACATATTCCTTTTTCAACTATTACCCTCTTAGCGCTCCGAATGTCCACTTGCATTTTCTACAGAAAGAGTGTTCAGAACGGCTGAATCAAAAGTATGGTTTTACTCTGTTAGTTGAATGCACAGATCCGAAATAAGTTTCACAGAATGCTTCTGTGTAGTTTTTATTTGTAGATATTCTTTTTCCCAATATAGGCCTTTTAGCGGTCAGAATGTCCAATTGCAGTTTCTACAGAAAGAGTGTTTCACAACGGCTCCATCAAAAGTAAGGTTCAACTCAGTTAGTTGAATGCACAGAACAGAAAGAAATTTCACAGAATGCTTCTGTGTAGTTTATAATTGAATATATTGATTTTTCCACTATTACCGTATTAGCGCTCCGAATGTCCACTTGCATTTTCTACAGAAAGAGTGTTCAGAACTGTGCAATCAAAAGTATGGTTTAACTCTGTTAGCTGAATGCACATATCAGAAATAAGTTTCACACAATGCTGCTGTGTAGTTTTTATTTGAAGATATTATTATTCCCAATATAGGCCTCTTAGAGCTGAGAATGTCCAATTGCAGTTTCTACAGAAAGAGTGTTTCAGAATGGCTCAATCAAAAGTAAGGTTCAACTCTGTTAGTTGAATGCACAGAACAGAAAGAATTTTCATACAATGCTTCTGTGTTGTTTATATTTGAACATATTCCTTTTTCCATTATTACCCACTTAGCGCTCCGAATGTCCAGTTGCATTTTCTACAGTCAGAGTGTTTCAAATCTCCTCAATCAAAAGTATGGTTTAACTGTGTTAGCGGAATGCTCAGATCAGAAAGAAGTTTCACAGAATGCTTCTGTGTAGCTTATATTTGAATATATTCCTTTTTCCACTACTACCCTCTTAGCGCTCCAAATGTCCAGTTGCATTTTCTACAGAAAGAGTGTTCAGAACTGCTCAATCAAAAGTATGGTTTAACTCTGTTAGCTGAATGCACATATCAGAAAGAAGTTTCACAGAATGATTCTGTGTAGTTTATATTTGGAGATAATCCTTTTTCCACTATTACCCTCTTAGCGCTCCGAATCTCCAATTTCATTTTCTACAGAAAGAGTGTTTCAGAACGGCTCAATCAAAACTAAGTTTCAACTCTTTTAGTTGAATGCACAGAACAGAAAGAAGTTTCACAGAATGTTTCTGTGTAGTATTTAGTTGAAGATATTCCTTTTTCGACTATTACCCTCTTAGCGCTCTGAATTTCCACTGGCAGTTTCTACACAAAGAGTGTTTCAGAACTGCTCCTCCAAAAGTAAGGCTCAGCTTTGTTAGTTGAATGCAGAGAACAGAAAGGAGTTTCAGAGAATGCTTCTGTGTAGTTTTTATATGGAGATATTCCTTTTTCCACTATTACTAACTTAGTGCTCCGAATGTCCACTTGCATTTTCTACAGAAAGAGTGTTTCAGAACGGCTCAATCAAAACTAAGGTTCAACACTTTTAGTTGAATGCACAGAACAGAAAGAAGTTTCACAGAATGCTTCTGTGTAGTTTTTATTTGTAGATATTATTTTTCCCAATATAGGCCTCTTAGCGCTCAGAATGTCCAATTGCATTTTCTACAGAAAGAGTGTTCCAGAACGGCTCAATCAAAAGCAAGGTTCAACTCAGTTAGTTGAATGCAGAGAACAGAAAGAAGTTTCACAGAATGCTTCTTTGTAGTTTATATTTGAGTATATTGCTTTTTCCACTATTACCCTCTTAGCGCTCCGAATTTCAACTTGCATTTTCTACAGAAAGAGTGTTCAGAACTGCGCAATCAAAAGTATGGTTTAACTCTGTTAGCTGAATGCACATATCAGAAATAAGTTTCACACAATGCCTCTGTGTAGTTTTTATTTGAATATATTATTTTTCCCAATATAGGCCTCTTAGGGCTCAGAATGTCCAATTGCAGTTTCTACAGAAAGTGTGTTTCAGAACGGCTCAATCAAAAGTAAGTTTCAACTCTGTAAGTTGAATGTACAGAACAGAAAGATGTTTCATACAATGCTTCTGTGTAGTTTATATTTGAACATATTCCTTTTTCCACTATTACCCACTTAGCGCTCCGAATGTCCAGTTGCATTTTCTACAGAGAGAGTGTTTCAAAACTGCTCAGTCAAAAGTATGGTTTAACTCTGTTAGCTGAATGCTCAGATCAGAAAGAAATTTCACAGAATGCTTCCGTGTAGTTTATATTTGAATATATTCCTTTTTCCACTACTACCCTCTTATCGCACCAAATGTCTAGTTGCATTTTCTACAGAAAGAGTTTTCAGAACTGCTCAATGAAAAGTATGGTTTAATTCTGTTAGCTGAATGCACAGATCAGAAAGAAGTTTCACAGAATGATTCTGTGTAGTTTATATTTGAAGATATTACTTTTTCTAGAATTACCCTCTTAGCGCTCAGAATGTCCACTTGCATTTTCTACAGAAAGAGTGTTCAGAACGGCTCAGTCAAAAGTATGGTTTTACTCTATTAGTTGAATGCCCATATCAGAAATAAGTTTCACAGGATGCTTCTGTGTAGTTTTTATTTGAAGATATTCTTTTTCCCAATATAGGCCTCTTAGCGCTCAGAATGTCCAATTGAAGTTTCTACAGAAAGAGTGTTTCAGAACGGCTCCATGAAAAGTAAGGTTCAACTCAGTTAGTTGAATGCACAGAACAGAAAGTAGTTTCACAGAATGCTTCTGTGTAGTTTATATTTGAATATATTCCTTTTCCAGTATAACCATCTTAGCGCTCCAAATATCCACTTGCATTTTCTACAGAAAGAGTGTTTCAGAACGGCTCAATCAAAAATAAGGTTCAACTCTGTTAGTTGAATGCACAGAAGAGAAAGAAGTTTCATACAATGCTTCTGTGTAGTTTATATTTGAATATATTCCTTTTTCCACTACTACCCTCTTAGCGCTCCAAATGTCCAGTTGTATTTTGTACAGAAAGAGTGTTCAGAACTGCTCAAACAAAAGTATGGTTTAACTCTGTTAGCTTAATGCAAAGATGAGAAAGAATTTTCACCGAATGATTCTGTGTAGTTTATATTTGAAGATATTCCTTTTTCCACTATTACCCACTTAGCTCTCCAAATGTCCAGTAGTATTTTCTACAGAAAGAGTGTTCAGAACTGCGCAATCAAAAGTATGGTTTAACTCTGTTAGCTGAATGCACATATCAGAAATAAGTTTCACACAATGCTTCTGTGTAGCTTTTATTTGAATATATTATTTTTCCCAATATAGGCCTCTTAGGGCTCAGAATGTCCAATTGCAGTTTCTACAGAAAGAGTGTTTCAGAACGGCTCAATCAAAAGTAAGTTTCAACTCTGTTAGTTGAATGTACAGAACAGAAAGTTGTTTCATACAATGCTTCTGTGTAGTTTATATTTGAACATATTCCTTTTTCCACTATTAACCACTTAGCGCTCCGAATGTCCAGTTGTATTTTCTACAGACAGAGTGTTTCAAAACTGCTCAGTCAAAAGTATGGTTTAACTCTGTTAGCTGAATGCTCAGAACAGAAAGAAGTTTCACAGAATGCTTCCGTGTAGTTTATATTTGAATATATTCATTTTTCCACTACTACCCTCTTATCGCTCCAAATGTCTAGTTGCATTTTCTACAGAAAGGGTGTTCAGAACTGCTCCATGAAAAGTATGGTTTAATTCTGTTAGCTGAATGCACAGATCAGAAAGAAGTTTCACAGAATGATTCTGTGTATTTTATATTTGAAGATATTACTTTTTGTAGTATTACACTCTTAGCGCTCAGAATGTCCACTTGCATTTTCTACAGAAAGAGTGTTCAGAACGGCTCAATCAAAAGTATGGTTTTACTCTATTAGTTGAATGCCCATATCCGAAATAAGTTTCACAGAATGCTTCTGTGTAGTTTTTATTTGAAGATATTCTTTTTCAAAATATAGGCCTCTTAGCGCTCAGAATGTCCAATTGCAGTTTCTACAGAAAGAGATTTTCAGAACGGCTCCATCAAAAGTATGGTTCAACTCAGTTAGTTGAATGCACAGAACAGAAATAAGTTTCACAGAATGCTTCTGTGTAGTTTATATTTGAATATATTCCTTTTCCAGTATTACCGTCTTAGCGCTGCGGATATCCACTTGCATTTTCTAAAGAAAGAGTGTTTCAGAACGGCTCAATCAAAAATAAGGTTCAACTCTGTTAGTTAAATGCACAGAAGAGAAAGGAGTTTCATACAATGCTTCTGTGTAGTTTATATTTGAATATATTACTTTTTCCACTACTACCCTCTTAGCGCTCCAAATGTCCAGTTGCATTTTCTACAGAAAGAGTGTTCAGAACTGCTCAATCAAAAGTATGCTTTAACTCTGTTAGCTGAATGCACAGATCAGAAAGAAGTTTCACAGAATGATTCTGTGTAGTTTATATTTGAAGATATTCCTTTTTCCACTATTACCCACTTAGCGCTCCAAATGTCCAGTAGCATTTTCTACAGAAAGAGTGTTTCAGAACTGCTCAATCCAAAGTATGGTTTAACTCTGTTAGCTGAATGCACAGATCAGAAAGAAGTTTCACAGAATGCTTCTGTGTAGTGTTTATATGAAAATATTCTTTTTACCAATATAGGCCTCTTAGCGCTCAGAATGTCCAATTGCAGTTTCTATAGAAAGAGTGTTTCAGAACGGCTCAATGAAAAGTAAGGTTCACCTCTTTTAGTTGAATGCACAGAACAGAAAGTAGTTTCACAGAATGCTTCTGTGTAGTATTTAGTTGAAGATATTCCTTTATTGACTATTACCCACTTAGCGCTTCCAATGTCCACTGGCAGTTTCTACACAAAGAGTGTTTCAGAACTGTTCCTTCAAAAGTAAGGCTCAACTCTGTTAGTTGAATTCAGAGAACAGAAAGGAGTTCCAGAGAATGCTTCTGTGTGGTTTTTATTTGGAGATAATCCTTTTTCCCATATTACAAACTTAGCGCTCCGAAGGTCCACTTATATTTTCTACAGAAAGAGTGTTTCATAACTGCTCAATCAAAAGTATGGTTTAGCTCTGTTAACTGAATGCACATATCAGAAATATGTTTCACAGAATGCTTCTGTGTAGTTTTTATTTGAAGATATTCTTTTTAACAATGTAGGTCTCTTAGCGCTTAGAAAGTCCAATTGCAGTTTCTACAGAAAGAGTGTTTCAGAACGGCTCAATCAAAAGTAAGGTTCAACTCTGTTAGTTGAATGCACAGAACAGAAAGAAGTTTCACAGAATGCTTCTGTGTAGTTTATATTTGAATATATTCCATTTTCAACTATTACCCTCTTAGCGCTCCGAATGTCCACTTGCATTTTCTACAGAAAGAGTGTTCAGAACGGCTCAATCAAAAGTATGGTTTTACTCTGTTAGTTGAATGCACAGATCCGAAAGAAGTTTCACAGAATGCTTCTGTGTAGTTTTTATTTGTAGATATTCTTTTTCCCAATATAGGCCTTTTAGCGGTCAGAATGTCCAATTGCAGTTTCTACAGAAAGAGTGTTTCACAACGGCTCCATCAAAAGTAAGGTTCAACTCAGTTAGTTGAATGCACAGAACAGAAAGAAGTTTCACAGAATGCTTCTGTGTAGTTTATAATTGAATATATTCCTTTTTCCACTATTACCGTATTAGCGCTCCGATTGTCCACTTGCATTTTCTACAGAAAGAGTGTTCAGAACTCTGCAATCAAAAGTATGGTTTAACTCTGTTTGCTGAATGCACATATCAGAAATAAGTTTCACACAATGCTGCTGTGTAGTTTTTATTTGAAGATATTATTATTCCCAATATAGGCCTCTTAGAGCTGAGAATGTCCAATTGCACTTTCTACAGAAAGAGTGTTTCAGAACGGCTCAATCAAAAGTAAGGTTCAACTCTGTTAGTTGAATGCACAGAACAGAAAGAAGTTTCATACAATGCTTCTGTGTTGTTTATATTTGAACATATTCCTTTTTCCATTATTACCCACTTAGCGCTCCGAATGTCCAGTTGCATTTTCTACAGTCAGAGTCTTTCAAATCTCCTCAATCAAAAGTATGGTTTAACTCTGTTAGCGGAATGCTCAGATCAGAAAGAAGTTTCACAGAATGCTTCTGTGTAGCTTATATTTGAATATATTCCTTTTTCCACTACTACCCTCTTAGCGCTCCAAATGTCCAGTTGCATTTTCTACAGAAAAAGTGTTCAGAACTGCTCAATCAAAAGTATGGTTTAACTCTGTTAGCTGAATGCACATATCAGAAAGAAGTTTCACAGAATGATTCTGTGTAGTTTATATTTGAAGATAATCCTTTTTCCACTATTACCCTCTTAGCGCTCCGAATCTCCACTTTCATTTTCTACAGAAAGAGTGTTTCAGAACGGCTCAATCAAAACTAAGTTTCACCTCTTTTAGTTGAATGCACAGAACAGAAAGAAGTTTCACAGAATGCTTCTGTGTAGTATTTAGTTGAAGATATTCCTTTTTCGACTATTACCCTCTTAGCGCTCTGAATTTCCACTGGCAGTTTCTACACAAAGAGTGTTTCAGAACTGCTCCTCCAAAAGTAAGGCTCAGCTCTGTTAGTTGAATGCAGAGAACAGAAAGGAGTTTCAGAGAATGCTTCTGTGTAGTTTTTATATGGAGATATTCCTTTTTCCACTATTGCTAACTTAGCGCTCCGAATGTCCACTTGCATTTTCTACAGAAAGAGTGTTTCAGAACGGCTCAATCAAAACTAAGGTTCAACACTTTTAGTTGAATGCACAGAACAGAAAGAAGTTTCACAGAATGCTTCTGTGTAGTTTTTATTTGTAGATATTATATTTCCCAATATAGGCTTCTTAGCGCTCAGAATGTCCAATTACATTTTCTACAGAAAGAGTGTTCCAGAACGGCTCAATCAAAAGCAAGGTTCAACTCAGTTAGTTGAATGCAGAGAACAGAAAGAAGTTTCACAGAATGCTTCTTTGTAGTTTATATTTGAGTATATTGCTTTTTCCACTATTACCCTCTTAGCACTCCGAATTTCAACTTGCATTTTCTACAGAAAGAGTGTTCAGAACTGCGCAATCAAAAGTATGGTTTAACTCTGTTAGCTGAATGCACATATCAGAAATAAGTTTCACACAATGCCTCTGTGTAGTTTTTATTTGAATATATTATTTTTCCCAATATAGGCCTCTTAGGGCTCAGAATGTCCAATTGCAGTTTCTACAGAAAGAGTGTTTCAGAACGGCTCAATCAAAAGTAAGTTTCAACTCTGTTAGTTGAATGTACAGAACAGAAAGATGTTTCATACAATGCTTCTGTGTAGTTTATATTTGAACATATTCCTTTTTCCACTATTACCCACTTAGCGCTCCGAATGTCCAGTTGCATTTTCTACAGACAGAGTGTTTCAAAACTGCTCTGTCAATAGTATGGTTTAACTCTGTTACCTGAATGCTCAGATCAGAAAGAAGTTTCACAGAATGCTTCCATGTAGTTTATATTTGAATATATTCCTTTTTCCACTACTACCCTCTTATCGCTCCAAATGTCTAGTTGCATTTTCTACAGAAAGAGTGTTCAGAACTGCTCAATGAAAAGTATGGTTTAATTCTGTTAGCTGAATGCACAGATCAGAAAGAAGTTTCACAGAATGATTCTGTGTATTTTATATTTGAAGATATTACTTTTTCTAGTATTACCCTCTTAGCGCTCAGAATGTCCACTTGCATTTTCTACAGAAAGAGTGTTCAGAACGGCTCAATCAAAAGTATGGTTTTACACTATTAGTTGAATGCCCATATCCGAAATAAGTTTCACAGAATGTTTCTGTGTAGTTTTTATTTGAAGATATTCTTTTTCAAAATATAGGCCTCTTAGCGCTCAGAATGTCAAATTGCAGTTTCTACAGAAAGAGCTTTTCAGAACGGCTCCATCAAAAGTATGGTTCAACTCAGTTAGTTGAATGCACAGAACAGAAATAAGTTTCACAGAATGCTTCTGTGTAGTTTATATTTGAATATATTCCTTTTCCAGTATTACCGTCTTAGCGCTGCGAATATCCACTTGCATTTTCTAAAGAAAGAGTGTTTCAGAACGGCTCAATCAAAAGTAAGGTTCAACTCTGTTAGTTGAATGCACAGAACAGAAAGAAGTTTCACAGAATGCTTCTGTGTAGTTTATATTTGAATATATTCCATTTTCAACTATTACCCTCTTAGCGCTCCGAATGTCCACTTGCATTTTCTACAGAAAGAGTGTTCAGAACGGCTCAATCAAAAGTATGGTTTTACTCTGTTAGTTGAATGCACAGATCCGAAAGAAGTTTCACAGAATGCTTCTGTGTAGTTTTTATTTGTAGATATTCTTTTTCCCAATATAGGCCTTTTAGCGGTCAGAATGTCCAATTGCAGTTTCTACAGAAAGAGTGTTTCACAACGGCTCCATCAAAAGTAAGGTTCAACTCAGTTAGTTGAATGCACAGAACAGAAAGAAGTTTCACAGAATGCTTCTGTGTAGTTTATAATTGAATATATTCCTTTTTCCACTATTACCGTATTAGCGCTCCGATTGTCCACTTGCATTTTCTACAGAAAGAGTGTTCAGAACTCTGCAATCAAAAGTATGGTTTAACTCTGTTTGCTGAATGCACATATCAGAAATAAGTTTCACACAATGCTGCTGTGTAGTTTTTATTTGAAGATATTATTATTCCCAATATAGGCCTCTTAGAGCTGAGAATGTCCAATTGCACTTTCTACAGAAAGAGTGTTTCAGAACGGCTCAATCAAAAGTAAGGTTCAACTCTGTTAGTTGAATGCACAGAACAGAAAGAAGTTTCATACAATGCTTCTGTGTTGTTTATATTTGAACATATTCCTTTTTCCATTATTACCCACTTAGCGCTCCGAATGTCCAGTTGCATTTTCTACAGTCAGAGTCTTTCAAATCTCCTCAATCAAAAGTATGGTTTAACTCTGTTAGCGGAATGCTCAGATCAGAAAGAAGTTTCACAGAATGCTTCTGTGTAGCTTATATTTGAATATATTCCTTTTTCCACTACTACCCTCTTAGCGCTCCAAATGTCCAGTTGCATTTTCTACAGAAAATGTGTTCAGAACTGCTCAATCAAAAGTATGGTTTAACTCTGTTAGCTGAATGCACATATCAGAAAGAAGTTTCACAGAGTGATTCTGTGTAGTTTATATTTGAAGATAACCCTTTTTCCACTATTACCCTCTTAGCGCTCCGAATCTCCACTTTCATTTTCTACAGAAAGAGTGTTTCAGAACGGCTCAATCAAAACTAAGTTTCACCTCTTTTAGTTGAATGCACAGAACAGAAAGAAGTTTCACAGAATGCTTCTGTGTAGTATTTAGTTGAAGATATTCCTTTTTCGACTATTACCCTCTTAGCGCTCTGAATTTCCACTGGCAGTTTCTACACAAAGAGTGTTTCAGAACTGCTCCTCCAAAAGTAAGGCTCAGCTCTGTTAGTTGAATGCAGAGAACAGAAAGGAGTTTCAGAGAATGCTTCTGTGTAGTTTTTATATGGAGATATTCCTTTTTCCACTATTGCTAACTTAGCGCTCCGAATGTCCACTTGCATTTTCTACAGAAAGAGTGTTTCAGAACGGCTCAATCAAAACTAAGGTTCAACACTTTTAGTTGAATGCACAGAACAGAAAGAAGTTTCACAGAATGCTTCTGTGTAGTTTTTATTTGTAGATATTATATTTCCCAATATAGGCTTCTTAGCGCTCAGAATGTCCAATTACATTTTCTACAGAAAGAGTGTTCCAGAACGGCTCAATCAAAAGCAAGGTTCAACTCAGTTAGTTGAATGCAGAGAACAGAAAGAAGTTTCACAGAATGCTTCTTTGTAGTTTATATTTGAGTATATTGCTTTTTCCACTATTACCCTCTTAGCGCTCCGAATTTCAACTTGCATTTTCTACAGAAAGAGTGTTCAGAACTGCGCAATCAAAAGTATGGTTTAACTCTGTTAGCTGAATGCACATATCAGAAATAAGTTTCACACAATGCCTCTGTGTAGTTTTTATTTGAATATATTATTTTTCCCAATATAGGCCTCTTAGGGCTCAGAATGTCCAATTGCAGTTTCTACAGAAAGAGTGTTTCAGAACGGCTCAATCAAAAGTAAGTTTCAACCCTGTTAGTTGAATGTACAGAACAGAAAGATGTTTCATACAATGCTTCTGTGTAGTTTATATTTGAACATATTCCTTTTTCCACTATTACCCACTTAGCGCTCCGAATGTCCAGTTGCATTTTCTACAGACAGAGTGTTTCAAAACTGCTCTGTCAATAGTATGGTTTAACTCTGTTACCTGAATGCTCAGATCAGAAAGAAGTTTCACAGAATGCTTCCGTGTAGTTTATATTTGAATATATTCCTTTTTCCACTACTACCCTCTTATCGCTCCAAATGTCTAGTTGCATTTTCTACAGAAAGAGTGTTCAGAACTGCTCAATGAAAAGTATGGTTTAATTCTGTTAGCTGAATGCACAGATCAGAAAGAAGTTTCACAGAATGATTCTGTGTATTTTATATTTGAAGATATTACTTTTTCTAGTATTACCCTCTTAGCGCTCAGAATGTCCACTTGCATTTTCTACAGAAAGAGTGTTCAGAACGGCTCAATCAAAAGTATGGTTTTACACTATTAGTTGAATGCCCATATCCGAAATAAGTTTCACAGAATGTTTCTGTGTAGTTTTTATTTGAAGATATTCTTTTTCAAAATATAGGCCTCTTAGCGCTCAAAATGTCAAATTGCAGTTTCTACAGAAAGAGCTTTTCAAAACGGCTCCATCAAAAGTATGGTTCAACTCAGTTAGTTGAATGCACAGAACAGAAATAAGTTTCACAGAATGCTTCTGTGTAGTTTATATTTGAATATATTCCTTTTCCAGTATTACCGTCTTAGCGCTGCGAATATCCACTTGCATTTTCTAAAGAAAGAGTGTTTCAGAACGGCTCAATCAAAAATAAGGTTCAACTCTGTTAGTTAAATGCACAGAAGAGAAAGGAGTTTCATACAATGCTTCTGTGTAGTTTATATTTGAATATATTACTTTTTCCACTACTACCCTCTTAGCGCTCCAAATGTCCAGTTGCATTTTCTACAGAAAGAGTGTTCAGAACTGCTCAATCAAAAGTATGCTTTAACTCTGTTAGCTGAATGCACAGATCAGAAAGAAGTTTCACAGAATGATTCTGTGTAGTTTATATTTGAAGATATTCCTTTTTCCACTATTACCCACTTAGCGCTCCAAATGTCCAGTAGCATTTTCTACAGAAAGAGTGTTTCAGAACTGCTCAATCCAAAGTATGGTTTAACTCTGTTAGCTGAATGCACAGATCAGAAAGAAGTTTCACAGAATGCTTCTGTGTAGTGTTTATATGAAAATATTCTTTTTACCAATATAGGCCTCTTAGCGCTCAGAATGTCCAATTGCAGTTTCTATAGAAAGAGTGTTTCAGAACGGCTCAATGAAAAGTAAGGTTCACCTCTTTTAGTTGAATGCACAGAACAGAAAGTAGTTTCACAGAATGCTTCTGTGTAGTATTTAGTTGAAGATATTCCTTTATTGACTATTACCCACTTAGCGCTCTGAATGTCCACTGGCAGTTTCTACACAAAGAGTGTTTCAGAACTGTTCCTTCAAAAGTAAGGCTCAGCTCTATTAGTTGAATTCAGAGAACAGAAAGGAGTTTCAGAGAATGCTTCTGTGTGGTTTTTATTTGGAGATAATCCTTTTTCCCCTATTACAATCTTAGCGCTCCGAAGGTCCACTTATATTTTCTACACAAAGAGTGTTTCATAACTGCTCAATCAAAAGTATGGTTTAGCTCTGTTAACTGAATGCACATATCAGAAATATGTTTCACAGAATGCTTCTGTGTTGTTTTTATTTGAAGATATTCTTTTTAACAATGTAGGCCTCTTAGCGCTTAGAAAGTCCAATTGCGGTTTCTACAGAAAGAGTGTTTCAGAACGGCTCAATCAAAAGTAAGGTTCAACTCTGTTAGTTGAATGCACAGAACAGAAAGAAGTTTCACAGAATGCTTCCGTGTAGTTTATATTTGAATATATTCCTTTTTCAACTATTACGCTCTTAGCGCTCCGAAAGTCCACTTGCATTTTCTACAGAAAGAGTGTTCAGAACGGCTCAATCAAAAGTATGGTTTTACTCTGTTAGTTCAATGCACAGATCCGAAAGAAGTTTCACAGAATGCTTCTGTGTAGTTTTTATTTGTAGATATTCTTTTTCCCAATATAGGCCTTTTAGCGGTCAGAATGTCCAATTGCAGTTTCTACAGAAAGAGTGTTTCACAACGGCTCCATCAAAAGTAAGGTTCAACTCAGTTAGTTGAATGCACAGAACAGAAAGAAGTTTCACAGAATGCTTCTGTGTAGTTTATAATTGAATATATTCCTTTTTCCACTATTACCGTATTAGCGCTCCGAATGTCCACTTGCATTTTCTACAGAAAGAGTGTTCAGAACTGCGCAATCAAAAGTATGGTTTAACTCTGTTAGCTGAATGCACATATCAGAAATAAGTTTCACACAATTCTGCTGTGTAGTTTTTATTTGAAGATATTATTATTCCCAATATAGGCCTCTTAGAGCTGAGAATGTCCAATTGCAGTTTCTACAGAAAGAGTGTTTCAGAACGGCTCAATCAAAAGTAAGGTTCAACTCTGTTAGTTGAATGCACAGAACAGAAAGAAGTTTCATACAATGCTTCTGTGTTGTTTATATTTGAACATTTTCCTTTTTCCATTATTACCCACTTAGCGCTCCGAATGTCCAGTTGCATTTTCTACAGTCAGAGTGTTTCAAATCTCCTCAATCAAAAGTATGGTTTAACTCTGTAAGCGGAATGCTCAGATCAGAAAGAAGTTTCACAGAATGCTTCTGTGTAGCTTATATTTGAATATATTCCTTTTTCCACTACTACCCTCTTAGCGCTCCAAATGTCCAGTTGCATTTTCTACAGAAAGAGTGTTCAGAACTGCACTATCAAAAGTATGGTTTAACTCTGTTAGCTGAATGCACATATCAGAAAGAAGTTTCACAGAATGATTCTGTGTAGTTTATATTTGAAGATAATCCTTTTTCCACTATTACCCTCTTAGCGCTCCGAATCTCCACTTTCATTTTCTACAGAAAGAGTGTTTCAGAACGGCTCAATCAAAACTAAGGTTCAACTCTTTTAGTTGAATGCACAGAACAGAAAGAAGTTTCACAGAATGCTTCTGTGTAGTATTTAGTTGAAGATATTCCTTTTTCGACTATTACCCTCTTAGCGCTCTGAATTTCCACTGGCAGTTTCTACACAAAGAGTGTTTCAGAACTGCTCCTCCAAAAGTAAGGCTCAGCTCTGTTAGTTGAATGCAGAGAACAGAAAGGAGTTTCAGAGAATGCTTCTGTGTAGTTTTTATTTGGAGATATTCCTTTTTCCACTATTACTAACTTAGCGCTCCGAATGTCCACTTGCATTTTCTACACAAAGAGTGTTTCAGAATGGCTCAATCAAAACTAAGGTTCAACTCTGTTAGTAGAATGTACAGAACAGAAAGGTGTTTCATACAATGCTTCTGTGTAGTTTATATTTGAACATATTCCTTTTTCAACTATTACCCTCTTAGCGCTCCGAATGTCCACTTGCATTTTCTACAGAAAGAGTGTTCAGAACGGCTGAATCAAAAGTATGGTTTTACTCTGTTAGTTGAATGCACAGATCCGAAATAAGTTTCACAGAATGCTTCTGTGTAGTTTTTATTTGTAGATATTCTTTTTCCCAATATAGGCCTTTTAGCGGTCAGAATGTCCAATTGCAGTTTCTACAGAAAGAGTGTTTCACAACGGCTCCATCAAAAGTAAGGTTCAACTCAGTTAGTTGAATGCACAGAACAGAAAGAAATTTCACAGAATGCTTCTGTGTAGTTTATAATTGAATATATTGATTTTTCCACTATTACCGTATTAGCGCTCCGAATGTCCACTTGCATTTTCTACAGAAAGAGTGTTCAGAACTGTGCAATCAAAAGTATGGTTTAACTCTGTTAGCTGAATGCACATATCAGAAATAAGTTTCACACAATGCTGCTGTGTAGTTTTTATTTGAAGATATTATTATTCCCAATATAGGCCTCTTAGAGCTGAGAATGTCCAATTGCAGTTTCTACAGAAAGAGTGTTTCAGAATGGCTCAATCAAAAGTAAGGTTCAACTCTGTTAGTTGAATGCACAGAACAGAAAGAATTTTCATACAATGCTTCTGTGTTGTTTATATTTGAACATATTCCTTTTTCCATTATTACCCACTTAGCGCTCCGAATGTCCAGTTGCATTTTCTACAGTCAGAGTGTTTCAAATCTCCTCAATCAAAAGTATGGTTTAACTGTGTTAGCGGAATGCTCAGATCAGAAAGAAGTTTCACAGAATGCTTCTGTGTAGCTTATATTTGAATATATTCCTTTTTCCACTACTACCCTCTTAGCGCTCCAAGTGTCCAGTTGCATTTTCTACAGAAAGAGTGTTCAGAACTGCTCAATCAAAAGTATGGTTTAACTCTGTTAGCTGAATGCACATATCAGAAAGAAGTTTCACAGAATGATTCTGTGTAGTTTATATTTGAAGATAATCCTTTTTCCACTATTACCCTCTTAGCGCTCCGAATCTCCAATTTCATTTTCTACAGAAAGAGTGTTTCAGAACGGCTCAATCAAAACTAAGTTTCAACTCTTTTAGTTGAATGCACAGAACAGAAAGAAGTTTCACAGAATGTTTCTGTGTAGTATTTAGTTGAAGATATTCCTTTTTCGACTATTACCCTCTTAGCGCTCTGAATTTCCACTGGCAGTTTCTACACAAAGAGTGTTTCAGAACTGCTCCTCCAAAAGTAAGGCTCAGCTTTGTTAGTTGAATGCAGAGAACAGAAAGGAGTTTCAGAGAATGCTTCTGTGTAGTTTTTATATGGAGATATTCCTTTTTCCACTATTACTAACTTAGTGCTCCGAATGTCCACTTGCATTTTCTACAGAAAGAGTGTTTCAGAACGGCTCAATCAAAACTAAGGTTCAACACTTTTAGTTGAATGCACAGAACAGAAAGAAGTTTCACAGAATGCTTCTGTGTAGTTTTTATTTGTAGATATTATTTTTCCCAATATAGGCCTCTTAGCGCTCAGAATGTCCAATTGCATTTTCTACAGAAAGAGTGTTCCAGAACGGCTCAATCAAAAGCAAGGTTCAACTCAGTTAGTTGAATGCAGAGAACAGAAAGAAGTTTCACAGAATGCTTCTTTGTAGTTTATATTTGAGTATATTGCTTTTTCCACTATTACCCTCTTAGCGCTCCGAATTTCAACTTGCATTTTCTACAGAAAGAGTGTTCAGAACTGCGCAATCAAAAGTATGGTTTAACTCTGTTAGCTGAATGCACATATCAGAAATAAGTTTCACACAATGCCTCTGTGTAGTTTTTATTTGAATATATTATTTTTCCCAATATAGGCCTCTTAGGGCTCAGAATGTCCAATTGCAGTTTCTACAGAAAGTGTGTTTCAGAACGGCTCAATCAAAAGTAAGTTTCAACTCTGTAAGTTGAATGTACAGAACAGAAAGATGTTTCATACAATGCTTCTGTGTAGTTTATATTTGAACATATTCCTTTTTCCACTATTACCCACTTAGCGCTCCGAATGTCCAGTTGCATTTTCTACAGAGAGAGTGTTTCAAAACTGCTCAGTCAAAAGTATGGTTTAACTCTGTTAGCTGAATGCTCAGATCAGAAAGAAATTTCACAGAATGCTTCCGTGTAGTTTATATTTGAATATATTCCTTTTTCCACTACTACCCTCTTATCGCACCAAATGTCTAGTTGCATTTTCTACAGAAAGAGTTTTCAGAACTGCTCAATGAAAAGTATGGTTTAATTCTGTTAGCTGAATGCACAGATCAGAAAGAAGTTTCACAGAATGATTCTGTGTAGTTTATATTTGAAGATATTACTTTTTCTAGAATTACCCTCTTAGCGCTCAGAATGTCCACTTGCATTTTCTACAGAAAGAGTGTTCAGAACGGCTCAGTCAAAAGTATGGTTTTACTCTATTAGTTGAATGCCCATATCAGAAATAAGTTTCACAGGATGCTTCTGTGTAGTTTTTATTTGAAGATATTCTTTTTCCCAATATAGGCCTCTTAGCGCTCAGAATGTCCAATTGAAGTTTCTACAGAAAGAGTGTTTCAGAACGGCTCCATGAAAAGTAAGGTTCAACTCAGTTAGTTGAATGCACAGAACAGAAAGTAGTTTCACAGAATGCTTCTGTGTAGTTTATATTTGAATATATTCCTTTTCCAGTATAACCATCTTAGCGCTCCAAATATCCACTTGCATTTTCTACAGAAAGAGTGTTTCAGAACGGCTCAATCAAAAATAAGGTTCAACTCTGTTAGTTGAATGCACAGAAGAGAAAGAAGTTTCATACAATGCTTCTGTGTAGTTTATATTTGAATATATTCCTTTTTCCACTACTACCCTCTTAGCGCTCCAAATGTCCAGTTGTATTTTGTACAGAAAGAGTGTTCAGAACTGCTCAAACAAAAGTATGGTTTAACTCTGTTAGCTGAATGCAAAGATGAGAAAGAATTTTCACCGAATGATTCTGTGTAGTTTATATTTGAAGATATTCCTTTTTCCACTATTACCCACTTAGCTCTCCAAATGTCCAGTAGTATTTTCTACAGAAAGAGTGTTTCAGAACTGCTCAATTAAAAGTATGGTTTAACTCTGTTAGCTGAATGCACAGATCAGAAAGAAGTTTCACAGAATGCTTCTGTGTAGTGTTTATATGAAAATATTCTTTTTACCAATATAGGCCTCTTAGCGCTCAGAATGTCCAATTGCAGTTTCTATAGAAAGAGTGTTTCAGAACGGCTCAATGAAAAGTAAGGTTCACCTCTTTTAGTTGAATTCACAGAACAGAAAGATGTTTCACAGAATGCTTCTGTGTAGTGCTTAGTTGAAGATATTCCTTTATTGACTATTACCCACTTAGCGCTCCGAATGTCCAATGGCAGTTTTTACACAAAGAGTGTTTCAGAACTGTTCCTTCAAAAGTAAGGCTAAACTCTGTTATTTGAATTCAGAGAACAGAAACGAGTTTCAGAGAACGCTTCTGTGTGGTTTTTATTTGGAGATATTCCTTTATCCTCTATTACCATCTTAGCGCTCCGAAGGTCCACTTGCATTTTCTACACAAAGAGTGTTTCATAACTGCTCAATCAAAAGTATGGTTTAGCTCTGTTAACTGAATGCACAGATCAGAAATAAGTTTCACAGAATGCTTCTGTGTAGTTTATGTTTGAATATATTCCTTTTTCAACTATTACCCTCTTAGCGCTCCGAATGTCCACTTGCATTTTCTACAGAAAGAGTGTTCAGAACGGCTCAATCAAAAGTATGGTTTTACTCTGTTAGTTGAATGCACAGATCCGAAAGAAGTTTCACAGAATGCTTCTCTGTAGTTTTTATTTGTAGATATTCTTTTTCCCAGTATAGGAATTTTAGCGGTCAGAATGTCCAATTGCAGTTTCTACAGAAAGAGTGTTTCACAACGGCTCCATCAAAAGTAAGGTTCAACTCTGTTAGTTGAATGCACAGAACAGAAAGAAGTTCCATACAATGCTTCTGTGTAGTTTATATTTGAACATATTCTTTTTTCCACTATTACCCACTTAGCGCTACGAATGTCCAGTTGCATTTTCTACAGACAGAGTGTTTCAAAACTGCTCAATCAAAAGTATGGTTTAACTCTGTTAGCTGAATGCTCAGATCAGAAAGAAGTTTCACAGAATGCTTCTGTGTAGCTTATATTTGAATATATGCCTTTTTCCACTACTACCCTCTTAGCGCTCCAAATGTTCAGTTGCATTTTCTACAGAAAGAGTGTTCAGAACTGCTCTATCAAAAGTATGGTTTAACTCTGTTAGCTGAATGCACATATCAGAAAGAAGTTTCACAGAATGATTCTGTGTAGTTTATATTTGAAGATAATCCTTTTTCCACTATTACCCTCTTAGCGCTCCGAATCTTCAGTTTCATTTTCTACAGAAAGAGTGTTTCAGAACGGCTCAATCAAAACTAAGGTTCAACTCTTTTAGTTGAATGCACAGAACAGAAAGAAGTTTCACAGAATGCTTCTGTGTAGTTTATAATTGAATATATTCCTTTTTCCACTATTACTGTATTAGCGCTCCGAATGTCCACTTGCATTTGTTACAGAAAGATTGTTCAGAACTGTGCAATCAAAAGTATCGTTTAACTCTGTTAGCTGAATGCACATATCAGAAATAAGTTTCACACAATGCTGCTATGTAGTTTTTATTTGAAGATATTATTTTTCCCAATATAGGCCTCTTAGAGCTCAGAATGCCCAATTGCAGTTTCTACAGAACGAGTGTTTCAGAACGGCCAATCAAAAGTAAGGTTCAACTCTGTTACTTGAATGCACAGAACAGAAAGAAGTTTCATACAATCCTTCTGTGTAGTTTATATTTGAACATATTCCTTTTTCCATTATTACCCACTGAGCGCTCCGAATGTCCAGTTGCATTTTCTACAGACAGAGTGTATCAAATCTCCTCAATCAAAAGTATGGTTTAACTCTGTTAGCTGAATTCTAAGATCAGAAAGAAGTTTCACAGAATGCTTCTGTGTAGCTTATATTTGAATATATTCCTTTTTCCACTACTACCCTGTTAGCGCTCCAAATGTCCAGTTGCATTTTCTACAGAAAGAGTGTTCAGAACTGCTCAATGAAAAGTATGGTTTAATTCTGTTAGCTGAATGCACAGATCAGAAAGAAGTTTCACAGAATGATTCTGTGTAGTTTATATTTGAAGATATTACTTTTTCCACTATTACCCTCTTAGCGCTCCGAATCTCCACTCTCATTTTCTACAGAAAGAGTGTTTCAGAACGGCTCAATCAAATCTAAGGTTCAACTCTTTTAGTTGAATGCACAGAACAGAAAGGAGTTTCACAGAATGCTTCTGTGTAGTATTTAGTTGAAGATATTCCTTTTTCGACTATCACCCTCTTAGCGCTCTGAATTTCCACTGGCAGTTTCTACAGAAAGAGTGTTTCAGGACGGCTCCATCAAAAGTAAGGCTCAGCTCTGTTAGTTGAATGCAGAGAACAGAAAGGAGTTTCAGAGAATGCTTCTGTGTAGTTTTTATTTGGAGATATTCCTTTTTCCACTATTACTATCTTAGCGCTCCGAATGTCCACTTGCATTTTCTACAGAAAGAGAGTTTCAGAACGGCTCAATCAAAACTAAGGTTCAACACTTTTAGTTGAATGCACAGAACAGAAAGAAGTTTCACAGAATGCTTCTGTGTAGTTTTTATTTGTAGATTTTCTTTTTCCCAATATTGGCCTCTTAGCGCTCAGAATGTCCAATTGCATTTTCTACAGAAAGAGTGTTCCAGAACGGCTCAATCAAAAGCAAGGTTCAACTCATTTAGTTGAATGCAGAGAACAGAAAGAAGTTTCACAGAATGCTTCTGTGTAGTTTATATTTGAGTATATTGCTTTTTCCACTATTACCCTCTTAGCGCTCCGAATGTCAACTTGCATTTTCTACAGAAAGAGTGTTCAGAACTGCGCAATCAAAAGTATGGTTTAACTCTGTTAGCTGAATGCACATATCAGAAATAAGTTTCACGCAATGCTTCTGTGTAGTTTCTATTTGAATATATCATTTTTCCCAATATCGGCCTCTTAGGGCTCAGAAAGTCCAATTGCAGTTTCTATAGAATGAGTGTTTCAGAACGGCTAAATCAAAAGTAAGGTTCAACTCTGTTAGTTGAATGTACAGAACAGAAAGATGTTTCATACAGTGCTTCTGTGTAGTTTATATTTGAACATATTCCTTTTTCCACTATTACCCAATTAGCGCTCCGAATGTCCAGTTGCATTTTCTACAGACAGAGTGTTTCAAAACTTCTCAGTCAATGGTATGGTTTAACTCTGTTAGCTGAATGCTCAGATCAGAAAGAAGTTTCACAGAATGCTTCTGTGTAGTTTATATTTAAATATATTCCTTTTTCCACTACTACCCTCTTAGCGCTCCAAATGTCCAGTTGCATTTTCTACAGAAAGAGTGTTTCAGAACGGCTCAATCAAAAGTAAGGTTCAACTCTGTTAGTTGAATGCACAGAACAGAAAGAAGTTTCATACAATTCTTCTGTGTAGTTTATATTTGAACATTTTCCTTTTTCCATTATTACCCACTTAGCGCTCCGAATGTCCAGTTGCATTTTCTACAGACAGAGTGTTTCAAATCTCCTCAATCAAAAGTATGGTTTAACTCTGTTCGCTGAATGCTCAGATCAGAAAGAAGTTTCACAGAATGCTTCTGTGTAGCTTATATTTGAATATATTCCTTTTTCCACTACTACCCTCTTAGCGCTCCAAATGTCCAGTTGCATTTTCTACAGAAAGAGTGTTCAGAACTGCTCTATCAAAAGTATGGTTTAACTCTGTTAGCTGAATGCACATATCAGAAAGAAGTTTCACAGAATGATTCTGTGTAGTTTATATTTGAAGATAATCCTTTTTCCACTATTACCCTCTTAGCGCTCCGAATCTCCACTTTCATTTTCTACAGAAAGAGTGTTTCAGAACGGCTCAATCAAAACTAAGGTTCAGCTCTTTTAGTTGAATGCACAGAACAGAAAGAAGTTTCACAGAATGCTTCTGTGTAGTATTTAGTTGAAGATATTCCTTTTTCGACTATTACCCTCTTAGCGCTCTGAATTTCCACTGGCAGTTTCTACACAAAGAGTGTTTCAGAACTGCTCCTTCAAAAGTAAGGCTCAGCTCCGTTAGCTGAATGCAGAGAACAGAATGGAGTTTCAGAGAATGCTTCTGTGTAGTTTTTATATGGAGATATTCCTTTTTCCACTATTACAATCTTAGCGCTCCGAATGTCCACTTGCATTTTCTACAGAAAGAGTGTTTCAGAACGGCTCAATCAAAACTAAGGTTCAACACTTTTAGTTGAATGCACAGAACAGAAAGAAGTTTCACAGAATGCTTCTGTGTAGTTTTTATTTGTAGATATTCTTTTTCCCAATATAGGCCTCTTAGCGCTCAGAATGTCCAATTGCATTTTCTACAGAAAGAGTGTTTCAGAACGGCTCAATCAAAAGCAAGGTTCAACTCAGTTAGTTGAATGCAGAGAACAGAAAGAAGTTTCACAGAATGCTTCTGTGTAGTTTACATTTGGATATATTGCTTTTTCCACTATTACCCTCTTAGCGCTCGGAATGTCCACTTGCATTTTCTACAGAAAGAGAATTCAGAACTGTGCAATCAAAAGTATGGTTTAACTCTGTTAGCTGAATGCACATATCACAAATAAGTTTCACACAATGCTTCTGTGTAATTTTTATTTGAATATATTATTTTTCACAATATAGGCCTCTTAGCGCTCAGAATGTCCAATTACAGTTTCTACAGAAAGAGTGTTTAAGAACGGCTCAATCAAAAGTAAGGTTCAACTCTGTTAGTTGAATGTACAGAAGAGAAAGATGTTTCATACAATGCTTCTGTGTAGTTTATATTTGAACATATTCCTTTTTCCACTATTACCCACTTAGCACTCCGAATGTCCAGTTGCATTTTCTACAGACAGAGTGTTTCAAAACTGCTCAATCAAAAGAATGGTTTAACTCTGTTAGCTGAATGCTCAGATCAGAAAGAAGTTTCACAGAATGCTTCTGTGTAGTTTATATTTGAATATATTCTTTTTCCACTACTACCTTCTTAGCGCTCCAAATGTCCAGTTGCATTTTCTACAGAAAGAGTGTTCAGAACTTCTCAATCAAAAGTATGGTTTAACTCTGTTAGCTGAATGCACAGATCAGTAAGAAGTTTCACAGAATGATTCTGTGTAGTTTATATTTGAAGATATTACTTTTTCCAGTATTACCCTCTTAGCGCTCCGAATGTCCACTTGCATTTTCTACAGAAAGAGTGTTCAGAACGGCTCAATCAAAAGTATGGTTTTACTCTATTAGTTGAATGCCCATATCAGAAATAAGTTTCACAGAATGCTTCTGTGTAGTTTTTATTTGAAGATATTCTTTTTCCCAATATAGGCCTCTTAGCGCTCAGAATATCCAATTGCAGTTTCTACAGAAAGAGTGTTTCAGAACGGCTCCATCAAAAGTAAGGTTCAACTCAGTTATTTGAATGCACAGAACAGAAAGAAGTTTCATACAATGCTTCTTTGTAGTTTATATTTGAACATATTCCTTTTTCCATTATTACCCACTTAGCGCTCCGAATGTCCAATTGCATTTTCTAGAGACAGAGTTTTTCAAAACTGCTCAATCAAAAGTATGGTTTAACTCTGTTAGCTGAATGCTCAGATCAGAAAGAAGTTTCACAGAATGCTTCTGTGTAGTTTATATTTGAATATACACCTTTTTCCACTACTACCCTCTTAGCGCTCCAAATGTCCAGTTGCATTTTCTACAGAAAGAGTGTTCAGAACTGCTCAATCAAAAGTATGTTTTAACTCTGTTACCTGAATGCTCAGATCAGAAAGAAGTTTCACAGAATGCTTCCGTGTAGTTTATATTTGAATATATTCCTTTTTCCACTACTACCCTCTTATCGCTCCAAATGTCTAGTTGCATTTTCTACAGAAAGAGTGTTCAGAACTGCTCAATGAAAAGTATGGTTTAATTCTGTTAGCTGAATGCACAGATCAGAAAGAAGTTTCACAGAATGATTCTGTGTATTTTATATTTGAAGATATTACTTTTTCTAGTATTACCCTCTTAGCGCTCAGAATGTCCACTTGCATTTTCTACAGAAAGAGTGTTCAGAACGGCTCAATCAAAAGTATGGTTTTACACTATTAGTTGAATGCCCATATCCGAAATAAGTTTCACAGAATGTTTCTGTGTAGTTTTTATTTGAAGATATTCTTTTTCAAAATATAGGCCTCTTAGCGCTCAGAATGTCAAATTGCAGTTTCTACAGAAAGAGCTTTTCAGAACGGCTCCATCAAAAGTATGGTTCAACTCAGTTAGTTGAATGCACAGAACAGAAATAAGTTTCACAGAATGCTTCTGTGTAGTTTATATTTGAATATATTCCTTTTCCAGTATTACCGTCTTAGCGCTGCGAATATCCACTTGCATTTTCTAAAGAAAGAGTGTTTCAGAACGGCTCAATCAAAAATAAGGTTCAACTCTGTTAGTTAAATGCACAGAAGAGAAAGGAGTTTCATACAATGCTTCTGTGTAGTTTATATTTGAATATATTACTTTTTCCACTACTACCCTCTTAGCGCTCCAAATGTCCAGTTGCATTTTCTACAGAAAGAGTGTTCAGAACTGCTCAATCAAAAGTATGCTTTAACTCTGTTAGCTGAATGCACAGATCAGAAAGAAGTTTCACAGAATGATTCTGTGTAGTTTATATTTGAAGATATTCCTTTTTCCACTATTACCCACTTAGCGCTCCAAATGTCCAGTAGCATTTTCTACAGAAAGAGTGTTTCAGAACTGCTCAATCCAAAGTATGGTTTAACTCTGTTAGCTGAATGCACAGATCAGAAAGAAGTTTCACAGAATGCTTCTGTGTAGTGTTTATATGAAAATATTCTTTTTACCAATATAGGCCTCTTAGCGCTCAGAATGTCCAATTGCAGTTTCTATAGAAAGAGTGTTTCAGAACGGCTCAATGAAAAGTAAGGTTCACCTCTTTTAGTTGAATGCACAGAACAGAAAGTAGTTTCACAGAATGCTTCTGTGTAGTATTTAGTTGAAGATATTCCTTTATTGACTATTACCCACTTAGCGCTCTGAATGTCCACTGGCAGTTTCTACACAAAGAGTGTTTCAGAACTGTTCCTTCAAAAGTAAGGCTCAGCTCTATTAGTTGAATTCAGAGAACAGAAAGGAGTTTCAGAGAATGCTTCTGTGTGGTTTTTATTTGGAGATAATCCTTTTTCCCCTATTACAATCTTAGCGCTCCGAAGGTCCACTTATATTTTCTACACAAAGAGTGTTTCATAACTGCTCAATCAAAAGTATGGTTTAGCTCTGTTAACTGAATGCACATATCAGAAATATGTTTCACAGAATGCTTCTGTGTTGTTTTTATTTGAAGATATTCTTTTTAACAATGTAGGCCTCTTAGCGCTTAGAAAGTCCAATTGCGGTTTCTACAGAAAGAGTGTTTCAGAACGGCTCAATCAAAAGTAAGGTTCAACTCTGTTAGTTGAATGCACAGAACAGAAAGAAGTTTCACAGAATGCTTCTGTGTAGTTTATATTTGAATATATTCCTTTTTCAACTATTACGCTCTTAGCGCTCCGAAAGTCCACTTGCATTTTCTACAGAAAGAGTGTTCAGAACGGCTCAATCAAAAGTATGGTTTTACTCTGTTAGTTGAATGCACAGATCCGAAAGAAGTTTCACAGAATGCTTCTGTGTAGTTTTTATTTGTAGATATTCTTTTTCCCAATATAGGCCTTTTAGCGGTCAGAATGTCCAATTGCAGTTTCTACAGAAAGAGTGTTTCACAACGGCTCCATCAAAAGTAAGGTTCAACTCAGTTAGTTGAATGCACAGAACAGAAAGAAGTTTCACAGAATGCTTCTGTGTAGTTTATAATTGAATATATTCCTTTTTCCACTATTACCGTATTAGCGCTCCGAATGTCCACTTGCATTTTCTACAGAAAGAGTGTTCAGAACTGCGCAATCAAAAGTATGGTTTAACTCTGTTAGCTGAATGCACATATCAGAAATAAGTTTCACACAATTCTGCTGTGTAGTTTTTATTTGAAGATATTATTATTCCCAATATAGGCCTCTTAGAGCTGAGAATGTCCAATTGCAGTTTCTACAGAAAGAGTGTTTCAGAACGGCTCAATCAAAAGTAAGGTTCAACTCTGTTAGTTGAATGCACAGAACAGAAAGAAGTTTCATACAATGCTTCTGTGTTGTTTATATTTGAACATATTCCTTTTTCCATTATTACCCACTTAGCGCTCCGAATGTCCAGTTGCATTTTCTACAGTCAGAGTGTTTCAAATCTCCTCAATCAAAAGTATGGTTTAACTCTGTAAGCGGAATGCTCAGATCAGAAAGAAGTTTCACAGAATGCTTCTGTGTAGCTTATATTTGAATATATTCCTTTTTCCACTACTACCCTCTTAGCGCTCCAAATGTCCAGTTGCATTTTCTACAGAAAGAGTGTTCAGAACTGCACTATCAAAAGTATGGTTTAACTCTGTTAGCTGAATGCACATATCAGAAAGAAGTTTCACAGAATGATTCTGTGTAGTTTATATTTGAAGATAATCCTTTTTCCACTATTACCCTCTTAGCGCTCCGAATCTCCACTTTCATTTTCTACAGAAAGAGTGTTTCAGAACGGCTCAATCAAAACTAAGGTTCAACTCTTTTAGTTGAATGCACAGAACAGAAAGAAGTTTCACAGAATGCTTCTGTGTAGTATTTAGTTGAAGATATTCCTTTTTCGACTATTACCCTCTTAGCGCTCTGAATTTCCACTGGCAGTTTCTACACAAAGAGTGTTTCAGAACTGCTCCTCCAAAAGTAAGGCTCAGCTCTGTTAGTTGAATGCAGAGAACAGAAAGGAGTTTCAGAGAATGCTTCTGTGTAGTTTTTATTTGGAGATATTCCTTTTTCCACTATTACTAACTTAGCGCTCCGAATGTCCACTTGCATTTTCTACACAAAGAGTGTTTCAGAATGGCTCAATCAAAACTAAGGTTCAACTCTGTTAGTAGAATGTACAGAACAGAAAGGTGTTTCATACAATGCTTCTGTGTAGTTTATATTTGAACATATTCCTTTTTCAACTATTACCCTCTTAGCGCTCCGAATGTCCACTTGCATTTTCTACAGAAAGAGTGTTCAGAACGGCTGAATCAAAAGTATGGTTTTACTCTGTTAGTTGAATGCACAGATCCGAAATAAGTTTCACAGAATGCTTCTGTGTAGTTTTTATTTGTAGATATTCTTTTTCCCAATATAGGCCTTTTAGCGGTCAGAATGTCCAATTGCAGTTTCTACAGAAAGAGTGTTTCACAACGGCTCCATCAAAAGTAAGGTTCAACTCAGTTAGTTGAATGCACAGAACAGAAAGAAATTTCACAGAATGCTTCTGTGTAGTTTATAATTGAATATATTGATTTTTCCACTATTACCGTATTAGCGCTCCGAATGTCCACTTGCATTTTCTACAGAAAGAGTGTTCAGAACTGTGCAATCAAAAGTATGGTTTAACTCTGTTAGCTGAATGCACATATCAGAAATAAGTTTCACACAATGCTGCTGTGTAGTTTTTATTTGAAGATATTATTATTCCCAATATAGGCCTCTTAGAGCTGAGAATGTCCAATTGCAGTTTCTACAGAAAGAGTGTTTCAGAATGGCTCAATCAAAAGTAAGGTTCAACTCTGTTAGTTGAATGCACAGAACAGAAAGAATTTTCATACAATGCTTCTGTGTTGTTTATATTTGAACATATTCCTTTTTCCATTATTACCCACTTAGCGCTCCGAATGTCCAGTTGCATTTTCTACAGTCAGAGTGTTTCAAATCTCCTCAATCAAAAGTATGCTTTAACTGTGTTAGCGGAATGCTCAGATCAGAAAGAAGTTTCACAGAATGCTTCTGTGTAGCTTATATTTGAATATATTCCTTTTTCCACTACTACCCTCTTAGCGCTCCAAATGTCCAGTTGCATTTTCTACAGAAAGAGTGTTCAGAACTGCTCAATCAAAAGTATGGTTTAACTCTGTTAGCTGAATGCACATATCAGAAAGAAGTTTCACAGAATGATTCTGTGTAGTTTATATTTGAAGATAATCCTTTTTCCACTATTACCCTCTTAGCGCTCCGAATCTCCAATTTCATTTTCTACAGAAAGAGTGTTTCAGAACGGCTCAATCAAAACTAAGTTTCAACTCTTTTAGTTGAATGCACAGAACAGAAAGAAGTTTCACAGAATGTTTCTGTGTAGTATTTAGTTGAAGATATTCCTTTTTCGACTATTACCCTCTTAGCGCTCTGAATTTCCACTGGCAGTTTCTACACAAAGAGTGTTTCAGAACTGCTCCTCCAAAAGTAAGGCTCAGCTTTGTTAGTTGAATGCAGAGAACAGAAAGGAGTTTCAGAGAATGCTTCTGTGTAGTTTTTATATGGAGATATTCCTTTTTCCACTATTACTAACTTAGTGCTCCGAATGTCCACTTGCATTTTCTACAGAAAGAGTGTTTCAGAACGGCTCAATCAAAACTAAGGTTCAACACTTTTAGTTGAATGCACAGAACAGAAAGAAGTTTCACAGAATGCTTCTGTGTAGTTTTTATTTGTAGATATTATTTTTCCCAATATAGGCCTCTTAGCGCTCAGAATGTCCAATTGCATTTTCTACAGAAAGAGTGTTCCAGAACGGCTCAAGCAAAAGCAAGGTTCAACTCAGTTAGTTGAATGCAGAGAACAGAAAGAAGTTTCACAGAATGCTTCTTTGTAGTTTATATTTGAGTATATTGCTTTTTCCACTATTACCCTCTTAGCGCTCCGAATTTCAACTTGCATTTTCTACAGAAAGAGTGTTCAGAACTGCGCAATCAAAAGTATGGTTTAACTCTGTTAGCTGAATGCACATATCAGAAATAAGTTTCACACAATGCCTCTGTGTAGTTTTTATTTGAATATATTATTTTTCCCAATATAGGCCTCTTAGGGCTCAGAATGTCCAATTGCAGTTTCTACAGAAAGTGTGTTTCAGAACGGCTCAATCAAAAGTAAGTTTCAACTCTGTAAGTTGAATGTACAGAACAGAAAGATGTTTCATACAATGCTTCTGTGTAGTTTATATTTGAACATATTCCTTTTTCCACTATTACCCACTTAGCGCTCCGAATGTCCAGTTGCATTTTCTACAGAGAGAGTGTTTCAAAACTGCTCAGTCAAAAGTATGGTTTAACTCTGTTAGCTGAATGCTCAGATCAGAAAGAAATTTCACAGAATGCTTCCGTGTAGTTTATATTTGAATATATTCCTTTTTCCACTACTACCCTCTTATCGCACCAAATGTCTAGTTGCATTTTCTACAGAAAGAGTTTTCAGAACTGCTCAATGAAAAGTATGGTTTAATTCTGTTAGCTGAATGCACAGATCAGAAAGAAGTTTCACAGAATGATTCTGTGTAGTTTATATTTGAAGATATTACTTTTTCTAGAATTACCCTCTTAGCGCTCAGAATGTCCACTTGCATTTTCTACAGAAAGAGTGTTCAGAACGGCTCAGTCAAAAGTATGGTTTTACTCTATTAGTTGAATGCCCATATCAGAAATAAGTTTCACAGGATGCTTCTGTGTAGTTTTTATTTGAAGATATTCTTTTTCCCAATATAGGCCTCTTAGCGCTCAGAATGTCCAATTGAAGTTTCTACAGAAAGAGTGTTTCAGAACGGCTCCATGAAAAGTAAGGTTCAACTCAGTTAGTTGAATGCACAGAACAGAAAGTAGTTTCACAGAATGCTTCTGTGTAGTTTATATTTGAATATATTCCTTTTCCAGTATAACCATCTTAGCGCTCCAAATATCCACTTGCATTTTCTACAGAAAGAGTGTTTCAGAACGGCTCAATCAAAAATAAGGTTCAACTCTGTTAGTTGAATGCACAGAAGAGAAAGAAGTTTCATACAATGCTTCTGTGTAGTTTATATTTGAATATATTCCTTTTTCCACTACTACCCTCTTAGCGCTCCAAATGTCCAGTTGTATTTTGTACAGAAAGAGTGTTCAGAACTGCTCAAACAAAAGTATGGTTTAACTCTGTTAGCTGAATGCAAAGATGAGAAAGAATTTTCACCGAATGATTCTGTGTAGTTTATATTTGAAGATATTCCTTTTTCCACTATTACCCACTTAGCTCTCCAAATGTCCAGTAGTATTTTCTACAGAAAGAGTGTTTCAGAACTGCTCAATTAAAAGTATGGTTTAACTCTGTTAGCTGAATGCACATATCAGAAAGAAGTTTCACAGAATGCTTCTGTGTAGTGTTTATATGAAAATATTCTTTTTACCAATATAGGCCTCTTAGCGCTCAGAATGTCCAATTGCAGTTTCTATAGAAAGAGTGTTTCAGAACGGCTCAATGAAAAGTAAGGTTCACCTCTTTTAGTTGAATTCACAGAACAGAAAGATGTTTCACAGAATGCTTCTGTGTAGTGCTTAGTTGAAGATATTCCTTTATTGACTATTACCCACTTAGCGCTCCGAATGTCCAATGGCAGTTTTTACACAAAGAGTGTTTCAGAACTGTTCCTTCAAAAGTAAGGCTAAACTCTGTTATTTGAATTCAGAGAACAGAAACGAGTTTCAGAGAACGCTTCTGTGTGGTTTTTATTTGGAGATATTCCTTTATCCTCTATTACCATCTTAGCGCTCCGAAGGTCCACTTGCATTTTCTACACAAAGAGTGTTTCATAACTGCTCAATCAAAAGTATGGTTTAGCTCTGTTAACTGAATGCACAGATCAGAAATAAGTTTCACAGAATGCTTCTGTGTAGTTTATGTTTGAATATATTCCTTTTTCAACTATTACCCTCTTAGCGCTCCGAATGTCCACTTGCATTTTCTACAGAAAGAGTGTTCAGAACGGCTCAATCAAAAGTATGGTTTTACTCTGTTAGTTGAATGCACAGATCCGAAAGAAGTTTCACAGAATGCTTCTCTGTAGTTTTTATTTGTAGATATTCTTTTTCCCAGTATAGGAATTTTAGCGGTCAGAATGTCCAATTGCAGTTTCTACAGAAAGAGTGTTTCACAACGGCTCCATCAAAAGTAAGGTTCAACTCTGTTAGTTGAATGCACAGAACAGAAAGAAGTTCCATACAATGCTTCTGTGTAGTTTATATTTGAACATATTCTTTTTTCCACTATTACCCACTTAGCGCTACGAATGTCCAGTTGCATTTTCTACAGACAGAGTGTTTCAAAACTGCTCAATCAAAAGTATGGTTTAACTCTGTTAGCTGAATGCTCAGATCAGAAAGAAGTTTCACAGAATGCTTCTGTGTAGCTTATATTTGAATATATGCCTTTTTCCACTACTACCCTCTTAGCGCTCCAAATGTTCAGTTGCATTTTCTACAGAAAGAGTGTTCAGAACTGCTCTATCAAAAGTATGGTTTAACTCTGTTAGCTGAATGCACATATCAGAAAGAAGTTTCACAGAATGATTCTGTGTAGTTTATATTTGAAGATAATCCTTTTTCCACTATTACCCTCTTAGCGCTCCGAATCTTCAGTTTCATTTTCTACAGAAAGAGTGTTTCAGAACGGCTCAATCAAAACTAAGGTTCAACTCTTTTAGTTGAATGCACAGAACAGAAAGAAGTTTCACAGAATGCTTCTGTGTAGTTTATAATTGAATATATTCCTTTTTCCACTATTACTGTATTAGCGCTCCGAATGTCCACTTGCATTTGTTACAGAAAGATTGTTCAGAACTGTGCAATCAAAAGTATCGTTTAACTCTGTTAGCTGAATGCACATATCAGAAATAAGTTTCACACAATGCTGCTATGTAGTTTTTATTTGAAGATATTATTTTTCCCAATATAGGCCTCTTAGAGCTCAGAATGCCCAATTGCAGTTTCTACAGAACGAGTGTTTCAGAACGGCCAATCAAAAGTAAGGTTCAACTCTGTTACTTGAATGCACAGAACAGAAAGAAGTTTCATACAATCCTTCTGTGTAGTTTATATTTGAACATATTCCTTTTTCCATTATTACCCACTGAGCGCTCCGAATGTCCAGTTGCATTTTCTACAGACAGAGTGTATCAAATCTCCTCAATCAAAAGTATGGTTTAACTCTGTTAGCTGAATTCTAAGATCAGAAAGAAGTTTCACAGAATGCTTCTGTGTAGCTTATATTTGAATATATTCCTTTTTCCACTACTACCCTGTTAGCGCTCCAAATGTCCAGTTGCATTTTCTACAGAAAGAGTGTTCAGAACTGCTCAATGAAAAGTATGGTTTAATTCTGTTAGCTGAATGCACAGATCAGAAAGAAGTTTCACAGAATGATTCTGTGTAGTTTATATTTGAAGATATTACTTTTTCCACTATTACCCTCTTAGCGCTCCGAATCTCCACTCTCATTTTCTACAGAAAGAGTGTTTCAGAACGGCTCAATCAAATCTAAGGTTCAACTCTTTTAGTTGAATGCACAGAACAGAAAGGAGTTTCACAGAATGCTTCTGTGTAGTATTTAGTTGAAGATATTCCTTTTTCGACTATCACCCTCTTAGCGCTCTGAATTTCCACTGGCAGTTTCTACAGAAAGAGTGTTTCAGGACGGCTCCATCAAAAGTAAGGCTCAGCTCTGTTAGTTGAATGCAGAGAACAGAAAGGAGTTTCAGAGAATGCTTCTGTGTAGTTTTTATTTGGAGATATTCCTTTTTCCACTATTACTATCTTAGCGCTCCGAATGTCCACTTGCATTTTCTACAGAAAGAGAGTTTCAGAACGGCTCAATCAAAACTAAGGTTCAACACTTTTAGTTGAATGCACAGAACAGAAAGAAGTTTCACAGAATGCTTCTGTGTAGTTTTTATTTGTAGATTTTCTTTTTCCCAATATTGGCCTCTTAGCGCTCAGAATGTCCAATTGCATTTTCTACAGAAAGAGTGTTCCAGAACGGCTCAATCAAAAGCAAGGTTCAACTCATTTAGTTGAATGCAGAGAACAGAAAGAAGTTTCACAGAATGCTTCTGTGTAGTTTATATTTGAGTATATTGCTTTTTCCACTATTACCCTCTTAGCGCTCCGAATGTCAACTTGCATTTTCTACAGAAAGAGTGTTCAGAACTGCGCAATCAAAAGTATGGTTTAACTCTGTTAGCTGAATGCACATATCAGAAATAAGTTTCACGCAATGCTTCTGTGTAGTTTCTATTTGAATATATCATTTTTCCCAATATCGGCCTCTTAGGGCTCAGAAAGTCCAATTGCAGTTTCTATAGAATGAGTGTTTCAGAACGGCTAAATCAAAAGTAAGGTTCAACTCTGTTAGTTGAATGTACAGAACAGAAAGATGTTTCATACAGTGCTTCTGTGTAGTTTATATTTGAACATATTCCTTTTTCCACTATTACCCAATTAGCGCTCCGAATGTCCAGTTGCATTTTCTACAGACAGAGTGTTTCAAAACTTCTCAGTCAATGGTATGGTTTAACTCTGTTAGCTGAATGCTCAGATCAGAAAGAAGTTTCACAGAATGCTTCTGTGTAGTTTATATTTAAATATATTCCTTTTTCCACTACTACCCTCTTAGCGCTCCAAATGTCCAGTTGCATTTTCTACAGAAAGAGTGTTTCAGAACGGCTCAATCAAAAGTAAGGTTCAACTCTGTTAGTTGAATGCACAGAACAGAAAGAAGTTTCATACAATTCTTCTGTGTAGTTTATATTTGAACATTTTCCTTTTTCCATTATTACCCACTTAGCGCTCCGAATGTCCAGTTGCATTTTCTACAGACAGAGTGTTTCAAATCTCCTCAATCAAAAGTATGGTTTAACTCTGTTCGCTGAATGCTCAGATCAGAAAGAAGTTTCACAGAATGCTTCTGTGTAGCTTATATTTGAATATATTCCTTTTTCCACTACTACCCTCTTAGCGCTCCAAATGTCCAGTTGCATTTTCTACAGAAAGAGTGTTCAGAACTGCTCTATCAAAAGTATGGTTTAACTCTGTTAGCTGAATGCACATATCAGAAAGAAGTTTCACAGAATGATTCTGTGTAGTTTATATTTGAAGATAATCCTTTTTCCACTATTACCCTCTTAGCGCTCCGAATCTCCACTTTCATTTTCTACAGAAAGAGTGTTTCAGAACGGCTCAATCAAAACTAAGGTTCAGCTCTTTTAGTTGAATGCACAGAACAGAAAGAAGTTTCACAGAATGCTTCTGTGTAGTATTTAGTTGAAGATATTCCTTTTTCGACTATTACCCTCTTAGCGCTCTGAATTTCCACTGGCAGTTTCTACACAAAGAGTGTTTCAGAACTGCTCCTTCAAAAGTAAGGCTCAGCTCCGTTAGCTGAATGCAGAGAACAGAATGGAGTTTCAGAGAATGCTTCTGTGTAGTTTTTATATGGAGATATTCCTTTTTCCACTATTACAATCTTAGCGCTCCGAATGTCCACTTGCATTTTCTACAGAAAGAGTGTTTCAGAACGGCTCAATCAAAACTAAGGTTCAACACTTTTAGTTGAATGCACAGAACAGAAAGAAGTTTCACAGAATGCTTCTGTGTAGTTTTTATTTGTAGATATTCTTTTTCCCAATATAGGCCTCTTAGCGCTCAGAATGTCCAATTGCATTTTCTACAGAAAGAGTGTTTCAGAACGGCTCAATCAAAAGCAAGGTTCAACTCAGTTAGTTGAATGCAGAGAACAGAAAGAAGTTTCACAGAATGCTTCTGTGTAGTTTACATTTGGATATATTGCTTTTTCCACTATTACCCTCTTAGCGCTCGGAATGTCCACTTGCATTTTCTACAGAAAGAGAATTCAGAACTGTGCAATCAAAAGTATGGTTTAACTCTGTTAGCTGAATGCACATATCACAAATAAGTTTCACACAATGCTTCTGTGTAATTTTTATTTGAATATATTATTTTTCACAATATAGGCCTCTTAGCGCTCAGAATGTCCAATTACAGTTTCTACAGAAAGAGTGTTTAAGAACGGCTCAATCAAAAGTAAGGTTCAACTCTGTTAGTTGAATGTACAGAAGAGAAAGATGTTTCATACAATGCTTCTGTGTAGTTTATATTTGAACATATTCCTTTTTCCACTATTACCCACTTAGCACTCCGAATGTCCAGTTGCATTTTCTACAGACAGAGTGTTTCAAAACTGCTCAATCAAAAGAATGGTTTAACTCTGTTAGCTGAATGCTCAGATCAGAAAGACGTTTCACAGAATGCTTCTGTGTAGTTTATATTTGAATATATTCTTTTTCCACTACTACCTTCTTAGCGCTCCAAATGTCCAGTTGCATTTTCTACAGAAAGAGTGTTCAGAACTTCTCAATCAAAAGTATGGTTTAACTCTGTTAGCTGAATGCACAGATCAGTAAGAAGTTTCACAGAATGATTCTGTGTAGTTTATATTTGAAGATATTACTTTTTCCAGTATTACCCTCTTAGCGCTCCGAATGTCCACTTGCATTTTCTACAGAAAGAGTGTTCAGAACGGCTCAATCAAAAGTATGGTTTTACTCTATTAGTTGAATGCCCATATCAGAAATAAGTTTCACAGAATGCTTCTGTGTAGTTTTTATTTGAAGATATTCTTTTTCCCAATATAGGCCTCTTAGCGCTCAGAATATCCAATTGCAGTTTCTACAGAAAGAGTGTTTCAGAACGGCTCCATCAAAAGTAAGGTTCAACTCAGTTATTTGAATGCACAGAACAGAAAGAAGTTTCATACAATGCTTCTGTGTAGTTTATATTTGAACATATTCCTTTTTCCATTATTACCCACTTAGCGCTCCGAATGTCCAATTGCATTTTCTAGAGACAGAGTTTTTCAAAACTGCTCAATCAAAAGTATGGTTTAACTCTGTTAGCTGAATGCTCAGATCAGAAAGAAGTTTCACAGAATGCTTCTGTGTAGTTTATATTTGAATATACACCTTTTTCCACTACTACCCTCTTAGCGCTCCAAATGTCCAGTTGCATTTTCTACAGAAAGAGTGTTCAGAACTGCTCAATCAAAAGTATGTTTTAACTCTGTTACCTGAATGCTCAGATCAGAAAGAAGTTTCACAGAATGCTTCCGTGTAGTTTATATTTGAATATATTCCTTTTTCCACTACTACCCTCTTATCGCTCCAAATGTCTAGTTGCATTTTCTACAGAAAGAGTGTTCAGAACTGCTCAATGAAAAGTATGGTTTAATTCTGTTAGCTGAATGCACAGATCAGAAAGAAGTTTCACAGAATGATTCTGTGTATTTTATATTTGAAGATATTACTTTTTCTAGTATTACCCTCTTAGCGCTCAGAATGTCCACTTGCATTTTCTACAGAAAGAGTGTTCAGAACGGCTCAATCAAAAGTATGGTTTTACACTATTAGTTGAATGCCCATATCCGAAATAAGTTTCACAGAATGTTTCTGTGTAGTTTTTATTTGAAGATATTCTTTTTCAAAATATAGGCCTCTTAGCGCTCAGAATGTCAAATTGCAGTTTCTACAGAAAGAGCTTTTCAGAACGGCTCCATCAAAAGTATGGTTCAACTCAGTTAGTTGAATGCACAGAACAGAAATAAGTTTCACAGAATGCTTCTGTGTAGTTTATATTTGAATATATTCCTTTTCCAGTATTACCGTCTTAGCGCTGCGAATATCCACTTGCATTTTCTAAAGAAAGAGTGTTTCAGAACGGCTCAATCAAAAATAAGTTTCAACTCTGTTAGTTAAATGCACAGAAGAGAAAGGAGTTTCATACAATGCTTCTGTGTAGTTTATATTTGAATATATTACTTTTTCCACTACTACCCTCTTAGCGCTCCAAATGTCCAGTTGCATTTTCTACAGAAAGAGTGTTCAGAACTGCTCAATCAAAAGTATGCTTTAACTCTGTTAGCTGAATGCACAGATCAGAAAGAAGTTTCACAGAATGATTCTGTGTAGTTTATATTTGAAGATATTCCTTTTTCCACTATTACCCACTTAGCGCTCCAAATGTCCAGTAGCATTTTCTACAGAAAGAGTGTTTCAGAACTGCTCAATCCAAAGTATGGTTTAACTCTGTTAGCTGAATGCACAGATCAGAAAGAAGTTTCACAGAATGCTTCTGTGTAGTGTTTATATGAAAATATTCTTTTTACCAATATAGGCCTCTTAGCGCTCAGAATGTCCAATTGCAGTTTCTATAGAAAGAGTGTTTCAGAACGGCTCAATGAAAAGTAAGGTTCACCTCTTTTAGTTGAATGCACAGAACAGAAAGTAGTTTCACAGAATGCTTCTGTGTAGTATTTAGTTGAAGATATTCCTTTATTGACTATTACCCACTTAGCGCTCTGAATGTCCACTGGCAGTTTCTACACAAAGAGTGTTTCAGAACTGTTCCTTCAAAAGTAAGGCTCAGCTCTATTAGTTGAATTCAGAGAACAGAAAGGAGTTTCAGAGAATGCTTCTGTGTGGTTTTTATTTGGAGATAATCCTTTTTCCCCTATTACAATCTTAGCGCTCCGAAGGTCCACTTATATTTTCTACACAAAGAGTGTTTCATAACTGCTCAATCAAAAGTATGGTTTAGCTCTGTTAACTGAATGCACATATCAGAAATATGTTTCACAGAATGCTTCTGTGTTGTTTTTATTTGAAGATATTCTTTTTAACAATGTAGGCCTCTTAGCGCTTAGAAAGTCCAATTGCGGTTTCTACAGAAAGAGTGTTTCAGAACGGCTCAATCAAAAGTAAGGTTCAACTCTGTTAGTTGAATGCACAGAACAGAAAGAAGTTTCACAGAATGCTTCTGTGTAGTTTATATTTGAATATATTCCTTTTTCAACTATTACGCTCTTAGCGCTCCGAAAGTCCACTTGCATTTTCTACAGAAAGAGTGTTCAGAACGGCTCAATCAAAAGTATGGTTTTACTCTGTTAGTTGAATGCACAGATCCGAAAGAAGTTTCACAGAATGCTTCTGTGTAGTTTTTATTTGTAGATATTCTTTTTCCCAATATAGGCCTTTTAGCGGTCAGAATGTCCAATTGCAGTTTCTACAGAAAGAGTGTTTCACAACGGCTCCATCAAAAGTAAGGTTCAACTCAGTTAGTTGAATGCACAGAACAGAAAGAAGTTTCACAGAATGCTTCTGTGTAGTTTATAATTGAATATATTCCTTTTTCCACTATTACCGTATTAGCGCTCCGAATGTCCACTTGCATTTTCTACAGAAAGAGTGTTCAGAACTGCGCAATCAAAAGTATGGTTTAACTCTGTTAGCTGAATGCACATATCAGAAATAAGTTTCACACAATTCTGCTGTGTAGTTTTTATTTGAAGATATTATTATTCCCAATATAGGCCTCTTAGAGCTGAGAATGTCCAATTGCAGTTTCTACAGAAAGAGTGTTTCAGAACGGCTCAATCAAAAGTAAGGTTCAACTCTGTTAGTTGAATGCACAGAACAGAAAGAAGTTTCATACAATGCTTCTGTGTTGTTTATATTTGAACATATTCCTTTTTCCATTATTACCCACTTAGCGCTCCGAATGTCCAGTTGCATTTTCTACAGTCAGAGTGTTTCAAATCTCCTCAATCAAAAGTATGGTTTAACTCTGTAAGCGGAATGCTCAGATCAGAAAGAAGTTTCACAGAATGCTTCTGTGTAGCTTATATTTGAATATATTCCTTTTTCCACTACTACCCTCTTAGCGCTCCAAATGTCCAGTTGCATTTTCTACAGAAAGAGTGTTCAGAACTGCACTATCAAAAGTATGGTTTAACTCTGTTAGCTGAATGCACATATCAGAAAGAAGTTTCACAGAATGATTCTGTGTAGTTTATATTTGAAGATAATCCTTTTTCCACTATTACCCTCTTAGCGCTCCGAATCTCCACTTTCATTTTCTACAGAAAGAGTGTTTCAGAACGGCTCAATCAAAACTAAGGTTCAACTCTTTTAGTTGAATGCACAGAACAGAAAGAAGTTTCACAGAATGCTTCTGTGTAGTATTTAGTTGAAGATATTCCTTTTTCGACTATTACCCTCTTAGCGCTCTGAATTTCCACTGGCAGTTTCTACACAAAGAGTGTTTCAGAACTGCTCCTCCAAAAGTAAGGCTCAGCTCTGTTAGTTGAATGCAGAGAACAGAAAGGAGTTTCAGAGAATGCTTCTGTGTAGTTTTTATTTGGAGATATTCCTTTTTCCACTATTACTAACTTAGCGCTCCGAATGTCCACTTGCATTTTCTACACAAAGAGTGTTTCAGAATGGCTCAATCAAAACTAAGGTTCAACTCTGTTAGTAGAATGTACAGAACAGAAAGGTGTTTCATACAATGCTTCTGTGTAGTTTATATTTGAACATATTCCTTTTTCAACTATTACCCTCTTAGCGCTCCGAATGTCCACTTGCATTTTCTACAGAAAGAGTGTTCAGAACGGCTGAATCAAAAGTATGGTTTTACTCTGTTAGTTGAATGCACAGATCCGAAATAAGTTTCACAGAATGCTTCTGTGTAGTTTTTATTTGTAGATATTCTTTTTCCCAATATAGGCCTTTTAGCGGTCAGAATGTCCAATTGCAGTTTCTACAGAAAGAGTGTTTCACAACGGCTCCATCAAAAGTAAGGTTCAACTCAGTTAGTTGAATGCACAGAACAGAAAGAAATTTCACAGAATGCTTCTGTGTAGTTTATAATTGAATATATTGATTTTTCCACTATTACCGTATTAGCGCTCCGAATGTCCACTTGCATTTTCTACAGAAAGAGTGTTCAGAACTGTGCAATCAAAAGTATGGTTTAACTCTGTTAGCTGAATGCACATATCAGAAATAAGTTTCACACAATGCTGCTGTGTAGTTTTTATTTGAAGATATTATTATTCCCAATATAGGCCTCTTAGAGCTGAGAATGTCCAATTGCAGTTTCTACAGAAAGAGTGTTTCAGAATGGCTCAATCAAAAGTAAGGTTCAACTCTGTTAGTTGAATGCACAGAACAGAAAGAATTTTCATACAATGCTTCTGTGTTGTTTATATTTGAACATATTCCTTTTTCCATTATTACCCACTTAGCGCTCCGAATGTCCAGTTGCATTTTCTACAGTCAGAGTGTTTCAAATCTCCTCAATCAAAAGTATGGTTTAACTGTGTTAGCGGAATGCTCAGATCAGAAAGAAGTTTCACAGAATGCTTCTGTGTAGCTTATATTTGAATATATTCCTTTTTCCACTACTACCCTCTTAGCGCTCCAAATGTCCAGTTGCATTTTCTACAGAAAGAGTGTTCAGAACTGCTCAATCAAAAGTATGGTTTAACTCTGTTAGCTGAATGCACATATCAGAAAGAAGTTTCACAGAATGATTCTGTGTAGTTTATATTTGAAGATAATCCTTTTTCCACTATTACCCTCTTAGCGCTCCGAATCTCCAATTTCATTTTCTACAGAAAGAGTGTTTCAGAACGGCTCAATCAAAACTAAGTTTCAACTCTTTTAGTTGAATGCACAGAACAGAAAGAAGTTTCACAGAATGTTTCTGTGTAGTATTTAGTTGAAGATATTCCTTTTTCGACTATTACCCTCTTAGCGCTCTGAATTTCCACTGGCAGTTTCTACACAAAGAGTGTTTCAGAACTGCTCCTCCAAAAGTAAGGCTCAGCTTTGTTAGTTGAATGCAGAGAACAGAAAGGAGTTTCAGAGAATGCTTCTGTGTAGTTTTTATATGGAGATATTCCTTTTTCCACTATTACTAACTTAGTGCTCCGAATGTCCACTTGCATTTTCTACAGAAAGAGTGTTTCAGAACGGCTCAATCAAAACTAAGGTTCAACACTTTTAGTTGAATGCACAGAACAGAAAGAAGTTTCACAGAATGCTTCTGTGTAGTTTTTATTTGTAGATATTATTTTTCCCAATATAGGCCTCTTAGCGCTCAGAATGTCCAATTGCATTTTCTACAGAAAGAGTGTTCCAGAACGGCTCAATCAAAAGCAAGGTTCAACTCAGTTAGTTGAATGCAGAGAACAGAAAGAAGTTTCACAGAATGCTTCTTTGTAGTTTATATTTGAGTATATTGCTTTTTCCACTATTACCCTCTTAGCGCTCCGAATTTCAACTTGCATTTTCTACAGAAAGAGTGTTCAGAACTGCGCAATCAAAAGTATGGTTTAACTCTGTTAGCTGAATGCACATATCAGAAATAAGTTTCACACAATGCCTCTGTGTAGTTTTTATTTGAATATATTATTTTTCCCAATATAGGCCTCTTAGGGCTCAGAATGTCCAATTGCAGTTTCTACAGAAAGTGTGTTTCAGAACGGCTCAATCAAAAGTAAGTTTCAACTCTGTAAGTTGAATGTACAGAACAGAAAGATGTTTCATACAATGCTTCTGTGTAGTTTATATTTGAACATATTCCTTTTTCCACTATTACCCACTTAGCGCTCCGAATGTCCAGTTGCATTTTCTACAGAGAGAGTGTTTCAAAACTGCTCAGTCAAAAGTATGGTTTAACTCTGTTAGCTGAATGCTCAGATCAGAAAGAAATTTCACAGAATGCTTCCGTGTAGTTTATATTTGAATATATTCCTTTTTCCACTACTACCCTCTTATCGCACCAAATGTCTAGTTGCATTTTCTACAGAAAGAGTTTTCAGAACTGCTCAATGAAAAGTATGGTTTAATTCTGTTAGCTGAATGCACAGATCAGAAAGAAGTTTCACAGAATGATTCTGTGTAGTTTATATTTGAAGATATTACTTTTTCTAGAATTACCCTCTTAGCGCTCAGAATGTCCACTTGCATTTTCTACAGAAAGAGTGTTCAGAACGGCTCAGTCAAAAGTATGGTTTTACTCTATTAGTTGAATGCCCATATCAGAAATAAGTTTCACAGGATGCTTCTGTGTAGTTTTTATTTGAAGATATTCTTTTTCCCAATATAGGCCTCTTAGCGCTCAGAATGTCCAATTGAAGTTTCTACAGAAAGAGTGTTTCAGAACGGCTCCATGAAAAGTAAGGTTCAACTCAGTTAGTTGAATGCACAGAACAGAAAGTAGTTTCACAGAATGCTTCTGTGTAGTTTATATTTGAATATATTCCTTTTCCAGTATAACCATCTTAGCGCTCCAAATATCCACTTGCATTTTCTACAGAAAGAGTGTTTCAGAACGGCTCAATCAAAAATAAGGTTCAACTCTGTTAGTTGAATGCACAGAAGAGAAAGAAGTTTCATACAATGCTTCTGTGTAGTTTATATTTGAATATATTCCTTTTTCCACTACTACCCTCTTAGCGCTCCAAATGTCCAGTTGTATTTTGTACAGAAAGAGTGTTCAGAACTGCTCAAACAAAAGTATGGTTTAACTCTGTTAGCTGAATGCAAAGATGAGAAAGAATTTTCACCGAATGATTCTGTGTAGTTTATATTTGAAGATATTCCTTTTTCCACTATTACCCACTTAGCTCTCCAAATGTCCAGTAGTATTTTCTACAGAAAGAGTGTTTCAGAACTGCTCAATTAAAAGTATGGTTTAACTCTGTTAGCTGAATGCACAGATCAGAAAGAAGTTTCACAGAATGCTTCTGTGTAGTGTTTATATGAAAATATTCTTTTTACCAATATAGGCCTCTTAGCGCTCAGAATGTCCAATTGCAGTTTCTATAGAAAGAGTGTTTCAGAACGGCTCAATGAAAAGTAAGGTTCACCTCTTTTAGTTGAATTCACAGAACAGAAAGATGTTTCACAGAATGCTTCTGTGTAGTGCTTAGTTGAAGATATTCCTTTATTGACTATTACCCACTTAGCGCTCCGAATGTCCAATGGCAGTTTTTACACAAAGAGTGTTTCAGAACTGTTCCTTCAAAAGTAAGGCTAAACTCTGTTATTTGAATTCAGAGAACAGAAACGAGTTTCAGAGAACGCTTCTGTGTGGTTTTTATTTGGAGATATTCCTTTATCCTCTATTACCATCTTAGCGCTCCGAAGGTCCACTTGCATTTTCTACACAAAGAGTGTTTCATAACTGCTCAATCAAAAGTATGGTTTAGCTCTGTTAACTGAATGCACAGATCAGAAATAAGTTTCACAGAATGCTTCTGTGTAGTTTATGTTTGAATATATTCCTTTTTCAACTATTACCCTCTTAGCGCTCCGAATGTCCACTTGCATTTTCTACAGAAAGAGTGTTCAGAACGGCTCAATCAAAAGTATGGTTTTACTCTGTTAGTTGAATGCACAGATCCGAAAGAAGTTTCACAGAATGCTTCTCTGTAGTTTTTATTTGTAGATATTCTTTTTCCCAGTATAGGAATTTTAGCGGTCAGAATGTCCAATTGCAGTTTCTACAGAAAGAGTGTTTCACAACGGCTCCATCAAAAGTAAGGTTCAACTCTGTTAGTTGAATGCACAGAACAGAAAGAAGTTCCATACAATGCTTCTGTGTAGTTTATATTTGAACATATTCTTTTTTCCACTATTACCCACTTAGCGCTACGAATGTCCAGTTGCATTTTCTACAGACAGAGTGTTTCAAAACTGCTCAATCAAAAGTATGGTTTAACTCTGTTAGCTGAATGCTCAGATCAGAAAGAAGTTTCACAGAATGCTTCTGTGTAGCTTATATTTGAATATATGCCTTTTTCCACTACTACCCTCTTAGCACTCCAAATGTTCAGTTGCATTTTCTACAGAAAGAGTGTTCAGAACTGCTCTATCAAAAGTATGGTTTAACTCTGTTAGCTGAATGCACATATCAGAAAGAAGTTTCACAGAATGATTCTGTGTAGTTTATATTTGAAGATAATCCTTTTTCCACTATTACCCTCTTAGCGCTCCGAATCTTCAGTTTCATTTTCTACAGAAAGAGTGTTTCAGAACGGCTCAATCAAAACTAAGGTTCAACTCTTTTAGTTGAATGCACAGAACAGAAAGAAGTTTCACAGAATGCTTCTGTGTAGTTTATAATTGAATATATTCCTTTTTCCACTATTACTGTATTAGCGCTCCGAATGTCCACTTGCATTTGTTACAGAAAGATTGTTCAGAACTGTGCAATCAAAAGTATCGTTTAACTCTGTTAGCTGAATGCACATATCAGAAATAAGTTTCACACAATGCTGCTATGTAGTTTTTATTTGAAGATATTATTTTTCCCAATATAGGCCTCTTAGAGCTCAGAATGCCCAATTGCAGTTTCTACAGAACGAGTGTTTCAGAACGGCCAATCAAAAGTAAGGTTCAACTCTGTTACTTGAATGCACAGAACAGAAAGAAGTTTCATACAATCCTTCTGTGTAGTTTATATTTGAACATATTCCTTTTTCCATTATTACCCACTGAGCGCTCCGAATGTCCAGTTGCATTTTCTACAGACAGAGTGTATCAAATCTCCTCAATCAAAAGTATGGTTTAACTCTGTTAGCTGAATTCTAAGATCAGAAAGAAGTTTCACAGAATGCTTCTGTGTAGCTTATATTTGAATATATTCCTTTTTCCACTACTACCCTGTTAGCGCTCCAAATGTCCAGTTGCATTTTCTACAGAAAGAGTGTTCAGAACTGCTCAATGAAAAGTATGGTTTAATTCTGTTAGCTGAATGCACAGATCAGAAAGAAGTTTCACAGAATGATTCTGTGTAGTTTATATTTGAAGATATTACTTTTTCCACTATTACCCTCTTAGCGCTCCGAATCTCCACTCTCATTTTCTACAGAAAGAGTGTTTCAGAACGGCTCAATCAAATCTAAGGTTCAACTCTTTTAGTTGAATGCACAGAACAGAAAGGAGTTTCACAGAATGCTTCTGTGTAGTATTTAGTTGAAGATATTCCTTTTTCGACTATCACCCTCTTAGCGCTCTGAATTTCCACTGGCAGTTTCTACAGAAAGAGTGTTTCAGGACGGCTCCATCAAAAGTAAGGCTCAGCTCTGTTAGTTGAATGCAGAGAACAGAAAGGAGTTTCAGAGAATGCTTCTGTGTAGTTTTTATTTGGAGATATTCCTTTTTCCACTATTACTATCTTAGCGCTCCGAATGTCCACTTGCATTTTCTACAGAAAGAGAGTTTCAGAACGGCTCAATCAAAACTAAGGTTCAACACTTTTAGTTGAATGCACAGAACAGAAAGAAGTTTCACAGAATGCTTCTGTGTAGTTTTTATTTGTAGATTTTCTTTTTCCCAATATTGGCCTCTTAGCGCTCAGAATGTCCAATTGCATTTTCTACAGAAAGAGTGTTCCAGAACGGCTCAATCAAAAGCAAGGTTCAACTCATTTAGTTGAATGCAGAGAACAGAAAGAAGTTTCACAGAATGCTTCTGTGTAGTTTATATTTGAGTATATTGCTTTTTCCACTATTACCCTCTTAGCGCTCCGAATGTCAACTTGCATTTTCTACAGAAAGAGTGTTCAGAACTGCGCAATCAAAAGTATGGTTTAACTCTGTTAGCTGAATGCACATATCAGAAATAAGTTTCACGCAATGCTTCTGTGTAGTTTCTATTTGAATATATCATTTTTCCCAATATCGGCCTCTTAGGGCTCAGAAAGTCCAATTGCAGTTTCTATAGAATGAGTGTTTCAGAACGGCTAAATCAAAAGTAAGGTTCAACTCTGTTAGTTGAATGTACAGAACAGAAAGATGTTTCATACAGTGCTTCTGTGTAGTTTATATTTGAACATATTCCTTTTTCCACTATTACCCAATTAGCGCTCCGAATGTCCAGTTGCATTTTCTACAGACAGAGTGTTTCAAAACTTCTCAGTCAATGGTATGGTTTAACTCTGTTAGCTGAATGCTCAGATCAGAAAGAAGTTTCACAGAATGCTTCTGTGTAGTTTATATTTAAATATATTCCTTTTTCCACTACTACCCTCTTAGCGCTCCAAATGTCCAGTTGCATTTTCTACAGAAAGAGTGTTTCAGAACGGCTCAATCAAAAGTAAGGTTCAACTCTGTTAGTTGAATGCACAGAACAGAAAGAAGTTTCATACAATTCTTCTGTGTAGTTTATATTTGAACATTTTCCTTTTTCCATTATTACCCACTTAGCGCTCCGAATGTCCAGTTGCATTTTCTACAGACAGAGTGTTTCAAATCTCCTCAATCAAAAGTATGGTTTAACTCTGTTCGCTGAATGCTCAGATCAGAAAGAAGTTTCACAGAATGCTTCTGTGTAGCTTATATTTGAATATATTCCTTTTTCCACTACTACCCTCTTAGCGCTCCAAATGTCCAGTTGCATTTTCTACAGAAAGAGTGTTCAGAACTGCTCTATCAAAAGTATGGTTTAACTCTGTTAGCTGAATGCACATATCAGAAAGAAGTTTCACAGAATGATTCTGTGTAGTTTATATTTGAAGATAATCCTTTTTCCACTATTACCCTCTTAGCGCTCCGAATCTCCACTTTCATTTTCTACAGAAAGAGTGTTTCAGAACGGCTCAATCAAAACTAAGGTTCAGCTCTTTTAGTTGAATGCACAGAACAGAAAGAAGTTTCACAGAATGCTTCTGTGTAGTATTTAGTTGAAGATATTCCTTTTTCGACTATTACCCTCTTAGCGCTCTGAATTTCCACTGGCAGTTTCTACACAAAGAGTGTTTCAGAACTGCTCCTTCAAAAGTAAGGCTCAGCTCCGTTAGCTGAATGCAGAGAACAGAATGGAGTTTCAGAGAATGCTTCTGTGTAGTTTTTATATGGAGATATTCCTTTTTCCACTATTACAATCTTAGCGCTCCGAATGTCCACTTGCATTTTCTACAGAAAGAGTGTTTCAGAACGGCTCAATCAAAACTAAGGTTCAACACTTTTAGTTGAATGCACAGAACAGAAAGAAGTTTCACAGAATGCTTCTGTGTAGTTTTTATTTGTAGATATTCTTTTTCCCAATATAGGCCTCTTAGCGCTCAGAATGTCCAATTGCATTTTCTACAGAAAGAGTGTTTCAGAACGGCTCAATCAAAAGCAAGGTTCAACTCAGTTAGTTGAATGCAGAGAACAGAAAGAAGTTTCACAGAATGCTTCTGTGTAGTTTACATTTGGATATATTGCTTTTTCCACTATTACCCTCTTAGCGCTCGGAATGTCCACTTGCATTTTCTACAGAAAGAGAATTCAGAACTGTGCAATCAAAAGTATGGTTTAACTCTGTTAGCTGAATGCACATATCACAAATAAGTTTCACACAATGCTTCTGTGTAATTTTTATTTGAATATATTATTTTTCACAATATAGGCCTCTTAGCGCTCAGAATGTCCAATTACAGTTTCTACAGAAAGAGTGTTTAAGAACGGCTCAATCAAAAGTAAGGTTCAACTCTGTTAGTTGAATGTACAGAAGAGAAAGATGTTTCATACAATGCTTCTGTGTAGTTTATATTTGAACATATTCCTTTTTCCACTATTACCCACTTAGCACTCCGAATGTCCAGTTGCATTTTCTACAGACAGAGTGTTTCAAAACTGCTCAATCAAAAGAATGGTTTAACTCTGTTAGCTGAATGCTCAGATCAGAAAGAAGTTTCACAGAATGCTTCTGTGTAGTTTATATTTGAATATATTCTTTTTCCACTACTACCTTCTTAGCGCTCCAAATGTCCAGTTGCATTTTCTACAGAAAGAGTGTTCAGAACTTCTCAATCAAAAGTATGGTTTAACTCTGTTAGCTGAATGCACAGATCAGTAAGAAGTTTCACAGAATGATTCTGTGTAGTTTATATTTGAAGATATTACTTTTTCCAGTATTACCCTCTTAGCGCTCCGAATGTCCACTTGCATTTTCTACAGAAAGAGTGTTCAGAACGGCTCAATCAAAAGTATGGTTTTACTCTATTAGTTGAATGCCCATATCAGAAATAAGTTTCACAGAATGCTTCTGTGTAGTTTTTATTTGAAGATATTCTTTTTCCCAATATAGGCCTCTTAGCGCTCAGAATATCCAATTGCAGTTTCTACAGAAAGAGTGTTTCAGAACGGCTCCATCAAAAGTAAGGTTCAACTCAGTTATTTGAATGCACAGAACAGAAAGAAGTTTCATACAATGCTTCTGTGTAGTTTATATTTGAACATATTCCTTTTTCCATTATTACCCACTTAGCGCTCCGAATGTCCAATTGCATTTTCTAGAGACAGAGTTTTTCAAAACTGCTCAATCAAAAGTATGGTTTAACTCTGTTAGCTGAATGCTCAGATCAGAAAGAAGTTTCACAGAATGCTTCTGTGTAGTTTATATTTGAATATACACCTTTTTCCACTACTACCCTCTTAGCGCTCCAAATGTCCAGTTGCATTTTCTACAGAAAGATTGTTCAGAACTGCTCAATCAAAAGTATGTTTTAACTCTGTTACCTGAATGCTCAGATCAGAAAGAAGTTTCACAGAATGATTCTGTGTAGTTTATATTTGAAGATATTCCTTTTTCCACTATTACACTGTTAGCGCTCCAAATCTCCACTTTCATTTTCTACAGAAAGAGTGTTTCAGAACGGCTCAATCAAAACTAATGTTCAACTCTTTTAGTTGAATGCACAGAACAGAAAGAAGTTTCGCAGAATGCTTCTGTGCAGTATTTAGTTGAAGTTATTCCTTTTTCGACTATTACCGTCTTAGCGCTCCGAATGTCCACTGGCAGTTCCTACACAAAGAGTGTTTCAGAACTGCTCCTTCAAAAGTAAGGCTCAGCTCTGTTAGTTGAATGCAGAGAACAGAAAGGAGTTTCAGAGAATGCTTCTGTGTAGTTTTTATTTGGAGATATTCCTTTTTTCACTATTACAATCTTAGCGCTCCGAATGTCCACTTGCATTTTCTACAGAAAGAGTGTTTCAGAACGGCTCAATCAAAACTAAGGTTCAACACTTTTAGTTGAATTCACAGAACGGAAAGAAGTTTCACAGAATGCTTCTGTGTCGTTTTCATGTGTAGATATTCTTTTTCCCAATATAGGCCTCTTAGCTCTCAGAATGTCCAATTGCAATTTCTACAGAAATAGTGTTTCAGAACGGCTCAATCAAAAGCAAGTTTTAACTCAGTTAGGTGAATGCAGAGATCAGAAAGAAGTTTCACAGAATGCTTCTGTGTAATTTATATTTGAATATATTCCTTTTTCCACTATTACCCTCTTAGCGCTCCGAAAGTCCACTTGCATTTTCTACAGAAAGAGTGTTCAGAACTGTGCAATCAAATGTATGGTTTAAATCTGTTAGCTGAATGCACATATCAGAAATAGGTTTCACACAATGCTTCTGTGTAGTTTTTATTTGAATATATTATTTTTCGCAATATAGGCCTCCTAGCACTCAGAATGTGCAATTACAGTTTCTACAGAAACAGTGTTTAAGAACGGCTCAATCAAAAGTAAGGTTCAACTCTGTTAGTTGAATGTACAGAACACAAAGTTGTTTCATACAATGCTTCTGTGTAGTTTATAATTGAATATATTCCTTTTTCCACTATTACCGTATTAGCGCTCCGAATGTCCACTTGCATTTTCTACAGAAAGAGTGTTCAGAACTGCGCAATCAAAAGTATGGTTTAACTCTGTTAGCTGAATGCACATATCACAAATAAGTTTCACACAATGCTGCTGTGTAGTTTTTATTTGAAGATATTATTTTTCCCAATATATGCCTCTTAGCGCTCAGAATATCCAATTGCAGTTTCTACACAAAGAGTGTTTCAGAACGGCTCAATCAAAAGTAAGGTTCAACTCTCTTAGTTGAATGCACAGAACATAAAGAAGTTTCATACAATGCTTCTGTGTAGTTTATATTTGAACATATTCCTTTTTCCATTATTACCCACTTAGCGCTCCGAATCTAAAGTTGCATTTTCTACAGACAGAGTGTTTCAAATCTCCTCAATCAAAAGTATGGTTTAACTCTGTTAGCTGAATGCTCAGATCAGAAAGAAGTTTCACAGAATGCTTCTGTGTAGCTTATATTTGAATATATTCCTTTTTCCACTACTACCCTCTTAGCGCTCCAAATGTCCAGTTGCATTTTCTACAGAAAGAGTGTTCAGAACTGCTCTATCAAAAGTATGGTTTAATTCTGTTAGTTGAATGCACAGATCAGAAAGAAGTTTAACAGAATGATTCTGTGTAGTTTATATTTGAAGATATTACTTTTTCCAGTATTACCCTCTTAGCGCTCCGAAGGTCCACTTGCATTATCTACAGAAGGAGTGTTCACAACGGCTCAATCAAAAGTATGGTTTTACTCTATTAGTTGAATGCCCATATCAGAAATAAGTTTCACAGAGTGCTTCTGTGTAGTTTTTATTTGAAGATATTCCTTTTCCCAATATAGGCCTCTTAGCGCTCAGAATGTCCAATTGCAGTTTCTACAGAAGGAGTGTTTCAGAACGGCTCCATCAAAAGTAAGGTTCAACTCAGTTATTTGAATGCACAGAACAGAAAGAAGTTTCATACAATGCTTCTGTGTAGTTTATATTTGAACATATTCCTTTTTCCATTATTACCCACTTAGCGCTCCGAATGTCCAATTGCATTTTCTAGAGACAGAGTTTTTCAAAACTGCTCAATCAAAAGTATGGTTTAACTCTGTTAGCTGAATGCTCAGATCAGAAAGAAGTTTCACAGAATGCTTCTGTGTAGTTTATATTTGAATATACACCTTTTTCCACTACTACCCTCTTAGCGCTCCAAATGTCCAGTTGCATTTTCTACAGAAAGAGTGTTCAGAACTGCTCAATCAAAAGTATGTTTTAACTCTGTTACCTGAATGCTCAGATCAGAAAGAAGTTTCACAGAATGATTCTGTGTAGTTTATATTTGAAGATATTCCTTTTTCCACTATTACACTGTTAGCGCTCCAAATCTCCACTTTCATTTTCTACAGAAAGAGTGTTTCAGAACGGCTCAATCAAAACTAATGTTCAACTCTTTTAGTTGAATGCACAGAACAGAAAGAAGTTTCGCAGAATGCTTCTGTGCAGTATTTAGTTGAAGTTATTCCTTTTTCGACTATTACCGTCTTAGCGCTCCGAATGTCCACTGGCAGTTCCTACACAAAGAGTGTTTCAGAACTGCTCCTTCAAAAGTAAGGCTCAGCTCTGTTAGTTGAATGCAGAGAACAGAAAGGAGTTTCAGAGAATGCTTCTGTGTAGTTTTTATTTGGAGATATTCCTTTTTTCACTATTACAATCTTAGCGCTCCGAATGTCCACTTGCATTTTCTACAGAAAGAGTGTTTCAGAACGGCTCAATCAAAACTAAGGTTCAACACTTTTAGTTGAATTCACAGAACGGAAAGAAGTTTCACAGAATGCTTCTGTGTAGTTTTCATGTGTAGATATTCTTTTTCCCAATATAGGCCTCTTAGCTCTCAGAATGTCCAATTGCAATTTCTACAGAAATAGTGTTTCAGAACGGCTCAATCAAAAGCAAGTTTTAACTCAGTTAGGTGAATGCAGAGATCAGAAAGAAGTTTCACAGAATGCTTCTGTGTAATTTATATTTGAATATATTCCTTTTTCCACTATTACCCTCTTAGCGCTCCGAAAGTCCACTTGCATTTTCTACAGAAAGAGTGTTCAGAACTGTGCAATCAAAAGTATGGTTTAACTCTGTTAGCTGAATGCACATATCAGAAATAAGTTTCACACAATGCTGCTGTGTAGTTTTTATTTGAAGATATTATTTTTCCTAATATATGCCTCTTAGCGCTCAGAATATCCAATTGCAGTTTCTACACAAAGAGTGTTTCAGAACGGCTCAATCAAAAGTAAGGTTCAACTCTCTTAGTTGAATGCACAGAACATAAAGAAGTTTCATACAATGCTTCTGTGTAGTTTATATTTGAACATATTCCTTTTTCCATTATTACCCACTTAGCGCTCCGAATCTAAAGTTGCATTTTCTACAGACAGAGTGTTTCAAATCTCCTCAATCAAAAGTATGGTTTAACTCTGTTAGCTGAATGCTCAGATCAGAAAGAAGTTTCACAGAATGCTTCTGTGTAGCTTATATTTGAATATATTCCTTTTTCCACTACTACCCTCTTAGCGCTCCAAATGTCCAGTTGCATTTTCTACAGAAAGAGTGTTCAGAACTGCTCTATCAAAAGTATGGTTTAATTCTGTTAGTTGAATGCACAGATCAGAAAGAAGTTTAACAGAATGATTCTGTGTAGTTTATATTTGAAGATATTACTTTTTCCAGTATTACCCTCTTAGCGCTCCGAAGGTCCACTTGCATTATCTACAGAAGGAGTGTTCACAACTGCTCAATCAAAAGTATGGTTTTACTCTATTAGTTGAATGCCCATATCAGAAATAAGTTTCACAGAGTGCTTCTGTGTAGTTTTTATTTGAAGATATTCCTTTTCCCAATATAGGCCTCTTAGCGCTCAGAATGTCCAATTGCAGTTTCTACAGAAGGAGTGTTTCAGAACGGCTCCATCAAAAGTAAGGTTCAACTCAGTTATTTGAATGCAGAGAACAGAAAGAAGTTTCACAGAATGCTTCTGTGTAGTTTATATTTGAACATATTCCTTTTTCCACTATTACCCACTTAGCGCTCCAAATGTCCAGTAGCATTTTCTACAGAAAGAGTGTTTCAGAACTGCTCAATCAAAAATATGGTTTAACTCTGTTAGCTGAATGCACAGATCAGAAAGAAGTTTAACAGAATGCTTCTGTGTAGTGTTTATATGAAAATATTCTTTTTACCAATATATGCCTCTTAGCGCTCAGAATGTCCAATTGCAGTTTCTATAGAAAGAGTGTTTCAGAACGGCTCAATGAAAAGTAAGGTTCACTTCTTTTAGTTGAATGCACAGAACAGAAAGAAGTTTCACAGAAGGCTTCTGTGTAGTATTTAGTTGAAGATATTCCTTTATTGACTATTACCCACTTAGCGCTCCGAATGTCCACTGGCAGTTTCTACACAAAGAGTGTTTCAGAACTGTTCCTTCAAAAGTAAGGCTAAACTCTGTTAGTTGAATTCAGAGAACATAAAGTAGTTTCTGAGAATGCTTCTGTGTAGTTTTTATTTGGAGATATTCCTTTTTCCTCTATTACAATCTTAGCGCTCCGAAGGTCCCCATGCATTTTCTACACAAAGAGTGTTTCATAACTGCTCAATCAAAAGTATGGTTTAGATCTGTTAACTGAATGCACAGATCAGAAATAAGTTTCAGAGAATGCTTCTGTGTAGTTTTTATTTGGAGATATTCCTTTTTCCACTAATACAATATTAGGGCTCCGAATGTCCACTTTCATTTTCTACAGAAAGAGTGTTTCAGAACGGCTCAATCAAAACAAATGTTCAACACTTTTAGTTGAATGCACTGAACAGAAAAAGTTTCACAGAATGCTTCTGTGTAGTTTTTATGTGTAGATATTCTTTTTCCCAATATAGGCCTCTTAGCGCTCAGAATGTCCAATTGCATTTTCTACAGAAAGAGAGTTTCAGAACGGCACAATCAAAAGCAAGGTTTAACTCAGTTAGTTGAATGCAGAGATCAGAAAGAAGTTTCACAGAATGCTTCTGTGTAGTTTATATATGAATATATTGCTTTTTCCACTATTACCCTCTTAGCGATCCGAATGTCCACTTGCATTTTCTACAGAAAGAGTGTTCAGAACTGTGCAATCAAATGTATGGTTTAACTCTGTTAGCTGAATGCACATATCACAAATAAGTTTCACACAATGCTTCTGTGTAGTTTTTATTTGAATATATTATTTTTCGCAATATAGGCCTCCTAGCGCTCAGAATGTCCAATTACAGTTTCTACAGAAACAGTGTTTAAGAACGGCTCAATCAAAAGTAAGGTTCAACTCTGTTAGTTGAATGTACAGAACACAAAGTTGTTTCATACAATGCTTCTGTGTAGTTTATATTTGAACATATTCCTTTTTCCACTATGACCCACTTAGCGCTCCGAATGTCCAGTTGCATTTTCTACAGACAGAGTGTTTCAAAACTGCTCAATCAAAAGTATGGTTTAACTCTGTTAGCTGAATGCTCAGATCAGAAAAAGTTTCACAGAATGTTTCTCTGTAGTTTATATTTGAATATTTTCTTTTTCAACTACTACCCTCTTAGCGCTCCAAATGTCCAGTTGCATTTTCTACAGAAAGACTGTTCAGAACTGCTCAATCAAAAGTATGGTTTAAATCTGTTAGCTGAATGCACATATCAGAAATAAGTTTCACACAATGCTGCTGTGTAATTTTTATTTGAAGATATTATTTTTCCCAATATAGGCCTCTTAGCTCTCAGAATGTCCAATTGCAGTTTCTACAGAAAGTGTTTCAGAAAGGCCCAATCAAAAGTAAGTTTCAAATCTGTTAGTTGAATGCACAGAACAGAAAGAAGTTTCACAGAATGCTACTGTGTAGTTTATATTTGAATATATTCCTTTTTTCCACTATTACCCACTTAGCGCTCCGAATATCCACTTGCAGTTTCTACACAAAGATTGTTTCAGAACTGCTCCTTCAAAAGTAAGGCTCAACTCTGTTAGTTGAATGCAGAGAACAGAAAGGAGATTCAGAGAATGCTTCTGTGTAGTTTTTATTTGGAGATATTCCTTTTTTCTCTATTACAATCTTAGCGCTCCGAAGGTCCACTTGCATTTTCTACACAAAGAGTCTCATAACTGCTCAATCAAAAGTATGGTTTAGCTCTATTAACTGAATGCACAGTTCAGAAATAAGTTTCACAGAATGCTTCTGTGTAGTTTTTATTTGAAGATATTCTTTTTCCCAGTGTAGGCCTCTTAGCTCTCAGAATGTCCAATTGCAGTTAATACAGAAAGAGTGTTTCAGAACGGCTCAATCAAAAGTAAGGTTCAAATCTGTTAGTTGAATGCACAGAACAGAAAGAAGTTTCATACAATGCTTCTGTGTAGTTTATATTTGAACATATTCCTTTTTCCATTATTACCCACTTAGCGCTCCGAATGTCCAATTGCATTTTCTACAGACAGAGTTTTTCAAAACTGCTCAATCAAAAGTATGGTTTAACTCTGTTACCTGAATGCTCAGATCAGAAAGAAGTTTCACAGAATGCTTCTGTGTAGTTTATATTTGAATATATACCTTTTTCCACTACTTCCCTCTTAGCGCTCCAAATGTCCAGTTGCATTTTCTACAGAAAGAGTGTTCAGAACTGCTCAATCAAAAGTATGTTTTAACTCTGTTACCTGAATGCTCAGATCAGAAAGAAGTTTCACAGAATGATTCTGGGTAGTTTATATTTGAAGATATTCCTTTTTCCACTTTAACACTGTTAGCGCTCCAAATCTCCACTTTCATTTTCTACAGAAAGATTGTTTCAGAACGGCTCAATCAAAACTAATGTTCAACTCTTTTAGTTGAATGCACAGAACAGAAAGAAGTTTCACAGAATGCTTCTGTGTAGTATTTAGTTGAAGATATTCCTTTTTCGACTATTACCGTCTTAGCGCTCCGAATGTCCACTGGCAGTTCCTACACAAAGAGTGTTTCAGAACTGCTCCTTCAAAAGTAAGTTTCAGCTCTGTTAGTTGAATGCAGAGAACAGAATGAGTTTCAGAGGATGCTTCTGTGTAGTTTTTATTTGGAGATATTCCTTTTTCCACTATTACAATCTTAGCGCTCCGAATGTCCACTTGCATTTTCTACAGAAAGAGTGTTTCAGAACGGCTCAATCAAAACTAAGGTACAACACTTTTAGTTGAATGCACAGAACAGAGAGAAGTTTCACAGAATGCTTCTGTGTAGTTTTTATGTGTAGATATTCTTTTTGCCAATATAGGCCTCTTAGCGCTCAGAATGTCCAATTGCATTTTCTACAGAAAGAGTGTTTCAGAACGGCTCAATCAAAAGCAAGGTTTATCTCAGTTAGTTGAATGCAGAGATCAGAAAGAAGTTTCACAGAATGCTTCTGTGTAGTTTATATTTGAATATATTGCTTTTTCCACTATTACCCTCTTAGCGCTCCGAATGTCCACTTGCATTTTCTACAGAAGGAGTGTTCAGAACTGCGCAATCAAATGTATGGTTTAACTCTGTTAGCTGAATGCACATATCACAAATAAGTTTCACACAATGCTTCTGTGTAGTTTTTATTTGAATATATTATTTTTCGCAATATAGGCCTCCTAGCGCTCACAATGTCCAATTACAGTTTCTACAGAAAGAGTGTTTAAGAACGGCTCAATCAAAAGTAAGGTTCAATGCTGTTAGTTGAATGTACAGAAGAGAAATATGTTTCATACAATGCTTCTTTGTAGTTTATATTTGAACATATTCCTTTTTCCACTATTACCCACTTAGCGCTCCGAATGTCCAGTTGCATTTTCTACAGACAGAGTGTTTCAAAACTGCTCAATCAAAAGTATGGTTTCACTCTGTTAGCTGAATGCTCAGATCAGAAAGAAGTTTAACAGAATGCTTCTGTGTAGTTTATATTTGAATATATTCTTTTTCCACTACTACCCTCTTAGCGCTCCAAATGTCCAGTTGCATTTTCTACAGAAAGAGTGTTCAGAACTGCTCAATCAAAAGTATTATTTAACTCTGTTAGCTGAATGCACAGATCAGAAAGAAATTTCACAGAATGATTCAGTGTAGTTCATATTTGAAGGTATTACTTTTTCCAGTATTACCCTCTTAGCGCTCCGAATGTCCACTTGCATTTTCTACAGAAAGAGTGTTCAGAACGGTTCAATCAAAAGTATGGTTTTACTGTATTATTTGAATGCCCATATCAGAAATAAGTTTCACAGAATTCTTCCGTGTAGTTTTTATTTGAAGATATTCTTTTTCCCAATATAGGCCTCTTAGCTCTCAGAATGTCCAATTGCAGTTTCTACAGAAAGAGTGTTTCAAAACGGCTCCATCAAAAGTAAGGTTCAACTCAGTTAGTTGAATGCACAGAACAGAAAGTGGTTTCAGAGAATTCTTCTGTGTAGTTTTTATTTGGAGATATTCCTTTTCCAGTATTACCGTCTTAGCGCTCCGAAGGTCCACTTGCATTTTCTACACAAAGAGTCTTTCATAACTGCTCAATCAAAAGTATGGTTTAGCTCTGTTAACTGAATGCACAGATCAGAAATAAGTTTCACAGAATGATTCTGTGTAGTTTTTATTTGAAGATATTCTTTTTCCCAATGTAGGCCTCTTAGCTCTCAGAATGTCCAATTGCAGTTTCTACAGAAAGAGTGTTTCAGAACGGCTTAATCAAAAGTAAGTTTCAACTCTGTTAGTTGAATGCACAGAACAGAAAGAAGTTTCATACAATGCTTCTGTGTAGTTTATATTTGAACATATTCCTTTTTCCATTATTACCCACTTAGCGCTCCGAATGTCCAATTGCATTTTCTATAGACAGAGTGTTTCAAAACTGCTCAATCAAAAGTATGGTTTAACTCTGTTAGCTGAATGCTCAGATCAGAAAGAAGTTTCACAGAATGCTACTGTGTAGTTTATATTGAATATATACCTTTTTCTACTACTACCCTCTTAGCGCTCCAAATGTCCAATTGCATTTTCTACAGAAAGAGTGTTCAGAACTGCTCAATCAAAAGTATGTTTTAACTCTGTTAGCTGAATGCACAGATCAGAAAGTAGTTTCACAGAATGATTCTGTGTAGTTTATATTTGAAGATATTCTTTTTTCCACTATTACCCACTTAGCGCTCTGAATCTCCACTTTCATTTTCTACAGAAAGAGTGTTTCAGAATGGCTCAATCAAAACTAAGGTTCAACTCTTTTAGTTGAATGCACAGAACAGAAAGTAGTTTCACAGAATGCTTCTGTGTAGTTTTAATGTGTAGATATTCTTTTTCCCAATATAGGCCTCTTAGTGCTCAGAATATCCAATTGCATTTTCTACAGAAAGAGTGTTTCAGAACGGCTCAATCAAAAGCAAGGTTTATCTCAGTTAGTTGAAAGCAGAGATCAGAAAGAAGTTTCACAGAATGCTTCTGTGTAGTTTATGTTTGAATATGTTGCTTTTTCCACTATTACCCTCTTAGCGCTCCGAATCTCCACTTTCATTTACTACAGAAAGAGTGTTTCAGAACGGCTCAATCAAAACTAAGGTTCAACTCTTTTAGTTGAATGCACAGAACAGAAAGAAGTTTCACAGAATGCTTCTGTGTAGTATTTAGTTGAAGATATTCCTTTTTCGACTATTACTGTCTTAGCGCTCCGAATGTCCACTGGCAGTTCCTACACAAAGAGTGTTTCAGAACTGCTCCTTCAAAAGTAAGGTTCAGCTCTGTTAGTTGAATGCAGAGAACAGAAAGGAGTTTCAGAGAATGCTTCTGTGTAGTTTTTATTTGGAGATATTCCTTTTTCCACTATTACAATCTTAGCGCTCCTAATGTCCACTTGCATTTTCTACAGAAAGATTGTTTCAGAACGGCTCAATCAATACTAAGGTTCAACACTTTTAGTTGAATGCACATATCACAAATAAGTTTCACACAATCCTTCTGTGTAGTTTTTATTTGAATATATTATTTTTCGCAATATAGGCCTCCTAGCGCTCACAATGTCCAATTACAGTTTCTACAGAAAGAGTGTTTAAGAACGGCTCAATCAAAAGTAAGGTTCAACGCTGTTAGTTGAATGTACAGAACAGAAATATGTTTCATACAATGCTTCTGTGTAGTTTGTATTTGAACATATTCCTTTTTCCACTATTACCCACTTAGCGCTCCGAATGTCCAGTTGCATTTTCTACAGACAGAGTGTTTCAAAACTGCTCAATCAAAAGTATGGTTTCACTCAGTTAGCTGAATGCTCAGATCAGAAAGAAGTTTAACAGAATGCTTCTGTGTAGTTTATATTTGAATATATTCTTTTTCCACTACTACCCTCTTAGCGCTCCAAATGTCCAGTTGCATTTTCTACAGAAAGAGTGTTCAGAACTGCTCAATCAAAAGTATGGTTTAACTGTGTTAGCTGAATGCACAGATCAGAAAGAAATTTCACAGAATGATTCAGTGTAGTTCATATTTGAAGGTATTACTTTTTCCAGTATTACCCTCTTAGCGCTCGGAATGTCCACTTGCATTTTCTACAGAAAGAGTGTTCAGAACGGCTCAATCAAAAGTATGGTTTTACTGTATTATTTGAATGCCCATATCAGAAATAAGTTTCACAGAATTCTTCCGTGTAGTTTTTATTTGAAGATATTCTTTTTCCCAATATAGGCCTCTTAGCTCTCAGAATGTCCAATTGCAGTTTCTACAGAAAGAGTGTTTCAAAACCGCTCCATCAAAAGTAAGGTTCAACTCAGTTAGTGGAATGCACAGAACAGAAAGAAGTTTCACAGAATGCTTCTGTGCAGTTTATAGATGAATATATTCTTTTTCCAGTATTACCGTCTTAGCGCTCCGAATATCCCCTTGCATTTTCTACAGAAAGAGTGTTTCAGAATGGCTCAATCAAAAATAAGGTTCAACTCTGTTAGTTGAATGCACAGAACAGAAAGAAGTTTCATACAATTCTTCTCTGTAGTTTATATTTGAATATATTACTTTTTCCACTACTACCCACTTAGCGATCCTAATATCCAGTTGCATTTTCTACAGAAAGAGTGTTCAGAACTGCTCAATCAAAAGTATGGTTTAATTCTGTAAGCTGAATGCACAGATCAGAAACAAGTTTCACAGAATGATTCTGTGTAGTTTATATTTGAAGATATTCCTTTTTCCACTATTACCCACTTAGCGCTCCAAATGTCCAGTTGCATTTTCTACAGAAAGAGTGTTTCAGAACTGCTCAATCAAAAGTATGGTTTAACTCTGTTAGCTGAATGCACAGATCAGAAAGAAGTTTCACAGAATGCTTCTTTGTAGTGTTTATATGAAGATATTCTTTTTACCAACATAGGCCTCTTAGCGCTCAGTATGTCCAACTGCAGTTTCTATAGAAAGAGTGTTTCAGAACGGCTCAATGAAAAGTAAGGTTCACCTCTTTTAGTTGAATGCACAGTACAGAAAGAAGTTTCACAGAATGCTTCTATGTAGAATTTAGTTGAAGATATTACTTTTTTGACTATTACCCACTTAGCACTCCGAATATCCACTTCCAGTTTCTACACAAAGAGTGTTTCAGAACTGCTCCTTCAAAAGTAAGGCTAAACTCTGTTAGTTGAATGCAGAGAACAGAAAGGGGTTTCAGAGAATGCTTCTGTGTAGTTTTTATTTGGAGATATTCCTTTTTCGTCTATTACAATCTTAGCGCTGCGAAGGTCCACTTGCATTTTCTACACAAAGAGTCTTTCATAACTGCTCAATCAAAAGTATGGTTTAGCTCTGTTAACTGAATGCACAGATCAGAAATAAGTTTCACAGAATGCTTCTGTGTAGTTTTTATTTGAAGTTATTCTTTTTCCCAATGTAGGCCTCTTGGCGCTTAGAATGTCCAATTGCTGTTTCTAAAGAAAGAGTGTTTCAGAACGGCTCAATCAAAAGTAAGGTTCAACTCTGTTAGTTGAATGCACAGAACAGAAAGTAGTTTCACAGAATGCTTCTGTGTAGTTTATATTTGAATATATTCCTTTTTCCACTATTACCCTCTTAGCGTTCCGCAGGTCCACTTGCATTTTCTACAGAAAGAGTGTTCAGAACGGCTCAATCAAAAGTATGGTTTAACTCTGTTAGCTGAATGCACATATCAGAAATAAGTTTCACACAATGCTGCTGTGTAGTTTTTATTTGAAGATATTACTTTTCCCAATATAGGCCTCTTGGCGCTCAGAATGTCCAATTGCAGTTTCTACAGAAAGAGAGTTTCAGAACGGCTCAATCAAAAGTAAGTTTCAACTGTGTTAGTTGAATGCACAGAACAGAAAGAAGTTTCATACAATGCTTTTGTGTAGTTTATATTTGAACATATTCCTTTTTCCATTATTACCCACTTAGCGCTCCGAATGTCCAATTGCATTTTCTACAGACAGAGTGTTTCAAAACTGCTCAATCAAAAGTATGGTTTATCTCTGTTAGCTGAATGCTCAGATCAGAAAGAAGTTTCACAGAATGCTTCTGTGTAGTTTATATTTGAATATATTCTTTTTCCACTACTACCCACTTAGCGCTGCGAAACTCCAGTTGCATTTTCTACAGAAAGAGTGTTTCAGAACGGCTCAATCAAAACTAAGGTTCAACTCTTTTAGATGAATGAACAGAACAGAAAGAAGTTTTACAGAATGCTTCTGTGTAGTTTTTATTTGTAGATATTCTTTTTCCCAATATAGGCCTCTTAGCGCTCAGAAAGTCCAATTGCAGTTTCTACAGAAAGAGTGTTTCAGAACGGCTCAATCAAAAGTAACGTTCAACTCTGTTAGTTGAATGCACAGAACAGAAAGAAGTTTCATACAATGCTTCTGTGTAGTTTATATTTGAACATATTCTTTTTTCCACTATTAACCACTTAGCGCTACGAATGTCCAGTTGCATTTTCTACAGACAGAGTGTTTCAAAACTGCTCAATCAAAAGTATGGTTTAACTCTGTTAGCTGAATGCTCAGATCAGAAAGAAGTTTCACAGAATGCTTCTGTGTAGTTTATATTTGAAAATATTCCTTTTTCCACTACTACGCTCTAAGCGCTCCAAATGTCCAGTTGCATTTTCTACAGAAAGAGTGTTCAGATCTGCTCAATCAAAAGTATGGTTTAACTCTGTTAGCTGAATGCACAGATCAGAAAGAAGTTTCACCGAATGATTCTGTGTAGTTTATATTTGAAAACAGTCCTTTTTCCACTATTACCCACTTAGCGCTCCGAATCTCCACTTGCATTTTCTACAAAAAGAGTGTTTCATAACTGCTCAGTCAAAAATATGTTTTATCTCTGTTAACTGAATTTACAGATCAGAAATAAGTTTCACAGAATGCATCTGTGTAGTTTTTATTTGAAGATATTCTTTTTCCCAATGTAGGCCTCTTAGCGCTTAGCATGTCCAATTGCAGTTTCCACAGAAAGAGTGTTTCAGAACGGCTCAATCAAAAGTAAGGTTCAACTCTGTTAGTTGAATGCACAGAAGAGAAAGAATTTTCACAGAATGCTACTGTGTAGTTTATATTTGAATATATTCCTTTTTCCACTATTACCCTCTTAGCGCTCCGAATGTCCACTTGCATTTTCTACAGAAGGAGTGTTCAGAACTGCGCAATCAAATGTATGGTTTAACTCTGTTAGCTGAATGCACATATCACAAATAAGTTTCACACAATGCTTCTGTGTAGTTTTTATTTGAATATATTATTTTTCGCAATATAGGCCTCCTAGCGCTCACAATGTCCAATTACAGTTTCTACAGAAAGAGTGTTTAAGAACGGCTCAATCAAAAGTAAGGTTCAATGCTGTTAGTTGAATGTACAGAAGAGAAATATGTTTCATACAATGCTTCTTTGTAGTTTATATTTGAACATATTCCTTTTTCCACTATTACCCACTTAGCGCTCCGAATGTCCAGTTGCATTTTCTACAGACAGAGTGTTTCAAAACTGCTCAATCAAAAGTATGGTTTCACTCTGTTAGCTGAATGCTCAGATCAGAAAGAAGTTTAACAGAATGCTTCTGTGTAGTTTATATTTGAATATATTCTTTTTCCACTACTACCCTCTTAGCGCTCCAAATGTCCAGTTGCATTTTCTACAGAAAGAGTGTTCAGAACTGCTCAATCAAAAGTATTATTTAACTCTGTTAGCTGAATGCACAGATCAGAAAGAAATTTCACAGAATGATTCAGTGTAGTTCATATTTGAAGGTATTACTTTTTCCAGTATTACCCTCTTAGCGCTCCGAATGTCCACTTGCATTTTCTACAGAAAGAGTGTTCAGAACGGTTCAATCAAAAGTATGGTTTTACTGTATTATTTGAATGCCCATATCAGAAATAAGTTTCACAGAATTCTTCCGTGTAGTTTTTATTTGAAGATATTCTTTTTCCCAATATAGGCCTCTTAGCTCTCAGAATGTCCAATTGCAGTTTCTACAGAAAGAGTGTTTCAAAACGGCTCCATCAAAAGTAAGGTTCAACTCAGTTAGTTGAATGCACAGAACAGAAAGTGGTTTCAGAGAATTCTTCTGTGTAGTTTTTATTTGGAGATATTCCTTTTCCAGTATTACCGTCTTAGCGCTCCGAAGGTCCACTTGCATTTTCTACACAAAGAGTCTTTCATAACTGCTCAATCAAAAGTATGGTTTAGCTCTGTTAACTGAATGCACAGATCAGAAATAAGTTTCACAGAATGATTCTGTGTAGTTTTTATTTGAAGATATTCTTTTTCCCAATGTAGGCCTCTTAGCTCTCAGAATGTCCAATTGCAGTTTCTACAGAAAGAGTGTTTCAGAACGGCTTAATCAAAAGTAAGTTTCAACTCTGTTAGTTGAATGCACAGAACAGAAAGAAGTTTCATACAATGCTTCTGTGTAGTTTATATTTGAACATATTCCTTTTTCCATTATTACCCACTTAGCGCTCCGAATGTCCAATTGCATTTTCTATAGACAGAGTGTTTCAAAACTGCTCAATCAAAAGTATGGTTTAACTCTGTTAGCTGAATGCTCAGATCAGAAAGAAGTTTCACAGAATGCTACTGTGTAGTTTATATTGAATATATACCTTTTTCTACTACTACCCTCTTAGCGCTCCAAATGTCCAATTGCATTTTCTACAGAAAGAGTGTTCAGAACTGCTCAATCAAAAGTATGTTTTAACTCTGTTAGCTGAATGCACAGATCAGAAAGTAGTTTCACAGAATGATTCTGTGTAGTTTATATTTGAAGATATTCTTTTTTCCACTATTACCCACTTAGCGCTCTGAATCTCCACTTTCATTTTCCACAGAAAGAGTGTTTCAGAATGGCTCAATCAAAACTAAGGTTCAACTCTTTTAGTTGAATGCACAGAACAGAAAGTAGTTTCACAGAATGCTTCTGTGTAGTTTTAATGTGTAGATATTCTTTTTCCCAATATAGGCCTCTTAGTGCTCAGAATATCCAATTGCATTTTCTACAGAAAGAGTGTTTCAGAACGGCTCAATCAAAAGCAAGGTTTATCTCAGTTAGTTGAAAGCAGAGATCAGAAAGAAGTTTCACAGAATGCTTCTGTGTAGTTTATGTTTGAATATGTTGCTTTTTCCACTATTACCCTCTTAGCGCTCCGAATCTCCACTTTCATTTACTACAGAAAGAGTGTTTCAGAACGGCTCAATCAAAACTAAGGTTCAACTCTTTTAGTTGAATGCACAGAACAGAAAGAAGTTTCACAGAATGCTTCTGTGTAGTATTTAGTTGAAGATATTCCTTTTTCGACTATTACTGTCTTAGCGCTCCGAATGTCCACTGGCAGTTCCTACACAAAGAGTGTTTCAGAACTGCTCCTTCAAAAGTAAGGTTCAGCTCTGTTAGTTGAATGCAGAGAACAGAAAGGAGTTTCAGAGAATGCTTCTGTGTAGTTTTTATTTGGAGATATTCCTTTTTCCACTATTACAATCTTAGCGCTCCTAATGTCCACTTGCATTTTCTACAGAAAGATTGTTTCAGAACGGCTCAATCAATACTAAGGTTCAACACTTTTAGTTGAATGCACATATCACAAATAAGTTTCACACAATCCTTCTGTGTAGTTTTTATTTGAATATATTATTTTTCGCAATATAGGCCTCCTAGCGCTCACAATGTCCAATTACAGTTTCTACAGAAAGAGTGTTTAAGAACGGCTCAATCAAAAGTAAGGTTCAACGCTGTTAGTTGAATGTACAGAACAGAAATATGTTTCATACAATGCTTCTGTGTAGTTTGTATTTGAACATATTCCTTTTTCCACTATTACCCACTTAGCGCTCCGAATGTCCAGTTGCATTTTCTACAGACAGAGTGTTTCAAAACTGCTCAATCAAAAGTATGGTTTCACTCAGTTAGCTGAATGCTCAGATCAGAAAGAAGTTTAACAGAATGCTTCTGTGTAGTTTATATTTGAATATATTCTTTTTCCACTACTACCCTCTTAGCGCTCCAAATGTCCAGTTGCATTTTCTACAGAAAGAGTGTTCAGAACTGCTCAATCAAAAGTATGGTTTAACTGTGTTAGCTGAATGCACAGATCAGAAAGAAATTTCACAGAATGATTCAGTGTAGTTCATATTTGAAGGTATTACTTTTTCCAGTATTACCCTCTTAGCGCTCGGAATGTCCACTTGCATTTTCTACAGAAAGAGTGTTCAGAACGGCTCAATCAAAAGTATGGTTTTACTGTATTATTTGAATGCCCATATCAGAAATAAGTTTCACAGAATTCTTCCGTGTAGTTTTTATTTGAAGATATTCTTTTTCCCAATATAGGCCTCTTAGCTCTCAGAATGTCCAATTGCAGTTTCTACAGAAAGAGTGTTTCAAAACCGCTCCATCAAAAGTAAGGTTCAACTCAGTTAGTGGAATGCACAGAACAGAAAGAAGTTTCACAGAATGCTTCTGTGCAGTTTATAGATGAATATATTCTTTTTCCAGTATTACCGTCTTAGCGCTCCGAATATCCCCTTGCATTTTCTACAGAAAGAGTGTTTCAGAATGGCTCAATCAAAAATAAGGTTCAACTCTGTTAGTTGAATGCACAGAACAGAAAGAAGTTTCATACAATTCTTCTCTGTAGTTTATATTTGAATATATTACTTTTTCCACTACTACCCACTTAGCGATCCTAATATCCAGTTGCATTTTCTACAGAAAGAGTGTTCAGAACTGCTCAATCAAAAGTATGGTTTAATTCTGTAAGCTGAATGCACAGATCAGAAACAAGTTTCACAGAATGATTCTGTGTAGTTTATATTTGAAGATATTCCTTTTTCCACTATTACCCACTTAGCGCTCCAAATGTCCAGTTGCATTTTCTACAGAAAGAGTGTTTCAGAACTGCTCAATCAAAAGTATGGTTTAACTCTGTTAGCTGAATGCACAGATCAGAAAGAAGTTTCACAGAATGCTTCTTTGTAGTGTTTATATGAAGATATTCTTTTTACCAACATAGGCCTCTTAGCGCTCAGTATGTCCAACTGCAGTTTCTATAGAAAGAGTGTTTCAGAACGGCTCAATGAAAAGTAAGGTTCACCTCTTTTAGTTGAATGCACAGTACAGAAAGAAGTTTCACAGAATGCTTCTATGTAGAATTTAGTTGAAGATATTACTTTTTTGACTATTACCCACTTAGCACTCCGAATATCCACTTCCAGTTTCTACACAAAGAGTGTTTCAGAACTGCTCCTTCAAAAGTAAGGCTAAACTCTGTTAGTTGAATGCAGAGAACAGAAAGGGGTTTCAGAGAATGCTTCTGTGTAGTTTTTATTTGGAGATATTCCTTTTTCGTCTATTACAATCTTAGCGCTGCGAAGGTCCACTTGCATTTTCTACACAAAGAGTCTTTCATAACTGCTCAATCAAAAGTATGGTTTAGCTCTGTTAACTGAATGCACAGATCAGAAATAAGTTTCACAGAATGCTTCTGTGTAGTTTTTATTTGAAGTTATTCTTTTTCCCAATGTAGGCCTCTTGGCGCTTAGAATGTCCAATTGCTGTTTCTAAAGAAAGAGTGTTTCAGAACGGCTCAATCAAAAGTAAGGTTCAACTCTGTTAGTTGAATGCACAGAACAGAAAGTAGTTTCACAGAATGCTTCTGTGTAGTTTATATTTGAATATATTCCTTTTTCCACTATTACCCTCTTAGCGTTCCGCAGGTCCACTTGCATTTTCTACAGAAAGAGTGTTCAGAACGGCTCAATCAAAAGTATGGTTTAACTCTGTTAGCTGAATGCACATATCAGAAATAAGTTTCACACAATGCTGCTGTGTAGTTTTTATTTGAAGATATTACTTTTCCCAATATAGGCCTCTTGGCGCTCAGAATGTCCAATTGCAGTTTCTACAGAAAGAGAGTTTCAGAACGGCTCAATCAAAAGTAAGTTTCAACTGTGTTAGTTGAATGCACAGAACAGAAAGAAGTTTCATACAATGCTTTTGTGTAGTTTATATTTGAACATATTCCTTTTTCCATTATTACCCACTTAGCGCTCCGAATGTCCAATTGCACTTTCTACAGACAGAGTGTTTCAAAACTGCTCAATCAAAAGTATGGTTTATCTCTGTTAGCTGAATGCTCAGATCAGAAAGAAGTTTCACAGAATGCTTCTGTGTAGTTTATATTTGAATATATTCTTTTTCCACTACTACCCACTTAGCGCTGCGAAACTCCAGTTGCATTTTCTACAGAAAGAGTGTTTCAGAACGGCTCAATCAAAACTAAGGTTCAACTCTTTTAGATGAATGAACAGAACAGAAAGAAGTTTTACAGAATGCTTCTGTGTAGTTTTTATTTGTAGATATTCTTTTTCCCAATATAGGCCTCTTAGCGCTCAGAAAGTCCAATTGCAGTTTCTACAGAAAGAGTGTTTCAGAACGGCTCAATCAAAAGTAACGTTCAACTCTGTTAGTTGAATGCACAGAACAGAAAGAAGTTTCATACAATGCTTCTGTGTAGTTTATATTTGAACATATTCTTTTTTCCACTATTAACCACTTAGCGCTACGAATGTCCAGTTGCATTTTCTACAGACAGAGTGTTTCAAAACTGCTCAATCAAAAGTATGGTTTAACTCTGTTAGCTGAATGCTCAGATCAGAAAGAAGTTTCACAGAATGCTTCTGTGTAGTTTATATTTGAAAATATTCCTTTTTCCACTACTACGCTCTAAGCGCTCCAAATGTCCAGTTGCATTTTCTACAGAAAGAGTGTTCAGATCTGCTCAATCAAAAGTATGGTTTAACTCTGTTAGCTGAATGCACAGATCAGAAAGAAGTTTCACCGAATGATTCTGTGTAGTTTATATTTGAAAACAGTCCTTTTTCCACTATTACCCACTTAGCGCTCCGAATCTCCACTTGCATTTTCTACAAAAAGAGTGTTTCATAACTGCTCAGTCAAAAATATGTTTTATCTCTGTTAACTGAATTTACAGATCAGAAATAAGTTTCACAGAATGCATCTGTGTAGTTTTTATTTGAAGATATTCTTTTTCCCAATGTAGGCCTCTTAGCGCTTAGCATGTCCAATTGCAGTTTCTACAGAAAGAGTGTTTCAGAACGGCTCAATCAAAAGTAAGGTTCAACTCTGTTAGTTGAATGCACAGAAGAGAAAGAATTTTCACAGAATGCTACTGTGTAGTTTATATTTGAATATATTCCTTTTTCCACTATTACCCTCTTAGCGCTCCGAATGTCCACTTGCATTTTCTACAGAAAGAGTGTTCAGAACTGCGCAATCAAAAGTATGGTTTAACTCTGTTAGCTTAATGAACATATCAGAAATAAGTTTCACACAATGCTTCTGTGTAGTTTTTATTTGAAGATATTATTTTTCCCAATATAGGCCTCTTAGCGCTCAGAATGTCCAATTGCAGTTTCTACAGAAAGAGTGTTTCAGAAAGGCTCAATCAAAAGTAAGGTTCAACTCTGTTAGTTGAATGCACAGAACAGAAAGAATTTTCATACAATGCTTCTGTGTAGTTTATATTTGAACATATTCTTTTTTCCACTATTACCCACTTAGCGCTACGAAGGTCCAGTTGCATTTTCTACAGACAGAGTGTTTCAAAACTGCTCAATCAAAAGTATGGTTTAACTCTGTTAGCTGAATGCTCAGATCAGAAAGAAGTTTCACAGAATGATTCTGTGTAGTTTATATTTGAATATATTCCTTTTTCCACTACTACTCTCTTAGCGCTCCAAATGTCCAGTTGCATTTTCTACAGAAAGAGTGTTCAGATCTGCTCAATCAAAAGTATGGTTTAACTCTGTTAGCTGAATGCACAGATCAGAAAGAAGTTTCACAGAATGATTCTGTGTAGTTTATATTTGGAGACATTCCTTTTTCCACTATTACCCTCTTAGCGCTCCGAATCTCCACTTGCATTTTCTACAGAAAGAGTGTTTCAGAACGGCTCAATCAAAACTAAGGTTCAACTCTTTTAGTTGAACAAACAGAACAGAAAGAAGTTTCACACAATTCTTCTGTGTAGTTTTTATTTGTAGACATTCTTTTTCCCAATATAGGCCTCTTAGTGCTCAGAATGTCCAATTGCAGTTTCTACAGAAAGAGTGTTTCAGAACGGTTCAATCAAAAGTAAGGTTCCACTCTGTTAGTTGAATGCACAGAACAGAAAGAAGTTTCGTACAATGCTTCTGTGTAGTTTATATTTGAACATATTCTTTTTTCCACTATTACCCACTTAGCGCTACGAATGTCCAGTTGCATTTTCTACAGACAGAGTGTTTCAAAACTGCTCAATCAAAAGTATGGTTTAACTCTGTTAGCTGAATGCTCAGATCAGAAAGAAGTTTCACAGAATGCTTCTGTGTAGTTTATATTTTAATATATTCCTTTTTCCACTACTACGCTCTTAGCGCTCCAAATGTCCAGTTGCATTTTCTACAGAAAGATTGTTCAGATCTGCTCAATCAAAAGTATGGTTTAACTCTGTTAGCTGAATGCACAGATCAGAAAGAAGTTTCACCGAATGATTCTGTGTAGTTTATATTTGAAGACATTCCTTTTTCCACTATTACCCACTTAGCGCTCCGAATCTCCACTTGCATTTTCTACAAAAAGAGTGTTTCATAACTGCTCAATCAAAAATATGTTTTATCTCTGTTAACTGAATTTACAGATCAGAAATAAGTTTCACAGAATGCATCTGTGTAGTTTTTTTTTGAAGCTATTCTTTTTCCCAATGTAGGCCTCTTAGCGCTTAGCATGTCCAATTGCAGTTTCTACAGAAAGAGTGTTTCAGAACGGCTCAATCAAAAGTAAGGTTCAACTCTGTTAGTTGAATGCACAGAACAGAAAGAATTTTCACAGAATGCTACTGTGTAGTTTATATTTGAATATATTCCTGTTTCCACTATTACCCTCTTAGCGCTCCGAATGTCCACTTGCATTTTCTACAGAAAGAGTGTTCAGAACTGCGCAATCAAAAGTATGGTTTAACTCTGTTAGCTTAATGAACATATCAGAAATAAGTTTCACACAATGCTTCTGTGTAGTTTTTATTTGAAGATATTATTTTTCCCAATATAGGCCTCTTAGCGCTCAGAATGTGCAATTGCAGTTTCTACAGAAAGAGTGTTTCAGAAAGGCTCAATCAAAACTAAGGTTCAACTCTTTTAGTTGAACAAACAGAACAGAAAGAAGTTTCACACAATTCTTCTGTGTAGTTTTTATTTGTAGACATTCTTTTTCCCAATATAGGCCTCTTAGCGCTCAGAATGTCCAATTGCAGTTTCTACAGAAAGAGTGTTTCAGAACGGCTCAATCAAAAGTAAGATTCCACTCTGTTAGTTGAATGCACAGAACAGAAAGAAGTTTCATACAATGCTTCTGTGTAGTTTATATTTGAACATATTCTTTTTTCCACTATTACCCACTTAGCGCTACGAATGTCCAGTTGCATTTTCTACAGACAGAGTGTTTCAAAACTGCTCAGTCAAAAGTATGGTTTAACTCTGTTAGCTGAATGCTCAGATCAGAAAGAAGTTTCACAGAATGCTTCTGTGTAGTTTATATTTGAATATATTTCTTTTTCCACTACTACGCTCTTAGCGCTCCAAATGTCCAGTTGCATTTTCTACAGAAAGAGTGTTCAGATCTGCTCAATCAAAAGTATGGTTTAACTCTGTTAGCTGAATGCACAGATCAGAAAGAAGTTTCACAGAATGATTCTGTGTAGTTTATATTTGGAGACATTCCTTTTTCCACTATTACCCTCTTAGCGCTCCGAATCTCCACTTGCATTTTATACAGAAAGAGTGCTTCAGAACGGCTCAATCAAAACTAAGGTTCAACTCTTTTAGTTGAACAAACAGAACAGAAAGAAGTTTCACACAATTCTTCTGTGTAGTTTTTATTTGTAGACATTCTTTTTCCCAATATAGGCCTCTTAGCGCTCAGAATGTCCAATTGCAGTTTCTACAGAAAGAGTGTTTCAGAACGGCTCAATCAAAAGTAAGGTTCCACTCTGTTAGTTGAATGCACAGAACAGAAAGAAGTTTCATACAATGCTTCTGTGTAGTTTATATTTGAACATATTCTTTTTTCCACTATTACCCACTTAGCGCTCCGAATCTCCAGTTGCATTTTCTACAGAAAGATTGTTTCAGAACGGCTCAATCAAAACTAAGGTTCAACTCTTTTAGTTGAACAAACAGAACAGAAAGAAGTTTCACACAATTCTTCTGTGTAGTTTTTATTTGTAGACATTCTTTTTCCCAATATAGGCCTCTTAGCGCTCAGAATGTCCAATTGCAGTTTCTACAGAAAGAGAGTTTCAGAACGGCTCAATCAAAAGTAAGGTTCAACTCTGTTAGTTGAATGCACAGAACAGAACGAAGTTTCATACAATGCTTCTGTGTAGTTTATATTTGAACATATTCTTTTTTCCACTATTACCCACTTAGCGCTACGAATGTCCAGTTGCATTTTCTACAGACAGAGTGTTTCAAAACTGCTCAATCAAAAGTATGGTTTAACTCTGTTAGCTGAATGCTCAGATCAGAAAGAAGTTTCACAGAATGCTTCTGTGTAGTTTATATTTGAATATATTCCTTTTTCCACTACTACGCTCTTAGCGCTCCAAATGTCCAGTTGCGTTTTCTACTGAAAGAGTGTTCAGATCTGCTCAATCAAAAGTATGGTTTAACTCTGTTAGCTGAATGCACAGATCAGAAAGAAGTTTCACCGAATGATTCTGTGTAGTTTATATTTGAAGACATTCCTTTTTCCACTATTACCCCCTTAGCGCTCCGAATCTCCACTTGCATTTTCTACAAAAAGAGTGTTTCATAACTGCTCAATCAAAAATATGTTTTATCTCTGTTAACTGAAATTACAGATCAGAAATAAGTTTCACAGAATGCATCTGTGTAGTTTTTATTTGAAGATATTCTTTTTCCCAATGTAGGCCTCTTCGCGCTTAGCATGTCCAATTGCAGTTTCTACAGAAAGAGTGTTTCAGAACGGCTCAATCAAAAGTAAGGTTCAACTCTGTTAGTTGAATGCACAGAACAGAAAGAATTTTCACACAATGCTACTGTGTAGTTTATATTTGAATATATTCCTTTTTCCACTATTACCCTCTTAGCGCTCCGAATGTCCACTTGCATTTTCTACAGAAAGAGTGTTCAGAACTGCGCAATCAAAAGTATGGTTTAACTCTGTTAGCTTAATGAACATATCAGAAATAAGTTTCACACAATGCTTCTGTGTAGTTTTTATTTGAAGATATTATTTTTCCCAATATAAGCCTCTTAGCGCTCACAATGTCCAATTGCAGTTTCTACAGAAAGAGTGTTTCAGAAAGGCTCAATCAAAAGTAAGGTTCAACTCTGTTATTTGAATGCACAGAACAGAAAGAAGTTTCATACAATGCTTCTGTGTAGTTTATATTTGAACATATTCTTTTTTCCACTATTACCCACTTAGCGCTACGAATGTCCAGTTGCATTTTCTACAGACAGAGTGTTTCAAAACTGCTCAATCAAAAGTATGGTTTAACTCTGTTAGCTGAATGCTCAGATCAGAAAGAAGTTTCACAGAATGCTTCTGTGTAGTTTATATTTGAATATATTCCTTTTTCCACTACTACTCTCTTAGCGCTCCAAATGTCCAGTTGCATTTTCTACAGAAAGAGTGTTCAGATCTGCTCAATCAAAAGTATGGTTTAACTCTGTTAGCTGAATGCACAGATCAGAAAGAAGTTTCACAGAATGATTCTGTGTAGTTTATATTTGGAGACATTCCTTTTTCCACTATTACCCTCTTAGCGCTCCGAATCTCCACTTGCATTTTCTACAGAAAGAGTGTTTCAGAACGGCTCAATCAAAACTAAGGTTCAACTCTTTTAGTTGAACAAACAGAACAGAAAGAAGTTTCACACAATTCTTCTGTGTAGTTTTTATTTGTAGACATTCTTTTTCCCAATATAGGCCTCGTACCGCTCAGAATGTCCAATTGCAGTTTCTACAGAAAGAGTGTTTCAGAACGGCTCAATCAAAAGTAAGGTTCAACTCTGTTAGTTGAATGCACAGAACAGAAAGAAGTTTCATACAATGCTTCTGTGTAGTTTATATTTGAACATATTCTTTTTTCCACTATTACCCACTTAGCGCTACGAATGTCCAGTTGCATTTTCTACAGACAGAGTGTTTCAAAACTGCTCAATCAAAAGTATGGTTTAACTCTGTTAGCTGAATGCTGAGATCAGAAAGAAGTTTCACAGAATGCTTCTGTGTAGTTTATATTTGAATATATTCCTTTTTCCACTACTACGCTCTTAGCGCTCCAAATGTCCAGTTGCATTTTCTACAGAAAGAGTGTTCAGATCTGCTCAATCAAAAGTATGGTTTAACTCTGTTAGCTGAATGCACAGATCAGAAAGAAGTTTCACCGAATGATTCTGTGTAGTTTATATTTGAAGACATTCCTTTTTCCACTATTACCCACTTAGCGCTCCGAATCTCCACTTGCATTTTCTACAAAAAGAGTGTTTCATAGCTGCTCAATCAAAAATATGTTTTATCTCTGTTAACTGAATTTACAGATCAGAAATAAGTTTCAGAGAATGCATCTGTGTAGTTTTTATTTGAAGATATTCTTTTTCCCAATGTAGGCCTCTTAGCGCTTAGCATGTCCAATTGCAGTTTCTACAGAAAGAGTGTTTCAGAACGGCTCAATCAAAAGTAAGGTTCAACTCTGTTAGTTGAATGCACAGAACAGAAAGAATTTTCACAGAATGCTACTGTGTAGTTTATATTTGAATATATTCCTTTTTCCACTATTACCCTCTTAGCGCTCCGAATGTCCACTTGCATTTTCTACAGAAAGAGTGTTCAGAACTGCGCAATCAAAAGTATGGTTTAACTCTGTTAGCTTAATGAACATATCAGAAATAAGTTTCACACAATGCTTCTGTGTAGTTTTTATTTGAAGATATTATTTTTCCCAATATAGGCCTCTTAGCGCTCAGAATGTCCAATTGCAGTTTCTACAGAAAGAGTGTTTCAGAAAGGCTCAATCAAAAGTAAGGTTCAACTCTGTTAGTTGAATGCACAGAACAGAAAGAAGTTTCATACAATGCTTCTGTGTAGTTTATATTTGAACATATTCTTTTTTCCACTATTACCCACTTAGCGCTACGAATGTCCAGTTGCATTTTCTACAGACAGAGTGTTTCAAAACTGCTCAATCAAAAGTATGGTTTAACTCTGTTAGCTGAATGCTCAGATCAGAAAGAAGTTTCACAGAATGCTTCTGTGTAGTTTATATTTGAATATATTCCTTTTTCCACTACTACTCTCTTAGCGCTCCAAATGTCCAGTTGCATTTTCTACAGAAAGAGTGTTCAGATCTGTTCAATCAAAAGTATGGTTTAACTCTGTTAGCTGAATGCACAGATCAGAAAGAAGTTTCACCGAATTATTCTGTGTAGTTTATATTTGAAGACATTCCTTTTTCCACTATTACCCTCTTAGCGCTCCGAATCTCCACTTGCATTTTCTACAGAAATAGTGTTTCAGAACGGCTCAATCAAAAATATGTTTTATCTCTGTTAACTGAATTTACAGATCAGAAATAAGTTTCACAGAATGCATCTGTGTAGTTTTTATTTGAAGATATATTTTTCCCAATGTAGGCCTCTTAGCGCTTAGCATGTCCAATTGCAGTTTCTACAGAAAGAGTGTTTCAGAACGGCTCAATCAAAAGTAAGGTTCAACTCTGTTAGTTGAATGCACAGAACAGAAAGAATTTTCACAGAATGCTACTGTGTAGTTTATATTTGAATATATTCCTTTTTCCACTATTACCCTCTTAGCGCTCCGAATGTCCACTTGCATTTTCTACAGAAAGAGTGTTCAGAACTGCGCAATCAAAAGTATGGTTTAACTCTGTTAGCTTAATGAACATATCAGAAATAAGTTTCACACAATGCTTCTGTGTAGTTTTTATTTGAAGATATTATATTTCCCAATAGAGGCCTCTTAGCGCTCAGAATGTCCAATTGCAGTTTCTACAGAAAGAGTGTTTCAGAAAGGCTCAATCAAAAGTAAGTTTCAACTCTGTTAGTTGAATGTACAGAACAGAAAGAAGTATCATACAATGCTTCTGTGTAGTTTATATTTGAACATATTCTTTTTTCCACTATTACCCACTTAGCGCTACGAATGTCCAGTTGCATTTTCTACAGACAGAGTGTTTCAAAACTGCTCAATCAAAAGTATGGTTTAACTCTGTTAGCTGAATGCTCAGATCAGAAAGAAGTTTCACAGAATGCTTCTGTGTAGTTTATATTTGCATATATTCCTTTTTCCACTACTACTCTCTTAGCGCTCCAAATGTCCAGTTGCATTTTCTACAGACAGAGTGTTTCAAAACTGCTCAATCAAAAGTATGGTTTAACTCTGTTAGCTGAATGCTGAGATCAGAAAGAAGTTTCACCGAATGATTCTGTGTAGTTTATATTTGAAGACATTCCTTTTTCCACTATTACCCCCTTAATGCTCCGAATCTCCACTTGCATTTTCTACAAAAAGAGTGTTTCATAACTGCTCAATCAAAAATATGTTTTATCTCTGTTAACTGAATTTACAGATCAGAAATAAGTTTCACAGAATGCATCTGTGTAGTTTTTATTTGAAGATATTCTTTTTCCCAATATAGGCCTCTTAGCGCTTAGCATGTCCAATTGCAGTTTCTACATAAAGAGTGTTTCAGAACGACTCAATCAAAAGTAAGGTTCAACTCTGTTAGTTGAATGCACAGAACAGAAAGAATTTTCACAGAATGCTACTGTGTAGTTTATATTTGAATATATTTCTTTTTCCACTATTACCCTCTTAGCGCTCCGAATGTCCACTTGCATTTTCTACAGAAAGAGTGTTCAGAACTGCGCAATCAAAAGTATGGTTTAACTCTGTTAGCTTAATGAACATATCAGAAATAAGTTTCACACAATGCTTCTGTGTAGTTATTATTTGAAGATATTATTTTTCCCAATAGAGGCCTCTTAGCGCTCAGAATGTCCAATTGCAGTTTCTACAGAAAGAGTGTTTCAGAAAGGCTCAATCAAAAGTAAGGTTCAACTCTGTTATTTGAATGCACAGAACAGAAAGAAGTTTCATACTATGCTTCTGTGTAGTTTATATTTGAACATATTCTTTTTTCCACTATTACCCACTTAGCGCTACGAATGTCCAGTTGCATTTTCTACAGACAGAGTGTTTCAAAACTGCTCAATCAAATGTATGGTTAAACTCTGTTAGCTGAATGCTCAGATCAGAAAGAAGTTTCACAGAATGCTTCTGTGTAGTTTATATTTGAATATATTCCTTTTTCCACTACTACTCTCTTAGCGCTCCAAATGTCCAGTTGCATTTTCTACAGAAAGAATGTTCAGATCTGCTCAATCAAAAGTATGGTTTAACTCTGTTAGCTGAATGCACAGATCAGAAAGAAGTTTCACAGAATGATTCTGTGTAGTTTATATTTGGAGACATTCCTTTTTCCACTATTACCCTCTTAGCGCTCCGAATCTCCACTTGCATTTTCTACCGAAATAGTGTTTCAGAACGGCTCAATCAAAACTAAGGTTCAACTCTTTAGTTGAACAAACAGAACAGAAAGAAGTTTCACACAATTCTTCTGTGTAGTTTTTATTTGTAGACATTCTTTTTCCCAATATAGGCCTCGTACCGCTCAGAATGTCCAATTGCAGTTTCTACAGAAAGAGTGTTTCAGAACGGCTCAATCAAAAGTAAGGTTCAACTCTGTAAGTTGAATGCACAGAACAGAAAGAAGTTTCATACAATGCTTCTGTGTAGTTTATATTTGAACATATTCTTTTTTCCACTATTACCCACTTAGCGCTACGAATGTCCAGTTGCATTTTCTACAGACAGAGTGTTTCAAAACTGCTCAATCAAAGGTATGGTTTAACTCTGTTAGCTGAATGCTCAGATCAGAAAGAAGTTTCACAGAATGCTTCTGTGTAGTTTATATTTGAATATATTCCTTTTTCCACTACTACTCTCTTAGCGCTCCAAATGTCCAGTTGCATTTTCTACAGAAAGAGTGTTCAGATCTGCTCAATCAAAAATATGGTTTAACTCTGTTAGCGGAATGCACAGATCAGAAAGAAGTTTCACAGAATGATTCTGTGTAGTTTATATTTGGAGACATTCCTTTTTCCACTATTACCCTCTTAGCGCTCCGAATCTCCACTTGCATTTTCTAAAGAAAGAGTGTTTCAGAACGGCTCAATCAAAACTAAGGTTCAACTCTTTAGTTGAACAAACAGAACAGAAAGAAGTTTCACACAATTCTTCTGTGTCGTTTTTATTTGTAGACATTCTTTTTCCCAATATAGGCCTCTTAGCGCTCAGAATGTCCAATTGCAGTTTCTACAGAAAGAGTGTTTCAGAACGGCTCAATCAAAAGTAAGGTTCAACTCTGTTAGTTGAATGCACAGAACAGAAAGAAGTTTCATACAATGCTTCTGTGTAGTTTATATTTGAACATATTCTTTTTTCCACTATTACCCACTTAGCGCTACGAATGTCCAGTTGCATTTTCTACAGACAGAGTGTTTCAAAACTGCTCAATCAAAAGTATGGTTTAAGTCTGTTAGCTGAATGCTCAAATCAGAAAGAAGTTTCACAGAATGCTTCTGTGTAGTTTATATTTGAATATATTCCTTTTTCCACTACTACGCTCTTAGCGCTCCAAATGTCCAGTTGCGTTTTCTACTGAAAGAGTGTTCAGATCTGCTCAATCAAAAGTATGGTTTAACTCTGTTAGCTGAATGCACAGATCAGAAAGAAGTTTCACCGAATGATTCTGTGTAGTTTATATTTGAAGACATTCCTTTTTCCACTATTACCCCCTTAGCGCTCCGAATCTCCACTTGCATTTTCTACAAAAAGAGTGTTTCATAACTGCTCAATCAAAAATATGTTTTATCTCTGTTAACTGAAATTACAGATCAGAAATAAGTTTCACAGAATGCATCTGTGTAGTTTTTATTTGAAGATATTCTTTTTCCCAATGTAGGCCTCTTCGCGCTTAGCATGTCCAATTGCAGTTTCTACAGAAAGAGTGTTTCAGAACGGCTCAATCAAAAGTAAGGTTCAACTCTGTTAGTTGAATGCACAGAACAGAAAGAATTTTCACACAATGCTACTGTGTAGTTTATATTTGAATATATTCCTTTTTCCACTATTACCCTCTTAGCGCTCCGAATGTCCACTTGCATTTTCTACAGAAAGAGTGTTCAGAACTGCGCAATCAAAAGTATGGTTTAACTCTGTTAGCTTAATGAACATATCAGAAATAAGTTTCACACAATGCTTCTGTGTAGTTTTTATTTGAAGATATTATTTTTCCCAATATAAGCCTCTTAGCGCTCACAATGTCCAATTGCAGTTTCTACAGAAAGAGTGTTTCAGAAAGGCTCAATCAAAAGTAAGGTTCAACTCTGTTATTTGAATGCACAGAACAGAAAGAAGTTTCATACAATGCTTCTGTGTAGTTTATATTTGAACATATTCTTTTTTCCACTATTACCCACTTAGCGCTACGAATGTCCAGTTGCATTTTCTACAGACAGAGTGTTTCAAAACTGCTCAATCAAAAGTATGGTTTAACTCTGTTAGCTGAATGCTCAGATCAGAAAGAAGTTTCACAGAATGCTTCTGTGTAGTTTATATTTGAATATATTCCTTTTTCCACTACTACTCTCTTAGCGCTCCAAATGTCCAGTTGCATTTTCTACAGAAAGAGTGTTCAGATCTGCTCAATCAAAAGTATGGTTTAACTCTGTTAGCTGAATGCACAGATCAGAAAGAAGTTTCACAGAATGATTCTGTGTAGTTTATATTTGGAGACATTCCTTTTTCCACTATTACCCTCTTAGCGCTCCGAATCTCCACTTGCATTTTCTACAGAAAGAGTGTTTCAGAACGGCTCAATCAAAACTAAGGTTCAACTCTTTTAGTTGAACAAACAGAACAGAAAGAAGTTTCACACAATTCTTCTGTGTAGTTTTTATTTGTAGACATTCTTTTTCCCAATATAGGCCTCGTACCGCTCAGAATGTCCAATTGCAGTTTCTACAGAAAGAGTGTTTCAGAACGGCTCAATCAAAAGTAAGGTTCAACTCTGTTAGTTGAATGCACAGAACAGAAAGGAGTTTCATACAATGCTTCTGTGTAGTTTATATTTGAACATATTCTTTTTTCCACTATTACCCACTTAGCGCTACGAATGTCCAGTTGCATTTTCTACAGACAGAGTGTTTCAAAACTGCTCAATCAAAAGTATGGTTTAACTCTGTTAGCTGAATGCTGAGATCAGAAAGAAGTTTCACCGAATGATTCTGTGTAGTTTATATTTGAAGACATTCCTTTTTCCACTATTACCCCCTTAATGCTCCGAATCTCCACTTGCATTTTCTACAAAAAGAGTGTTTCATACCTGCTCAATCAAAAATATGTTTTATCTCTGTTAACTGAATTTACAGATCAGAAATAAGTTTCACAGAATGCATCTGTGTAGTTTTTATTTGAAGATATTCTTTTTCCCAATATAGGCCTCTTAGCGCTTAGCATGTCCAATTTCAGTTTCTACAGAAAGAGTGTTTCAGAACGACTCAATCAAAAGTAAGGTTCAACTCTGTTAGTTGAATGCACAGAACAGAAAGAATTTTCACAGAATGCTACTGTGTAGTTTATATTTGAATATATTTCTTTTTCCACTATTACCCTCTTAGCGCTCCGAATGTCCACTTGCATTTTCTACAGAAAGAGTGTTCAGAACTGCGCAATCAAAAGTATGGTTTAACTCTGTTAGCTTAATGAACATATCAGAAATAAGTTTCACACAATGCTTCTGTGTAGTTTTTATTTGAAGATATTATTTTTCCCAATAGAGGCCTCTTAGCGCTCAGAATGTCCAATTGCAGTTTCTACAGAAAGAGTGTTTCAGAAAGGCTCAATCAAAAGTAAGGTTCAACTCTGTTATTTGAATGCACAGAACAGAAAGAAGTTTCATACTATGCTTCTGTGTAGTTTATATTTGAACATATTCTTTTTTCCACTATTACCCACTTAGCGCTACGAATGTCCAGTTGCATTTTCTACAGACAGAGTGTTTCAAAACTGCTCAATCAAATGTATGGTTAAACTCTGTTAGCTGAATGCTCAGATCAGAAAGAAGTTTCACAGAATGCTTCTGTGTAGTTTATATTTGAATATATTCCTTTTTCCACTACTACTCTCTTAGCGCTCCAAATGTCCAGTTGCATTTTCTACAGAAAGAATGTTCAGATCTGCTCAATCAAAAGTATGGTTTAACTCTGTTAGCTGAATGCACAGATCAGAAAGAAGTTTCACAGAATGATTCTGTGTAGTTTATATTTGGAGACATTCCTTTTTCCACTATTACCCTCTTAGCGCTCCGAATCTCCACTTGCATTTTCTACAGAAATAGTGTTTCAGAACGGCTCAATCAAAACTAAGGTTCAACTCTTTTAGTTGAACAAACAGAACAGAAAGAAGTTTCACACAATTCTTCTGTGTAGTTTTTATTTGTAGACATTCTTTTTCCCAATATAGGCCTCGTACCGCTCAGAATGTCCAATTGCAGTTTCTACAGAAAGAGTGTTTCAGAACGGCTCAATCAAAAGTAAGGTTCAACTCTGTTCGTTGAATGCACAGAACAGAAAGAAGTTTCATACAATGCTTCTGTGTAGTTTATATTTGAACATATTCTTTTTTCCACTATTACCCACTTAGCGCTACGAATGTCCAGTTGCATTTTCTACAGATAGAGTGTTTCAAAACTGCTCAATCAAAGGTATGGTTTAACTCTGTTAGCTGAATGCTCAGATCAGAAAGAAGTTTCACAGAATGCTTCTGTGTAGTTTATATTTGAATATATTCCTTTTTCCACTACTACTCTCTTAGCGCTCCAAATGTCCAGTTGCATTTTCTACAGAAAGAGTGTTCAGATCTGCTCAATCAAAAGTATGGTTTAACTCTGTTAGCTGAATGCACAGATCAGAAAGAAGTTTCACAGAATGATTCTGTGTAGTTTATATTTGGAGACATTTCTTTTTCCACTATTACCCTCTTAGCGCTCCGAATCTCCACTTGCATTTTCTACAAAAAGAGTGTTTCATAACTGCTCAATCAAAAATATGTTTTATCTCTGTTAACTGAATTTACAGATCAGAAATAAGTTTCACAGAATGCATCTGTGTAGTTTTTATTTGAAGATATTCTTTTTCCCAATGTAGGCCTCTTAGCGCTTAGCATGTCCAATTGCAGTTTCTACAGAAAGAGTGTTTCAGAACGGCTCAATCAAAAGTAAGGTTCAACTCTGTTAGTTGAATGCACAGAACAGAAAGAGGTTTCATACAATGCTTCTGTGTAGTTTATATTTGAACATATTCTTTTTTCCACTATTACCCACTTAGCGCTACGAATGTCCAGTTGCATTTTCTACAGACAGAGTGTTTCAAAACTGCTCAATCAAAAGTATGGTTTAACTCTGTTAGCTGAATGCTCAGATCAGAAAGAAGTTTCACAGAATGCTTCTGTGTAGTTTATATTTGAATATATTCCTTTTTCCACTACTACTCTCTTAGCGCTCCAAATGTCCAGTTGCATTTTCTACAGAAAGAGTGTTCAGATCTGTTCAATCAAAAGTATGGTTTAACTCTGTTAGCTGAATGCACAGATCAGAAAGAAGTTTCACAGAATTATTCTGTGTAGTTTATATTTGAAGACATTCCTTTTTCCACTATTACCCTCTTAGCGCTCCGAATCTCCACTTGCATTTTCTACAGAAATAGTGTTTCAGAACGGCTCAATCAAAAATATGTTTTATCTCTGTTAACTGAATTTACAGATCAGAAATAAGTTTCACAGAATGCATCTGTGTAGTTTTTATTTGAAGATATATTTTTCCCAATGTAGGCCTCTTAGCGCTTAGCATGTCCAATTGCAGTTTCTACAGAAAGAGTGTTTCAGAACGGCTCAATCAAAAGTAAGGTTCAACTCTGTTAGTTGAATGCACAGAACAGAAAGAATTTTCACAGAATGCTACTGTGTAGTTTATATTTGAATATATTCCTTTTTCCACTATTACCCTCTTAGCGCTCCGAATGTCCACTTGCATGTTCTACAGAAAGAGTGTTCAGAACTGCGCAATCAAAAGTATGGTTTAACTCTGTTAGCTTAATGAACATATCAGAAATAAGTTTCACACAATGCTTCTGTGTAGTTTTTATTTGAAGATATTATATTTCCCAATAGAGGCCTCTTAGCGCTCAGAATGTCCAATTGCAGTTTCTACAGAAAGAGTGTTTCAGAAAGGCTCAATCAAAAGTAAGTTTCAACTCTGTTAGTTGAATGTACAGAACAGAAAGAAGTATCATACAATGCTTCTGTGTAGTTTATATTTGAACATATTCTTTTTTCCACTATTACCCACTTAGCGCTACGAATGTCCAGTTGCATTTTCTACAGACAGAGTGTTTCAAAACTGCTCAATCAAAAGTATGGTTTAACTCTGTTAGCTGAATGCTCAGATCAGAAAGAAGTTTCACAGAATGCTTCTGTGTAGTTTATATTTGCATATATTCCTTTTTCCACTACTACTCTCTTAGCGCTCCAAATGTCCAGTTGCATTTTCTACAGACAGAGTGTTTCAAAACTGCTCAATCAAAAGTATGGTTTAACTCTGTTAGCTGAATGCTGAGATCAGAAAGAAGTTTCACCGAATGATTCTGTGTAGTTTATATTTGAAGACATTCCTTTTTCCACTATTACCCCCTTAATGCTCCGAATCTCCACTTGCATTTTCTACAAAAAGAGTGTTTCATAACTGCTCAATCAAAAATATGTTTTATCTCTGTTAACTGAATTTACAGATCAGAAATAAGTTTCACAGAATGCATCTGTGTAGTTTTTATTTGAAGATATTCTTTTTCCCAATATAGGCCTCTTAGCGCTTAGCATGTCCAATTGCAGTTTCTACATAAAGAGTGTTTCAGAACGACTCAATCAAAAGTAAGGTTCAACTCTGTTAGTTGAATGCACAGAACAGAAAGAATTTTCACAGAATGCTACTGTGTAGTTTATATTTGAATATATTTCTTTTTCCACTATTACCCTCTTAGCGCTCCGAATGTCCACTTGCATTTTCTACAGAAAGAGTGTTCAGAACTGCGCAATCAAAAGTATGGTTTAACTCTGTTAGCTTAATGAACATATCAGAAATAAGTTTCACACAATGCTTCTGTGTAGTTATTATTTGAAGATATTATTTTTCCCAATAGAGGCCTCTTAGCGCTCAGAATGTCCAATTGCAGTTTCTACAGAAAGAGTGTTTCAGAAAGGCTCAATCAAAAGTAAGGTTCAACTCTGTTATTTGAATGCACAGAACAGAAAGAAGTTTCATACTATGCTTCTGTGTAGTTTATATTTGAACATATTCTTTTTTCCACTATTACCCACTTAGCGCTACGAATGTCCAGTTGCATTTTCTACAGACAGAGTGTTTCAAAACTGCTCAATCAAATGTATGGTTAAACTCTGTTAGCTGAATGCTCAGATCAGAAAGAAGTTTCACAGAATGCTTCTGTGTAGTTTATATTTGAATATATTCCTTTTTCCACTACTACTCTCTTAGCGCTCCAAATGTCCAGTTGCATTTTCTACAGAAAGAATGTTCAGATCTGCTCAATCAAAAGTATGGTTTAACTCTGTTAGCTGAATGCACAGATCAGAAAGAAGTTTCACAGAATGATTCTGTGTAGTTTATATTTGGAGACATTCCTTTTTCCACTATTACCCTCTTAGCGCTCCGAATCTCCACTTGCATTTTCTACCGAAATAGTGTTTCAGAACGGCTCAATCAAAACTAAGGTTCAACTCTTTAGTTGAACAAACAGAACAGAAAGAAGTTTCACACAATTCTTCTGTGTAGTTTTTATTTGTAGACATTCTTTTTCCCAATATAGGCCTCGTACCGCTCAGAATGTCCAATTGCAGTTTCTACAGAAAGAGTGTTTCAGAACGGCTCAATCAAAAGTAAGGTTCAACTCTGTAAGTTGAATGCACAGAACAGAAAGAAGTTTCATACAATGCTTCTGTGTAGTTTATATTTGAACATATTCTTTTTTCCACTATTACCCACTTAGCGCTACGAATGTCCAGTTGCATTTTCTACAGACAGAGTGTTTCAAAACTGCTCAATCAAAGGTATGGTTTAACTCTGTTAGCTGAATGCTCAGATCAGAAAGAAGTTTCACAGAATGCTTCTGTGTAGTTTATATTTGAATATATTCCTTTTTCCACTACTACTCTCTTAGCGCTCCAAATGTCCAGTTGCATTTTCTACAGAAAGAGTGTTCAGATCTGCTCAATCAAAAGTATGGTTTAACTCTGTTAGCGGAATGCACAGATCAGAAAGAAGTTTCACAGAATGATTCTGTGTAGTTTATATTTGGAGACATTCCTTTTTCCACTATTACCCTCTTAGCGCTCCGAATCTCCACTTGCATTTTCTAAAGAAAGAGTGTTTCAGAACGGCTCAATCAAAACTAAGGTTCAACTCTTTTATTTGAACAAACAGAACAGAAAGAAGTTTCACACAATTCTTCTGTGTCGTTTTTATTTGTAGACATTCTTTTTCCCAATATAGGCCTCTTAGCGCTCAGAATGTCCAATTGCAGTTTCTACAGAAAGAGTGTTTCAGAACGGCTCAATCAAAAGTAAGGTTCAACTCTGTTAGTTGAATGCACAGAACAGAAAGAAGTTTCATACAATGCTTCTGTGTAGTTTATATTTGAACATATTCTTTTTTCCACTATTACCCACTTAGCGCTACGAATGTCCAGTTGCATTTTCTACAGACAGAGTGTTTCAAAACTGCTCAATCAAAAGTATGGTTTAAGTCTGTTAGCTGAATGCTCAAATCAGAAAGAAGTTTCACAGAATGCTTCTGTGTAGTTTATATTTGAATATATTCCTTTTTCCACTACTACGCTCTTAGCGCTCCAAATGTCCAGTTGCGTTTTCTACTGAAAGAGTGTTCAGATCTGCTCAATCAAAAGTATGGTTTAACTCTGTTAGCTGAATGCACAGATCAGAAAGAAGTTTCACCGAATGATTCTGTGTAGTTTATATTTGAAGACATTCCTTTTTCCACTATTACCCCCTTAGCGCTCCGAATCTCCACTTGCATTTTCTACAAAAAGAGTGTTTCATAACTGCTCAATCAAAAATATGTTTTATCTCTGTTAACTGAAATTACAGATCAGAAATAAGTTTCACAGAATGCATCTGTGTAGTTTTTATTTGAAGATATTCTTTTTCCCAATGTAGGCCTCTTCGCGCTTAGCATGTCCAATTGCAGTTTCTACAGAAAGAGTGTTTCAGAACGGCTCAATCAAAAGTAAGGTTCAACTCTGTTAGTTGAATGCACAGAACAGAAAGAATTTTCACACAATGCTACTGTGTAGTTTATATTTGAATATATTCCTTTTTCCACTATTACCCTCTTAGCGCTCCGAATGTCCACTTGCATTTTCTACAGAAAGAGTGTTCAGAACTGCGCAATCAAAAGTATGGTTTAACTCTGTTAGCTTAATGAACATATCAGAAATAAGTTTCACACAATGCTTCTGTGTAGTTTTTATTTGAAGATATTATTTTTCCCAATATAAGCCTCTTAGCGCTCACAATGTCCAATTGCAGTTTCTACAGAAAGAGTGTTTCAGAAAGGCTCAATCAAAAGTAAGGTTCAACTCTGTTATTTGAATGCACAGAACAGAAAGAAGTTTCATACAATGCTTCTGTGTAGTTTATATTTGAACATATTCTTTTTTCCACTATTACCCACTTAGCGCTACGAATGTCCAGTTGCATTTTCTACAGACAGAGTGTTTCAAAACTGCTCAATCAAAAGTATGGTTTAACTCTGTTAGCTGAATGCTCAGATCAGAAAGAAGTTTCACAGAATGCTTCTGTGTAGTTTATATTTGAATATATTCCTTTTTCCACTACTACTCTCTTAGCGCTCCAAATGTCCAGTTGCATTTTCTACAGAAAGAGTGTTCAGATCTGCTCAATCAAAAGTATGGTTTAACTCTGTTAGCTGAATGCACAGATCAGAAAGAAGTTTCACAGAATGATTCTGTGTAGTTTATATTTGGAGACATTCCTTTTTCCACTATTACCCTCTTAGCGCTCCGAATCTCCACTTGCATTTTCTACAGAAAGAGTGTTTCAGAACGGCTCAATCAAAACTAAGGTTCAACTCTTTTAGTTGAACAAACAGAACAGAAAGAAGTTTCACACAATTCTTCTGTGTAGTTTTTATTTGTAGACATTCTTTTTCCCAATATAGGCCTCGTACCGCTCAGAATGTCCAATTGCAGTTTCTACAGAAAGAGTGTTTCAGAACGGCTCAATCAAAAGTAAGGTTCAACTCTGTTAGTTGAATGCACAGAACAGAAAGAAGTTTCATACAATGCTTCTGTGTAGTTTATATTTGAACATATTCTTTTTTCCACTATTACCCACTAGCGCTACGAATGTCCAGTTGCATTTTCTACAGACAGAGTGTTTCAAAACTGCTCAATCAAAAGTATGGTTTAACTCTGTTAGCTGAATGCTGAGATCAGAAAGAAGTTTCACCGAATGATTCTGTGTAGTTTATATTTGAAGACATTCCTTTTTCCACTATTACCCCCTTAATGCTCCGAATCTCCACTTGCATTTTCTACAAAAAGAGTGTTTCATACCTGCTCAATCAAAAATATGTTTTATCTCTGTTAACTGAATTTACAGATCAGAAATAAGTTTCACAGAATGCATCTGTGTAGTTTTTATTTGAAGATATTCTTTTTCCCAATATAGGCCTCTTAGCGCTTAGCATGTCCAATTGCAGTTTCTACAGAAAGAGTGTTTCAGAACGACTCAATCAAAAGTAAGGTTCAACTCTGTTAGTTGAATGCACAGAACAGAAAGAATTTTCACAGAATGCTACTGTGTAGTTTATATTTGAATATATTTCTTTTTCCACTATTACCCTCTTAGCGCTCCGAATGTCCACTTGCATTTTCTACAGAAAGAGTGTTCAGAACTGCGCAATCAAAAGTATGGTTTAACTCTGTTAGCTTAATGAACATATCAGAAATAAGTTTCACACAATGCTTCTGTGTAGTTTTTATTTGAAGATATTATTTTTCCCAATAGAGGCCTCTTAGCGCTCAGAATGTCCAATTGCAGTTTCTACAGAAAGAGTGTTTCAGAAAGGCTCAATCAAAAGTAAGGTTCAACTCTGTTATTTGAATGCACAGAACAGAAAGAAGTTTCATACTATGCTTCTGTGTAGTTTATATTTGAACATATTCTTTTTTCCACTATTACCCACTTAGCGCTACGAATGTCCAGTTGCATTTTCTACAGACAGAGTGTTTCAAAACTGCTCAATCAAATGTATGGTTAAACTCTGTTAGCTGAATGCTCAGATCAGAAAGAAGTTTCACAGAATGCTTCTGTGTAGTTTATATTTGAATATATTCCTTTTTCCACTACTACTCTCTTAGCGCTCCAAATGTCCAGTTGCATTTTCTACAGAAAGAATGTTCAGATCTGCTCAATCAAAAGTATGGTTTAACTCTGTTAGCTGAATGCACAGATCAGAAAGAAGTTTCACAGAATGATTCTGTGTAGTTTATATTTGGAGACATTCCTTTTTCCACTATTACCCTCTTAGCGCTCCGAATCTCCACTTGCATTTTCTACAGAAATAGTGTTTCAGAACGGCTCAATCAAAACTAAGGTTCAACTCTTTTAGTTGAACAAACAGAACAGAAAGAAGTTTCACACAATTCTTCTGTGTAGTTTTTATTTGTAGACATTCTTTTTCCCAATATAGGCCTCGTACCGCTCAGAATGTCCAATTGCAGTTTCTACAGAAAGAGTGTTTCAGAACGGCTCAATCAAAAGTAAGGTTCAACTCTGTTCGTTGAATGCACAGAACAGAAAGAAGTTTCATACAATGCTTCTGTGTAGTTTATATTTGAACATATTCTTTTTTCCACTATTACCCACTTAGCGCTACGAATGTCCAGTTGCATTTTCTACAGATAGAGTGTTTCAAAACTGCTCAATCAAAGGTATGGTTTAACTCTGTTAGCTGAATGCTCAGATCAGAAAGAAGTTTCACAGAATGCTTCTGTGTAGTTTATATTTGAATATATTCCTTTTTCCACTACTACGCTCTTAGCGCTCCAAATGTCCAGTTGCGTTTTCTACTGAAAGAGTGTTCAGATCTGCTCAATCAAAAGTATGGTTTAACTCTGTTAGCTGAATGCACAGATCAGAAAGAAGTTTCACCGAATGATTCTGTGTAGTTTATATTTGAAGACATTCCTTTTTCCACTATTACCCCCTTAGCGCTCCGAATCTCCACTTGCATTTTCTACAAAAAGAGTGTTTCATAACTGCTCAATCAAAAATATGTTTTATCTCTGTTAACTGAAATTACAGATCAGAAATAAGTTTCACAGAATGCATCTGTGTAGTTTTTATTTGAAGATATTCTTTTTCCCAATGTAGGCCTCTTCGCGCTTAGCATGTCCAATTGCAGTTTCTACAGAAAGAGTGTTTCAGAACGGCTCAATCAAAAGTAAGGTTCAACTCTGTTAGTTGAATGCACAGAACAGAAAGAATTTTCACACAATGCTACTGTGTAGTTTATATTTGAATATATTCCTTTTTCCACTATTACCCTCTTAGCGCTCCGAATGTCCACTTGCATTTTCTACAGAAAGAGTGTTCAGAACTGCGCAATCAAAAGTATGGTTTAACTCTGTTAGCTTAATGAACATATCAGAAATAAGTTTCACACAATGCTTCTGTGTAGTTTTTATTTGAAGATATTATTTTTCCCAATATAAGCCTCTTAGCGCTCACAATGTCCAATTGCAGTTTCTACAGAAAGAGTGTTTCAGAAAGGCTCAATCAAAAGTAAGGTTCAACTCTGTTATTTGAATGCACAGAACAGAAAGAAGTTTCATACAATGCTTCTGTGTAGTTTATATTTGAACATATTCTTTTTTCCACTATTACCCACTTAGCGCTACGAATGTCCAGTTGCATTTTCTACAGACAGAGTGTTTCAAAACTGCTCAATCAAAAGTATGGTTTAACTCTGTTAGCTGAATGCTCAGATCAGAAAGAAGTTTCACAGAATGCTTCTGTGTAGTTTATATTTGAATATATTCCTTTTTCCACTACTACTCTCTTAGCGCTCCAAATGTCCAGTTGCATTTTCTACAGAAAGAGTGTTCAGATCTGCTCAATCAAAAGTATGGTTTAACTCTGTTAGCTGAATGCACAGATCAGAAAGAAGTTTCACAGAATGATTCTGTGTAGTTTATATTTGGAGACATTCCTTTTTCCACTATTACCCTCTTAGCGCTCCGAATCTCCACTTGCATTTTCTACAGAAAGAGTGTTTCAGAACGGCTCAATCAAAACTAAGGTTCAACTCTTTTAGTTGAACAAACAGAACAGAAAGAAGTTTCACACAATTCTTCTGTGTAGTTTTTATTTGTAGACATTCTTTTTCCCAATATAGGCCTCGTACCGCTCAGAATGTCCAATTGCAGTTTCTACAGAAAGAGTGTTTCAGAACGGCTCAATCAAAAGTAAGGTTCAACTCTGTTAGTTGAATGCACAGAACAGAAAGAAGTTTCATACAATGCTTCTGTGTAGTTTATATTTGAACATATTCTTTTTTCCACTATTACCCACTTAGCGCTACGAATGTCCAGTTGCATTTTCTACAGACAGAGTGTTTCAAAACTGCTCAATCAAAAGTATGGTTTAACTCTGTTAGCTGAATGCTGAGATCAGAAAGAAGTTTCACCGAATGATTCTGTGTAGTTTATATTTGAAGACATTCCTTTTTCCACTATTACCCCCTTAATGCTCCGAATCTCCACTTGCATTTTCTACAAAAAGAGTGTTTCATACCTGCTCAATCAAAAATATGTTTTATCTCTGTTAACTGAATTTACAGATCAGAAATAAGTTTCACAGAATGCATCTGTGTAGTTTTTATTTGAAGATATTCTTTTTCCCAATATAGGCCTCTTAGCGCTTAGCATGTCCAATTGCAGTTTCTACAGAAAGAGTGTTTCAGAACGACTCAATCAAAAGTAAGGTTCAACTCTGTTAGTTGAATGCACAGAACAGAAAGAATTTTCACAGAATGCTACTGTGTAGTTTATATTTGAATATATTTCTTTTTCCACTATTACCCTCTTAGCGCTCCGAATGTCCACTTGCATTTTCTACAGAAAGAGTGTTCAGAACTGCGCAATCAAAAGTATGGTTTAACTCTGTTAGCTTAATGAACATATCAGAAATAAGTTTCACACAATGCTTCTGTGTAGTTTTTATTTGAAGATATTATTTTTCCCAATAGAGGCCTCTTAGCGATCAGAATGTCCAATTGAAGTTTCTACAGAAAGAGTGTTTCAGAAAGGCTCAATCAAAAGTAAGGTTCAACTCTGTTATTTGAATGCACAGAACAGAAAGAAGTTTCATACTATGCTTCTGTGTAGTTTATATTTGAACATATTCTTTTTTCCACTATTACCCACTTAGCGCTACGAATGTCCAGTTGCATTTTCTACAGACAGAGTGTTTCAAAACTGCTCAATCAAATGTATGGTTAAACTCTGTTAGCTGAATGCTCAGATCAGAAAGAAGTTTCACAGAATGCTTCTGTGTAGTTTATATTTGAATATATTCCTTTTTCCACTACTACTCTCTTAGCGCTCCAAATGTCCAGTTGCATTTTCTACAGAAAGAATGTTCAGATCTGCTCAATCAAAAGTATGGTTTAACTCTGTTAGCTGAATGCACAGATCAGAAAGAAGTTTCACAGAATGATTCTGTGTAGTTTATATTTGGAGACATTCCTTTTTCCACTATTACCCTCTTAGCGCTCCGAATCTCCACTTGCATTTTCTACAGAAATAGTGTTTCAGAACGGCTCAATCAAAACTAAGGTTCAACTCTTTTAGTTGAACAAACAGAACAGAAAGAAGTTTCACACAATTCTTCTGTGTAGTTTTTATTTGTAGACATTCTTTTTCCCAATATAGGCCTCGTACCGCTCAGAATGTCCAATTGCAGTTTCTACAGAAAGAGTGTTTCAGAACGGCTCAATCAAAAGTAAGGTTCAACTCTGTTCGTTGAATGCACAGAACAGAAAGAAGTTTCATACAATGCTTCTGTGTAGTTTATATTTGAACATATTCTTTTTTCCACTATTACCCACTTAGCGCTACGAATGTCCAGTTGCATTTTCTACAGATAGAGTGTTTCAAAACTGCTCAATCAAAGGTATGGTTTAACTCTGTTAGCTGAATGCTCAGATCAGAAAGAAGTTTCACAGAATGCTTCTGTGTAGTTTATATTTGAATATATTCCTTTTTCCACTACTACTCTCTTAGCGCTCCAAATGTCCAGTTGCATTTTCTACAGAAAGAGTGTTCAGATCTGCTCAATCAAAAGTATGGTTTAACTCTGTTAGCTGAATGCACAGATCAGAAAGAAGTTTCACAGAATGATTCTGTGTAGTTTATATTTGGAGACATTTCTTTTTCCACTATTACCCTCTTAGCGCTCCGAATCTCCACTTGCATTTTCTACAAAAAGAGTGTTTCATAACTGCTCAATCAAAAATATGTTTTATCTCTGTTAACTGAATTTACAGATCAGAAATAAGTTTCACAGAATGCATCTGTGTAGTTTTTATTTGAAGATATTCTTTTTCCCAATGTATGCCTCTTAGCGCTTAGCATGTCCAATTGCAGTTTCTACAGAAAGAGTGTTTCAGAACGGCTCAATCAAAAGTAAGGTTCAACTCTGTTAGTTGAATGCACAGAACAGAAAGAAGTTTCATACAATGCTTCTGTGTAGTTTATATTTGAACATATTCTTTTTTCCACTATTACCCACTTAGCGCTACGAATGTCCAGTTGCATTTTCTACAGACAGAGTGTTTCAAAACTGCTCAATCAAAAGTATGGTTTAACTCTGTTAGCTGAATGCTCAGATCAGAAAGAAGTTTCACAGAATGCTTCTGTGTAGTTTATATTTGAATATATTCCTTTTTCCACTACTACTCTCTTAGCGCTCCAAATGTCCAGTTGCATTTTCTACAGAAAGAGTGTTCAGATCTGTTCAATCAAAAGTATGGTTTAACTCTGTTAGCTGAATGCACAGATCAGAAAGAAGTTTCACAGAATTATTCTGTGTAGTTTATATTTGAAGACATTCCTTTTTCCACTATTACCCTCTTAGCGCTCCGAATCTCCACTTGCATTTTCTACAGAAATAGTGTTTCAGAACGGCTCAATCAAAAATATGTTTTATCTCTGTTAACTGAATTTACAGATCAGAAATAAGTTTCACAGAATGCATCTGTGTAGTTTTTATTTGAAGATATATTTTTCCCAATGTAGGCCTCTTAGCGCTTAGCATGTCCAATTGCAGTTTCTACAGAAAGAGTGTTTCAGAACGGCTCAATCAAAAGTAAGGTTCAACTCTGTTAGTTGAATGCACAGAACAGAAAGAATTTTCACAGAATGCTACTGTGTAGTTTATATTTGAATACATTCCTTTTTCCACTATTACCCTCTTAGCGCTCCGAATGTCCACTTGCATTTTCTACAGAAAGAGTGTTCAGAACTGCGCAATCAAAAGTATGGTTTAACTCTGTTAGCTTAATGAACATATCAGAAATAAGTTTCACACAATGCTTCTGTGTAGTTTTTATTTGAAGATATTATATTTCCCAATAGAGGCCTCTTAGCGCTCAGAATGTCCAATTGCAGTTTCTACAGAAAGAGTGTTTCAGAAAGGCTCAATCAAAAGTAAGTTTCAACCCTGTTAGTTGAATGTACAGAACAGAAAGAAGTATCATACAATGCTTCTGTGTAGTTTATATTTGAACATATTCTTTTTTCCACTATTACCCACTTAGCGCTACGAATGTCCAGTTGCATTTTCTACAGACAGAGTGTTTCAAAACTGCTCAATCAAAAGTATGGTTTAACTCTGTTAGCTGAATGCTCAGATCAGAAAGAAGTTTCACAGAATGCTTCTGTGTAGTTTATATTTGCATATATTCCTTTTTCCACTACTACTCTCTTAGCGCTCCAAATGTCCAGTTGCATTTTCTACAGACAGAGTGTTTCAAAACTGCTCAATCAAAAGTATGGTTTAACTCTGTTAGCTGAATGCTGAGATCAGAAAGAAGTTTCACCGAATGATTCTGTGTAGTTTATATTTGAAGACATTCCTTTTTCCACTATTACCCCCTTAATGCTCCGAATCTCCACTTGCATTTTCTACAAAAAGAGTGTTTCATAACTGCTCAATCAAAAATATGTTTTATCTCTGTTAACTGAATTTACAGATCAGAAATAAGTTTCACAGAATGCATCTGTGTAGTTTTTATTTGAAGATATTCTTTTTCCCAATATAGGCCTCTTAGCGCTTAGCATGTCCAATTGCAGTTTCTACATAAAGAGTGTTTCAGAACGACTCAATCAAAAGTAAGGTTCAACTCTGTTAGTTGAATGCACAGAACAGAAAGAATTTTCACAGAATGCTACTGTGTAGTTTATATTTGAATATATTTCTTTTTCCACTATTACCCTCTTAGCGCTCCGAATGTCCACTTGCATTTTCTACAGAAAGAGTGTTCAGAACTGCGCAATCAAAAGTATGGTTTAACTCTGTTAGCTTAATGAACATATCAGAAATAAGTTTCACACAATGCTTCTGTGTAGTTATTATTTGAAGATATTATTTTTCCCAATAGAGGCCTCTTAGCGCTCAGAATGTCCAATTGCAGTTTCTACAGAAAGAGTGTTTCAGAAAGGCTCAATCAAAAGTAAGGTTCAACTCTGTTATTTGAATGCACAGAACAGAAAGAAGTTTCATACTATGCTTCTGTGTAGTTTATATTTGAACATATTCTTTTTTCCACTATTACCCACTTAGCGCTACGAATGTCCAGTTGCATTTTCTACAGACAGAGTGTTTCAAAACTGCTCAATCAAATGTATGGTTAAACTCTGTTAGCTGAATGCTCAGATCAGAAAGAAGTTTCACAGAATGCTTCTGTGTAGTTTATATTTGAATATATTCCTTTTTCCACTACTACTCTCTTAGCGCTCCAAATGTCCAGTTGCATTTTCTACAGAAAGAATGTTCAGATCTGCTCAATCAAAAGTATGGTTTAACTCTGTTAGCTGAATGCACAGATCAGAAAGAAGTTTCACAGAATGATTCTGTGTAGTTTATATTTGGAGACATTCCTTTTTCCACTATTACCCTCTTAGCGCTCCGAATCTCCACTTGCATTTTCTACCGAAATAGTGTTTCAGAACGGCTCAATCAAAACTAAGGTTCAACTCTTTAGTTGAACAAACAGAACAGAAAGAAGTTTCACACAATTCTTCTGTGTAGTTTTTATTTGTAGACATTCTTTTTCCCAATATAGGCCTCGTACCGCTCAGAATGTCCAATTGCAGTTTCTACAGAAAGAGTGTTTCAGAACGGCTCAATCAAAAGTAAGGTTCAACTCTGTAAGTTGAATGCACAGAACAGAAAGAAGTTTCATACAATGCTTCTGTGTAGTTTATATTTGAACATATTCTTTTTTCCACTATTACCCACTTAGCGCTACGAATGTCCAGTTGCATTTTCTACAGACAGAGTGTTTCAAAACTGCTCAATCAAAGGTATGGTTTAACTCTGTTAGCTGAATGCTCAGATCAGAAAGAAGTTTCACAGAATGCTTCTGTGTAGTTTATATTTGAATATATTCCTTTTTCCACTACTACTCTCTTAGCGCTCCAAATGTCCAGTTGCATTTTCTACAGAAAGAGTGTTCAGATCTGCTCAATCAAAAGTATGGTTTAACTCTGTTAGCGGAATGCACAGATCAGAAAGAAGTTTCACAGAATGATTCTGTGTAGTTTATATTTGGAGACATTCCTTTTTCCACTATTACCCTCTTAGCGCTCCGAATCTCCACTTGCATTTTCTAAAGAAAGAGTGTTTCAGAACGGCTCAATCAAAACTAAGGTTCAACTCTTTTAGTTGAACAAACAGAACAGAAAGAAGTTTCACACAATTCTTCTGTGTCGTTTTTATTTGTAGACATTCTTTTTCCCAATATAGGCCTCTTAGCGCTCAGAATGTCCAATTGCAGTTTCTACAGAAAGAGTGTTTCAGAACGGCTCAATCAAAAGTAAGGTTCAACTCTGTTAGTTGAATGCACAGAACAGAAAGAAGTTTCATACAATGCTTCTGTGTAGTTTATATTTGAACATATTCTTTTTTCCACTATTACCCACTTAGCGCTACGAATGTCCAGTTGCATTTTCTACAGACAGAGTGTTTCAAAACTGCTCAATCAAAAGTATGGTTTAAGTCTGTTAGCTGAATGCTCAAATCAGAAAGAAGTTTCACAGAATGCTTCTGTGTAGTTTATATTTGAATATATTCCTTTTTCCACTACTACGCTCTTAGCGCTCCAAATGTCCAGTTGCGTTTTCTACTGAAAGAGTGTTCAGATCTGCTCAATCAAAAGTATGGTTTAACTCTGTTAGCTGAATGCACAGATCAGAAAGAAGTTTCACCGAATGATTCTGTGTAGTTTATATTTGAAGACATTCCTTTTTCCACTATTACCCCCTTAGCGCTCCGAATCTCCACTTGCATTTTCTACAAAAAGAGTGTTTCATAACTGCTCAATCAAAAATATGTTTTATCTCTGTTAACTGAAATTACAGATCAGAAATAAGTTTCACAGAATGCATCTGTGTAGTTTTTATTTGAAGATATTCTTTTTCCCAATGTAGGCCTCTTCGCGCTTAGCATGTCCAATTGCAGTTTCTACAGAAAGAGTGTTTCAGAACGGCTCAATCAAAAGTAAGGTTCAACTCTGTTAGTTGAATGCACAGAACAGAAAGAATTTTCACACAATGCTACTGTGTAGTTTATATTTGAATATATTCCTTTTTCCACTATTACCCTCTTAGCGCTCCGAATGTCCACTTGCATTTTCTACAGAAAGAGTGTTCAGAACTGCGCAATCAAAAGTATGGTTTAACTCTGTTAGCTTAATGAACATATCAGAAATAAGTTTCACACAATGCTTCTGTGTAGTTTTTATTTGAAGATATTATTTTTCCCAATATAAGCCTCTTAGCGCTCACAATGTCCAATTGCAGTTTCTACAGAAAGAGTGTTTCAGAAAGGCTCAATCAAAAGTAAGGTTCAACTCTGTTATTTGAATGCACAGAACAGAAAGAAGTTTCATACAATGCTTCTGTGTAGTTTATATTTGAACATATTCTTTTTTCCACTATTACCCACTTAGCGCTACGAATGTCCAGTTGCATTTTCTACAGACAGAGTGTTTCAAAACTGCTCAATCAAAAGTATGGTTTAACTCTGTTAGCTGAATGCTCAGATCAGAAAGAAGTTTCACAGAATGCTTCTGTGTAGTTTATATTTGAATATATTCCTTTTTCCACTACTACTCTCTTAGCGCTCCAAATGTCCAGTTGCATTTTCTACAGAAAGAGTGTTCAGATCTGCTCAATCAAAAGTATGGTTTAACTCTGTTAGCTGAATGCACAGATCAGAAAGAAGTTTCACAGAATGATTCTGTGTAGTTTATATTTGGAGACATTCCTTTTTCCACTATTACCCTCTTAGCGCTCCGAATCTCCACTTGCATTTTCTACAGAAAGAGTGTTTCAGAACGGCTCAATCAAAACTAAGGTTCAACTCTTTTAGTTGAACAAACAGAACAGAAAGAAGTTTCACACAATTCTTCTGTGTAGTTTTTATTTGTAGACATTCTTTTTCCCAATATAGGCCTCGTACCGCTCAGAATGTCCAATTGCAGTTTCTACAGAAAGAGTGTTTCAGAACGGCTCAATCAAAAGTAAGGTTCAACTCTGTTAGTTGAATGCACAGAACAGAAAGAAGTTTCATACAATGCTTCTGTGTAGTTTATATTTGAACATATTCTTTTTTCCACTATTACCCACTTAGCGCTACGAATGTCCAGTTGCATTTTCTACAGACAGAGTGTTTCAAAACTGCTCAATCAAAAGTATGGTTTAACTCTGTTAGCTGAATGCTGAGATCAGAAAGAAGTTTCACCGAATGATTCTGTGTAGTTTATATTTGAAGACATTCCTTTTTCCACTATTACCCCCTTAATGCTCCGAATCTCCACTTGCATTTTCTACAAAAAGAGTGTTTCATACCTGCTCAATCAAAAATATGTTTTATCTCTGTTAACTGAATTTACAGATCAGAAATAAGTTTCACAGAATGCATCTGTGTAGTTTTTATTTGAAGATATTCTTTTTCCCAATATAGGCCTCTTAGCGCTTAGCATGTCCAATTGCAGTTTCTACAGAAAGAGTGTTTCAGAACGACTCAATCAAAAGTAAGGTTCAACTCTGTTAGTTGAATGCACAGAACAGAAAGAATTTTCACAGAATGCTACTGTGTAGTTTATATTTGAATATATTTCTTTTTCCACTATTACCCTCTTAGCGCTCCGAATGTCCACTTGCATTTTCTACAGAAAGAGTGTTCAGAACTGCGCAATCAAAAGTATGGTTTAACTCTGTTAGCTTAATGAACATATCAGAAATAAGTTTCACACAATGCTTCTGTGTAGTTTTTATTTGAAGATATTATTTTTCCCAATAGAGGCCTCTTAGCGCTCAGAATGTCCAATTGCAGTTTCTACAGAAAGAGTGTTTCAGAAAGGCTCAATCAAAAGTAAGGTTCAACTCTGTTATTTGAATGCACAGAACAGAAAGAAGTTTCATACTATGCTTCTGTGTAGTTTATATTTGAACATATTCTTTTTTCCACTATTACCCACTTAGCGCTACGAATGTCCAGTTGCATTTTCTACAGACAGAGTGTTTCAAAACTGCTCAATCAAATGTATGGTTAAACTCTGTTAGCTGAATGCTCAGATCAGAAAGAAGTTTCACAGAATGCTTCTGTGTAGTTTATATTTGAATATATTCCTTTTTCCACTACTACTCTCTTAGCGCTCCAAATGTCCAGTTGCATTTTCTACAGAAAGAATGTTCAGATCTGCTCAATCAAAAGTATGGTTTAACTCTGTTAGCTGAATGCACAGATCAGAAAGAAGTTTCACAGAATGATTCTGTGTAGTTTATATTTGGAGACATTCCTTTTTCCACTATTACCCTCTTAGCGCTCCGAATCTCCACTTGCATTTTCTACAGAAATAGTGTTTCAGAACGGCTCAATCAAAACTAAGGTTCAACTCTTTTAGTTGAACAAACAGAACAGAAAGAAGTTTCACACAATTCTTCTGTGTAGTTTTTATTTGTAGACATTCTTTTTCCCAATATAGGCCTCGTACCGCTCAGAATGTCCAATTGCAGTTTCTACAGAAAGAGTGTTTCAGAACGGCTCAATCAAAAGTAAGGTTCAACTCTGTTCGTTGAATGCACAGAACAGAAAGAAGTTTCATACAATGCTTCTGTGTAGTTTATATTTGAACATATTCTTTTTTCCACTATTACCCACTTAGCGCTACGAATGTCCAGTTGCATTTTCTACAGATAGAGTGTTTCAAAACTGCTCAATCAAAGGTATGGTTTAACTCTGTTAGCTGAATGCTCAGATCAGAAAGAAGTTTCACAGAATGCTTCTGTGTAGTTTATATTTGAATATATTCCTTTTTCCACTACTACTCTCTTAGCGCTCCAAATGTCCAGTTGCATTTTCTACAGAAAGAGTGTTCAGATCTGCTCAATCAAAAGTATGGTTTAACTCTGTTAGCTGAATGCACAGATCAGAAAGAAGTTTCACAGAATGATTCTGTGTAGTTTATATTTGGAGACATTTCTTTTTCCACTATTACCCTCTTAGCGCTCCGAATCTCCACTTGCATTTTCTACAAAAAGAGTGTTTCATAACTGCTCAATCAAAAATATGTTTTATCTCTGTTAACTGAATTTACAGATCAGAAATAAGTTTCACAGAATGCATCTGTGTAGTTTTTATTTGAAGATATTCTTTTTCCCAATGTAGGCCTCTTAGCGCTTAGCATGTCCAATTGCAGTTTCTACAGAAAGAGTGTTTCAGAACGGCTCAATCAAAAGTAAGGTTCAACTCTGTTAGTTGAATGCACAGAAGAGAAAGAATTTTCACAGAATGCTACTGTGTAGTTTATATTTGAATATATTCCTTTTTCCACTATTACCCTCTTAGCGCTCCGAATGTCCACTTGCATTTTCTACAGAAAGAGTGTTCAGAACTGCGCAATCAAAAGTATGGTTTACCTCTGTTAGCTTAATGAACATATCAGAAATAAGTTTCACACAATGCTTCTGTGTACTTTTTATTTGAAGATATTATTTTTCCCATTATAGGCCTCTTAGCGCTCAGAATGTCCAATTGCAGTTTCTACAGAAAGAGTGTTTCAGAAACTCTCAATCAAAAGTAATGTTCAACTCTGTTAGTTGAATGCACAGAACAGAAAGAAGTTTCATACAATGCTTCTGTGTAGTTTATATTTGAACATATTCTTTTTTCCACTATTACCCACTTAGCGCTACTAATGTCCAGTTGCATTTTCTACAGACAGAGTGTTTCAAAACTGCTCAATCAAAAGTATGGTTTAACTCTGTTAGCTGAATGCTCAGATCAGAAAGAAGTTTCACAGAATGCTTCTGTGTAGTTTATATTTGAATATATTCCTTTTTCCACTACTACGCTCTTAGCGCTCCAAATGTCCAGTTGCATTTTCTACAGAAAGAGTGTTCAGATCTGCTCAATCAAAAGTATGGTTTAACTCTGTTAGCTGAATGCACAGATCTGAAAGAAGTTTCACCGAATGATTCTGTGTAGTTTATATTTGAAGACATTCCTTTTTCCACTATTACCCTTTTAGCGCTCCGAATCTCCACTTGCATTTTCTACAAAAAGAGTGTTTCATAACTGCTCAATCAAAAATATGTTTTATCTCTGTTAACTGAATTTACAGATCACAAATAAGTTTCACAGAATGCATCTGTGTAGTTTTTATTTGAAGATATTCTTTTTCCCAATGTATGCCTCTTAGCGCTTAGCATGTCCAATTGCAGTTTCTACAGAAAGAGTGTTTCAGAACGGCTCAATCAAAAGTAAGGTTCAACTCTGTTAGTTGAATGCACAGAACAGAAAGAAGTTTCACACAATGCTACTGTGTAGTTTATATTTGAATATATTCTTTTTTCCACTATTACCCTCTTAGCGCTCCGAATGTCCACTTGCATTTTCTACAGAAAGAGTGTTCAGAACTGCGCAATCAAAAGTATGGTTTAACTCTGTTAGCTTAATGAACATATCAGAAATAAGTTTCACACAATGCTTCTGTGTAGTTTTTATTTGAAGATATTATTTTTCCCAATATAGGCCTCTTAGCGCTCAGAATGTCCAATTGCAGTTTCTACAGAAAGAGTGTTTCAGAAAGGCTCAATCAAAAGTAAGGTTCAACTCTGTTAGTTGAATGCACAGAACAGAAAGATGTTTCATACAATGCTTCTGTGTAGTTTATATTTGAACATATTCTTTTTTCCACTATTACCCACTTAGCGCTACGAATGTCCAGTTGCATTTTCTACAGACAGAGTGTTTCAAAACTGCTCAATCAAAAGTATGGTTTAACTCTGTTAGCTGAATGCTCAGATCAGAAAGAAGTTTCACAGAATGCTTCTGTGTAGTTTATATTTGAATATATTCCTTTTTCCACTACTACTCTCTTAGCGCTCCAAATGTCCAGTTGCATTTTCTACAGACAGAGTGTTTCAAAACTGCTCAATCAAAAGTATGGTTTAACTCTGTTAGCTGAATGCTGAGATCAGAAAGAAGTTTCACCGAATGATTCTGTGTAGTTTATATTTGAAGACATTCCTTTTTCCACTATTACCCCCTTAATGCTCCGAATCTCCACTTGCATTTTCTACAAAAAGAGTGTTTCATAACTGCTCAATCAAAAATATGTTTTATCTCTGTTAACTGAATTTACAGATCAGAAATAAGTTTCACAGAATGCATCTGTGTAGTTTTTATTTGAAGATATTCTTTTTCCCAATATAGGCCTCTTAGCGCTTAGCATGTCCAATTGCAGTTTCTACATAAAGAGTGTTTCAGAACGACTCAATCAAAAGTAAGGTTCAACTCTGTTAGTTGAATGCACAGAACAGAAAGAATTTTCACAGAATGCTACTGTGTAGTTTATATTTGAATATATTTCTTTTTCCACTATTACCCTCTTAGCGCTCCGAATGTCCACTTGCATTTTCTACAGAAAGAGTGTTCAGAACTGCGCAATCAAAAGTATGGTTTAACTCTGTTAGCTTAATGAACATATCAGAAATAAGTTTCACACAATGCTTCTGTGTAGTTATTATTTGAAGATATTATTTTTCCCAATAGAGGCCTCTTAGCGCTCAGAATGTCCAATTGCAGTTTCTACAGAAAGAGTGTTTCAGAAAGGCTCAATCAAAAGTAAGGTTCAACTCTGTTATTTGAATGCACAGAACAGAAAGAAGTTTCATACTATGCTTCTGTGTAGTTTATATTTGAACATATTCTTTTTTCCACTATTACCCACTTAGCGCTACGAATGTCCAGTTGCATTTTCTACAGACAGAGTGTTTCAAAACTGCTCAATCAAATGTATGGTTAAACTCTGTTAGCTGAATGCTCAGATCAGAAAGAAGTTTCACAGAATGCTTCTGTGTAGTTTATATTTGAATATATTCCTTTTTCCACTACTACTCTCTTAGCGCTCCAAATGTCCAGTTGCATTTTCTACAGAAAGAATGTTCAGATCTGCTCAATCAAAAGTATGGTTTAACTCTGTTAGCTGAATGCACAGATCAGAAAGAAGTTTCACAGAATGATTCTGTGTAGTTTATATTTGGAGACATTCCTTTTTCCACTATTACCCTCTTAGCGCTCCGAATCTCCACTTGCATTTTCTACCGAAATAGTGTTTCAGAACGGCTCAATCAAAACTAAGGTTCAACTCTTTAGTTGAACAAACAGAACAGAAAGAAGTTTCACACAATTCTTCTGTGTAGTTTTTATTTGTAGACATTCTTTTTCCCAATATAGGCCTCGTACCGCTCAGAATGTCCAATTGCAGTTTCTACAGAAAGAGTGTTTCAGAACGGCTCAATCAAAAGTAAGGTTCAACTCTGTAAGTTGAATGCACAGAACAGAAAGAAGTTTCATACAATGCTTCTGTGTAGTTTATATTTGAACATATTCTTTTTTCCACTATTACCCACTTAGCGCTACGAATGTCCAGTTGCATTTTCTACAGACAGAGTGTTTCAAAACTGCTCAATCAAAGGTATGGTTTAACTCTGTTAGCTGAATGCTCAGATCAGAAAGAAGTTTCACAGAATGCTTCTGTGTAGTTTATATTTGAATATATTCCTTTTTCCACTACTACTCTCTTAGCGCTCCAAATGTCCAGTTGCATTTTCTACAGAAAGAGTGTTCAGATCTGCTCAATCAAAAGTATGGTTTAACTCTGTTAGCGGAATGCACAGATCAGAAAGAAGTTTCACAGAATGATTCTGTGTAGTTTATATTTGGAGACATTCCTTTTTCCACTATTACCCTCTTAGCGCTCCGAATCTCCACTTGCATTTTCTAAAGAAAGAGTGTTTCAGAACGGCTCAATCAAAACTAAGGTTCAACTCTTTTAGTTGAACAAACAGAACAGAAAGAAGTTTCACACAATTCTTCTGTGTCGTTTTTATTTGTAGACATTCTTTTTCCCAATATAGGCCTCTTAGCGCTCAGAATGTCCAATTGCAGTTTCTACAGAAAGAGTGTTTCAGAACGGCTCAATCAAAAGTAAGGTTCAACTCTGTTAGTTGAATGCACAGAACAGAAAGAAGTTTCATACAATGCTTCTGTGTAGTTTATATTTGAACATATTCTTTTTTCCACTATTACCCACTTAGCGCTACGAATGTCCAGTTGCATTTTCTACAGACAGAGTGTTTCAAAACTGCTCAATCAAAAGTATGGTTTAAGTCTGTTAGCTGAATGCTCAAATCAGAAAGAAGTTTCACAGAATGCTTCTGTGTAGTTTATATTTGAATATATTCCTTTTTCCACTACTACGCTCTTAGCGCTCCAAATGTCCAGTTGCGTTTTCTACTGAAAGAGTGTTCAGATCTGCTCAATCAAAAGTATGGTTTAACTCTGTTAGCTGAATGCACAGATCAGAAAGAAGTTTCACCGAATGATTCTGTGTAGTTTATATTTGAAGACATTCCTTTTTCCACTATTACCCCCTTAGCGCTCCGAATCTCCACTTGCATTTTCTACAAAAAGAGTGTTTCATAACTGCTCAATCAAAAATATGTTTTATCTCTGTTAACTGAAATTACAGATCAGAAATAAGTTTCACAGAATGCATCTGTGTAGTTTTTATTTGAAGATATTCTTTTTCCCAATGTAGGCCTCTTCGCGCTTAGCATGTCCAATTGCAGTTTCTACAGAAAGAGTGTTTCAGAACGGCTCAATCAAAAGTAAGGTTCAACTCTGTTAGTTGAATGCACAGAACAGAAAGAATTTTCACACAATGCTACTGTGTAGTTTATATTTGAATATATTCCTTTTTCCACTATTACCCTCTTAGCGCTCCGAATGTCCACTTGCATTTTCTACAGAAAGAGTGTTCAGAACTGCGCAATCAAAAGTATGGTTTAACTCTGTTAGCTTAATGAACATATCAGAAATAAGTTTCACACAATGCTTCTGTGTAGTTTTTATTTGAAGATATTATTTTTCCCAATATAAGCCTCTTAGCGCTCACAATGTCCAATTGCAGTTTCTACAGAAAGAGTGTTTCAGAAAGGCTCAATCAAAAGTAAGGTTCAACTCTGTTATTTGAATGCACAGAACAGAAAGAAGTTTCATACAATGCTTCTGTGTAGTTTATATTTGAACATATTCTTTTTTCCACTATTACCCACTTAGCGCTACGAATGTCCAGTTGCATTTTCTACAGACAGAGTGTTTCAAAACTGCTCAATCAAAAGTATGGTTTAACTCTGTTAGCTGAATGCTCAGATCAGAAAGAAGTTTCACAGAATGCTTCTGTGTAGTTTATATTTGAATATATTCCTTTTTCCACTACTACTCTCTTAGCGCTCCAAATGTCCAGTTGCATTTTCTACAGAAAAAGTGTTCAGATCTGCCTAATCAAAAGTATGGTTTAACTCTGTTAGCTGAATGCACAGATCAGAAAGAAGTTTCACAGAATGATTCTGTGTAGTTTATATTTGGAGACATTCCTTTTTCCACTATTACCCTCTTAGCGCTCCGAATCTCCACTTGCATTTTCTACAGAAAGAGTGTTTCAGAACGGCTCAATCAAAACTAAGGTTCAACTCTTTTAGTTGAACAAACAGAACAGAAAGAAGTTTCACACAATTCTTCTGTGTAGTTTTTATTTGTAGACATTCTTTTTCCCAATATAGGCCTCGTACCGCTCAGAATGTCCAATTGCAGTTTCTACAGAAAGAGTGTTTCAGAACGGCTCAATCAAAAGTAAGGTTCAACTCTGTTAGTTGAATGCACAGAACAGAAAGAAGTTTCATACAATGCTTCTGTGTAGTTTATATTTGAACATATTCTTTTTTCCACTATTACCCACTTAGCGCTACGAATGTCCAGTTGCATTTTCTACAGACAGAGTGTTTCAAAACTGCTCAATCAAAAGTATGGTTTAACTCTGTTAGCTGAATGCTGAGATCAGAAAGAAGTTTCACCGAATGATTCTGTGTAGTTTATATTTGAAGACATTCCTTTTTCCACTATTACCCCCTTAATGCTCCGAATCTCCACTTGCATTTTCTACAAAAAGAGTGTTTCATACCTGCTCAATCAAAAATATGTTTTATCTCTGTTAACTGAATTTACAGATCAGAAATAAGTTTCACAGAATGCATCTGTGTAGTTTTTATTTGAAGATATTCTTTTTCCCAATATAGGCCTCTTAGCGCTTAGCATGTCCAATTGCAGTTTCTACAGAAAGAGTGTTTCAGAACGACTCAATCAAAAGTAAGGTTCAACTCTGTTAGTTGAATGCACAGAACAGAAAGAATTTTCACAGAATGCTACTGTGTAGTTTATATTTGAATATATTTCTTTTTCCACTATTACCCTCTTAGCGCTCCGAATGACCACTTGCATTTTCTACAGAAAGAGTGTTCAGAACTGCGCAATCAAAAGTATGGTTTAACTCTGTTAGCTTAATGAACATATCAGAAATAAGTTTCACACAATGCTTCTGTGTAGTTTTTATTTGAAGATATTATTTTTCCCAATAGAGGCCTCTTAGCGCTCAGAATGTCCAATTGCAGTTTCTACAGAAAGAGTGTTTCAGAAAGGCTCAATCAAAAGTAAGGTTCAACTCTGTTATTTGAATGCACAGAACAGAAAGAAGTTTCATACTATGCTTCTGTGTAGTTTATATTTGAACATATTCTTTTTTCCACTATTACCCACTTAGCGCTACGAATGTCCAGTTGCATTTTCTACAGACAGAGTGTTTCAAAACTGCTCAATCAAATGTATGGTTAAACTCTGTTAGCTGAATGCTCAGATCAGAAAGAAGTTTCACAGAATGCTTCTGTGTAGTTTATATTTGAATATATTCCTTTTTCCACTACTACTCTCTTAGCGCTCCAAATGTCCAGTTGCATTTTCTACAGAAAGAATGTTCAGATCTGCTCAATCAAAAGTATGGTTTAACTCTGTTAGCTGAATGCACAGATCAGAAAGAAGTTTCACAGAATGATTCTGTGTAGTTTATATTTGGAGACATTCCTTTTTCCACTATTACCCTCTTAGCGCTCCGAATCTCCACTTGCATTTTCTACAGAAATAGTGTTTCAGAACGGCTCAATCAAAACTAAGGTTCAACTCTTTTAGTTGAACAAACAGAACAGAAAGAAGTTTCACACAATTCTTCTGTGTAGTTTTTATTTGTAGACATTCTTTTTCCCAATATAGGCCTGGTACCGCTCAGAATGTCCAATTGCAGTTTCTACAGAAAGAGTGTTTCAGAACGGCTCAATCAAAAGTAAGGTTCAACTCTGTTCGTTGAATGCACAGAACAGAAAGAAGTTTCATACAATGCTTCTGTGTAGTTTATATTTGAACATATTCTTTTTTCCACTATTACCCACTTAGCGCTACGAATGTCCAGTTGCATTTTCTACAGATAGAGTGTTTCAAAACTGCTCAATCAAAGGTATGGTTTAACTCTGTTAGCTGAATGCTCAGATCAGAAAGAAGTTTCACAGAATGCTTCTGTGTAGTTTATATTTGAATATATTCCTTTTTCCACTACTACTCTCTTAGCGCTCCAAATGTCCAGTTGCATTTTCTACAGAAAGAGTGTTCAGATCTGCTCAATCAAAAGTATGGTTTAACTCTGTTAGCTGAATGCACAGATCAGAAAGAAGTTTCACAGAATGATTCTGTGTAGTTTATATTTGGAGACATTTCTTTTTCCACTATTACCCTCTTAGCGCTCCGAATCTCCACTTGCATTTTCTACAAAAAGAGTGTTTCATAACTGCTCAATCAAAAATATGTTTTATCTCTGTTAACTGAATTTACAGATCAGAAATAAGTTTCACAGAATGCATCTGTGTAGTTTTTATTTGAAGATATTCTTTTTCCCAATGTAGGCCTCTTAGCGCTTAGCATGTCCAATTGCAGTTTCTACAGAAAGAGTGTTTCAGAACGGCTCAATCAAAAGTAAGGTTCAACTCTGTTAGTTGAATGCACAGAAGAGAAAGAATTTTCACAGAATGCTACTGTGTAGTTTATATTTGAATATATTCCTTTTTCCACTATTACCCTCTTAGCGCTCCGAATGTCCACTTGCATTTTCTACAGAAAGAGTGTTCAGAACTGCGCAATCAAAAGTATGGTTTACCTCTGTTAGCTTAATGAACATATCAGAAATAAGTTTCACACAATGCTTCTGTGTACTTTTTATTTGAAGATATTATTTTTCCCATTATAGGCCTCTTAGCGCTCAGAATGTCCAATTGCAGTTTCTACAGAAAGAGTGTTTCAGAAACTCTCAATCAAAAGTAATGTTCAACTCTGTTAGTTGAATGCACAGAACAGAAAGAAGTTTCATACAATGCTTCTGTGTAGTTTATATTTGAACATATTCTTTTTTCCACTATTACCCACTTAGCGCTACTAATGTCCAGTTGCATTTTCTACAGACAGAGTGTTTCAAAACTGCTCAATCAAAAGTATGGTTTAACTCTGTTAGCTGAATGCTCAGATCAGAAAGAAGTTTCACAGAATGCTTCTGTGTAGTTTATATTTGAATATATTCCTTTTTCCACTACTACGCTCTTAGCGCTCCAAATGTCCAGTTGCATTTTCTGCAGAAAGAGTGTTCAGATCTGCTCAATCAAAAGTATGGTTTAACTCTGTTAGCTGAATGCACAGATCTGAAAGAAGTTTCACCGAATGATTCTGTGTAGTTTATATTTGAAGACATTCCTTTTTCCACTATTACCCTTTTAGCGCTCCGAATCTCCACTTGCATTTTCTACAAAAAGAGTGTTTCATAACTGCTCAATCAAAAATATGTTTTATCTCTGTTAACTGAATTTACAGATCAGAAATAAGTTTCACAGAATGCATCTGTGTAGTTTTTATTTGAAGATATTCTTTTTCCCAATGTATGCCTCTTAGCGCTTAGCATGTCCAATTGCAGTTTCTACAGAAAGAGTGTTTCAGAACGGCTCAATCAAAAGTAAGGTTCAACTCTGTTAGTTGAATGCACAGAACAGAAAGAAGTTTCACACAATGCTACTGTGTAGTTTATATTTGAATATATTCTTTTTTCCACTATTACCCTCTTAGCGCTCCGAATGTCCACTTGCATTTTCTACAGAAAGAGTGTTCAGAACTGCGCAATCAAAAGTATGGTTTAACTCTGTTAGCTTAATGAACATATCAGAAATAAGTTTCACACAATGCTTCTGTGTAGTTTTTATTTGAAGATATTATTTTTCCCAATATAGGCCTCTTAGCGCTCAGAATGTGCAATTGCAGTTTCTACAGAAAGAGTGTTTCAGAAAGGCTCAATCAAAAGTAAGGTTCAACTCTGTTAGTTGAATGCACAGAACAGAAAGATGTTTCATACAATGCTTCTGTGTAGTTTATATTTGAACATATTCTTTTTTCCACTATTATCCACTTAGCGCTACGAATGTCCAGTTGCATTTTCTACAGACAGAGTGTTTCAAAACTGCTCAATAAAAGGTATGGTTTAACTCTGTTAGCTGAATGCTCAGATCAGAAAGAAGTTTCACAGAATGCTTCTGTGTAGTTTATATTTGAATATATTCCTTTTTCCACTACTACTCTCTTAGCGCTCCAAATGTCCAGTTGCATTATCTACAGAAAGAGTGTTCAGATCTGCTCAATCAAAAGTATGGTTTAACTCTGTTAGCTGAATGCACAGATCAGAAAGAAGTTTCACAGAATGATTCTGTGTAGTTTATATTTGGAGACATTACTTTTTCCACTATTACCCTCTTAGCGCTCCGAATCTCCACTTGCATTTTCTACAGAAAGAGTGTTTCAGAACGGCTCAATCAAAACTAAGGTTCAACTCTTTTAGTTGAACAAACAGAACAGAAAGAAGTTTCACACAATTCTTCTGTGTAGTTTTTATTTGTAGACATTCTTTTTCCCAATATAGGCCTCTTAGCGCTCAGAATGTCCAATTGCAGTTTCTACAGAAAGAGTGTTTCAGAACGGCTCAATCAAAAGTAAGGTTCAACTCTGTTAGTTGAATGCACAGAACAGAAAGAAGTTTCATACAATGCTTCTGTGTAGTTTATATTTGAACATATTCTTTTTTCCACTATTACCCACTTAGCGCTACGAATGTCCAGTTGCATTTTCTACAGACAGAGTGTTTCAAAACTGCTCAATCAAAAGTATGGTTTAACTCTGTTAGCTGAATGCTCAGATCAGAAAGAAGTTTCACAGAATGCTTCTGTGTAGTTTTTATTTGAAGATATTATTTTTCCCAATAGAGGCCTCTTAGCGCTCAGAATGTCCAATTGCAGTTTCTACAGAAAGAGTGTTTCAGAAAGGCTCAATCAAAAGTAAGTTTCAACTCTGTTAGTTGAATGCACAGAACAGAAAGTAGTTTCATACAATGCTTCTGTGTAGTTTATATTTGAACATATTCTTTTTTCCACTATTACCCACTTAGCGCTACGAATGTCCAGTTACATTTCCTACAGACAGAGTGTTTCAAAACTGCTCAATCAAAAGTATGGTTTAACTCTGTTAGCTGAATGCTCAGATCAGAAAGAAGTTTCACAGAATGCTTCTGTGTGGTTTATATTTGAATATATTCCTTTTTCCACTACTACTCTCTTAGCGCTCCAAATGTCCAGTTGCATTTTCTACAGAAAGAGTGTTCAGATCTGCTCAATCAAAAGTATGGTTTAACTCTGTTAGCTGAATGCACAGATCAGAAAGAAGTTTCACAGAATGATTCTGTGTAGTTTATATTTGGAGACATTCCTTTTTCCACTATTACCCTCTTAGCGCTCCGAATCTCCACTTGCATTTTCTACAGAAAGAGTGTTTCAGAACGGCTCAATCAAAACTAAGGTTCAACTCTTTTAGTTGAACAAACAGAACAGAAAGAAGTTTCACACAATTCTTCTGTGTAGTTTTTATTTGTAGACATTCTTTTTCCCAATATAGGCCTCTTAGCGCTCAGAATGTCCAATTGCAGTTTCTACAGAAAGAGTGTTTCAGAACGGCTCAATCAAAAGTAAGGTTCAACTCTGTTAGTTGAATGCACAGAACAGAAAGAAGTTTCATACAATGCTTCTGTGTAGTTTATATTTGAAAATATTCTTTTTTCCACTATTACCCACTTAGCGCTACGAATGTCCAGTTGCATTTTCTACAGACAGAGTGTTTCAAAACTGCTCAATCAAAAGTATGGTTTAACTCTGTGAGCTGAATGCTCAGATCAGAAAGAAGTTTCACAGAATGCTTCTGTGTAGTTTATATTTGAATATATTCCTTTTTCCACTACTACGCTCTTAGCGCTCCAAATGTCCAGTTGCATTTTCTACAGAAAGAGTGTTCAGATCTGCTCAATCAAAAGTATGGTTTAACTCTGTTAGCTGAATGCACAGATCAGAAAGAAGTTTCACCGAATGATTCTGTGTAGTTTATATTTGAAGACATTCCTTTTTCCACTATTACCCTCTTAGCGCTCCGAATCTCCACTTGCATTTTCTACAAAAAGAGTGTTTCATAACTGCTCAATCAAAAATATGTTTTATCTCTGTTAACTGAATTTACAGATCAGAAATAAGTTTCACAGAATGCATCTGTGTAGTTTTTATTTGAAGATATTCTTTTTCCCAATGTAGGCCTCTTAGCGCTTAGCATGTCCAATTGCAGTTTCTACAGAAAGAGTGTTTCAGAACGGCTCAATCCAAAGTAAGGTTCAACTCTGTTAGTTGAATGCACAGAACAGAAAGAAGTTTCACAGAATGCTACTGTGTAGTTTATATTTGAATATATTCCTTTTTCCACTATTACCCTCTTAGCGCTCCGAATGTCCACTTGCATTTTCTACAGAAAGAGTGTTCAGAACTGCGCAATCAAAAGTATGGTTTAAATCTGTTAGCTTAATGAACATAGCAGAAATAAGTTTCACACAATGCTTCTGTGTAGTTTTTATTTGAAGATATTATTTTTCCCAATAGAGGCCTCTTAGCGCTCAGAATGTCCAATTGCAGTTTCTACAGAAAGAGTGTTTCAGAAAGGCTCAATCAAAAGTAAGGTTCAACTCTGTTAGTTGAATGCACAGAACAGAAAGAAGTTTCATACAATGCTTCTGTGCAGTTTATATTTGAACATATTCTTTTTTCCACTATTATCCACTTAGCGCTACGAATGTCCAGTTGCATTTTCTACAGACAGAGTGTTTCAAAACTGCTCAATCAAAAGTATGGTTTAACTCTGTTAGCTGAATGCTCAGATCAGAAAGAAGTTTCACAGAATGCTGCTGTGTAGTTTATATTTGAATATATTCCTTTTTCCACTACTACTCTCTTAGCGCTCCAAATGTCCAGTTGCATTTTCTATAGAAAGAGTGTTCAGATCTGCTCAATCAAAAGTATGGTTTAACTCTGTTAGCTGAATGCACAGATCAGAAAGAAGTTTCACAGAATGATTCTGTGTAGTTTATATTTGGAGACATTCCTTTTTCCACTATTACCCTCTTAGCGCTCCGAATCTCCACTTGCATTTTCTACAGAAAGAGTGCTTCAGAACGGCTCAATCAAAACTAAGGTTCAACTCTTTTAGTTGAACAAACAGAACAGAAAGAAGTTTCACACAATTCTTCTGTGTAGTTTTTATTTGTAGACATTCTTTTCCCAATATAGGCCTCTTAGCGCTCAGAATATCCAATTGCAGTTTCTACAGAAAGAGTGTTTCAGAACGGCTCAATCAAAAGTAAGGTTCAACTCTGTTAGTTGAATGCACAGAACAGAAAGAAGTTTCATACAATGCTTCTGTGTAGTTTATATTTGAACATATTCTTTTTTCCACTATTACCCACTTAGCGCTACGAATGTCCAGTTGCATTTTCTACAGACAGAGTGTTTCAAAACTGCTCAATCAAAAGTATGGTTTAACTCTGTTAGCTGAATGCTCAGATCAGAAAGAAGTTTCACAGAATGCTTCTGTGTAGTTTATATTTGAATATATTCCTTTTTCCACTACTACGCTCTTAGCGCTCCAAATGTCCAGTTGCATTCTCTACAGAAAGAGTGTTCAGATCTGCTCAATCAAAAGTATGGTTTAACTCTGTTAGCTGAATGCACAGATCAGAAAGGAGTTTCACCGAATGATTCCGTGTAGTTTATATTTGAAGACATTCCTTTTTCCACTGTTACCCTCTTAGCGCTCCGAATCTCCACTTGCATTTTCTACAAAAAGAGTGTTTCATAACTGCTCAATCAAAAATATGTTTTATCTCTGTTAACTGAATTTACAGATCAGAAATAAGTTTCACAGAATGCATCTGTGTAGTTTTTATTTGAAGATATTCTTTCTCCCCATGTAGGCCTCTTAGCGCTTAGCATGTCCAATTGCAGTTTCTACAGAAAGAGTGTTTCAGAACGGCTCAATCAAAAGTAAGGTTCAACTCTGTTAGTTGAATGCACAGAACAGAAAGAATTTTCACAGAATGCTACTGTGTAGTTTATATTTGAATATATTCCTGTTTCCACTATTACCCTCTTAGCGCTCCGAATGTCCACTTGCATTTTCTACAGAAAGAGTGTTCAGAACTGCGCAATCAAAAGTATGGTTTAACTCTGTTAGCTTAATGAACATATCAGAAATAAGTTTCACACAATGCTTCTGTGTAGTTTTTATTTGAAGATATTATTTTTCCCAATATAAGCCTCTTAGCGCTCACAATGTCCAATTGCAGTTTCTACAGAAAGAGTGTTTCAGAAAGGCTCAATCAAAAGTAAGGTTCAACTCTGTTAGTTGAATGCAGAGAACAGAAAGAAGTTTCATACAATGCTTCTGTGCAGTTTATATTTGAACATATTCTTTTTTCCACTATTATCCACTTAGCGCTACGAATGTCCAGTTGCATTTTCTACAGACAGAGTGTTTCAAAACTGCTCAATCAAAAGTATGGTTTAACTCTGTTAGCTGAATGCTCAGATCAGAAAGAAGTTTCACAGAATGCTTCTGTGTAGTTTATATTTGAATATATTCCTTTTTCCACTACTACCCTCTTAGCGCTCCAAATGTCCAGTTGCATTTTCTACAAAAAGAGTGTTCAGATCTGCTCAATCAAAAGTATGGTTTAACTCTGTTAGCTGAATGCACAGATCAGAAAGAAGTTTCACAGAATGATTCTGTGTAGTATTTAGTTGAAGATACTCCTTTTTGTACTATTACCCACTTAGCGCTCCGAATATCCACTGGCAGTTTCTACACAAAGGGTGTTTCAGAACTGCTCCTTCAAAAGTAAGGCTCAACTCTGTTAGTTGAATGCGGAGAACAGAAAGGGGTTTCAGAGAATGATTCTGTGTAGCTTTTAATTGGAGATATTCCTTTTTCCTCTCTTACAATCTTAGCGCTCCGAATGTCAACTTGCATTTTCTACAAAAAGAGTGTTTCATAACTGCACAATCAAAAATATGGTTTAGCTCTGTTAACTGAATTTACAGATCAGAAATAAGTTTCACAGAATGCATCTGTGTAGTTTTTATTTGAAGATATTCTTTTTCCCAATGTAGGCCTCTTAGCGCTTAGAATGTCCAATTGCAGTTTCTACAGAAAGAGTGTTTCAGAACGGCTCAATCAAAAGTAAGGTTCAACTCTGTTAGTTGAATACACAGAACAGAAAAAAGTTTCACAGAATGCTACTGTGTAGTTTATATTTGAATATATTCCTTTTTCCACTATTACCCTCTTAGCGCTCCGAATGTCCACTTGCATTTTCTACAGAAAGAGTGTTCGGAACTGCGCAATCAAAAATATGGTTTAACTCTGTTAGCTGAATGCACATATCAGAAATAAGTTTCACACAATGCTTCTGTGTAGTTTTTATTTGAAGATATTATTTTTCCCAATATAGGCCTCTTAGCGCTCAGAATGTCAAATTGCAGTTTCTACATAAAGAGTGTTTCAGAACGGCTCAATCAAAAGTAAGGTTCAACTCTGTTAGTTGAATGCACAGAACAGAAAGTAGTTTCATACAATGCTTCTGTGTAGTTTATATTTGAACATATTTTTTTTTCCACTATTACCCACTTAGTGCTACGAATGTCCAGTTGCATTTTCTACAGACAGAGTGTTTCAAAACTGCTCAATCAAAAGTATGGTTTAACTCTGTTTGCTGAATGCTCAGATCAGAATGAGGTTTCAAAGAATGCTTCTGTGTAGTTTATATTTGAATATATTCCTTTTTCCACTACTACCGTCTTAGCGCTCCAAATGTCCAGTTGCATTTTCTACAGAAAGAGTGTTCAGATCTGCTCAATCAAAAGTATGGTTTAAGTCTGTTAGCTGAATTCATAGATCAGAAAGAAGTTTCACAGAATTATTCTGTGTATTTTATGTTTGAAGACATTCCTTTTTCCACTATTACCCTCTTAGCGCTCCGAATCTCCACTTGCATTTTCGACAGAAAGAGTGTTTCAGAACGGCTCAATCAAAACTAAAGTTCAAGTCTTTTAGTTGAATGAACAGAACAGAAAGTAGTTTCACAGAATGCATCTGTGTCGTTTTTATTTGAAGATATTCTTTTTCCCAATGTAGGCCTCTTTGTGCTTAGAATGTTCAATTGCAGTTTCTACAGAAAGAGTGTTTCAGAACGGCTCAATCAAACGTAAGGTTCAACTCTGTTAGTTGAATGCACAGAACAGAAAGAAGTTTCACAGAATGCTTCTGTGTAGTTTATATTTGAATATATTTCTTTTTCAACGATTACCCTCTTAGCGCTCCGAATGTCCACTTGCATTTTCTACAGAAAGAGTGTTCTGAACTGCGCAATCAAAAGTATGGTTTAACTCTGTTAGCTGAATGCACATATCAGAAATAAGTTTCAAACAATGCTTCTGTGTAGTTTTTATTTCAAGATATTATTTTTCCCAATATAGGCCTCTTAGCGCTCAGAATGTCCAATTGCAGTTTCTACAGAAAGAGTGTTTCAGAACGGCTCAATCAAATGTAAGGTTCAAATCTCTTAGTTGAACGCACAGAACAGAAAGAAGTTTCACAGAATGCTTCTGTGTAGTATTTAGTTGAAGATACTCCTTTTTGGACTATTACCCACTTAGCGCTCCGAATATCCACTGGCAGTTTCTACACAAAGAGTGTTTCAGAACTGCTCCTTCAAAAGTAAGGCTTAACACTGTAAGTTGAATGTGGAGAACAGAAAGGGGTTTCAGAGAATGCTTCTGTGTAGTTTTTAATTGGAGATATTCCTTTTTCCTCTATTACAATCTTAGCGCTCCAAATGTCCACTTGCATTTTCTACAAAAAGAGTGTTTCATAACTGCTCAATCAAAAATATGGTTTAGCTCAGTTAACTGAATTTACAGATCAGAAATAAGTTTCACAGAATGCATCTGTGTAGTTTTTATTTGAAGATATTCTTTTTCCCAATGTAGGCCTCTTAGCGCATAGAATGTCCAATTGCAGTTTCTACAGAAAGAGTGTTTCAGAACGGCTCAATCAAAAGTAAGGTTCAACACTGTTAGTTGAATGCACAGAAGAGAAAGAAGTTTCACAGAATGCTACTGTGTAGTTTATATTTGAATATATCCCTTTTTCCACAATTACCCTCTTAGCGCTCCGAATGTCCACTTGCATTTTCTACAGAAAGAGTGTTCTGAACTGCGCAATCAAAAGTATGGTTTAACTCTGTTAGTTGAATGCACATATCAGAAATAACTTTCAAACAATGCTTCTGTGTAGTTTTTATTTGAAGATATTATTTTTCCCAATATAGGCCTCTTAGCGCTCAGAATGTCCAATTGCAGTTTTAATAGACAGTGTGTTTCAGAACGGCTCAATCAAATGTAAGGTTCAACTCTCTTAGTTGAATGCACAGAACAGAAAGTAGTTTCACTGAATGCTTCTGTGTAGTATTTAGTTGAAGATACTCCTTTTTGGACTATTACCCACATAGCGCTCCTAATATCCACTGGCAGTTTCTACACAAAGGGTGTTTCAGAACTGCTCCTTCATAAGTTAGGCTCAACTCTGTTAGTTGAATGCGGAGAACAGAAAGGGGTTTCAGAGAATGCTTCTGTGTAGTTTTTAATTGGAGATATTCCTTTTTCCTCTATTACAATCTTAGCGCTCCAAATGTCCACTTGCATTTTCTACAAAAAGAGTGTTTCATAACTGCTCAATCAAAAATATGGTTTAGCTCTGTTAACTGAATTTACAGATCAGAAATAAGTTTCACAGAATGCATCTGTGTAGTTTTTATTTGAAGATATTCTTTTTCCCAATGTAGGCCTCTTAAGGCTTAGAATGTCCAATTGCAGTTTCTACAGAAAGAGTGTTTCAGAACGGCTCAATCAAAAGTAAGGTTCAACTCTGTTAGTTGAATGCACAGAACAGAAAGAAGTTTCAGAGAATGCTACTGTGCAGTTTATATTTGAATATATTTCTTTTTCCACTATTACCCTCTTAGCGCTCCGAATGTCCACTTGCATTTTCTACAGAAAGAGTGTTCTGAACTGAGCAATCAAAAGTATGGTTTAACTCTGTTAGCTGAATGAACATATCAGAAATAAGTTTCACACAATGCTTCTGTGTAATTTTTATTTGAAGATATTATTTTTCCCAATATAGGCCTCTTAGCGCTCAGAATGTCCAATTGCAGTTTCTACAGAAAGAGTGTTTCAGAACGGCTCAATCAAAAGTAAGGTTCAACTCTGTTAGTTGAATGCACAGAACAGAAAGAAGTTTCATACAATGTTTCTGTGTAGTTTATATTTGAACATATTCTTTTTTCCACTATTACCCACTTAGCGCTACGAATGTCCAGTTGCATTTTCTACAGACAGAGTGTTTCAAAACTGCTCAATCAAAAGTATGGTTTAACTCTGTTAGCTGAATGCTCAGATCAGAAAGAAGTTTCACAGAATGCTTCTGTGTAGTTTATATTTGAATATATTCCTTTTTCCACTAATACGCTCTTAGCGCTCCAAATGTCCAGTTGCATTCTCTACAGAAAGAGTGTTCAGATCTGCTCAATCAAAAGTATGGTTTAACTCTGTTAGCTGAATGCACAGATCAGAAAGAAGTTTCACCGAATGATTCCGTGTAGTTTATATTTGAAGACATTCCTTTTTCCACTGTTACCCTCTTAGCGCTCCGAATCTCCACTTGCATTTTCTACAAAAAGAGTGTTTCATAACTGCTCAATCAAAAATATGTTTTATCTCTGTTAACTGAATTTACAGATCAGAAATAAGTTTCAGAGAATGCATCTGTGTCGTTTTTATTTGAAGATATTCTTTTTCCCAATGTAGGCCTGTTAGCGCATAGAATGTTCAATTGCAGTTTCTACAGAAAGAGTGTTTCAGAACGGCTCAATCAAACGTAAGGTTCAACTCTGTTAGTTGAATGCACAGAACAGAAAGAAGTTTCACAGAATGCTTCTGTGTAGTTTATATTTGAATATATTTCTTTTTCCACTATTACCCTCTTAGCGCTCCGAATGTCCACTTGCATTTCCTACAGAAAGAGTGTTCTGAACTGCGCAATCAAAAGTATGGTTTAACTCTGTTAGCTGAATGCACATATCAGAAATAAGTTTCAAACAATGCTTCTGTGTAGTTTTTATTTGAAGATATTATTTTTCCCAATATAGGCCTCTTAGCGCTCAGAATGTCCAATTGCAGTTTCTACAGAGAGAGTGTTTCAGAACGGCTCAATCAAATGTAAGGTTCAATCTCTTAGTTGAATGCACAGAACAGAAAGAAGTTTCACAGAATGCTTCTGTGTAGTATTTAGTTGAAGATACTCCTTTTTGGACTATTACCCACTTAGCGCTCCGAATATCCACTGGCAGTTTCTACACAAAGAGTGTTTCAGAACTGCTCCTTCAAAAGTAAGGCTCAACTCTGTTAGTTGAATGCGGAGAACAGAAAGGGGTTTCAGAGAATGCTTCTGTGTAGTTTTTAATTGGAGATATTCCTTTTTCCTCTATTACAAACTTAGCGCTCCGAATGTCCACTTGCATTTTCTACAAAAGGATTGTTTCATCACTGCTCAATCAAAAATATGGTTTAGCTCTGTTAACTGAATTTACAGATCAGAAATAAGTTTCATAGAATGCATCTGTGTAGTTTTTATTTGAAGATATTCTTTTTCCCAATGTAGGCCTCTTAGCGCTTAGAATGTCCAATTGCAGTTTCTACAGAAAGAGTGTTTCAGAACGGCTTAATCAAAAGTAAGGTTCAACTCTGTTAGTTGAATGCACAGAACAGAAAGAAGTTTCACAGAATGCTACTGTGTAGTTTATATTTGAATATATACCTTTTTCCACTATTACCCTCTTAGCGCTCCGAATGTCCACTTGCATTTTCTACAGAAAGAATGTTCGGAACTGCGCATTGAAAAGTATGGTTTAACTCTGTTAGCTGAATGCACATATCAGAAATAAGTTTCACACAATGCTTCTGTGTAGTTTTTATTTGAAGATATTATTTTTCCCAATATAGGCGTCTAAGCGCTCAGAATGTCCAATTGCAGTTTCTACAGAAAGAGTGTTTCAGAACGGCTCAATCAAATGTAAGGTTCAACTCTCTTAGTTGAATGCACAGAACAGAAAGAAGTTTCACTGAATGCTTCTGTGTAGTATTTAGTTGAAGATACTCCTTTTTGGACTATTACACACTTAGCGCTCCGAATATCCACTGGCAGTTTCTACACAAAGAGTGTTTCAGAACTGCTGCTTCAAAAGTAAGGCTCAACTCTGTTAGTTGAATTCGGAGAACAGAAAGGGGTTTCAGAGAATGCTTCTGTGTAGTTTTTAATTGGAGATATCCCTTTTTCCTCTATTACAATCTTAGTGCTCCTAATGTCCACTTGCATTTTCTACAAAAAGATTATTTCATAACTGCTCAATCAAAAATATGGTTTAGCTCTGTTAACTGAATTTACAGATCAGAAATAAGTTTCACAGAATGCATCTGTGTAGTTTTTATTTGAAGATATTCTTTTTCCCAGTGTAGGCCTCTTAGCGCTTAGAATGTCCAATTGCAGTTTCTACAGAAAGAGTGTTTCAGAACGGCTCAATCAAAAGTAAGGTTCAACTCTGTCAGTTGAATGCACAGAACAGAAAGAAGTTTCACAGAATGCTACTGTGTAGTTTATATTTGAATATATTCCTTTTTCCACTATTACCCTCTTAGCGCTCCGAATGTCCACTAGCATTTTCTACAGAAAGAGTGTTCGGAACTGCGCAATCAAAAGTATGGTTTAACTCTGTTAGCTGAATGCACACATCAGAAATAAGTTTCACACAATGCTTCTATGTAGTTTTTAATTGAAGATATTATTTTTCCCAATATAGGCCTCTTAGCGCTCAGAATGTCCAATTGCAGTTTCTACAGAAAGAGTGTTCCAGAACGGCTCAATCAAAAGTAAGGTTCAACTCTGTTAGCTGAATGCACAGAACAGAAAGATGTTTCATACAATGCTTCTGTGTAGTTTATATTTGAACATATTCTTTTTTCCACTATTACCCACTTAGCGCTACGAATGTCCAGTTGCATTTTCTACAGACACAGTGTTTCAAAACTGCTCAATGAAAAGTATGGTTTAACTCTGTTAGCTGAATGCTCAGATCAGAAAGAAGTTTCACAGAATGCTTCTGTGTAGTTTATATTTGAATATATTCATTTTCCACTACTACCCTCTTAGCGCTCCAAATGTCCAGTTGCATTTTCTACAGAAAGAGTGTTCAGATCTGCTCTATCAAAAGTATGGTTTAACTGTGTTAGCTGAATGCACAGATCAGAAAGAAGTTTCACAGAATGATTCTGTGTAGTTTATATTTGAAGACATTCCTTTTTCCACTATTACCCTCTTAGCGCTCCGAATCTCCACTTGCATTTTCTACAGAAAGAGTGTTTCAGAACGGCTCAATCAAAACTAAGGTTCAAATCTTTTAGTTGAATGAACAGAACAGAAAGAAGTTTCACAGAATGCTTCTGTGTAGTTTTTATTTGTAGATATTCTTTTTCCCAATATAGGCCTCTTAGCGCTCAGAATGTCCAATTGCAGTTTCTACAGAAAGAGTGTTTCAGAACGGCTCAATCAAAAGTAAGGTTCAACCCTGGTAGTTGAATGCACAGAACAGAAGGAAGTTTCACAGAATGCTTCTGTGTAGTTTATATTTGAATATATTCATTTTTCCACTATTACCCTCTTAGCGCTCCGAATGTCCACTTGCATTTTCTACACAAAGAGTGTTCTGAACTGCGCAATCAAAAGTATGGTATAACTCTGTTAGCTGAATGCACATATCAGAAATAACTTTCAAACAATGCTTCTGTGTAGTTTTTATTTGAAGATATTATTTTTCCCAATATATGCCTCTTAGCGCTCAGAATGTCCAATAGCAGTTTCTACAGAAAGAGTGTTTCAGAACGGCTCAATCAAATGTAAGGTTCAACTTTCTTAGTTGAATGCACAAAACAGAAAGAAGTTTCACAGAATGCTTCTGTGTAGTATTTAGTTGAAGATACTACTTTTTGGACTATTACCCACTTAGCGCTCCGAATATCCACTGGCAGTTTCTACACAAAGTGTGTTTCAGAACTGCTCCTTCAAAAGTAAGGCTAAACTCTGTTCGTTGAATGCGGAGAACAGAAAGGGGTTTCAGAGAATGCTTCTGTGTAGTTTTTAATTGGAGATATTCCTTTTTCCTCTATTACAATCTTAGCGCTCCGAATGTCCACTTGCATTTTCTACAAAAAGAGTGCTTCATAACTGCTCAATCAAAAATATGGTTTAGCTCTTTCAACTGAATTTACAGATCAGAAATAAGTTTCACAGAATGCATCTGTGTAGTTTTTATTTGAAGATATTCTTTTTCCCAATGTAGGCCTCTTAGCGCTTAGCATGTCCAATTGCAGTTTCTACAGAAAGAGTGTTTCAGAACGGCTCAATCAAAAGTAAGGTTCAACTCTGTTAGTTGAATGCACAGAACAGAAAGAAGTTTCACAGAATGCTACTGTGTAGTTTATATTTGAATATATTCCTTTTTCCACTATTACCCTCTTAGCGCTCCGAATGTCCACTTGCATTTTCTACAGAAAGAGTGTTCGGAACTGCGCAATCAAAAGTATGGTTTAACTATGTTAGCTGAATGCACATATCAGAAATAAGTCTCACACAATGCTTCTGTGTAGTTTTTATTTGAAGATATTATTTTTCCCAATATAGGCCTCTTAGCGCTCAGAATGTCCAATTGCATTTTCTACAGAAAGAGTGTTTCAGAACGGCTCAATCAAAAGTAAGGTTCAACTCTGTTAGTTGAATGCACAGAACAGAAAGAAGTTTCATACAATGCTTCTGTGTAGTTCCTATATGAACATATTCTTTTTTCCACTATTACCCACTTAGCGCTACGAATGTCCAGTTGCATTTTCTACAGACAGAGTGTTTCAAAACTGCTCAATCAAAAGTATGGTTTAACTCTGTTAGCTGAATGCTCAGATCAGAAAGAAGTTTCACAGAATGATTCTGTGTAGTTTATATTTGAAGACATTCCTTTTTCCACTATTACCCTCTTAGCGCTCCGAATCTCCACTTGCATTTTCTACAGAAAGAGTGTTTCAGAAAGGCTCAATCAAAACTAAGGTTCAAATCCTTTAGTTGAATGAACAGAACAGAAAGAAGTTTCACAGAATGCTTCTGTGTAGTTTTTATTTGTAGATATTCTTTTTCCCAATATAGGCCCTTAGCGCTCAGAATGTCCAATTGCAGTTTCTACAGAAAGAGTGTTTCAGAACGGCTCAATCAAAAGTAAGGTTCAACCCTGGTAGTTGAATGCACAGAACAGAAAGAAGTTTCACAGAATGCTTCTGTGTAGTTTATATTTGAATATATTCCTTTTTCCACTATTACCCTCTTAGCGCTCCGAATGTCCACTTGCATTTTCTACAGAAAGAGTATTCTGAACTGCGCAATCAAAAGTATGGTTTAACTCTGTTAGCTGAATGCACATATCAGAAATAAGTTTCAAACAATGCTTCTGGGTAATTTTTATTTGAAGATATTATTTTTCCCAATATAGGCCTCTTAGCTCTCAGAATGTCCAATTGCAGTTTCTACAGAAAGAGTGTTTCAGAACGGCTGAATCAAATGTAAGGTTTAACTCTCTTAGTTGAATGCACAGAACAGAAAGAAGTTCACTGAACGCTTCTGTGTAGTATTTAGTTGAAGATTCTCCTTTTTGTACTATTACACACTTAGCGCTCCGAATATCCACTGGCAGTTTCTACACAAAGAGTGTTTCAGAACTGCTCCTTCAAAAGTAAGGCTCAACTCTGTTAGTTGAATGCGGAGAACAGAAAGGGGTTTCAGAGAATGCTTCTGTGTAGTTTTTAATTGGAGATATTCCTTTTTCCTCTATTACAATCGTAGCGCTCCGAATGTCCACTTGCATTTTCTACAAAAAGAGTGCTTCATAACTGCTCAATCAAAAATATGGTTTAGCTCTTTTAACTGAATTTACAGATCAGAAATAAGTTTCACAGAATGCATCTGTGTAGTTTTTATTTGAAGATATTCTTTTTCCCAATGTAGGCCTCTTAGCGCTTAGCATGTCCAATTGCAGTTTCTACAGAAAGAGTGTTTCAGAACGGCTCAATCAAAAGTAAGGTTCAACTCTGTTAGTTGAATGCACAGAACAGAAAGAAGTTTCACAGAATGCTACTGTGTAGTTTATATTTGAATATATTCCTTTTTCCACTATTACCCTCTTAGCGCTCCGAATGTCCACTTGCATTTTCTACAGAAAGAGTGTTCGGAACTGCGCAATCAAAAGTATGGTTTAACTATGTTAGCTGAATGCACATATCAGAAATAAGTCTCACACAATGCTTCTGTGTAGTTTTTATTTGAAGATATTATTTTTCCCAATATAGGCCTCTTAGCGCTCAGAATGTCCAATTGCATTTTCTACAGAAAGAGTGTTTCAGAACGGCTCAATCAAAAGTAAGTTTCAACTGTGTTAGTTGAATGCACAGAACAGAAAGAAGTTTCATACAATGCTTCTGTGTAGTTCCTATATGAACATATTCTTTTTTCCACTATTACCCACTTAGCGCTACGAATGTCCAGTTGCATTTTCTACAGACAGAGTGTTTCAAAACTGCTCAATCAAAAGTATGGTTTAACTCTGTTAGCTGAATGCTCAGATCAGAAAGAAGTTTCACAGAATGATTCTGTGTAGTTTATATTTGAAGACATTCCTTTTTCCACTATTACCCTCTTAGCGCTCCGAATCTCCACTTGCATTTTCTACAGAAAGAGTGTTTCAGAAAGGCTCAATCAAAACTAAGGTTCAACTCCTTTAGTTGAATGAACAGAACAGAAAGAAGTTTCACAGAATGCTTCTGTGTAGTTTTTATTTGTAGATATTCTTTTTCCCAATATAGGCCCTTAGCGCTCAGAATGTCCAATTGCAGTTTCTACAGAAAGAGTGTTTCAGAACGGCTCAATCAAAAGTAAGGTTCAACCCTGGTAGTTGAATGCACAGAACAGAAAGAAGTTTCACAGAATGCTACTGTGTAGTTTATAATTGAATATATTCCTTTTTCCACTCTTACCCTCATAGCGCTCCGAATGTCCACTTGCATTTTCCACAGAAAGAGTGTTCTGAACTGCGCAATCAAAAGTATGTTTTCACTCTGTTAGCTGAATGCACATATCAGAAATAAGTTTCAAACAATGCTTCTGTTTAGTTTTTATTTGAAGATATTTTTTTTCCCAATATAGGCCTCTTAGCACTCAGAATGTCCAATTCCAGTTTCTACAGAAAGAGTGTTTCAGAACGGCTCAATCAAATGTAAGGTTCAACTCTCTTAGTTGAGTGCATAGAACAGTAAGAAGTTTCACAGAATGCTTCTGTGTAGTATTTAGTTGAAGATACTCCTTTTTGGACTATTACCCACTAAGCGCTCCGAATATCCACTGGCAGTTTCTACACAAAGAGTGTTTCAGAACTGCTCCTTTGAAAGTAAGGCTCAACTCTCTTAGTTGAATGCGGAGAACAGAAAGGGGTTTCAGAGAATGCCTCTGTGTAGTTTTTAATTGAAGATATTCCTTTTTCCTCTATTACAATCTTAGCGCTCCGAATGTCCACTTGCATTTTCTACAAAAAGAGTGTTTCATAACTGCTCAATCAAAAATATGGTTTAGCTCTGTTATCTGAATTTACAGATCAGAAATAAGTTTCACAGAATGCATCTGTGTAGTTTTTATTTGAAGATATTCTTTTTCCCAATGTAGGCCTCTTAGCGCTTAGAATGTCCAATTGCAGTTTCTACAGAAAGAGTGTTTCAGAACGGCTCAATCAAAAGTAAGTTTCAACTCTTTTAGTTGAATGCACAGAACAGAAAGGTGTTTCATACAATGCTTCTGTGTAGTTTATATTTGAACATATTCTTTTTTCCAATATTACCCACTTAGCGCTACGAATGACCAGTTGCATTTTCTACAGACAGAGTGTTTCAAAACTGCTCAATCCAAAGTATGGTTTAACTCTGTTAGCTGAATGCTCAGATCAGAAAGAAGTTTCACAGAATGCTTCTGTGTAGTTTATATTTGAATATATTCCTTTTTCCACTACTACCCTCTTAGCGCTCCAAATGTCCAGTTGCATTTTCTACAGAAAGAGTGTTCAGATCTGCTGAATCAAAAGTATGGTTTAACTCTGTTAGCTTAATGCACAGATCAGAAAGAAGTTTCACAGAATCATTCTGTGCAGTTTATATTTGAAGACATTCCATTTTCCACTATTACCCTCTTAGCGCTCCGAATCTCCACTTGCATTTTCTACAGAAAGAGTGTTTCAGAACGGCTCAATCAAATCTAAGGTTCAAATCTGTTAGTTGAATGCACAGAACAGAATGTAGTTTCACAGATTGCTTCTGTGTAGTTTGTATTTGAAGATATTCCTTTTTCCACTGTTACCCTCTTAGAGCTCAGAATGTCCACTTGCATTTTCTACAGAAAGTGTGTTCAGAACTGCTCTATCAAAAGTATGATTTAACTCTGTTAGGTGAATGCACAGATCAGAAATAAGTTTCACAGAATTCTTCTGTGTAGTTTATATATGAAGATATTCCATTTTCCACTATTACCCTCTTAGCTCTCTGAATGTCCAGTTGCATTTTCTACAGAAAGAGTGTTTCAGAACTGCTCAATCAAAAGTATGGTTTAGCTCAGTTACCTGAATGCACAGATCAGAAAGATGTTTCACAGAATGCTGCTGTGTAGTGTTTATATGGAGATATTCTTTTTACCAATATAGGCCTCTTAGCGCACAGAATTTCCAATTGCACTTTCTACAGAAAGTGTGTTTCAGAAAGGCTCAATCAAAAGTAAGGTTCAACTCTGTTAGTTGAATGAACAGAACAGAAAGAAGTTTCAGAGAATGATTCTGTGTAGTTTATATTTGAAGATATTCCTTTTTCCACTATTACCTTCTAAGCGCTCCGAATGTCCACTTGCATTTTCTACAGAAAGAGTTTTTCCGAACTGCTCAATCAAAAGTATGGTTTAACTCTGTTAGCTGAATGCACAGATCAGTACGAAGTTTCACAGAATGTTTCTGTGTAGTTTTCATTTGAAGATAGTCCTTTCTCATATATAGGCCTCTTAGCGCTCCGAATATCCAATTGCAGTTTCTACAGAAAGAGTGTTTCAGAACGGCTCAATGAAAAGTAGGGTTCACCTCTTTTAGTTGAATTCACAGAACAGAAAGAAGTTTCACAGAATGCTTCTGTGTACTATTTATTTGAAGGTATTCCTTTTTCCACTGTTAACCTCTTAGCGCTCCAAATGTCCAGTTGCATTTTCTACAGAAGGAGTGTTCAGAACTGCTCAAACATAAGTGTGGTTTAACCCTGTTAGGTGAATGCACAGATCAGAAATAAGTTTCACAGAATTCTTCTGTGTAGTTTATATTTGAAGATATTCCATTTTTCACTATTACCCACTTAGCGCTCTGAATCTCCAGTTGCATTATGTACAGAAAGATTGTTTCAGAACTGCTCAATCAAAAGAATGGTTTAACTCTGTTAGCTGAATGCACAGAACAGAAAGAAGTTTCACAGAATGCTGCGGTGTAATGTTTATATGAAGATATTCTTTTTACCAATATAGGCCTCTTAGCGCTCAGAATGTCCAATTGCAGTTTCTACAGAAAGGGTGTTTCAGAAAAGCTCAATCAAATGTAAGGTTCAACTATGTTAGTTGAATGCACAGAACAAAAAGAAGTTTCACAGAATGCTTCTGTGTAGTTTATATTTGAATATATTGCTTTTTCCAATACTACCCTCTTAGCGCTCCAAATGTCCAGTTGCATTTTCTACAGAAAGAGTGTTCAGAACTGATCAATCAAATGTATGATTTAACTCTCTTAGCTGAATGCACAGATTAGAAAAAAGTTGCACAGAATGCTTCTGTGTAGTTTTTATTTGAAGATATTCTTTTTCCCAATATAGGCCTCTAGCGCTCAGATTGTCCAATTGCAGTTTCTACACAAAGAGTGTTTCAGAACTGCTCCTTCAAAAGTAGGGCTCAACTCTGTTATTTGAATGCACAGAACAGAAAGTAGTTTCACAGAATGCTTCTCTGTAATTCATATTTGACGATATTACTTTTTCCACTATTACCCACTTAGAGCTACGAATGTCCACTTGCATTTTCTACAGAAAGAGTGTTCAGAACTGCCCAATCAAAAGTATGGTTTAACTCTGTTAGTTGAATGCACAGATCAGAAAGAAGTTTCACAGAATTCTTCTGTGTAGTTTTTATTTGAAGATATTCCTTTTTCCAATATAGGTCTCTTAGCGCTCAGAATATCCAATTGCAGTATCTGCAGAAAGAGAGTTTCAGAACTGCTCAATCAAAAGTAAGGTTCAATACTGTTAGTTGAATGCACGGAACAGAAAGAAGTTTCAGAGAATGCTTCTGTGTAGTTTATATTTCAAGATATTCCTTTTTTCACTATTACCCTCTTAGCGCTCCGAATCACCACTTGCATTTTCTACAGAAAGAGTGTTTCAGAACGGCTCAATCAAAAGTAAGGTTCAACTCTTTTAGTTGAATGCACAGAACAGAAAGAAGTTTCACAGAATGCTTCTGTGTAGTATTTAGTTATAGATATTCCTTTTTCAACTATTACCCTCTTAGCGTTCCGAATGTCCACTGGCAGTTTCTACACAATGAGTGTTTCAGAACAGCTCCTTCAAAGTAAGGCTCAAATCTGTTAGTTGAATGCAGAGAACAGAAAAGTGTTTCAGAGAATGCTTCTGTGTAGTTTTAATTTGGGGATATTCCTTTTTCCACTAATACAATCTTAGTGCTCCGAATGTCCACTTGCATTTTCTACAGAAAGAGTGTCTCATAAATTCTCAATCAAAAGTATCGTTTAACTCTGTTAGCTGAATGCACAGATCAGAAATAAGTTTCACAGAATGCTTCTGAGTAGTTTTTATTTGGAGATATTCTTTTTCCCAATATAGGCCACTTAGCGCTCAGAATGTCCAATTGCAGTTTCTACAGAATGAGTGTTTCAGAAGGCTCAATCAAAAGTAAGGTTCAACTCTGTTAGTTGAATGCACAGAACAGAAATAAGTTTCACAGAATGCTTCTGTGTAGTTTATATTTGAATGTATTCCTTTTTCCACTATTACCATCTTAGCGCTCCGAATGTCCACTTGCATTTTCTACAGAAAGAGGGTTTCAGAACGGTTCCATCAAAAGTAAGGTTCAACTCTGTTACTTGAATGCACAGAACAGCAAGAAGTTTCACAGAATGTTTCTGTGTAGTTTATATTTGAATATATTCCTTTTTCCAGTATTACCCTCTTAGTGCTCCGAATGTCCACATGCATTTTCTACAGAAAGAGTGTTCAGAACGGCTCAATCAAAAGTATGGTTTTACTCTGTTATTTGAATGCACATATCAGAAATAAGTTTCACAGAATCCTTCCGTGTAGTATTTTGTTGAAGATATTCCTTTTTCGACTATTATCCTCTTAGCTCTCCGAATGTCCAATTTCAGTTTCTACACAAAGAGTGTTTCAGAACTGCTCCTTCTAAAGTAGGGCTCAACTCTGTTAGTTGAATGCAGAGAACATAAAGGAGTTACACAGAATGCCTCTGTGTAGTTTATATTTGAATATATTCCCTTTTTCAGTATTACCCTCTTAGCGCTCCAAATGTCCACTTGCATTTTCTACAGAAAGAGTGTTCAGAACTGCTCAATCAAAAGTATGGTTTAACTCTGTTAGCTGAATGCACAGATCAGAAAGAATTTTCACAGAATGCTTCTGTGTACTTTTTATTTGAAGATATTCCTTTCTCCAATATAGGAGTCTTAGCGCTCAGTATGTCCAATTGCAGTATCTACAGAAAGAGTGTTTCTGAACTGCTCAATCAAATGTAAGGTTCAACTCTGTTAGTTGAATGAACGGAACAAAAAGAAGTTTCATAGAATGCTTCTGTGTAGTTTATATTTGAAGATGTTCCTTTTTCCACTATTACCTTCTAAGCGCTCCGAATGTCCACTTGCATTTTCTACAGAAAGAGTGTTTCCGAACTGTTCAATCAAAAGTATGGTTTAATTCTGTTAGCTGAATGCACAGATCAGTACGAAGTTTCACGGAATGCTTCTGTGTAGTTTTTATTTGAAGATAGTCCTTTTTCCAATATAGGCCTCTTAGCGCTCCGAATATCCAATTGCAGTTTCTACAGAAAGAGTGTTTCAGAATGGCTCAATCAAAAGTAGGGTTCAACTCTTTTAGTTGAATGCACAGAACAGAAAGTAGTTTCACAGAATGATTCTGTGTAGTTTATATTTGGAGACATTCCTTTTTCCACTATTACCCTCATAGCGCTCCGAATGTCCACTTGCAGTTTCTACAGAAAGAGTGTTTCAGGACTGCTCCTTCAAAAATAAGGCTCAACCCTGTTAGTTGAAAGCAGAGAACAGAAACAAGTTTCAGAGAATGCCTCTGTGTAGTTTTTATTTGAAGATATTCCTTTTTCCACAATTACCATCTTAGCGCACCGAATGACCACTTGCATTTTCTACAGAAAGAGTGTTTCAGAACTGCTAAATCAAAAGTATCGTTTAACTCTGTTAGCTGAATGCACAGATAAGAAAGAAGTTTCACAGAATGCATCTGTTTAGTTTTTATTTTAAGATATTCTTTATCCCAATATAGGCATCATAGCGCTCAGTATGTTAAATTGCAGTTTCTACAGAAAGAGTGTTTCAGAACGGCTCAATCAAAAGTAAGGTTCAACTCTGTTAGTTGAATGCACAGAACAAAAAGAAGTTTCACAGAATGCTTCTCAGTAGTTTATATTTGAATATATTCCTTTTTCCACTATTACCCTCTTAGCGCTCCGAATGTCCACTTGCATTTTCTACATAAAGAGTGTTCAGAACGGCTCAATCAAAAATATGGTTTTACTCTGTTAGTTAAATGCACGTATCAGAAATAAGTTTCAGAGAAGGCTTCTGTGTAGTATTTAGTTGAAGATATTCCTTTTTTGAATATTAACCTCTTAGTGCTCCGAATGTCCACTGGCAGTTTCTACACAAAGAGTTTTTCAGAACTGCTCCTTCAAAAGTAATGCTCAACACTGTAAGTTGAATGCAGAGAACAGAAAGAAGTTTCACAGAATGCTTCTGTGTAGTTTATATTTGAATATATTCCTTTTTTCAGTATTACCCTCTTAGCACTCCGAATGTCCACCTGCATTTTCTACAAAAAGAGTGTTCAGAACTGCTCAATCAAAAGTATGGTTTATCTCTGTTAGCTGAATGCACATATCAGTACGAAGTTTCACAGAATGCTTCTGTGTAGTTTTTATTTGAAGATAGTCCTTTTTCAAATATAGGCCTCTTAGCGCTCCGAATATCCAATTGCAGTTTCTACAGAAAGAGTGTTTCAGAACGGCAAAATGAAAAGTAGGGTTCAACACTTTTAGTTGAATTCACAGAACAGAAAGTAGTTTCACAGATTGCTTCTGTGTAGTATTTATTTGAAGGTATTCCTTTTTCCACTATTACCCTAGTAGCGCTCGGAATGTCCACTTGCAGTTTCTACAGAAAGTGTGTTGCAGGGCTGCTCCTTCAAAAATAAGGCTCAACTCTGTTAGTTGAATGCAGAGAACAGAAAGAAGTTTCAGAGAATGCCTCTGTGTAGTTTTTATTTGAAGATATTACTTTTTCCACAATTACCAACTTAGCGCACCGAATGTCCACTTGCATTTTCTACAGAAAGAGTGTTTCAGAACTGCTAAATCAAATGTATCATTTAATTCTGTTAGCTGAATGCACAGATCAGAAAGTAGTTTCAGAGAATGCATCTCTGTAGTTTTTATTTGAAGATATTATTTTTCTCAATATAGGACTCTTAGCGTTCAGAAATCCAATTACACTTTCTACAGAAAGAGTGTTTCAGAACTGCTCAATCAAAATTAAGTTTCAACTCTGTTAGTTGAATGCACAGAACACAATGTAGTTTCACAGAATGCTTCTGTGTAGTTTATATTTGAATATATTCCATTTTCCACTATTACCCACTTAGCGCTCTGAATGTCCAGTTGCATTTTCTACAGAAAGAGTGTTTCAGAACTGCTCAATCAAAAGTATGGTTTAACTCTGTTAGCTGAATGCACAGATCAGAAAGAAGCTTCACAGAATGCTGCTGTGTAGTGTTTATATGAAGATATTCTTTTTACCAATATAGGCCTCTTAGATCTCCGAAAGTCCACTTGCATTTTCTACAGAAAGTGTGTTCAGAACTGCTCTATCAAAAGTATGGTTTAACTGTGTTAGGTGAATGCACAGATCAGAAATAAGTTTCACAGAATTCTTCTGTGTAGTTTATATTTGAAGATATTCCATTTTCCACTATTACCCACTTAGCGCTCTGAATGTCCAGTTGCATTTTCTACAGAAAGAGTGTTTCAGAACTGCTCAATCAAAAGTATGGTTTAACTCTGTTAGCTGAATGCACAGATCAGAAAGAAGTTTCACAGAATGCTGCTGTGTAGTGTTTATATGAAGATATTCTTTTTACCAATATAGGCCTCTTAGCGCTCAGAATGTCCAATTGCATTTTCTACAGAAAGAGTGTTTCAGAAAGGCTCAATCAAAAGTAAGGTTCAACTATGTTAGTTGAATGCACAGAACAGAAACAAGTTTCACAGAATGCTTCTGTGTAGTTTATATTTGAATATATTCCTTTTTGCACTACTACCCTCTTAGCGCTCCAAATGTCCAGTTGTATTTTCTACAGAAAGAGTGTTCAGAACTGATCAATCAAATGTATGATTTAACTCTGTTAGCTGAATGCACAGATCAGAAAAAGTGTCACAGAATGCTTCTGTGTAGTTTTTATTTGAAGATATTCTTTTTCCCAATATAGGCCTCTTATCGCTCAGATTGTCCAATTGAATTTTCTACAGAAAGAGTGTTTCAGAATGGCTCTATCAAAAGTAAGGTTCAACTCTGTTATTTGAATGCACAGAACAGAAAGTAGTTTCACAGAATGCTTGTCTGTATTTCTTATTTGACGATATTACTTTTTCCACTATTACCCTCTTAGAGCTCCGAATGTCCACTTGCATTTTCTACAGAAAGAGTGTTCAGAACTGCTCAATCAAAAGTATGGTTTAACTCTGTTAGTTGAATGCACAGATCAGAAAGAAGTTTCACAGAATTCTTCTGTGTAGTATTTATTTGTAGATATTCCTTTTTCCAATATAGGACTCTTAGCGTTCAGAATTTCCAATTGCAGTATCTACAGAAAGAGAGTTTCAGAACTGGTCAATCAAAAGTAAGGTTCAATATTGTTAGTTGAATGCAAGGAACAGAAAGAAGTTCTACAGAATGCTTCTGTGTAGTTTATATTTGAAGATATTCCTTTTTCCTCTATTACCCTCTTAGCGCTCCGAATCACCACTTGCATTTTCTACAGAAAGAGTGTTTCAGAACGGCTCAATCAAAAGTAAGGTTCAACTCTTTTAGTTGAATGCACAGAAAAGAAAGAAGTTTCACAGAATGCTTCTGTTTAGTATTTAGTTGAAGATATTCCTTTTTCGACTATTACCCTCTTAGCGTTCCGAATGTCCACTGGCAGTTTCTACACAAAGATTGTTTCAGAACAGCTCCTTCAAAAGTAAGGCTCAACTCTGTTAGTTTAATGCAGAGAACAGAAAGGAGTTTCAGAGAATGCTTCTGTGTAGTTTTTATTTGGGGATATTCCTTTTTCCACTATTACAATCTTAGCGCTCCTAATGTCCACTTGCATTTCCTACAGAAACAGTGTTTAATAACTGCTCAATCAAAAGTATGGTTTAACTCTGTTAGCTGAATGCACAGATCAGAAATAAGTTTCACAGAATTCTTCTGAGTAGTTTTTATTTGGAGATATTCTTTTTCCCAATATAGGCCACTTAGCACTCAGAATGTCCAATTGCAGTTTCTACAGAATGAGTGTTTCAGGACGGCTCAATCAAAAGTAAGGTTCAACTCTGTTAGTTGAATGCACAGAACAGAAAGAAGTTTCACAGAATTCTTCTGTGTAGTTTATATTTGAATATATTCCTTTTTCCTGTATTACCTTCTTAGTGCTCCGAATGTCCACTTGCATTTTCTTCAGAAAGAGTGTTCATAATGGCTCAATCAAAAGTATGGTTTTACTCTGTTAGTTGAATGCACATATCAGAAATAAGTTTCACAGAATGCTTCTGTGTAGTATTTAGCTGAAGATATTCCTTTTTCGACTTTTATCCTCTTAGCTCTCCGAATGTCCAATTTCAGTTTCTACACAAAGAGTGTTTCGGAACTGCTCCTTCAAAAGTAAGGCTCAACTCTGTTAGTTGAATGCAGAGAACAGAAAGAAGTTGCAGAGAACAGAAAGAAATTTCACAGAATGCTTCTGTTTACTTTATATTTGAATATATTCCTTTTTCCACTACTACCCTCTTAGCGCTGCAAATGTCCAGTTGCATTTTCTACAGAAAGAGTGTTCAGAACTGCTCAATCAAAAGTACGGTTTAACTCTGTTAGCTGAATGCACAGATCAGAAAGATGTTTCACAGAATGATTCTGTGTAGTTTATATTTGAAGATATTCCTTTCTGTTCTCTGCATTAAAATCAATCAAAAAATTATATTGAAATTGAAATACTGAATTTTATACTAAAGACAAGGCATACAACTGAAAATGAAATTTTCCAGGTGAAAATTTCCAAATCATAAATATGTAGGGACAAAAAACTTTATTTATAAAGAAAAAGATAATTCTAATTAATTGATGATTCAAAGGTTTACAACTTTAAAAGTAAATATTATCTTTGAAGTAAAGTCCATTTAAATTATTTATGCCGCCAAAATTTTAGTAATTGTATATGTATATCATGTAAACTTTTTCGAGAAAGATGGAATTGGAAATGTTAGAGTATTATGCGGAAAAAATCACCTAAAGGAAAAAATTATCTCCTCATGAAATATTACTTTAGCCACTTTGACAGGTGTAGGTAAAAGAACACTTAATGCGCATCAATATGATTAGGAGATGCGCGCTTAGAAATACGTTATCATTGAAAAGAGAATTGTATTATCAGGTTTGCAGGGGCCCTTCTTATCCTTCATATTTATGTAACTTTGTCATCTATAGAAAGATTATAAGAATTTTAAAAATAGCTGATATTTAAGAAACATCACCATAACACTGTGCTGAATGCATAATAAAACATTTCCCTTCTCTCTAAAAGCCTTTTAAAATTATGTACCATAATCAGTATGGCCAGCAGAGGGTCATTTCCATGTTCAAGTTCCTCTGTTTCTCGAGGGTGAGAATCCTTCTATAGTCTTCTGAGGGTGACACTGTAGTGTTTTCTTAGCCTGATTATTTTTATCTATTTTTTCCGATCCTTTCCTTTGTATATTTACATTTTACATATTGAAAGTTATTTTTTCAAATATTTTATATGCAAATTTACAAAGTACAACGACTGTACATTAAAATAACTTATTTATGCCATATGGAAGATTAAATATAATTTTACAATATCTAATATTGATTGTTTAGTTTCTAATCATTGATACTTGACATGATTTTTCCCAGCATACCTCAAAATATTCTTCAAAATCCTGCGAATTAATTCCTGTAACACTTCTGAGGTGTATTAATAAGCTAGAGATGTAAAGAAGATTTGCAGAGAAAATTAGGTTCCCAAATTAGAAATTTTGTCCCACTATCGACTAGAAACCTCTTGAAATGATCAAAAACAATAATAATGCATGTCATAGAGGAAAACCAATAAGGCTGCTGCAGCATGACTACCTCTGTGACCTCATACAAGTTACGTGTGGGTCCCTACTTCTGTGACCTCAGACAAGTTACGTGTGGGTCCGCACTTATTTTCTTCATCTCTAATAAATATTTGACAAATCTCATTTTCAAAAGTCTTTTAAGGCCTATCCACCTTTATTTTTCAGATGGAGTTTTGCTCTCATTGCCCAGGCTGCAGTGCAATGTCATGGTCTCGGCTCACACAACCTCCGACTCCCGGGTTCATGTGATTCTCCTGCCTCCACCTCCTGAGTAGCTGGGATTACAGGTGCGCAACACAACGCCCAGCTAATTTTTTGTATTTTTAGTAGAGATGGGGTTTCACCATGTTGGTCAGGCTGGTCTTGAACTCCCGACCTCAGGTGATCTGCACGCCTCGGCCTCTCAAAGTGCTGGGATTACAGGCATGAGCAACCGCGGCCTGTGAGGGCTTTCTACTTTTAAGATGTCAGGACGTATAGCCTGGGAGGTAAATGGTAGTATATATATACATATATATATACACACACACACTGTATATATATACATATATACGGTATATTATACTATATATACATATATACTGAATATTATACTCTATATATACATATCTACTGTATATTATATGTATATATATATATACACATACACACATACACACATACACACATGAGACAGAGAGAAGAGATAGACAATTTCATGTGAAAATATAAACTGTTAACATAATATTTTGCTTCTCTGAGGAATATTTAGCATTGTTCTCAATCTTCTCTGCAGAATTTAAGCATTTTTCTCAGAACTCACCAGATAGAATGAGGGAGGGGCCATATGATACGAGCCAGAGATGAAGGGAGAACAATAGAGAGGGTGCTTTGGGAAAAATAGTACAGTAAGGCTAGGGAATACTTCTCTCCAACAAAAAGACCAAGGTCACAGCTGTATCTCTTCAGAAGCCAAACTTTCTTTTAAAATGTCAATTTCCATCTATTTCTTGCTTCACAGACATTCCATTCATTGCTGGATTTCAAATAAAGCCTTTCCATGTGCAACCTTTCTATAGAAAAAGAGAAATATGGGGGACAGTACAGTCTAAGAAGTGATTAAGAATATCTAGTGGACTTTCCCAGACTGTAAATCTTTACATATATCTGAGCCTAATGAGGTGATTTATTGTGCTATAATGCACAGTGAACTATACAGATGCTTCTTTTTGATCATGCTGCAGAATGGAACTAAACACTAAATACCAAATAGCACTCCCATGATTCTTATACATGTCATTCATATGGCATATTTATGCTTTTTTATATAGCAATTCTTATTCTTAGCTCTTAGGCAATTACGGAATCTTTTTGTCATTTTAATAATCATGCTCCATTTGAGTTATGCAAGGTAGAAATTCTAAGTAGAAAATCTTGTTTTTATTGAAAGTTTTTAGTAAACATTTTGGAAAAAGTCTGTTTTTTGATGCTACTTCTGCACGCTTTCTCAACATGATATTACTTGGTATTGTCCTTATTAACCATAGTACACCATATTCTGCAAATGTTAGAGAGGGTTAAAAATCAGTCATGTATAAGTAAAGCTAATGAAATAGAAAGGAAACCATATTTAGGAAATGGAAGGCAGAAGCAAATGTATTAACCGTGAGTTAGAAACGGTTTAGTCTTTGGAATGAAGCAGCAAGAGTTTAAAAATCTGGTTTGTGATTCACTAGCTTTGTGACCTTGGAGAATTACTTCAGATTTCTGAGTATCAGTTTAGTAGGTGATATCAATTGCAACTTCGCAGAAATATCACAAGTATTAAATAAAGGACTTAGTATCTGGGAGAGCATAGAAAATTACTAATAGTTACATTTTTGTTAATATTACCGTTATTATTATCATACGTATAGTATTTTCTTTCACTGACAATGCATTTAGGACATAAGGAGAACTATAGAACAGTGCTTCTCCAACTTAAATGCAGAGCATGAATCACCTGGAGTTTTGTCAAAATGCGAATTCTGACTCAGTAGCCCTGCAAACTAAGGAAATCTTGATAATGCTGGTGCTGCTAGTTCACCAACAGACCACACGTTTTGCAACAGCTATATAGAATGTCCTGTTTCTTTTTTTAATCACAAAACATGGCAAGCTCTAAAATAAAGCAGAATAACAGATTTAAATGTTAATACTCATGTCCTCAATTTATAATTTCTCCCTCCCTAACAATGGTATAATTCTGATTAAAAATTAGCAAAGAAAAAAATGGAAATTAATCTTCCTATGTTTATTCTTTTAACAAATTCTGTGTGATTACTACTGGGTTACTTGCTGTAGGAAATAGAAAAATTGCTTTGACATAGATCCTCAAGAATCTGTCCCACTACAAGCTTATTTTTGTAGGAAGCTAAAAGATTTATATAAATAACCGTAATTAAAGAGACAAATGAAGAAGTGCAATGAAAGACGTAGGGAAAGTGCTAGAGGAGTTCGGGGTGGAGGAAAATTATCCTATAATAATATCTATGCGTAACATTATGCTATCTTCCCTAACCAGCGCTTGACCAGATTGTCACAGTGAACTTTGGTCCTTTCTTATATCTTAGTTTTGGTTCCCACATCCTTCTGTTTGGGGAAGTTCTTGTTTTCCTCATGTAATGACAACAACACTTAAACAATGTATACTAGATAAAAGGAACTATATTGCTTTATTTACATAGTTAATTTAATTTGTACAATGAACTATGAAGTAATCAGCATTATTTCCTTCATTTTACATATGAGAAAATGGAGAATCAGCGACATTGAATCATCTCAAGTTTCTAAAATATCCACTCTCACCAGGCTGTTTACCCTGTTTTTGTCTGTATGCTGCTATAACAAAATGCCACAGATTGAGTAATTCATAAAAAACAGAAATGTATTTCTCACAGTTCTGGGGCTGAGAAGTCCGAAATCAAGGCAGTGGAGATTTGGCAGTTGGTCCCGAGGTGGCACCTTCTTGCTTCGTCTTCACGTGACAAAAGTGGGCAAAAACGGACAATGTAACGACATGGCAGAAGAGACTGATGAGCCCGGCATTCCTCTAAAGCATCTCTTACGAGGACGTTTATCTCATTCATGAGGGTGGATCCTTCTTCATTTAATCACTTAACTAAAAGCCCCATCTCTTGATGTCATTGTCCTGGGATTTTAGTTTCAACATACAAACTTTGGATGGGCACATAGGTTCAAATCATAGCACCCTCCAAATTATAATGCCTCTCTCATGCCTGTTCTCCTTGAAGTACCCTCTGGTTTTGCTCTCTTCATTCTTGCCATCACAGTTAACCCTTCAGTTCCATTTCTTTAAGTAATCTCTAAATTTGTAAGATGGTTCCATCTTTTTTTTTTGTATATGGCAGTCTCTCAAACATATTTGTCATATGAACTAAGCAGGTAAATATGTAAATGCCAGCTAAATTTTAGTGAATGATATAATGGCCTAAAGTTGTATCTACCCTTCAGCCAAATATATTTACTTTTAGTAGCAATCTCCTGTCATATACAAAGTCACGACTCTAGGGGTAAACATTTTAGCCTGTGGGTAAGATGTAAAGCAGTGGTATGTTATAGTGACAACTCACTGTCATAGCACTGGGACATGCTCCTCTATCTGCTACAAATTGAATCAACAAAATATATATGATTTTGTGAGATTTAAATGTATGCTCCTGTTAGTAAAATAAAAGTATGGGAAAACTTTACGGAGTAGATTTAATAGAAATGTTTTCCTGAGTTATCTGCCTTCTTTATTTTTATGTTATGCTTTAAGTCTATGGTCAATGTATAGAGCTATGATTGATGTGCTTTTCCAATTCTGTTCAGATCAGACAGGTTAATTTTCTTCTTTTAAATCTTCTTGAATTTTGTCTAACACTTTTTGTTCCAATTTCTTACTAGATTATACTCCCTTCCCTAACTGCTTCATGATTACTTATACACAAACAATATTATGATATTGACACATTGAATTCATTTTAGGTGATGATTTTGGTCATAAACATGAGCAGGTTGTGAAGTGTTTCAGCCATCCCAGGGCATGGCTGTGAGTCCCTTGTCTAATGTTTCAAAAAAATCTTGAATTTGTGATGATGCTGTGATGGTCCCTCAGATATTCTTACACACATCTTTGCCCCTTGTTCCCTCTAACTTTCCTCTTCTGATAAAAAAGCAAACACTGCCAAGCTCAAATGGAATTACATTTGGATGCAAGTGTCACTATGCAATGGTTGCCAATAAAAGTACACAAGGAATTTAATTATGGTGAATTAAAGGCAAACAGACTTCAGAGAAATGAGCACGAACATGAAAATGGCGCATGGTACGCGGATCTCACTGGAAAGTCATTCGGTACACAATGTTTTCACTAGAAAAATCCATTAGCTTTAGCTAGAAATTGAAATTACTTTGTAGGAAATCAGAATAAAATATGTGAAAACATTATATTCTGTGCAAGATTAATACCACGCCTGGTGTTGAAAGGTTTGTGGTCTTGCTTCGACGATGCTAAAAGGTCAGAAACCACAAAGATGCATATGTGTTGTCGTTTGCACAGTTACTAATTTTTCTCATTATTTCCATAATGCGATGTGCTGTTTCAACAGAGAAACCCTCTGGAGAGTGGCTTGCACTGTTTTCAGGCAGCTCTTTTGCTTTCATGTTTTGGCCTTGGCCAGGGAATTCAGACAGACTTTTCAGTTATTTTCGACAAGAATGTATTCATTGATTGTTTTAAATAATAATAAATAGATTTTAAAATTACTGTACATTACTGCACTTTAAACGCCATGAGGTCAAGGACTCTAAAGTCTGGACATCATTGTATACCCTACATCTTGCACAAGGTTTAGAAAAAATGGCATGGACACCTATTTTTTGAATCAATAAATGAATACATAAAAGAATTCCAAACTCTAGTCCAAGGTTTTAGATTAATAATGTATTAAAATGCGTAAAATTTATAGACAAAACTCTTCTTATTTAGAAGTTTATTCTTTAGTTGGAGAGATAAAATATATGCACATAAAAGCTTAAGGAAAAATAATAAGGGTTTTGAAGTACTTACTATGTGAAAAATTTAGCATAAATCTTACATCCATTTATTTAACACATTTTATACGTTGCATTATTTATATATAGTGCTGATTGGTAGAATTCATATGTGAACGGAACTAGAAAAATTTTGAGGATAAGCACTAGAAACACAGAATAAATAGAGTGTTAACATGCAAAACACAGAAATACTTAAATTGACTAGGTGAAAGAAAAGATTTCTGGTTCCATGTACACTGATTATTGAGGGATGAGTATGACATTATTATGCCAGAATCAATAAATATTTTAAATAGGGAGAAAACTATAATTATATATCTTTGTGTTCAACAGGAGTAGCAGTACTGATAAAGTAGAAGTTTGTTATACCTTTTTTATAGTCTTTTAAAGTTGTTTATAAATAAAATCTACTCTTAGTTAATTAATGGTTGATGTTCATTGAAGTGTTTTCAAATTTTTGACCTCTGAATTGCCTTGTACATATGGAGAAATAAAGCTTGCCTAGCATAATTTCTTGAGTGGAGAATGAATGATCTGGATAGATTTGTTGACAATATGTCTGTACTTATTTTATTAAGTCTTTAATCTTCATGAAGAAAAATATAAAAGTCATATTCTAGTATTTTATACCATGGAAAAAATGTCTTATCCTTTTCCTAAGGAAAAATACATCATGACACAAAAGTAAAGTTAATTAAATTACTTACTTTATTAATTAACTGTCTATTATTTCTATGGGTTGAAGTAAATTTGATACTCAATGCTATTTAATCTAATTCTAAAAGCTTGAATGAGTAATGATTTTTTCATGTAAGGTTAGTTGAAATAAATTATCACTGATTTTCAGATTTAATATTAATTAGCTATTGCATATTCTTAATGGGAAATAAGTGTTTAAAAAGCCCTTTTTGGTTGCGAAAAGACCACGCCCATTGTAGACTTCTTAGAATACATCACATCTGGCCTCCTTTTTAGAGTGGGGAATTCAACTCATAAGTGGCTGGACATTGATTCTGAACATTTTGAACATTATTTGCCTGTCTTCACTCATACTGGTTGCTGTTCTTTTATAAGTAATCACCATGTTTAGCATGCACTTGAACTATTGTTACTTAGGGTGCTTGACTATTTACAAGTCTCACTAGGATTCTAGGTATTCATTAGTCTCGTGGTGTGTATTTGCTGATGGTCCTATTATCTTTGTTGGTTCAGTTACACAGTACCATCCAAGATGCTGCAACACATTATACACAGGCTATGGGTTGTGGGAGCTACAGATTTCAGTTATTATTTAGGCTCAGAAACTTAGAATCTCTGCAAGGTTGGACATGATCCTTAGTCTTGTTTTAAGACCGTCTTGTTTTAAAAGTTAAACCCAAATTCTTAAAATATAGAATAGGGGTGCTAGTAGTGCTCACAGAATTGTAGTAAAGATCAGCTGGGAAAGAAGAGCCTATTAAACAGAGCCTGGTATTTAATAAGTATCAGCTGCCTTCAATTAGGAATCTGTGTTGTCATGATTAGAAGATTGCTGGTTTATTTTACAGATCTGTAAGTATAGCCAAAATATGTCAAAATAACCACCAGAAAGAATCATATACCGTCCCTTGAACATTTCATCCCTAGAATCTAGCCAGATTAGCATGTCTATACTGGCAATACTGTTAACACAGATTGTGCTCAAACCCCTCATTGACTTTTCAGCACCTGTAAATTACTGGAGATTTAGGAAGAAGTCTGGGGTTATGGCTTAGTTAAGCTGAGTGGCCAGAAAGTGTGAGATGCTGGATGCCTCCTCCAGTTCATTTCTCCAGCGGCCGCACCAGGCGTATCCATAGCTCCGCTCCCGGGAGCTCGTCTCCGGCGTGGGGTGTGTGCGCACCCCTGGCCGGGCGGAGCCTGGAGCCTGCTCATTAGCAGCGCGGGCAGCTCGTGCGCCCGCAGGAGGGAGGCGGAAGCACAGCCCTGAGCCGCCAGCAGGAGGAGGGAGCGCGGCGGCTGCAGGCAGGGGAGGGAGAGGAAAGAACGGAGGGACGGTTCCCGGACAGAGCGGGAGGAATCGGGGAGCGGCCAGTCCAGGGGGAGCTGCTCCGCTGCGCTGCGCTCGTTATTCACAGGACGCGGCGGCGCTTCCCGGGGCCGCTTCCCGGTCCCCTGGGTGGAGGCTGCCATCTAAACCTGACTCCAGGTGAGTTCCCCAAAGAGGCGAAGCGAGGGGTCTCGAACCAGAGACTTGGAACTGGCGAGGCTGCTCGGCTCCCCAAGCGCTGCTGCCTTGACATTTCCCGATTCACGGGAGGTTTTGGGGGCGGCTGCACAGGCTGGAGGGGCGGATGGGCGGTTGCGATCCTCAGCCGGCGTGGGGGCGTTCGGGAGGAATTAGCTTCAGTGAACGGGGTTTTAGGAGATGTCCGCAAGGCACGCGCTATGTACGCGTTTCTAGACGAGCTTTTGAGACAGAAATTTGGCTTCCCGGATGCCCGTTTTGGCCTTCTGTCCTTCCTTTTGCTTGCCTCATGCCCAATTTTCCAAGCCGAGGAAAGGACTGGAAGGGCGTGGAAGTAGGAGGTCTGGGCACAGCATTCGGCAGGGCAGCCCTGGTCTCCAAGTTTGGGGGTGGGGGGTGGGACTCTTTTCCTTTCAGCCTAATTTACCAGGGGAAAACCCGCAGAGCACCTTGAGGTGCCTTTGCTCCGCACCCTCCATAAGCTTATTAGAGGGAACTTGAGGCTCGCTAGACAACCTGTGACAGGTGACGGCAATTTAGCTTAAAAGCCATGTTGGTTCACTTCGTCTCCTCTTTATCCTTTGTTGCAAAATTGATACCTTTTTGGATTTCTTTAACAGCACAAAGTTTAAGTGGCCGGCTGACAGGAAATATTTCTTTTGAAAATGCTATGAGAAAAGTGATGAGTTAACGTTGAGAGAAAGGCAACTTTATTTTCTCGGAAGAACTTTGGGGAAAGAGATTGATAGGGAAATTCTGGGCATGAAATTATGGACATTTCCCACAGAACTTCCTTCATTTATTTATTTTTTTACATTTCCTTCATTTTTTTTTTAATCGTGTGTGTGTGTATCAGAGAGACAAAATTCGTTGGAGGTATTAGGACTTTATTTGGTTTAGAAGTTTCTTTCTTACTAATAGCACTAATTTGTGATCTTCATGATTATAAGAATTTACTAAGTGTTTTGCTTTTAGGTGTTTTGGGTCTGTTTTTTAAAAAAATTCAATACTTACTTTGTGGGCCCTGCTGAATACCTCTCAATAAAATCGGTGGGCATACAGTTAGTGACATGACCCCTGTGGATTTAATAGCAGGTAAGTATACAAATGATAAGTTTAGGAAATAAATGTCAGAATCAACATTTAGGTGTGAAATTGAAATATCTTTCAAATATTTACCAAACTCTCTTATAGGATCCAATGTCATTTTATGGTCAAGAGAGCTTAAAGGTTTCTCAGATTGAGATATATGTATCTACTTTGTTAATCCAAATGTAATGTTTTATTTTGTTCTTTAATGACTGTTTGAATTCAACAAATAAAACTTGCATATTTAATGTAAGGTTCTTTCACATATATTACTTCTCCAATTTTTAATATAAATTTAAGGAGAAAAGCAATATTCCATTTTGTAGATGAAGAGACTGTGTCACAGAAGTATTACTTTACCTAGATTTCTGTAATTATTATGTTATAAACTTAGAAATTACATATTATTCTGGAACATATAAAATATATGAATGTTATAAACCATAAGAATTCAGACCTATGCTATTTAACTTCAAGTTTAGTTCTTTACCCAAACAATTGCATGACTACATTGAGACTACTGAAGTAATTATATATGAACACGCTATACGAAAAAATACTTAAAACATTTCTTATTTTTGTCGTTTCTCTTTGATATAAAATATACTATAATTTAATGGAGTTATATTCCATATTTAGATGCTCCTAACTTCCAAATAACACCTAAACTCCTAAAAACTGACCTGTGTCCTTCTTAATAGAAGTGGCTTGACCGGGAGACCCAATTTTTACTAAGAATATTCTTGGGATAATTTATGTCTTATAATCAAGATAAAGACAGGCCACATTTAGTTGTATTTTTAAACCACTTAGTGTGAAGTTGCAACGCAGACATAACTTGCTTTCAGGCTACACTGCCAGCTTTGCAGTGAATAGTCTTTAAGATTCCGTGGAAACATTGGCAGATATAGCTAATGTCTATCTGATGTAGGATTTATGAGAAAAGGAGAGGTAGAAACTGAATGCTCTTATATTTCATATGTGACCACATTCATAAAACTTTATTGATAAGTACTTTGTTGTCTGACACGGGCTGATACAAATAGGCTTCTTCAAGAGTTGAGGAAGAAAACTAAATCCCTATAATACAGCCTTTTTCCTCCTTTTCTTTCTTAAGCGGTAATAGTTGATCCTAGCTTTTGTGTGTCTATGCATGCTCAATACAGTTAGGGGTATAAGGAGAAGTTAAGCAAGAATATTGAATGCTAGCTAGGAAAGTTTTTGGAGTCTCAAATACTTTGGAACGATTTTTCACATTATATACATAAAATTCCTAGTTACATTTGGGAACTAAGTATATTATACACAACTTTGCATCTGATTACAGGATTCCCTGTACATTTATAGCTCAGGTATTCTGGAAAGAGTCAAGATAATTAGTTTTATGGCTCTTGCCCGTGTGACCTGTTTCTTTCTGGTCCTGATATTAAAAGGATGACTTAAATTTTCTGGAATGTCAAAATTTTCTCTTCCCTTGGATCCTACAAAATACTTCAAGCAGTGTATGTGTGATACTCGCTGTCATTCCAACATTTCCAATCCTCCTGAGAATGCTAAACAATGCCCTAGATTTCTTCCTTTGTAATTCTTTCAGATAGAGGGTTAGCTGAGTTAGGAAGAAAGGAGAGAGGGAGAGAAGAAGAGAGATGACATTTTATCCCTCAGGAAAGAACAAGACCAATTGTATTCCTAATTTAGAAATATTATTCTACAAACATTCCTGAACAAGAGGGCTTTGCATATACATTAAAGCAGAATACCTAGTCAACTTCTAGTTATGCCATGTAGTGAAATGGAAGTAAGATGAGCAGGCCGAGATCATTTTTGTTGGAGAACTGAGACCACATGAAATAGGTAACAGAGTTACCCCAACTGGGGGGCAAGAGGACTTGAAAGTTTCCTCCATAAATTTGCAGTTAGTACAGGGCTGCTCCAGTGATCAGAGTCATGAATGCCCTAGAGTGTCTGTATAACCCTGTACACAGGCTGAGACAGCTCTAACGGCCCAGAAAAGCCTCTGGACAGAATCACTGCACCCTTGGACATTGTCCGACCGCATGTATGAGAATAGTGAGTGCTGAGGAGTTGTGGGTAGCTCGGTACAACTCTTGCTAAAGGAGTGTCATCAACATTCATTGCTGAAAGTGAATTTTTTCATTCACATATGTGATGCCTATTAGGTCATGATTTCTTGGATACCAATTTGTACAAGATATGAATTAATTTTTGAACATCCTTTCTTAAAAGTACCATGTTCATATAGTTGCTCATTTTAATATGAGTAGTTCAGATGGGACATAATAGAGTAAGGAAATGATTGAACATCCTAAGATCTAGTGTATATACCTTTGTTCATGATGAGATTCATCCCCTGTCCCCCTTTGTAGTGACACTGATGGCATAAGGAGTATTAGATGAAATTTAATGCAGAAAACAATGGGATATATGAATGGTAGATATGGTTGACAACCACCATTTTCACTGAAGTTGTTTCAAAGCAAAGAAATTTGGGATAAATTCATTTTATTTGCTCCTGAAGGGTAATTAGGAATAAGTAGGAATTGTGAAGAGGCTGTAGTGTTGACATTAAGAGAAGTTTTTGATTCTTAAAATAGGATATATTACACAAGAGTGAACAAACAGAAGATACTGAACAAATATTCTGTCATAAGTAAGTGATGATTATTCGGACTTGTTGAACTATGTTTTTAAATGTATTATTTAAATATTTAAATATTATTAAAACCTTAAATAATATTTAAATATTATAAAAGTTGTAGAAAATTATGTTTTCAATACAAATATACACTTATAAGCTATATTGTAGATATGGGAGTAAACAATGCAATTTTTTTTAACTGAGTGAAAAATTTAGTTTTTTAAAATTCCAAATGGAGCTAACAGCTTAGTGTGATACATATTTTGAATTTCAAAATTTGTAACCAAATAGGACAAATGTGTTGAACTGTACTTTTCTTGAAGAACCGTGATAAGAATGAGCGGTGAAAAAATTACAGCATACTTACCAGGGATCAAATACTTGCTTAGGGTTAATAAGAAAAATCTCAGCAAACGCTAGAAATGAGGTACACGATCTATCAGAGACCCATGATTAAAGTGGTATCTTGTTAGGTATATGAGCTTGAAAAGAAACGGCATAGCTTCACTTTACCCCAGTTGCTTCTTTTGTAAAACGGGGAGACTAAGAGTGTGGTAACTCAAAATCCTTTGTTAATGATTTTCTTCTTAGAACAGTGCCAGGTCCAATTAGGATTAGATTGCTATTTTTATTATTGATATTTGCCCTAGTTCTGCCTTTTATTGACTGTGTGAAATTGGTGAAGATCCCTTTCTGAAGCTTTGTTTCTTACCTACAAGCTGGGAATAGAATACTTGCTATGAAGAGTGGTTGTTAGTACATTAGAAAGGCTGGATATTTGTTGATATAAGGGGCTCAGCGCATGGTAGAAATTTGATAGCATTTTTTTCTTGCCCTCCCATGTATTACTGTGGAGACATCCCACATATTATGTCCAAGTTTTTATTTTCCCCTCAAATGCAATGTCAAGCACAAAACATTCCCATCTCCCAATTCTCTTCTGATGTTCTACAACCATTAAAGTATAGAAAACTAGAATGAGTGTTTTTATAACTTTTGCTGTACTTAAGCATGTGGAGAGAAGAGCGCTAGATCACAGGACACACTTTGATAGGAAAAGGGAAATATTTACACTGCAAACAACTTTCTCCTCATGCTTAACAGTTTTATGCTGTCATTCTGTCAGCACCAAGTGAGATTTTTCTATTTAAATAGTTTTCTATTTGTGGTATGATAATTCATGTATGGACTTCATGTAACTAACATAAATATAATGGATGGTTGAGAAGTGGTTTATTTTTACCAAGAGGAAAAAATGTGTACACGATTTTTTAAAATATTGCTTTGAAAATATTTAAAATTAATTTTGATTCAGTTGGTGGAAGATAGCGTCACAAATTCACTGCTAGTGGTATTCTTGAGAAGTAATGTTTGAATTTTCTAGGTATTGTCCCCAGACTGGCTTAAAAGAATTTAATTTTAGATGTAAATTTTCTGCTTAACATGGAAGATTTTCCCTGAAAATATTAGCTTCATCAGATACATAGTTGCTTAGGGGTAGCTGCATGGAATTATGGGAAGAGTGAAATAGAAAAAAATTTTCATGTCTAAGTTATACATACTGGTGTAATCATATTGATTGGATGATAATGATAATTACAGCAATAATGTGATTGAAAGGGTAAGCAAGTAACATATACTACAGTTACTAATATAATCCTGTGATTGAGTTTACCACTTCGTTTCTCTTTCCTGGAAACCCTTAAGTTTGTCACTATTGCACTTTATTTCCTTTGCTTATTGTAGTGGTGTATTAGTTGTATTACTGCTGCTATAACAAATTACGACACATTTACATAACTTAACACATATTTATTGTCTTGCAGTTTCAAAGGTCAGAAGTCCAAAATCACTTTAATATGGCTAAGTCAATGTGTCTGCAGTGTGGGTTCCTTCTCGAGGTGCTGAGGGGAGAATCCATTCTCTTGCATTTTCTGCTTCTGGTGGCACCTGTCTTCATTGTCTTTTCCCCATTCCTCCATTTTCAAGGTGCGTTGCTTTTATTTCTGTTTCTGTCTCCGCGCTGTCTCCTCCTTTAACTTTGAGTCCTTCTCTCCACTTCATCTAAGGACTCCTGTGATTACTTTGGACTCACGTGGATGATCTGGGATAATCACCTTGTCTCCAGATCCTTAAATGAATCGTATCTACAAGTCCTTTGGCTGTGTAAGGCAGCACATTCCCAGGGCCGGGAGATTAGGTGAAGAACATCTTTTGGGACTATTATGCAGCCTATCACAAGTGGTAATATCACTTTTATGCCTTGAGACCCTGAAATTAATGTACTTGCTTACGCATGGAAAAACAATGTATCTGTGGGGGTAACAGTTTATTTTTGAACCATTAGAAGGTATTGATGGGGAAGTTTTCATCTGACAACAGATACTGATAAATTAAATACCCTTAGATTTGTCAAAACTAGCTTTAGTAAAATATAAGTAAAAGTATTTGCACTGCTAGGGTCAAAAATATTAATTAAACCCATTATTTATCAAGGCCAAGTCCTGGATTAGTTAGGTTTAAATTAACCTAGAACATTATCTTCCATAGTGCTTAATTGTGAAGCTTAGTTCTTGTTGACAAAAGCTCATCCATATAAGAAAGCATCGAAAGGTTGGTGTTTTTTAACCTTTGCAGAATATAACTTTTCAAAGGGATGTTAGACAGTAGTTCCATCACAATTGATGCAGTTCACAGACATTCTTTGTGAATATTTTATCTCATGAGTTATATCTATGACACTAATCATAGACTTCTAGAAGAAATTTAGCAATGGTCATGTCAGCCTTTCAAATCTTTCTGTAACCTAGAAGAGGATCATTGCATAAGATAGATTCATTTTCCCCTTTATTCCATTGTTGCCAGAGAGAACTTGAAATGCCCTGTTCAAATTAATTTAATGCAAATGAATTCTTGCTGCCTCACAAGTAGTTTGTCCTTCATTTTTCTTAAAATTAGATTGAAAATGGATGTGACCTGCTTTACTGGTTGTTGTGCAGGAAGCGTTGTCCTTCCTGAAAGCTCCCTCAGTTGTCAAAATGAAGCCATTAAGAGTAAAGTAAATTATATTATCTGATCATAGTATCACAATTGACCTTAAAACAATAAATTTTATAATCAGTGCAAATTGCTGAATAGTGTTTGCAGTTGTAGAAATTTCAAAGGAAACCCTGGTTGAGATACAAAGCTGCTATAATCATTTTTAAAATCTTTGTTTTTCTTTTACTTTGGAACAGTAGTGCAGTAAGTACTTTTGCCTTATTGTTCTCTCTGCCTTCCAGAAACCCTCATTCAAATATTCTAAGTTTTTAAGTCTTTTTCATTTCTTTTAATATTGTAACATTTAACAATGTCAAAGAAAGTATAATTTTTCTGGAAATCAAGCTAAAAATAAAGAGAAGCCGATGTAAATGAACATCAAATTAACAAGATTGATTAGGAAAAGTAATTTTTGAAAAGGGCCCAAAATCCCTTTGCACATAAATGCAAAAGAATTTAGTGAAAGAAGGTGAAACTGGAGTAAAGAACTCTACGGATGCGTAAGTAACTCTTAATAAGAATGAGTAACGTACATGCATATCTTTAGCTCCCAGTTTCAGAGATACAGTAGTTGTACAACAAATGGTCCTTTCCTGCTCTTAAGGAAGCCTCTCCTCCTCCAGCCATGCCATTCCTCAGAGCAAGCTCTTCCACTGAGTTTTCAGCAACCATAAGTAAGAAGGATGGTACGATAGGCTGCGTGTACATATGGCCCTCATTAGCAGGCCAACTGTTCCTTTTGCCCACCCACATCACTGGGGACATATGGCGTTACTTTGACTGTTGAAACAAGTGTGTGTGGACATATCTTGGTATGAGTAAAAGACTGTTGATTGTCTTTCTCTTGTCGCTCGTGCAACCGTCTCCTTGTGGAGATCGTATTATCCATAACACTAGATTTGAGGATGATAAATGACGTTGTTATTATTAACTGAATTTGCCTCTCTAGTTTGATCACAAAACCAGCGAATGTTTGCTTATGGAACATGTAAAGCTTATAGAAGACGGAAAGCTTACAGAAAGAAATGATGGCTTTTCTAAGCATAAGAGTCAGGTCTTTTTCAATCAAAAACTAACTCATTCAAAAATTCAAGAGTTCTGTAAAACCAGAACAGCAGAGGTTTCAGAAATGCTATTGAGATCATTTATTATAAAATAGCCATTAATGAAATGTAATAGTGAGTCTGTTGTTGTGACTATGTGGAGAAATGAATGAGAAAATATAAGATAGGCTGGAATGAAGAGAGTCATCGGATCCCAGCATAATTCATTTTGTATAGTTCACAGTATTGTAACTTTAAAAAATTATGAATTTTTTCAGTACTGTGAATTCTGAATTTGCAATATGAGGCTTTTCAATCCTTGCAACAAGTGTGTATTTTTCAGTGGTTCTAGAATTATCGGGGCTTTCGAGCTGCTTCTGATAAGAAGGCAAGGCTAGAGGACTTGTGTTGAGGTGGCATTTGCACAGGACTTTAGATAACATACATCGATGATGTAGAGAGAAGAGCGGGTGATGTTGCTGTGGATTATAGGGGAAAGGCACCTTTTGCTCCCTCTGCTGACCTCTTTGTGTATTCAGCTGTGTAGCATATTTCTTGTATAATTACATAGTAATTTCACACACTACATTAAGAAAATCTGAACAATTTTTACTAAACTCATGTTTTCTAAATATTAAGTAAATAAAACCAATATTTGGCTAGGTAACATTTATAAAAACAGGATTTCTAGATAGATGATGATAAATTTTCATCTATATCTATAGAGCTGATAAATTTTCAAAACCCTTTGAATATCACTTGTACTACAAAGTCTCGTTTCAGTTTCAGTGCCATGGCACATTGATTAATCACCACTAAAGCGGTACATGAAATAGTTGGCAATATAGGTATTTGGTAATGGTGATTGATGCACAGAATACGGCACCATTATTATGCACTGGCCTTGAGAACTTTAGTTTTCATCTTCGATCACCTGATAGAGAACAAACTAACAGCTTTTTTCTTTCACCTTGCTGGAGAATAAACTAACAACTTCAAATTATCTGATCCATCCAAAAACTTATTTCCGTGAAACTCACTGATTTATTTATTATTTCGTGGGGATCACTATTATTTGCTGTAGTAAAATATCAAATGATCGATGTTTTATACCAACATGGCAGCTCACATGGTAGGCAACAGAATGAAAACAAACAGGTTTACTACCAAGAATTATACTATATTGCTTTTATTGACAGAAAAAGCATACAGATAATTTTATTCAGAGATTTTATGTGAATTATTTTGATAAGTGTACACATATATTTATAACTGACCTTTCTTTGTCAAGTGTGTGCCCACACACGTATTCATACTAAATCAATCTTAGAGATCTTATCCAAAGATTGAATTTCTTAAAGTGACTGTTCCAAATATGTATAATTTATGGCAAAAAAAGTCACAAAATGGCAATACAAGGAGGCATAAAACTGAAGATAAAGGGGGAGATGATGGTTAAAAACACCTGTAAATGAATAATTGATTTTGATTTAAATTCTTTTTAGTTCTTAGCTGATGAAATGAATATAAATGAAATTATTATGCAAAACACCTCTATTTGTTGTATATGCATGTACATATATGTGTTACAAATACAAAACTGATAGGATATTATTTAACATATATTCACACTCATAATGTGCATATATGTACAAAATGAAAATGAGTGCTTGTTTTATATGTATGTATACACACACATACACATATTGCATACTTTCATTTTTTAAAATTTTACTTTAAGTTCTGGGATACATGTGCTGAACATGCAGGTTTGTTACATAGGTATACTTGTGCCATGGTAATTTGCTGCACCCATCAACCCGTCATCTAGGTTTTAAGCTCCACATGCATTAGCTATTTGTCCTAATGCTCTCCCTCCCCTTTCCCCACACCCACCTACAGACCCCAGTGTGTGATGTTCCTCTCCCTGTGTCAACATGTTCTCATTGTTCAGCACCCACTTATGAGTGAGAACATGCAGTGTTTGGTTTTCTGTTCCTGTGTTAGTTTGCTGAGGATGATGGTTTCCAGCTTCATCCATATCCCCGCAAAGGACGTGAACTCATCCTTTTTTATGGCTGTGTAGTATTCCATGGTGAATATGTGCCACATTTTCTTCATCCAGTCTATCATTGATGGGCATTATGTTGGTTCCAAGTCTTTGCTATTGTAAATAGTCCCATGATAAACATATATGTACATGTGTCTTTAGAGTAGAATGATGTATAATCCTTTGGTATATACCCAGTAATGGGATTGCTGGGTCAAATGGTATTTCTGGTTTTATATCCTTGAGGAATCACCACATTGTATTCCACAATGGTTGAACTATTTTACAAGCCCACCAACAGTGGAAAAGTGTTCCTATTTCTCTGCATCTTCTCCAGCATCTGCTGTTTCCAGAATTTTTAATGATCACCATTCTAACTGGTGTGAGATGGTATGTCATTGTGGTTTTGATTTGCATTTCTCTAATGAACAGTGATAATGAGCTTTTTTCATATGTTTATTGGCCATATACATATCTTCTTTTGAGGAGTGTCTGTTCATATCCTTTGCCCACTTTTTGATGGGGTTGTTCGTTTTTTTTTTTCTTGTAAATTTGTTTAAGTTCCTTCTAGATTCTGGATATTAGACCTTTGTCAGATGGATAGATTGCAAAAATTTTCTCATATTTTGTAGGTTGCCTGTTCACTCTTGTGATAGTTTATTTTACTGAGCAGAAGCTCTTTAGTTTGATTAGATTCCATCTGTCAATTTTGGCTGTTGTTTCAAGTGCTGTTGGTGATTTAGTCATGAAGTCTTTGCCCACACCTATGTCCTGAATCATATTGCCTAGGTTTTCTTCTAGGGTTTTTATAGTTTTAGGTTTTACATTTATGTTTTTAATCCACCTTGAGTTAATTCTTTTATAAGGTATAATGAAGGGGTCTAGTTTCTCTTTTCTGCATATGGCTACCCAGTTTTCCCAGCGCCATTAATTACATAGGGAATCCTTTCCCCATTGCTTGCTTTTGTCAGGTTTGTTGAAGATCAGATTGTTGTAGATGTGTGGTGTTATTTCTGAGGCCTCTATTCTGTTTCATTGGTCTATATATCTGTTTTGGTATTAGCACCATGCTGTTTTGGTTACTTTAGCTTTGTAATATAGTTTGAAGTCAGGCAGCGTCATGCCTCCAGCTTTGTTCTTTTTGCTTAGGTTAGCCTTGGCTCCACAGGCTCTTTTTTGCTTCCATATGAAATTTAACATAGTTTTTTTCTAGTTCTGTGAAGAAAGTCAATGGTAGCTTGATGGGAATAGCATTGAATCTATAAATTACTTTGGGCAATATGGCCATTTTCATGATATTGAGTCTTCCTATCCATGAGGATGGAGTGTTTCTCTATATGTTTGTGTCCTGTCATTTCCTTGAGCTCTGGTTTGTAGTTTTCTTTGAAGAGGTCCTTCACATCCCTTGTAGGTTGTATTCCTAGGTATTTTGTTTTCTTTATAGCAATTGTGAATGGGAGTTTACTAATGATTTGGCTCTCTGCTTGTCTGTTATTGGTATATAAGAATGATTGTGATTTTTGCACATTAATTTTATATCCTGAGACTTTGCCAAAGTTGCTTATCAGGTTAAGGAATTTTTGGGCTGAGGTGGTGGCGTTTTGTAAATATACAATCATGTCATCTGCAGACAGAGACAATTTGATTTCCTCTCTTCCTATTTGCATGCTTTTATTTCTTTCTCTTACTCGATTGCCCTGGCCAGAACTTCCAATACTATGTTGATAAGAGTGGGGAGAGAGGGCATCCTACTCTTGGGCCAGTTTTCAAAGGTAATGCTTCCAGCTTTTGGCCATTTAGCATGATATTAGCTATGCATTTGTCATAAATAGCTCTTATTTTTGTGAGATATGTTCCATCAATACCTAGTTTATTGAGAGTTTTTAGTATGAGGGGTGTTGAATTTTATTGAAGGCCTTTTCTGCATCTATTGAGATAATCATGTGGTTTTTGTCATTGGTTCTGTTTATGTGATGGATTATGTTTATTGATTTGCATATGTTGAACCAGCCTTTCATGCCAGGCATGAAGCCAACTTGATCGTGGTGGATAAGTTTTTGATGTGCTGCTGGATTCTCTTGCCAGTATTTTATTCAGGATTTTCGCATCGATGTTCATCAGTGATATTGGCCTGAAATTTTCTTTTTCTATTGGGTCTCCGCCAGGTTTTGGAATCAGAGTGATGCTGGCCTCATAAAATGATTTAGGGAGGAGTCTTTCTTTTTCTATTGTTCAGAATAGTTTCAGAAGGAATGGTACCAGCTCCTCTTTGTACCTCTGGTAGAACTCGGCTGTGAAGACATCTGGTCCTGGGCTTTTTTTGGTTGGTAGGCTAGTAATTACTGAGTCAATTTCAGAACTTGTTATTGGTCTATTCAGGGATTTGACTTCTTCCTGCTTTAGTCTTGGGAGGGTGTATGTGTCCAGGACTTTATCCATTTCTTCTAGATTTTCTAGTTTATTTGTGTAGAGGTGTTTACAGTATTCTCTAATAATAGTTTGTATTTCTGTGGGATCAGTGGTGATATCCCCTTTATCGTTTTTTAATGTGTCTATTTGATCTTTCTCTCTTTTCTTCCTTGTTAGTCTGGCTACCGGTCTATCTATTTTGTTAATCTTTTCAAAAAACCCACTCCTAGATTCATTGATTTTTTTTTGAAGGTTTTTTTGTGTTTCTCTCCCATTCGGTTCTGCTGTGATCTTAGTTATTTCTTGTTTTATACTAGGTTTTTAATGTGTTTTCCATTGCTTCTTTTGATTGTGATGTTAGGGTGTCTATTTTAGATCTTTCCCACTTTCTAATGTGGACATTTAATGCTGTAAATTTCCCTCTAAACACTGTTTTAACTGTATCCCAGAAATTCTGATATGTTGTGTCTTTGTTCTCATTGGTTTCAAAGAACTTATTTATTTCTGCCTTAATTTTGCTATTTACCCAGTAGTCATTCATAAGCAGGTTGTTCAGTTTCCATGTAGTTGTGCAGTTTTGAGTGAGCTTCTTAATTCTGAGTTCTAATTTGATTACACTGTGGTGTGAGAGATTGTTTGTTATGATTTTCATTCTTTTGCATTTGCTGAGGAGTGTTTTACTTCCAATTATGTGGTTGATTTTAGAATAAGTGCTATGTGGTGCTGAGAAGAATGTATATTCTGTTGATTTGGGGTGGAGAGTTCTGTAGGTATCTATTAGGTCCACTTGGACCAGAGCTGAGTTCAAGTCTGAATATCCTTGTTAATTTCCTTTCTTGTTGATCTGTCTAATATTGATAGTGGGTTGTTAAAGTTTCCCACTATTATTGTGTGGGAGTCTAAGTCTCCTTGTAGGTCTCTAGGAACTCGTTTTATGAATCCTGGTGCTCCTGTATTTGGCATATATATATATTTAGGATACTTAGCTCTTCTTGTTGCATTGATCCCTTTACTACTATGTAATGCCCTTCTTTGTCCTTTTTTATCCTTGTTGGTTTAAAGTCTGTTTTATTAGAGACTAGGATTGCAACTCCTGCTTTTTTTTTCTTTCTTTCCATTTGCTTGGTAAATATTCCTCCATCCCTTTATTTTGAGCCTATGTGTGACCTTGCAAGTGAGATGTGTCTCCTGAATACAGCACACCTGTGGGTATTGACTCTTTATCCAATTTGCCAGTGTATGTCTTTTAATTGGGGCATTTAGCTCATTTATATTTACCGTTAATATTGTTATGTGTGAATTTGGTCCTGTCATCATGATGTTAGCTGGTTATTCTGCACATTAGTTGAAGCAGTTTCTTCCTAGTTTCATTGGTTTATATATTTTGGTGTGTTTTTGCAGAGGCTGGTACTGGTTTTTCCTTTCCATGTTTAGTGCTTCCTTTAGGAGCTCTTGGAAGGCAGGTCTGATGGTGACTAAATCTGTCAGCATCTGCTTGTCTGTAAAGGATTTTATTTCTCATTCACTTATGAAGCTTAGTTTGGCTGGTTATGAAATTCCATATGTACATCATGGAAACGAGTGCATGTGATACACACACACACACACACGCACACACATTGCATACTTTCATTTTTGTGTCCATTTCTTTTCTGATTTTATCAGCAGCCAACTAAAGAAAATAGAAAAAAAAATTGGTAATTCGATCTTTCATGTTCTGCATCTTCCAGCTTCACAACTTATAGTTTTCTATTTTTATTGTTATTGTGATCAGAATGAAAATGTATACAATAGAATCAGAATCAGGTCAGAATCAACAAAAATACTATAATGTTTGTACATGCTTTCGATGCAGTTTGTCTCTGCAAAGGGTGTGTGTGTTTCTATGCACATGTGCATGTACACAAGTGTGTAAATAAGTGTTTTATTCATGATGGAGAAAGGCTGGTCAAAATGATTCTGAATGAGATAGCACCACTACAGCAGATAATCAGGTCTCTATCAATAAAACAAGTCATTAAACATGTTTCTAAGCATCTACTCAGTATCTGGCACAATGTTAAGTAGTGTAAATATAATCATTAGCAAAATTCAGCTTCTACCCTCAATGGTATATGTGTAGAACAAATTGGTAAAGCTGGAGTACATTTCAGGACCAAAAACAGTTTCTGTGTAGTTCCCACTTCATCAAGACCATGTTGTATACCTCTCATACACTTAAGCCATAGGGAAGCAATTATTCCATCCATCCTTTTACAGGGTAGTGGTGGGGAAGAAGAGCTGACTGTCATGCTTGAATTCACATAATTTCATAATTAAATAATTTCATGTTACATAATCTCGATAAACCTAAAATCCAATATATGATAAAGATAGTGTTTCAAATCAGTGGATAAGTGATAAACAGTTCATAAAATGGTGTTCAGATAATTGGCTGTATGTATTTTATAGTTGCACAAAGGTATAATATGTCATTAATAAATATTAATTCCATAGTGGATGTCAAATACACTTTTCCAAAATATAAAGAAAAAATACCATAGACAAATATCACTTGCAACATTACGGTTAAAATTAAATATCCAAACATAGCCCTAACCAATAACAGAAAATTTAAAAAAAAATTTATGGATTGGAATTTGTTAAAATATAAAACTTTTCTTTTTCAGAGGATACAATGAATATGTGTAAAAAGCAAATATCAAATCAGCAACAAGTGCTTGCAGTTCACTTGACATATTTAAAATATGAGTAGTTCCAACAAATCATAAATAAATGATTAGTAGTCCAATAAAAAAAAGACAAAGTACATTGACAGGAAACTGTATGAAACTCATGAACACTAAATGTCTTAGATTCTCTATTGTTAAACAAAATGCAAAAACAATAGAGAACATTATGAATATGGAGTTAATATTTAACAAAATTATTTTATCCATGTTATAAGTAAATATTTACATCCAAAAACCCTTGTTTTCTCTGAAAGTTGTCACTTATGAGTCTATTTTGAAAATGTTTAAAGAATAGTAATTAATTAACTTTAATAAATAGGTACTCCTATTGAGGGAAAACAGACATTTCCATAATTTTTCTTCTGTTTCTAATCTAGTAGATGGTAGGAAAATAATGACAATTGCATATTCATACCTGGAGAATATGCATTCCATTTCTTTTAAACTTTTGCATTCTCAAAACTATATTGATACCTCAAAGCATACCCTTTGCTGTTGAAAACAGCCTTTCAAGTATAAAGACACACACATCACTTTCCTTAAATCTTATATAAGGCAAGGGCCTAGATTCCTATCAGAAAATGTATTTCAAGAATGCTTTTTTAGTAGTTCCTGTGGCCTTATCTTATAGAGGAAGGTTTTTTTTTAAACATACACACAGTATTTGATGCACATTTTTATTGGAAAGAGCTTTTATTTCCTTAAATGTTTTGTTGTCTAAGTGTGAAAAGTATCCTGCAGTGGAATTTAGTGGCACAGATGCTTATTGTGATAGATGAGATGAACTTGCTTCCCTAAGCATGCATGGTCATGAAATGCATCTGGCTTCTGTACGTAAAAGTCAGTTATGTTCCCAAATGTGTCTCTGCATTTACACAGACGTTTAGGGGCAGACACCCTACTGTTCCCTCAAAAGGCGGCTCTGCTTAATTATGAAGTTCAAGTTAGACCAGAAGTTGGAAAATACTAAATTCCACATTGCAGACAGAGCCTGAGCAGGTGATGTCACCACTGCATTCTAAGGTGGCAAGTCCTCAGAGAAGTCACTTATCACCTTACCATGGAGAAAAATAACCGTGTCCAGAACACAAGAGGATGCTTTTAGGTAGCGTACAATCAAGTGTGCAAACCTGTGCAATACATACCAGATGAAATCCAGTTCAGAGGCTCAGGAAAACAAACAAATGAGGATATGCTTTAAAAAATAGGACTTAATATAAACAGTCGTGAGAGTAAAACTATTGCTAAGCACATAGGAAACATAAACCAGGCTTTCAGGAAGGAGTTTGGCACATGTGTGCACTGGTAGGAGGTGTAATGTGCAGAAATCCGGCCTTTTGTGGCATAGCAACTAAAGTTCCTTTTCTATTGTCCAGACAACCTTAAATATTCCTTTATGCAGTACTATTTTAAAAAGGCCATCTACTGTGCACAATGTGTTAGCATCAAGGACATGAAATTTATCTGGAATATACCAAAACTTTAATCAATAGACTAGGACCAAAGCTTTTAAAAACAGGTTTTCGTAGATAAATCATTATAAGTTATTATTTCCTCGCCATAGGTAAGGCATGATAGATAACTTTACTTTTTCTCAGTCACTTAGTGTGTAGGTAGAATAATGACCCTTAGCAGGATGACCTTTTGAATGTGTTGTTAGGCAGCATGGAAGCATTATGGTTAGAGGTGGAATTAAGATTGCTAATCACCTCACCTTAAACTGGAGCGATTATCCTGAATTATCTAGGTGGGCCCACTGTAGTCACAAAGAACCTTCAGACAGGAAGGCGGAGAGACCAGAGTGAGCAGAAGAGCTTGGGGAAACTGGAGCCGAGGCTGAAGTGATGTGCTGTGTCCAAGATGTGCAGAGGCCAAGAGCTCAGGGATACATGTGACCCCTCAAACCTGGTGAATTCTCTCCTGGAATCTCTAGACAAAATATACACTTGATGATACCTTGATTTTAGCACACTAAGACCCATTTTGGACTTCTGACCCCCAGAAGTATAAAGAAAAAAAAATGTGTTGTTTTAAGCCTCTGAGTTTATGTTAATTTACTGTAACAGCAGTAAGAAACTAACACAGTAAGATGGCTTTTATTTTTATGTGATGTATAGAATTAAATTGGATATGCTAGGAAATATTGGAAATTTATTGATTTATTTTTTTGTCTGAGCTGGAGTCTGGCTCTGTCGCCCAGGCTGGAGTGCAGTGGCGCGATCTCGGCTCACTGCATGCTCTGCCTCCCGGGTTCCCGCCATTCTCCTGCCTCAGCCTCCCGAGTAGCTGGGACTACAGGCGCCGCCACCACGCCGGCTAATTTTCTGTATTTTTAGTAGAGACGGGGTTTCACCGTGGTCTCGATCTCCTGACCTCGTGATCCGCCCGCCTCGGCCTCCCAAAGTGCTGGGATTACAAGTGTGAGCCACCGCGCCCGGCCAGGAATTTATTTTCTTAATATAGTTCTTCATATTAGAATAATGAGAACCATCGAGTAATGAAGTGTTCTATTTTGTGAAGGATGATTATATAAACAGTACGAAGGTTAAAAACCGGGCGGGACCGGCTGGGCACAATGGCTCGTTCATGTAATCCCAGCACTTTGGGAGGCCGGGGCAGGTGGATCTCTTGAGCCCAGGAGTCTCAGATCAGCCTGGGCAACATGTGAAACCCCATCTCCACAAAAATACAAAAACCAGGCAGACGTGGTGGCGGCGCCTGTGGTCCCAGCCACTCAGGAGGCTGCGGTGGAAGGATCGGAGCCCGGCAGGTGCAGGCTGCGGTGGACCGTGATTATGCCACTGCGCTCCAGTCTGGGTGACAGAGTGAGACCTTGTCTCCATTAAATAAATAGATAAATAAATATATATATAAGTAAAAGAGGAGGGTGTCTTTTGAAGGCTATTAAAGTCGTCTAAGTGTCCTCTGATTATATGAGGCTGGAATGGTGCATGGAATGTTGTGTTGAATAACCTGATACAGTCTCTGAAACTATAGAAGCATTAGTAATTTTAGCCTGAGAGTGCTATAATCTGGGATAATTTGGTCCAATACTTCCAGAGAGGGTTGAAGTTTTGAGATAGCTGGAGTTATTTCAGTTGAAGACCTGAATATGAGGCAACTGGATACTCAATTACAATTCAATTTCTACTCTTTATATAAGGTAGAAATGGGTAACATGTGGGACACTGTGTTAAAAGTAATGCAGCCATAGTGTAGTGGTAGAAGCAGATGAAAAGTACTATAATAGTCGTATAGATGAGGTACTGGAAAGAAGCAGAGTTGAAAAATTGGAGATAAATGTCAGTTTTCCAGAGCCATGGGATGAAAACCAAACAGGATTACAACAGATTCAATTCACTCAAGATGTCTAACTTGGTAATAGGTCAGAAAACTCAATTTGTCGTATTTTCTTAAAAGTACACAAAAATGTTCCTTTTGATAAAACACGTGTAGTGCACCTTCGGATTTGATTTTTCTTTATGTTCTGTAAACTGCTCACAGTAAAACAGAAAAAAAGTCTGACAAATATGATGGTCCTTAAATCTTGTAGGAGTATGATGCTTCTCCAAAGAATAGAGGTTTTCCTAGGAAGGCCCTAAGCAAGGAATCAAGTTTCCTTTTGCAAGAAATAAAATTCTCAAAAGTTCCCTGCACCTTGGAAAGGCTCTGGTTGAAATTAATAGCACAACGTTATTTATTTAAATTTTAACTTTTAAGTTCAGGGGTACAAGTGTAGGTTTGTTACAGAGGTAAGCTTATGCCATGGGATTGGTTGTACAGTTTATTTCATCACCCAGATATTAAGCCTAATATCCATTAGTTGTTTTTCCTGATCCTCATAGCAAATATTACCCCCATAAAGTTTTATGGTTACTTTTTTCTTATCTTCTGATTAATGCCATTAGATTCACCAATTGAAATTATTTTTCAGTAGTTTAATTCCCTCTAGAAGGTTTAAAAAATGTTTCCGAATTTCCTAAGTCTTCTTTCTTTGTTAGTCTTCTAAAAAGCTATATTCAATAGAATTCATGTGCTTAGGTACAGTTTCACTAAAAGCGTATCTTCAACATTTGATCTGTTTAAAAGTTCTTAAGGTGTTAAGGAACATTAGGTATCAGAGTTTATGGCATTTGATTAATCTGAATAAATCTTGGCATCAAATTGAATTCAGCAAAAGTAACAGTGATAAATCAGAGAGCAATATTTGAAATGTCTCCAGGAAACATTTTAAAACAATTTTTAAGTTCACTAATTTGAGTCATTACACTTGGCCCTAATATGGTAGATTTTAAGTGAAGCTCAGTCGAACCTGGCAGATATCATATACAAACTTTTAATAGTCCTAACAATTCCTGTACCTCATTTGGATAAAGATTATTTCCAGAGCATCAGTGCTTTGACCAGAAAGGCATTTATTATTCTGTAACACTTTTCTTGAGAAATTAGCATGATTCATCATTTGAGTACGCTCTCTCAGATAAGATTCTAATATTTGGGTGTGAATAAAACTTCAGGGCATTGAAAACAGCTGGAAGATAGACAATAGGGTGATCATCCTCTCTTGTCATTCTCTATCAAGGTCCTCTTTAATTATTGGCCTAAACAGCTATAACTTTATGGTGAAAACAAACCGCTCGGATATAGCGTTAAAGGTTGAAATAATGAATTATACATAAATCGATTTAGTTCAGTTATATTCTGTTGAATTGGGAGAACATCGAATTTTTAAATTTCTCTGCATTTCTTGAAGTTAGGAATAAAAGCTGGGGTGGGGTCTCCTGAAATAATGAGGTCTAGAATAATTTCTGTTAAATTTACTTTTTAGTAGGATAAGTCTACTAAAATCAATATGAATGGAACCTTCAATGTACCACTGAAGATAATTAATCTTTGAGAGGTTAAGTAACCATTACAAGGTAATTTACCTAATTAGCAACTAAACCAACCAAATTTTAGATTTCTTAACTTTAAGACTATTGCTCACATAGTCACGTAAAGTATATCTTCCACATAGTCACAGGCAATCACAAGCTAACACGAGCAGTTAGCACAAAATAGATGTTCCACATAGAATGCAGAACAAAAAAAGACACTTTAAAAATCCTTTTCCCTTTTCCAAATTCATATTTAAAAAGTTTCTTGTGGAATTTCCCAAATGCCAGCATGGCCACATATAATACAGATTGATACTCAGACCTCTAATGAGAAACAGTTGGAATTATGCTAAACAAGGAACATTCTATATTGATTTCACAAATTCTCCTCTTTCCACTTATAGTTTCTCATAAAATGTAACATGTTTGTCTCGTGTGGAGTCTGTATAGAAAAAGTGTGATAACTGAAGATATAGACACACAGGTGTATGTATGTCTGTGTGTTCCTGTGTATTATAGCCTTTCTTTAATGGTTTTCTCTTTATATATATATATATATATATACTTTAAGTTCTAGGACACATGTGCACAACGTGCAGGTTTGTTACATATGTATACATGTGCCATGTTGGTGGGCTGCACCCAGTAACTCATCATTTACATTAGGTATATCTCCAAATGCTGTCCCTCCCCCTCACCCCACCCCATGACAGGCCCCGGAGTGTGATGTTCCCCTTCCTGGGTCCATGTGTTCTCATTGTTCAATTCACACCTATGAGTGAGAACATGCAGCGTTTGGTTTTTTTTGTCCTTGTGATAGTTTGCTGAGAATTATGGTTTCCAGCTTCATCCATGTGTCTACAAAGGACATGAACTCATCCTTTTTTATGGCTGCATAGTATTCCATGGTGTATATGTGCCACATTTTCTTTTTTTTTTATTATACTTTAGGTTTTAGGGTACATATGCACAATGTGCAGGTTTGTTACATATGTATCCAGCCACATTTTCTTAATCCAGTCTATCATCGTTGGACGTTTGGGTTGGTTCCAAGTCTTTGCTATTGTGAATAGTGCCACAATAAACATACGTGTGCATGTGTCTTTATAGCAGCATGACTTATAATCCTTTGGGTATATATACATATATATATAAAAAAACTATATATATATATTTTGGGGACGGAGTTTCTCTCTGTCACCCAGCTGGAGTGCAGTGGCGCGATCTCGGCTCACTGCAAGCTCCGCCTCCCGGGTTCACACCATTCTCCTGCCTCAGCCTCCAGAGTAGCTGGGACTACAGGTGCCCGCCACCATGCCCGGCTAATTTTTTGCATTTTTAGTACAGACGGGGTTTCACCGTGTTAGCCAGGATGGTCTCGATCTCCTGACCTCATGATCCACCCTCCTCGGCCTCCCAAAGTGCTGGGATTACAGGCATGAACCACCGCGCCAGGTCTCTATTTAAGTTAGCTCTGTCCAGGGCAAACCAGCATTTCAGAGATACAAACTGTTTTTGCAAAAAACAGGTATACACCTATCCATAGTGCAGACATTATGTCTGCTTATTTCTCTCTAAATAGATCTTTCATTTTAACAAGTACTTCACCTTCACAAAATTTAGTTGAGTCAGTGAACTCTTATCCAGATGCTATATCTTGGCCAGATTATCAAGAATTAAGCCTCACAGATAGGCTGTTTCCATTTCCTTTAACAAAGTTTATCAGTCCTGAGTTACTTCTTGATTTCTTGCCAGTGGCATATAATGATGACTCAGCCAAGTCAGTTCCCAGAGTTGGACTCTTTTTTTTCTTATACACAGGAAACTTCTTTTCCAAGAATACTTGTTCCAGTTGCTCACAATCTTCATAGTTGATGATTATAGAATGATCTATGTACTTTCAGTGTACCTTCAAAAATGAGATCTGCAGCTGGATAAGACGTGTGTGTGTGTGTGTGTGTGTGTGTGTCTTAGTAGACTTAAACCGTTCATTGAATAAGAAGCCTAGTTGATAGTGTAAGGTGAGAGTTAGAAGAACAGGGAATTATTTGGTTTAAGGAATTGTGAAGAAATGTGCTATGCCATTAAAATTTTTCTCTACTTTTGTGTTAAATCTTAATTTTGTGCAGAATTTACTAAGCTGCAGGAAACTGTCAAAATTGACTCTTGCTAAGTTCCATATTGGTTTGTAATTATCTTAAAACAAAAGTTGGTTGATACTAAAGTGCAGTTTTTCCTCTAGCTTTCATAAATTGAGACAGGTCTTTTTCTCACCCTCCACATACCTATGGCTGGAAGCCGAGGTGGTTGTTCTTGGTTCCCGTTACAACTTCTAGACTGTTAATTTCTCCGCTCCTTGCAAATTAGACTGTTCCTTTGAAACTCAAACCCCTTGGAAATATCGGCCATGCCCCTTTGGTATTACCATCATCAACAGACCTCCCTCCTGGGCACTCTGGTCTTATTTTTTTTTTTTTTTGAGATGGAGTCTTGCTCTGTCACCCATGCTGGAGTGTAATGGTGTGATCTCGGCTCACTGCAACCTCCTCCTCCCGGTTTCAAGTGATTCTCCTGCCTCAGGTTCCTGAGTAACTGGGATTACAGGTGCATACCACCACACCCAGCTAATTTTTGTATTTTTGGTAGAGACGGGGTTTCGCCATGTTGGCCAGGCTGGTCTCGAACTCCTGACCTCAGGTGATATGCCTGCCTCAGCCCCCCAAAGTTCTGGGATTACAGGCATGATCCACTGCACCTGGCCTCTTGCCATTTATTTAAGGCTGTAGATCTTTTGCTCAATATCATCTTCAGGCAAGTTCAGCCATCATTTTAGTGGCTCAGCTTTCACGTGAAAGGACCAGTACAAACCTCGGTTCCCCGTTTTTTGACATCTTTATTTCCATTACTTTTTTTCTTTCCTCCACTTTATTGTCATCAAATCTGAAACATTTTCTATAAGGGTATATACCACCAGGATCTAGATGCAAATATTCTGCCTCCTGGACATCACTCCTTGCCAGCTCGTTGGCCCAGATGTCCTCATTCCTACAACCCTTCATTTTCACTGAGACTCTTCTTAGGACACAGCTGCTGCTGCTCCCTCACGATCCATCCGTACTCTCTTGCTTTCAGTTTCCACGTTTTCCTCCTCAAATGCCAGAGTTCATTTTTAGCATTCCCTTGCAACTACCCTGAGCTTCATTTTCCCACAATTTATTTGTTTCTGTTTCTCTTCCCAAATTTTAAATATTGATGTTTCTAAGGGTTCTGTCCTAATTGCTCTTCTTTTCTCTCCACACACATACTCTCTCTAAGCTCTAAACACTACTAAACAGCTCATAATTTCCAGTCTTAGAGTTTGGCCCAGACCTTTATTCTGGGAGTTGATGATTTACATGACAATAGCACTCGAATAATTCAGAGGTAACATGTCCTGGTTTCCCACATGTCAGTAAGTGGCACTGCCAGCCATGCTAGACGCTTATAAGTCATTTTTGGCCCTTCCTCAATATTCTGACAATATCCAATTCAACATTCATTTAAAAAATATTTTGGTTCCAAATACATCTGTAATTTCCTCCACCTCTTTTGATTTCCAATGTCCCCAGCCTAGCCAGAGCCACATATTTTCTTACCTATGCTTATTTTCTTAGGTCATCCTTAGTCAACCTACTTTAATTCTTAATCTCCTACACCCTGTTAGCTACAGACAAACCAAAGTGATCTCTTAACATGTCTTTCAGTTTCCAACTCTCCCACTTTTCTGGTGTACTTGGACTAACATTTATGTTCCTCATCATTACTAATGAAGACCTGTACTGTTTCACATATCCTTCTCTTTCAGCCACGTCTCACATTAGTCTTTCTCCCTTCTGTACTTCATCCAGATTCCTACTTTTCAGTTTTTCATTTCATCCAATTCACAGGTTTCTTCTACATGCCAAGATCTTGCTCATATATTAGGGTCCATGAACACTGGGGGTTTTTCCTAAAAGACGAATCTTTCTGTAGTGTATGAAAAGCTAACTCTTTTTATTCTCAGGTCTTACCTTAAATATTCTCACTTGAAAGAAGTGGTTAGAATCTGTATAATCCAAATTAATATTTCTTTTTTTCTTTTTCTTTTGAGACAGGGTCTTGCTGTGTCACCCAGGCTGGAGTGCAGTGGCACAATCTTGGCTCACTGAAACCTCTGCCTCCTGGGTTCAAGCAGTTTTCCTTTCTCAGCCTCCTCAGTAGCTGGGACTACAAGCGCACACCACTACACCCGGCTAACTTTTTTATTTTTAGTAGAGATGGGGTTTTGCCATGTTGATCAGACTGGTCTGAAACTCCTGGACTGAAGTGATCCATCCGCCTTGGCCTCCCAAAATGCTGGGATTACAGGCATAAGCCACCACGCCCGGCCCAAATTAATATATCTATATATAAAAATTATATGTATGAATCTTATATAATCTGAATTAAGATTGTATCTAATGTTCGCCCCAAAACCCTTGTTGTATATTCAGTCCCTTGCTTCACTTTGCATGTGAACACATTTTGTAATAATCTCTTCTCTTTGCTCAGTTGGGTTTCTGTGCCTGTCTTCGTCTTCAGAATTGAAACCCTGGGAGTACAGGACTGTGGCTTTCTTATTCACCACTGCAGCTCCGTAACTAAGAGAGCATCTGATACATATGTGTGAAGGGAATTGGTTAAATATAGACCACTATGTCCAGTGGAGTCCACAGCCTATTCACTTCATGTAGTTTCCAAGAAACAAAGGCTTCTCAACATATATTAATGAATGAGATATGGGCCAGGATATCTGGTCTGGCTGGAGATGGCTTAACTTTGAGTTCACTTGAGAGGGTATCAGTGTGAGCAGGGATGCTTTCACTCACTTCAAGAATTGCATGGTGTTTAGGGGGAAGAATCACCCTGCTTCTCTGGAGAGACATGAGGACTCTGTGGCTCCTGTGGGCTCTCAAACTGTTGGAAGATGACTGCTAAACCTGAGTTTTCAGGTCTCCTAGTTATATTCATTTAAACTTATAGATGATTTGTCACTATTTTAAGTTGTTTTTCACTGAAAATTCAGTCTGAATATAGAGCCTTATTTCATTCAGAACAGAAAGAATGGGTTACGGTGAAATCTGTTTATCTATAATTTTTAAGTAAGTACAATTTTATAAACCAGTTATTCCTAACTTGAGAGGCCTGGAGGATTTATTACAATGTGTATTTCAGGGCCACATCTGCAGAAGTTTTGATACAACATTTCCTTACTAATCCCCCTGACAGCACATTTTAGCAGGCATCCTGTGTTATTGAGAAGCAGAACGTTTATGCACCACACTTTGGGAGAGAGAAGTGCATGTTATGTTACCATTTAAAGATGCCTGGTTCTTGTGGGGCAAATTGGCAAATGATTTATCTGAACTAATGGCAGAGTGGAATTTTAATATTTTAGGGTTTTCAGGAATCTTAGAGCTGTTTTCATTTGTCTCATACATAGAGCCTGAACCTTGAAGACATTAATGAATTTGTCACAGAAATTAAATTGGGCCAAAATTTACATTTCCAACCCATGTCTGTGCTCTTCATTCTAAAGCACAATGGCCTAGAGTCATATTTTAACCTCTAACTTTTATCTTATTAAAAAATAAAATAAAATAAATAATTGTAAATACATGCATGTATTATACCTATATATACAATTTATATACATTACAATATTAATTTGAACTACACATGACATCACTAGTAAAGGCCAGTTACAGTTTAGACTGAGATAAGCCCTGTGAGAATTTACTAAGATCAAAAAGACTCCTTTTAATAGTGACTCAGTGGCACCTACTCTAAGGACAAAGGCTCCAGTATGTATCCTAATCTAAGTTATTACTGAATGTGAGTCCTGTGATAGCTTCTAATGAAAATTTCCCATTGGAAAAAATCAATGTTAATAACTGGAACTCGAGAGCTGTAATGGGTTCTGCTGTGTTTTTCGGGCTTAGACTGTGTGCTATAATATGCTAAGAAGAGGAGTTGATGACCTGTGAGCTCTGGTCACTTCCTGATCTCATTTGATTCTTTGGTCTTTAGTTTTAAAAGGGTGATCAGAGAGGTTGCTTTATAATGGAGAAGTTGAACAAAAGGACCATCAACCTGCAGGCTCACTGGCACAGCGCAAGTTTCACCGGATAAGCATTTCAGTAAAGAGGACTATTGCCAACAGCAATACTTGCAAGGAAGCTTTGTTCCAGAGAGGATTTTTGTTTTTAAAGAAGCTGCTAGAAAAACTGACACTAGAAGCTAACTAGAGTCACTCTTTCTAGATATCAATGAAATTGTAAGTCTGAAGACATTACTTACCTAGATACAGAAATGGACTTTATTTAAGAACCAACTTTATACATATCTAATATACCTAGGCTTGTTGATCAAGTTGGCTGGCTGGGGAAGAATAAGACCATCTAGAAGATCCACATGATGAGAGAAAGCATTCGGGGAGGGCAGACAGATACTTGATGCTGGCCACAGATAGAACCCAGAGACGCTCTGTGATTGAAGTGGTTCTAATACCTAGAAGCTTCGATTTGCTCTTATAACGTGTTCTAAAGCCATTTAATTCAAGACTACCCTTCCTGGTTGGTACCTGTAGATGTAATGCATCTCCTAAGGTATTACTCTAGGCTCCATCGGACAGAACAACTACATGGAGGTAGGTGGTGGAGCCTCCGGACTCCACGACACATTTCACAGTGCTGTTTACTCCAAAACACTGGCCTAATTGAACTAATGTAGCTATTGGGTAAGACGAGAAGTAATACACGAACATTCTTAAAGTCTGTTCTCTTTTGCCTTGTGACCTTAAACATTTGAAAGACCAAGATGAACACTATTGAATAGAATTGTGTTTCCATCGTCATAACTAACCTGAAAGCCTAAGTTTTACCTCTTTCACTGCACATCCGATCTATTTTATGGGCAGAAGAGCACAATGGGCTCAGCTATCCAGGCTTTAGGAGTTATTTTAATCTTTAAAGAACAATAGACACAAGTAAAAGTACATACATAAAGTAGGTATTTTATATTTAATTTTTATTTTCATATGCATGAAAAGGGTGTTCCAAAAAAAGATTAGAGAAGTCCATGGCATGTCTTTCTGGTTAATGTTACTTTATTTTTTGGTTCATCTACCATACTACTTACAAGTTACTTGATTTTGTTCATGGAAAATTATTTTAAATGAATTGATTTTACTTTTCATCAGCACAGTTGTTGACTAATACCAAAGTTAGTTAGAAGGTTATGATTTTTGTATTTATAGAATGGCAGGGGCAGCATTTAGATAATACATCATAGTAACTTGGCATTTATGAAATATTAGTTTTCCATAAACATGAACTCAGAGAGGAAGGTTACATTTTTTTAAATTATAATAACATTTTGAAAAGCATCTGTCCTTTAAAATGTTACTGAAATATATATTGGAACTGGTGTTTTAGATGCCAGTCCTTCCTGAAGAGTGTTTTGAGATTTTTTTCAAATACTGCCTCAGTTCTATATAAAATAGAAAAAATTCTGCCTTGTAAAATGACTACTGGATGTAGGTAAGAAGAAGTTAAGGAAATATTACATAAAAATAGATTTGCAAAGGTAATTTGCTGGAGGATTATTTACACTTTGATGAGTGGATCTGGATATTTTGATACTAAGTGAAAGTGGTTCCACTGGAATTAGAAGGGAACAGAGATCTGCAAGCAGGAGTGAAAAGAATGTGTGTAAGCCGGGCACGGTGGCTCATGCCTGACCTCAGGTGAGCCGCCCACTTCAGCCTCCCAAAGTGCTGGGATGACACGCTTGTTAAGTGGTACTCTAATTAATCAGTAACTTAAACCTCAAAAGAGATTCATTATGTACACAAAATTAATCTTGTGTAATCAAGTGTATAAGTAAAATTAATTGAAGAAATCAAAAAACGCACGGTGGCTGACACCTGTAATCTCAGTGCTTTCGGAAGTCCAGGTGGGAGGATCCCTTGACTTAAGGAGGCTGAGACCAGTCAAGCAACACGGTGGGACCCATCTCTGTAAAAAAATTAGCCGGGGATGGTGGTGCGTGCCTGTAGTCCGAGCTACTTGAGAGGCCGAGGCAAAAGTATCGCTTGAGCCTAGGACTTGGAGTCTGAAGTGAGCTATGATCACACCACTGACTCCAGCCAGAGCAACAGAGGGAGACAATGAGAACACGTGGACACAGGAAGGGGAACATCACACTCTGGGGACTGTGGTGGGGTGGGGGGAGGGGGCAGGGACAGCATTAGGAGATACACCTAATGCTATATGACGAGTTAATGGGTGCAGCACATCAACATGGCACATGGATACATATGTAACAAACCTGCACATTGTGCACATGTACCCCAAAACTCAAAGTATAATAATAAATAAATAATAAACCACAAAACACTTGTAATTCCACATCCAGATATATAAACCACAGGAATACTTAGATAAACACACGCTATACACACATATAGTATATATATGATAAAATATATTTGTATGTTCAACTTGGGAAAGGTTGATGATTTTAGAAACAAACTAATAATTCTTTTGCCTTGTGCTCTAATGATTTTCAATATGAAGATGTATTTGGGATCAAATACATGAGGCTCCACATACAAGACATCTTTCTTTCCCCTCTTCTCAGCACCATTTTTTGGCTGATTATTGGACTACAACTGGGAGATCTAGAACTAAATTCCTGCTTAGTGTTTACTTGTTCAGAGCATAGGCTTTGAAATCGTCCTGTTTTGCCTCAGTCTCCACAGTGGTACCTACTAACCTCATGACTAGGGGATCGTGTAGCATTTCTCTAAGCCTTGTTTTCTTAGCTGTGAAGTGGTAAATTTTGGAAGTGCTTTGTTCATAGGATTTCTGTGAAAACTGAATTGGGTAAAGAATGTAAGGCATTTAGCACAGTAAAATAACCTGGATTACAGTAACTTTTCCAGGAGTGTTTATTAGTACTTAAACTGTCATTGTCATCAAAATTCTGTTTTTACATATGAACTTAGAAATGTCATTGTAACCTTCTCAACTCATTTGGTCATTTAAAATGGAGAGGTTGAGTTAGGTGTTTCTTAAATTTCTCTTAGCTCTGATACTATGAGTCTGACGTTAAGTAATGCAAAGTTGGTAATTAAATCTTCCCCTTTCGTGATGTAGGAGAAAGGCATAAAAAATTTCTGGGTGACTGGATTCCCTTGCAAGTTTATTAGAATTGTAATTACGTAGCATTTTGAATAAAGCATTCATTCTGGAAATCATTAAGTTTATTTTTCTTAACTCCGTTATTTTGTCAACTGTGGAAAAATTGGGATTTAGGAGTAACCTCTGATTTAAAATTCCACCTACTAACCATTTAAATTGTAGTCTTGTAATTTCCTAACTTTAGTCTTGAAGGTGTTTCTCATTCTTATGCGTTATTATACTGTATTATATATTTATGCAACATAAAATTTATAGTTTTAACTATTGCACATGTTTACATATGAAAGGTGTAATTTTGAACTTATCATTATTAAATTTGCTAGTTTTGCTTCACTATTCATTTTGGACACTTATCCATATTAGTACATGCAACTCAAGTTTATTCTTTTGAGCTACTGTATATCATTCAAATGTATGAATAAATAACCTTGCTTTGGTGGACATTTAAGTATTTTCATGTATCAGTATGAAAAGCAGTTTCAAAATGAACATTCAAATATACATTGTCATATATGTGTATAATATTTGTATATATGAAGGTTCCTGTGGGTCATATATCTGAAATCAAAATTACAAGTGTTTTGTACCTTCTATAATTAATTTTACTCTCAATTTTAAGTAAACAAGATTAGTTTTTGCACATGATGCATCTCTTTATTCAGTTAAAATTACTGACATAATTAGAATACCACTTAAAACTTGAGAATATTTTCAAGGGTATTTATGCAAAACTTACATAAATGTGTTGAAAAGTCCTTTTGTATATATGTAGAGATTACATGGTATGTTAAATTCATCAATTTGCCTAAATATCAAGTTATACTTAAGTAGTGTCCATACACCATGCTTTTGCTTGACTGAACTCCAATATGTATATCGGGAGTACTTTTTAACATTCATAGGTTAAGTGGCCTGTTTTGGAAAATGATATTAAAAATGGAATTCAGATGAATGCTTAAAGATTAAAAATGAATGAGCTTTCGTATTAATCATCAATATGACAACCCTAAAGGGAAGCATGATTTTCAAATGTACCTCCTTGTAGGCAGGATAATTCAGAAATGCACAGTGCATATTAGATATGGGATTTGAGTCGTAGTGTATTTCTCTAAGAATGTAATTTATTGTACTTTCACATCCACCCCACTGAATATGCAGAGTTTAAGATGCAATGGCCAGAAGACACGAGCGTGTCACTAGAAGGATGTGGACGTGGGCTCCGGGGCTGTTGATGATGACGGTGGTGTTTTGGGGTCATCTGGGGAATGGACAAAGCCAAGGTAAGTGCAAGGATTTTCTAATTCTTTGCGAGTTGGATGCGAATTTCACTGTGTGATGAAATTATGTTTAGTGTTTGGTTTGATGTTTAAGCAATTTGTTACAATCTTCCGTCAGGTTTTTGTTACAGGGTATTGTAATATCTCTGCAGTTAAATTGAAATAGAATTAAGTGTGAGTAAATGCATCAAAATTGAAGCCATGTTTCTGAAATTGGCTTTTCTCTGTTGTAATTGATGATATGTATATATATGTGAGGTATTATGAGGCCATATATATGCGTGTGTCTCTGTTGCATTTGGTGACATGTATATATATGTGAGGTATTACGAGGCCATATAAATTCGAGTGTGTGGGTTTTGGGTGGGTGGGTGTGCCTGTGAGTTTGTGTATGTGGTATTTTACAGGAACACGTAGCATATAAAGTTGTTGTGATTTTGAAGAAAAGTTTTTGGACGTTTGTCTGTTTAGGGTTTTTATGTTTTTGGATGTTTGTCTCTTTAGGGTTTTTATGTTTAACATTTTAAAATTTCAAGAACCTATTCTTAAAGGATGTGATGTTCTTTAGAAATTAAATGAAAAATGTGACGTTTCTCGTTCTTCTGCCAAGGGTATTTAGGGGAAATTAATGAGAGAGTGGAGCTGCAAGGTTGTGGCATCCTGAAATGTCAGTTGGAGAGTAGAAAAGGGCCATAGATTTTGGAATAAGGCTTTCAATACTGATTTCATCAATAGCTGTATGGAGTGGTTTGTGCCAAATCTAGTATCTGTGAATGTATTTTGTGATAAGTATTGTATTATTTTTGGAGGTGTGTTGCCTGCTCAGATACAAATTGCAATTCTGTACTTTATGTGATAAAACATCCTGACACCCCTGAAATTTTCTTTTCCTTTCGGGGCAAGTATATTCAGCATTGATTTTCTGCATTTTCAAGGCTTGAAATGAAATCTGTGAGCAGGAAGTTTACAGAGTTATTTCAAGGGATAGATATATTTCTCCAGATAAAATTGAAAGTGTGCAGTGTTATTATATAATTGTGATGAAGTTGAGCTTTGCTAGTTTGGAGTATCTAATAAAGTTTAACACTTTTTAAAAGATCCTTCAAAAAGATCAGCTTTCTTGCCATATGTAATATTGTTCAATGAAGATTTGAAATGAAATAGATATTTTTTCAAAACCACAAATGCATCTGTGCCTTTGTATATGAACAGTTGTATATACATGTAAGCAGATAATACATTTTGTTAATTAAGATCAGCTTTGATTTTAATTTTTCTTTCCTGTCATTCAGAATTTGTATTTGCATCTAATAGAATTCTCATTTTTCTTTTGTGATAAAACTAATGTAAAATATATTCAATACACATAGTAGTTTTTTTCACCAAAGGTCTAAAACAAGAATATGTAGACAGTAGCTACGTTGGATTTCTTTGGCTATAAGAGTTGTCTATTTCTCTGGTGATGTGTAGAATTACTAAAATGCAGCATGACAACTGTTTCTCTGTAATAGTGATCCAACATGACATGTAGTATTACACAGGGTTGCTAATACCTTCCTCTGACCATCATTTCCAGTAATTGTGGCTTGTTTTAGATGAGGAATAGGTTATTAGATATTTAAAATATTTGAGAAAAATAGGTATCTTCTCTCTTATTTACCCAAACCCTTTTATTTACTCAATATTGATGGCTCAAGTATTCTATCTTTCACTAGGGACCATCATTTATTAAAAAATGGCCTGAAATCAATTCCAAGTCTAGCTGTAGTGAAGCTTCTAGTGGGAAATGCAAGTTAAGTAATTTGTTTTCTTTCTAAAAGGATAAATTAAAATAGACAATGATTCAAAGAACAAAACAACTTAATAGAAAACATAATGGAATGCTTTGATACTATGATTCAGGGAATTTTGCTTCCTTAGTGGTAGCTAGATTGAGTGAAGGAGATTGCTTAGGTATAATGAGCAAATCTTATAATTGCAAGTATAACCCAAGCTGCATATCATCATTTAGCTCAATAAGCCTCATTAAATATTAAATATTACCTTTTAACTTTTATGCAATTAAGCAGAATTTAAAAATAAAAGTTTTAAAAATTAAAGTTTTTATTACTAAGTATCTTTTAAAATACAAATCTCACAGCTCCTTATTGTCAAGAAAAGAACACATGAAAATTTATAAATAAGGTTTTCTCTCTATTAAATTTACAGTCTTGCATTAAATATTGGTTATTGGGACCCACCATGTCCATGATTATGATTAAGTATCAATGAAAGATGACTCTTGCAGCAAATATGCATGCAAATGTTTTAAGATTATTTTCACATTATTTCACATAATTTCTTAAGCATAATAGGATAAGTAAATTATACTTTCTACACAAGCTCTTCATATTTATGAATAGACCATGTTCTAAATTTTTCAATCATTGGGGAATCCCAATGTCATATTTATGAATGGACCATGTTCTAAATGTTTCAGTCATTGGGGAATCCCAATGTCATATTTATGAATGGACCATGTTCTAAAAGTTTCAGTCATTGGGGAATCCCAGTGTCGTATTTATGAATGGACCATGTTCTAAATGTTTCAGTCATTGGGGAATCCCAGTGTCGTATTTATGAGTGGACCATGTTCTAAATGTTTCAGTCATTGGGGAATCCCAGTGTCGTATTTATGAATGGACCATGTTCAAAATGTTTCAGTCATTGGGGAATCCCAGTGTCGTATTTATGAATCGACCATGTTCTAAATGTTTCAGTCATTGAGGAATCTTCCTAGAGAAACCGTGTGAGAAATTGTAGCTAAGCTCAAAAACGGAAGACAAAAATCGATTTAACGAGGAATGTAGATTAATGTCATAGTATTATCGCGACTGTGTGCAACCACTACTTATAAACAATGATATAAGAAATGCAATCTGAAATCTGAATTCTAAATAGGAATGTAGTGCCATTATCCCTCTGGGACCCTTAGGGTCAAAATAAGATAAAAGTGATGAATGGTGGGTTGGAAGTCAGTCAGTGATCCTTGTCAAATTTTTGTATCTGTCAAGAAAAGCATCTGCTTGAGGACATCCATTTTCCTACTTCTGAGTTACAGAATAATAGGTACTTATCCTGAATGTGACATTCCCTGACGTGGACTCTGTCTTTGCTGCTTAGGTGGTGTGTGCATGAGAAAGTGCTTAACATCTGAAAACGGAGACAATCCTTAGAGAAAGATATATATGAATTTTAAAAGGAAATATACCTACGATGGAAATAAAACAAATAGCATAAATATCTAGCTGTATTTGGTCTTTTTGGTAACTATTACAATATATACATTTTCAAACAACTAAGTTCAGCACTGACTTTGGGAGAATCTAGATAAAACTGAACTGACATATAATAAGCATTGGTGTAATTAATAGCACAGCGGGCAGAACCATGGGGGTATTTCCTGAGGAAGAGGGACTATAGAGAGGCAAAAGAAAACCCAGCTCATTCTGGGGAGTGCCAGGAGCAGTTATTATATTCAGAACTGAGAACTTATTTCTAACTCACCAACCCATAGTTCTGGCTGAAGTGCAGTGGTGCAGTCATAGCTCATTCTCAGCCCCAAACTCCTGGGTTCATATGGTCCTCTCATCTCAGCCTCCTGGTAGCTATGACCACAGGTGTGCACTACTTTGTCCAGCCAGTTTATTTTATATTTTATTTTCATTTCATTTGTAAAGACTGGGTCTTGCTATGTTGCCCAGGCAGGTCACAAACTCCTATCCTCAAGCAGTCCTCTAACCTAGGCCTCCCAAAGTACTGACATTACAGGCATGAGCCATTGCATCTGGCTCAAAAATATTTCTGTCCTAATGGCTTTAACAAAGAAGTGCCGTTTTGGGGATATATACAATGGTGTGCTGCTTGGGAGTGACAAAAAAATAATTATAAGAAGAATGGAACGAATATGTCAGTATGTTTTCAAAAGCAAGTTAGCCCAAGTTTTTAAACAAGCATAATTTTAGGGTTTTTGTAACTAACTTAGGGTTTAAATGTAGCAAAAATTTTAAACATTATCATGAATACACAGAAAATTTTAATCAATTTGGTTTCCATGATGAATTTACATGCTTAAATTCCTAATTTCAATTTGCTGCTAGATATGAGAAAGTTTGAGATTTTGAAGAAGCAAGTGGTTCTTACAAATGTAGCAAACTTAAATTTTGAGGACAATTTAATTTAACTTCCATTTTTATGACCAGATTTTGGGTCAGCTGTTAAGCATTCAAAAAATAAAATCTGATAATATCTGGCAATTCCAATTTTCAGTTTTATTGATCTTCACCATGAAATAATATATAAGCTAAGGGGCAAAATTTTGGAAAAGCAGATCACTTTGTTGTCCTATTTAGCAAGTTCTCAAATTATGCCATCTTGGAATCATTACAAGTAATTATACGAAGACAGTATCTTGTGTTTTGTATTTCATTGTTACACATCCAATTGTTCTCTAGAGATATCAGAGAAAACCCACTCAAGAAGGGAAGGTTAGATAAACAGCCCTCTCTCTCTCTCTCTCTGTCTTTGCCTCCATTTGGTTCCTTATGTTCATTTCTCAGTGCATTTCAGTTACTTTTATTGTTCCCTTCATTTTCTCTTTCATTCCAGAAGTTTAAGTGATTGCATAATTCTTTTGACAGCTGAAAGTAGTATCCGACTTTGAATGAAAGGTTTACAGCTACAGCTTTTCAATTAGAAAATCTCAGATCATGTGATCTATGAGTTTTAATATCTTAGGATCTCGACCAGTAAGGAATAATCACTTTGAAAAACCTTGATGCTACCTAGAGTTTGTGTTTTGTGAGGTTGCTTGGTAAATTATTTTCCTTTGATAATTGAATATTGCTTCAAGAGAGGTGAGCTCAGACGTTTGGCAATGAATATTGAATGTGTATTCCAAGAGACATGACCTTAAAATATCATCAAGCTAAGTAGTAGTGAAATTGAACTCTGCTGTATAATAGAAGTCAGTGTTTCTTACATCTTTGTGATATATAAATATTTTTACATTGTGGTAGATAATAATTTGTATGGGAACATTTAATTGAATTTAATTTATCCTATGGCAGAATTATGTTGCATAGGTCATTTTAGTTTTTGATTTAAGCATCTTAAAATTACAAATGCAAATATTCAACACGTAAAACCCACATGAATACACACTCCCAAACATTTGAAATCCTAACAGTCATTTCCAACAGCTTTTTCCTACAAAAGAAGTCAGCTCTTCTTAGAGAAGACATGCATTCCCATAGCTTGAGAGGTGCACACTATAAGGTAAACAGAGAAAGGATTACAGCAGTTTAAGTATACCAGCGGATTTACTTTATAGACAATAGACTTTTGAATTACTTGTCTTCAAAATTTGGTTTCTTGAGAAAATTATCTGTGTAGATTAATCATGCATTTCAGATACTTTCCAGACATCTGAATGTTGTTTTCTTAAAAGTAGCCAGCACGCCTTTTTATGCAGTCTGCATGGGAGATAGTAAGAGATGTGTATGCTGTATATCTACTAGTAGAGATTTGTTTATGAGTGCTTCCTTAAAAAATTATTTTTTCTGAAGAAAGGGATTTCTTTTTTATAATTTAGATTAGATGATTTTAAATGTTTTTAGGTTTTAACCTCTCTGATCATCAGGGTCATTGCCATGGAAAAAATGCAAGTTATAGCATATTTCATTTTTATAAGGAAAGAAGTTGATAATTTAGACTTTTTTCTTTTACTAAATTGAATTACATCACTCAATATTTGGATGGCATTAATTCACAATAGCAACAAAAAAATCTTACTATTCAACAAAATAAAGTATGATTTCCTTCACATTTAACTTAATTTGTTCTTTAAAACATCTCCTAACGAAGGTTTTCTCATCCTCTGAAGCTGAATTTATTTAGGAAAAAATATTTTAAACACCATCCCAAGTGATATAACTATTTTTATTGAGCTTTGATGTTCTATTTGAACATATTTGAAGACTGTACAAGCACTCAATTTAGAATTAAGATTTTATTTGGAGATTTTGGTTGTATTTGAAATCTGTTGTGGAATTAAACATGAAGAATACGTCAATTTACTAGATGTCATTGTCTATGACACATTTTAGTCTTATCTTTCTGCCTATATGTAAAGAGGAATAGAAATAATTGGTATAAACAGGAAAAAAGAAGTAAAGTGGTAGGATCAGATGTGAGAAATATATAAGCTAAGATACTCTTTTTTTGTTTGTTTGTTTTTTGTTTTTGTGAGACAGAGTCTTGCTCTGTTGCCCAGGCTGGAGTGCAGTGACACAATCTTGGCTCACTGCGGCCTCCACCTCCCAGGCTCAATGGTTCTCCTGCCTCAGCCTCCTGTGTAGCTGGGATTACAGGTACGCATCACCACACCCGGCTAATTTTTGGATTTTTAGTAGAGACTAGGTTTGACCATGTTGGCTAGGCTAGTCTCAAACTCCTGACTTCAGTTGATCCGCCCACTTCAGCCTCCCAAAATTCTGGGATTTCAAGTGTGAGCCACCAGGGCCAGCCTAAGCTAAGATATTCTAGAAGCTATTAATAGTAAAATATAATGTAAATTGTTTAAAATTAATCTGTATATGAAATTTTTTCTAGGACTTTCCTGCCAGAAAAGTAGGAATAGAATGGCAAAAGGAACGAGGTTCCTTCTACAAGTAGGCACACATCCTATTTCACTTTATCCTGTGATCAGTCTCATAACCATCTCCTGGTGTGAAGTGCTAAAACTGTGCTTTAAGAATAACTTAAGTCCTTTATGTACAAACTAAAGTATGAGAGCCTGAACCTTGGAAACCAAGAGATTCCAAAAAGCCTTATGTGTGAGACTGGGTGCCACAGATCTTGGCAGAAATTACTGCTTATTCTTAATTCTTATTGTTCCTTTCTAGCACTTCAATTTATAATGCCAATATCTACCTCAGCCTAAAGACAAGCTCTAGAATCACTTGTGTTACTTATTACATTTCTTTTAAAAAACTCATGAATTACACATGAATTTCAAAGTTGCCAACTGAGATTCCAAGGACTTAAAAAAGAAAAAACGTGGCACCTTTCCATTATAAAGGCTGTACGCAGTCTTCATAGTGTTTGTCTTTAAGGGACAACATGCCTCATCCATCAGCAACTTTTCTTCCTTAAATCATCATATCTTGCCTAAAAAGGTTTTCTGAAAACTAAGATTTGCAGATTGTTATATCACATCTTAATCTACGTATCAACTTTAGCATTATCAAAGCATGAACTGTTCTGGGTTTTCATAGTTAATTATGTTTGTGGTAATAACTGGGATGCAATTGTTTTTCTTCTGATGATTTTGTACTTGCTTTTCTTATGGTAACTTCTGATGCTTGTTTGTAAGATCTTCCTCTCTTTTCTCCATCTGGTTATCTTCTTACCTTCTGTCCTTTAACTCAGATGTCACCCACACTGTGTGTCTTTCTGGATTGCTTCTTATTTAACTGTTGCTTCTCATAGTTTACATACCTCCTCCTGTACCACACTATCAACATTTCTCAAGCTGCACTATATGCTGGGTTGTGTCTTTATTTATTTATAAGTTCCTTGATAATTCGGACTATATATTAGTATATTCAAAAAATACTTATGAAGTGTTTACTTTGGGTCAGGAATTATTGAGTGAAGGAAATTGACCAAAACTCTGCCATCATGAAGCTCGCATTCTAACTTAGGGAGACAGATAACAGACAATGAGCCACATAAATATGCAAAGTATCGTAAGTTAGATGGTGAAAAGTAATCCTGGATGGGGATCAGATAATTTTGATAGGATAATTTTTAACTGGGTAGTCAAGAAAGGCCGCACAGAGAAGATGGCAATTGGAAGAACAAGGTGGTGAGAACTGCTGAGTCTGGAGCAAACACACAATTTGGAGCAGTAGAAGATTCCAGAAGTAACAGTATAGAGGCGAAGAAGTGGGAATTGTGTGGAGTCTTTTACTTGCTGTTGTAATGACCTTGGCTATGCTTTGAAGTGAGGTGGAAAGTTGGCAGGGACCTTAGTTTTCTTTTTAATAATTCACTATGAATTTTGAACGGTCACTATTATAGACTCAATAATTTTGCTTTATTACTCTTGCAATTGACTACAAAAGAGCGTATTGAAGAAATGTTAAATTCTAATTTAAACTGATTGAAATAGGTTTTTATCTTTTTATGTTTCTCATCACTGAATATCTCATTTTTAATTAGTTTGAAAGCATTCTAAGATAGTGAGCCAATGCAATTTAGCATAATGCATAACTTATTATTCATCAGATTTAGGTATTTAACCGAGGATGCTAATTAGGAAAGTAACTTGTTCTGTTGGATGATTTTGATAAAGCTACTTTCAAATGATTATCACATCCATTGATGTCATATTAAGTTGTGTTTCTGGAAACCAAATTTAGGCAGTGGTAATGAGTTAATATCTCTAAGTGGATACCTTTTATCTCTACAGTCAAGGATACTTGAAAGTGGAAAAACATACTGGCTTCAAGTCTTGGGAACTAGGACTTACCGGAAATGTGTGTGTTTTTTTTGTTTCCTGGTGGAATTGTCTTCTCGGAAAGATGGTGTTTCCTTTTCAATAGGAAAAAATTGATCCTATGCTGCTTTACTTTAATGCTTTGCTTTTGTCAAAATAGTGTTTTCTTAGGAAAATTAACCTATCATAATATAATGAAAAGAGAAATGCTGAAGACACAAAATGATGTCCATGTTAATATTGAGTAGGAAGCATCAAGGGACATGAGAAGAGGGAAGCGAAGAGAGGGAGAAGAGAAATTTATAGTGTAACAACAATTAGTAAAAAGGATTAGCATATACATGTAGTCAATAAGTCAATAAATGGCTGTTTATAGAAAGCCTACCAGGCACTAGGGGATATAGCAGTGAAGAAGGCAAAGACACAATTGGCTATACTGTAGTGAGGAGGGAAAGAGGAGGAAGACATACAAATACCTAAAAAAAGCAATGGTGTGAAGGGCTATAAAGTACACTACTACGAAGAAGATTACATGTGATAACATGGCTGAGTAAAACTGTCAAGGAGGAAGGCACTGATCTGGCTGTAGGTATTTCAGAGCATTTTTCTCTCTGAGGAGGTAATATTTCATTTGAGAGTTGAGTGAAGACAAAGAGGAAGGTACTTTGAAGATCTGGGGTGCTCTGAGCAGAAAGAAGGGCAGATATAAAGATTCTGTAATTTAAAAAGAGAGCTTGATAGTTTCTTACAAAGAAAAGAAGGCCGGTTTGGCTGGAATGTCCATGAAGGAAGAGCATGGAGAGAGATTACATGAGTGTTCTCAGGGACCAAATCTAGATCTTATATCAAAATGTGAATATAAATTAACTACATTGAAAAGTGTATGATGGATGTGTGATACGATGAGGTTAGCTCTTAGGAGGGTGTACTATTGTGGAAGGGTACACTAGTGAAGGAAGGGGGTTCATTTAGCTGACTATTGCACCTGTCCAGTTGAAGGATGATGGTAGTTGGGATTATGAGTGTAGCAATAAAGTTGGAGAAAATCAGTTGAGATTGGAAGTTGATTTGAAGATGATTGAATTTACTGAGCAAGAATTATATCAAGGTATTTGGATTTAGGGACATGGGGGATTATGGTCACTTTTAGTGATATGGCAAAGTCTTGATGACATGAGGCAGTTTGCAAGTGACAGAGGTGTGGGTAGGTGCGTATGTGTGATTGATTTTACATTTTTTAATCTTAAATTAAGACGCTAGTTAGAATCCAAGTGGAGACATCAAGTAGGCACTGACAAGTTGACTTGGCTAGAGATGTGAGTTAGATCATCGTAGCCTATAGAGCATGCCTAAAGTCATGAATCTAGGTGAGGGGTTGGAAAACTATTATAGCCCATGAGCCAGATCTGGTCTGCCACCTATTTTTGTATGGCTCATGAGTTATAAGTACGTGTGGCATTTATAAGTCTAAAATGTAAAATACAGGGAAATTTTTCAGCAGGGAAAGTTCCATAAATTTGCCTCTTGGCAACACAAAGCCTGCAATATTTACTATCTGGCTCTTTGTCAAAAATGTTACTGACTCCTGATCTGGATGAAACCCTGTGAGGAGAGAGTGTTGACAGAAGAGAGAGAAGCATCACAGTGGAAATTAAAATTATGTCAACTGAAGTGTGTAGGGTAGAGAATTTAAGCCTGAGTATAACAGTAAGAGATTAAAATAACAGTAAATTCATTATCAGCGTGATCAATGAAACCTTTGGGGGCAAAGAGGAACTATCTTCGTCACACCTTTCACTCACTCATAGAAAGATCTTAGGCAGGAAATATAACTTGTTTGAAGATCTGAGATAAGGCTAATGTAGTTTGGACAAAGAAAGCCAATGGGAGGATGACATTACATCTGGCCAAAGATTTAGGGAAGAGCCAAATACTTCAGGCTTTTTAAAGTGATCTTTAGATAAAGAGGAGGTCATCAAGGCATTCCGAATTTGGAGGATCAAATCACATCTGATGGAAAAAATCTGGCTGTATGTGCATCTAGGATGTAAGGAAGCCAACATGGATGTGAAGTTAAAATTGTCCATTGCAAATAATAAAATGAAGGCCCCAGGTAGCCTTGGCAAGGGCAGATTTGGTATAAAATCCTTATTGGAATGGGCTTAAGCAGTAACGGGAATACGGATCTAGCTGTTGTGTTTAGTGGAATTTTATCAGTCTTTTTGTTGTGTATGATATATAGATGGTCAAAATAAGGAACTTCTACATTTTCGGTTTTTGTTTTATTTTAATTGAGATTTGAATTAAAAATAAGAAACTTTTATTTTGAAACTTGGAGACTGTGTTTAAAAAGTATAGAGTAGGGCTAGAAAAAAACCTAAAACTCTCCTGATGAGGAGAGTGCTAATCGTGACTCTAATAATAATAAAATACTTTTCTGATAATTTTTTGTGTGTTTCATTATTTATATATGTATGGGAAGTTGTACCCTAGCCACATGCCAATTCACCTGGTGAACTTGCTCTTCAACGTGGCACAAATATTTCCTTCTATCTTTAGCCTTCCGGGGTTTCTCACATGGACTATTGGCTCTTCCTACATGAACCTGCTGGTAGTACCCTGTAGGAGACATGCTACTCCATGACAACAGGCACCACGCTGTAGGGGAATTACCATACCTGTCAATCACTATCTCTAGAATGTGGCCTTTCATGAGCCCTGAGATTTCATACTGTTTCTCTGAGCTGTAACAATATTTATATTGAAAAAATAAACATGTTCTTCTATCTTTAATATTTTATATCTTATAATTTGAATATCCCATTTTCATTATACTACTTAGCTGCTAAGTTATGTTATAAAAACAAGTTTTAATTATCTGCAAACACCTTCAAATCTAATCCTTACCGGTGAAGACTGATGTCTGGTTAACATCTGTTAGGACATTTATTTCCATACAGTATTTATAGCGCCTTTTTGTTATTGATTGGTATGATAAATGTGTAACTCTTACACAAAGACAAAATTTTTAGATTTTTGTATTTAAAATACTGGTTATCAAAAGAAAAACCCAGATGTTATTTGTTTATGTTTCTGCTTGAGGTACTGAATCTATTTCAAGTCATATTTCTCAGTATTGATATACTTAATTTTGCTGAAATAATAACACACTAACTTTAGCTACTTTTTTTCTCAGTGTATCTCCTTGTCGCTCACCATTTCCGCCTCATTTCACTTCTCATCTTTATTTCTTTTTCTTTGGTCTTCTTTTACTTTAGGGATTCTTTCAATTTAGAAGTGTTCTTGTTTTCTGTTAATTACTATTCTTCTTGGATGTACACAGTTATCCTTTTCCATTTCATTTGTGAATTCATCTCAGAGGCATTTTGTATGTGCCTTTTACTCATAGCTTCTCAGAAGTCCCTTTCGAGGTTACCGATTTAACATGTCATGTACTATAAGGTTTGCATGGCATGGTGGCAGCTGACTTTGGTCTTTACAAGGATTGAAATGTTCACTCAACATGGATTGGTAGAATTTATTTTTTCCTTAAACATTTCATCGCCTTGTAAACAAACAAAAGCAAACCCAAGACTCAAAACTGACATTACTATTGGTGCCCCTGGAAATAGCTACCTTCTCACTAAAGTAGATTTTGTCGTCCAACTTTATGTGTTGTTGAACACACATGGTGCTGTATGAGCACTCACTCACTAGTCTAGAAAACATTGCTGTGACCAGTTACCAGAAAAATAAATTCAGATTGCTCTTCACCTTCCACAGATGACCCTTCTGAAAGCCATTTGAATTCATTATAAATTATAGTTATATTAGTGTGACTTTAATTCACTTGTAATCTGAACTTTATGTGCAATGCATTTTTTCCCGTGTTTAATCATTTTTGAATGCTAAATCATTTGCAAACAAATGGCTTGTCCTTGAGAAAGAATTTAAGGCTGAAAGTACATTAAGTGCCATCTGGGTATCTGTGTCAATGGTTTTGTCACTACAAATGTGTGTGTGTGTGCATATCACCTACTTTATCACATTTATTTGATAAAATTGATATGCAATCTCTAAATCATTGTGTCTCCAACTTGTGTTATGCCACAAATACAAATTTTTGTCCTAAAGTTGATGGTACCCTTTGTAAAACTAGAAGTTCTCATTTGTGCAAAGGAAGGAAAAATAAAACAAGAAACAAATTCAATAAAAAAATTAAAGGTCAGATTTCTTTTATAGCTGCTGAATTCCTTTCTTTCCTTTCCATCATCCTCACATTCCCAAATCTCAACAAAGTTAAGAAATTAAAACACACATCATGAGATCATATGTTCACCTTGTTCAGGAACTGAAGGATTACATATACAAGACTATACCTTAATAAGTAGAGGGAGAAATATGAAGATATGAATAGAATATGAAAATTTATTATAATGCAGTTGTATTCTAAAGTGTTTCCTAGGCAGGCTAAGAGTATGTTGCCAGGAAATTTTAAGAGACCCACTCCATTATATAGAAGAGGATGTGTGTAGATCTCTTAATTCTGAAATGTTTAGAACTGAGTACAACAGGTCTTTGAATAACGACGTTTCATTCAATGTCATTTCATTATGATGTTGATGAGAAAAAACAAATTGATTCCAATTGGGGTTCACTGTCTGTGTAGAGCTTATGTATTCTCCCCATGTCTGCATTGATATTCTCTGGATGCTCCAGTTTCCTCTCACTTCCCAAGGCTGTGCATGTGAGGTTGATTGACGTGTCTATGTGGTCCCAGTCTGAGTAACTGTGGGTATGTGTGAGTGCACCTGCAATGCGATGGCACCCTGTCCAGGGCTGGTTCCCACATTGCGTCCTGAGCTGACAGGATAGGCTGCGGTCAACTGCAACCCTAAACTGAAATAAGTAGGTAAATAATGATTTTACTAGCTTTTATTAATCTTAAACGTATGAATAGCTGAAATTTATTTCAGCATTTAATATTAGAAGTGTTTTGATCTTTATTTACAAGTTTGTTGACGTTTTAGTTACCAAAAGCCATAGAAGCTGAACTCTTTTGATGTCAACCTATGGTAAAATGGGTTTCGCTGACTGTATTTTTGTACCAATTAACCATCCCCAATTTATCCCTCCGTATGCGTGTATCAAAACATCACGTGACCATAAATATATATACCTATGACCAGTTTTCAAGCACCTGTCAATGATGTTAAGTGAAGACTTATTGTAGTCCTTTTTTGGCATAACGAAAATGTGTGTGTTTTGTTCAAGATTGGAAAAGTTCTTTGTGTAAAGAACTAGACAGTAAATATTATAGGCTTTGCTGGCCATATGTAGTCTCTGTCTCTCCTTCATCTACTCATTCTTCTTCTCCCCTTCCTTCTCCTTCTTTAAACACTTCCAAAATGCCAAAACAATTTTTAGCTCTCAGCCATATGAAGCAAGCCATTGATTAAATTTGGCTTGTAGGCCCATAAGGTGTGAATTCCTTTACATCATCAGAATGCCGCATATATATGAAATGTTATCTATGAGAAATTAATGGGGCTCCCAGCAGAGAGAAATTAGCCTAAGTTAAGTTTGGGCTTTGGAATTCAGGGGAATGCCATGCACAAAAATGCTCTGCTTTTAAAACTAGTTACTAACAGTCCATTTCTGATATCAGAAATACATGAAAACTACCAATTGAACGGACATTATTCACTACTTTAGTGCTGCTACTCCTGTGTGGTGGAAAAAGAATCCAGAAAGTTTTCCTTTCCATTTGAACATTCATGCAATAAAAATTTCCAAATCTTTTTTTGAATAAATTTTTATCTTATAGCTCTCTTGTGTACTTTATAAGTACGTTTTGCTGCTTATTCTCAGTAACTGTATTGAAACAATCTGTTTTCCTTTATCAATCAAAATAAAATAAGAAATTTAGCTTAATACTAATATTAAGCTGAAGTGCAAGATATATGAAAAAGAGAGAAAAGAAGCAGGATAAACTGACCTTTTGATAACTGCAGAGGACAGCAGATCAAAGACTGGACTTTAACGTCTGACATTTTCAGAATCTATCACAGTAAGTCCACTGGGTCCAGAAATAGGTTTTAATCCTAGATTGAAATGACAATGCTGTCATGACATTGAGTTTGATGGAAAAAGTGAAGTTAAAGTTTTTCTCAATATTTTTTTAAAATCAATGATTGATTTAACTATAAAATGGACTGATTCTGAAGAACTCATTCTGACGTTGGAGGTGAAAATGCTTTTACTCTAATCATTAAAATCAATTTCTCTAGATATCTGACTTTATTCTGCTTTATAACATAAAGAATGAAACTATATTTATTAATAAAGTGTAATCTAGCAAAGTGGCATAAGCATAATTATGAGTCACTTACTAAAGTTGTGTGTTTTTTTCCATTGCATGAAAACCCTGCCTTGTTTTAATTTTTATTGACTCTTTAAAAGCAATTTTAGGTTTGTAGAAAGAAGTGAATAAGCATTCACACGTCATCCTCAGCCTCTACCCCAATTTCCCCGATTTTTAACATCTTGCAATAGTGTGGTACATTTGTTATAGTTGATGAGTCAATATTGGTACATTACTATTGACTAAAGTATGTAGTTTGTATTAGAGTTTACTCCTTGTCTTATGAATTCTATAGGTTTTGTCAAATGTGTAATGACAAATAATCCTCATTACAGTGTCATACAGAATAATGGATTCACTCTCCTAAAATTCTTCCTTGCTCCATCCGTTCATCGTTTCCTCTACTAATTTATGTAGAAGATAAATTAGTAGATTGAGTTGATGGTTATAGCAGTTTAAAGCACAGATAGAAAACTAGATTGACCTGCCTACCCAGACTGTGCTTCTCACTCTCACTGTGCCCTTTCTTAACCTTTGGAAATGCTTTTATTCATATATAAAATAGGCTATAACTTCATATAGTTGTATTACAAAAAGTTAATGCACAGAAAAAGACTTGTGCTAGGTATATGGTTTCTTCTCAGTTAAATGGAAGCCATTGCGTGTGTTTGTCAATAGAATTCGTCATACTTTATCTCACATATCTTTACGTCATTGTTGGCACATGACATGTTTAGACTGCACAAATCTCCTCCAAATCCCTAATAGCCACTGATCTCTTTACTGTCTCCATAGTTTTGCTTTCTCCAGAAGGTCATGTAGTTGAATCATACGGTATGTAGACTTTTCAGACTGGCTTCTTTCACTTGGCAATATGCATTTAAAGGTTCCTGTGTGTCTTCTGTAGCTTGACAGAATACTATTCCATTGCCTGGATATACCACAGTTTATTTTTCCATTCACTTCCTGAAGGACATTTCGATTTTAGTGATCATGAATAAGGCTCCTGTAACATTCATGGGAAGAAGGCTTTTGTGTGCATGTAAGTTTTCAAATCCTTTAAGTAAATACCGGGAATGTAATTGCTGGGTTGTGTGGTAGGAGTATGTTTAGTTTTATAAGAAACTGCCAAACTGACTGCCAAAGTAGCTGTACTATTCTGCATTCTCACAAGCAATGAATAAAAGTTCCTGTTTCTCCTCACATTTGCCAGCTTTTGGTATCATCAGACTTTTGGATATTGGTCATTTTAATAGTCATGTAATAATATCTCACGGTTGCTGTGACTTGCAGTTCCCTAATGATACATGACTAGTAACTTCAAAATCCCCATTTGACAGCTGTATTTAGACCTTTGGACTATTTTTTAAATGAGTTGTTTTCTTTCTTATTTTCGAGTTCTCTGTATACTTTAAATACCAGTAATTTATCTGATATGTTTTGAAAATGTTTTGAATATGTTTTGAAAAAATTTTCTCCCAACCTGTGGCTTTTGTTTTCATTCTAAGCACAGTTTTAATAACAAAAGTCTTTAATTTTAATGATGCTCAATTTCTCAATTTTTTCTTTGTCTAACCCAATAAATCAGAAAGCTTTTTATCATTTCACATGACTTAATATTCAGGCAAGGTCTATATAGGCCCCTTTCAAACAGTCATAAAGTTTAGAAGCTCTGACCTCACAAACAATAACAACGACAACATAGAAACAAAAATGACAGCTTTTGATGTTGTCTCAGTAATTTCTCAATTCAAGAACAGATTACTGAGCTTTATAAGCAATACGTATAGGTATCAATTTCACAGTAAAATACCTTATGATATTTATCAAATCACCTTAGTTTTGGTCACTTATTACTATTAGACTAAAATGTAATTTGTCAGACATGAGAAATCCTTTGGAGTATTTTTTAGAGAACCAAGTATTTGTTTTAGCCTTTTCAGTTCTTCTCTTGCTGTTTCTCCAGTATAGTCATTCCAATTGTCTCTATAGATGTATTAATACCAGGTACATAGTAAACACAATTATCTCCCACGTGTACCCCAACCCCCTTCCCTGTTCATGCAGTGAACATAAAGGAAGCAGGTCAAAAGGAAGCAGGTCATGTACCCTGTGATGTGCTGGGTTGTAAGGAAAGGTACACAATTAATGTACCATGTCTGAGTTTTCTTCTTCTCTGTATTTGTTCCATTTAATGCATGTATGTTTTTTATTCCTTAGGCCTCTCCAGTCCTAACACACTCAGGGATACTTGATACAGCTATAAGGCTGTGTCTTTATCAGGTACCTTTGGGTTACCGCCGGCCAGGGGTGGGAAATAGAGGAAGTGAATGTCTGTATCCTCATTAAGTATCACACAGAGCAGAAACATAAAGAAGCCTGTGCCATGAATGGGTCTCTTCTTTCTCCAAAAACCACCTACCCCTTCAACTCCCACTGCTTAAAGGAAAATCTTGTATTAGTCTCCCCATTTTCTCCTCAAACTTGCTTTAGCAAAGCAGTTCCTAAACCTCTGTTAATGTATGTCCCCACCCCTAACTCAACACACAGTCTCATGTCACATCACAGAAAAGAAGTTCAAAACAAAACAAAACAAAGCCACAGTCTTATAAGAAAAATAGGTAAGTTTTACAAAAGTTGTGTACTGTATCTCTGCTTTGAATTTTGTCATTGGCCAAGGATAGTAAAACTCTTGGAAAACTATAAAACAGGAACTTACGTAATATGTTTTACCCAAGATTTTTCAAACATTTTTGGAAGGATACTTATTAACATCTTGCAGAGGTAATGTTACATGAAAAACTTAGCATAAGACCAATCAGGTATTCTATGCAATAATGCAGATATATGAAAAAATAATATAATGAAATAAATGACTTTTCAAAAGGTATTGATCCTAGATCCACATTCTTTTTTTGGTTCAGGTGAGGCAATTAGAATGTGAAAAAAAGAAGCATAGAACAACTGTCTAATGAGAGGGACGAATGCTCCTGGGTGGAAAGTTATTAGAAGATAAATTAGTAGATTGACCCTTTTGCTGTCTACGCAGGTTTTTTTTTTTTTTGCTAGTACCAATAGAAACAAATTCATTTTATGGTTTGTGTCACTGGAAATGTATAACTTAGTGGTAGCTGTATAGCAAACTTTGAATATGTAATAATAAGAGATTAGATGTAGGTTTAATATCATTATTTAATTTATTTGCTTGAATACCAGTGAGGAATTTCCACTTAAGCTCTCGTTTTCCAGATGAGTGTTTAATTGAATTCCAGAATTCATTTTGAAATAGAACTTTGTGTAGAATATGAATTTCTTTGCAAGAAGAATCATTTGTACACTTGGGTTTGAGAGCAGTTTAATGTCAATATAACTTCTTTCCAGGCTTTCATTTCCTACTTTTTGATATGGGAATAATCTCATGGCGTGATTGTGAAAGTCTTAAAAGATAATGTTTGGGGGGAGGGGAAGGGATAGCAATAGGAGATATACCTAATGTTAAATGATGAGTTAATGGGTGCAGCACACCTACATGGCACATGTATACATCTGTAACAAACCTCCACGTTGTGCACATGTACCCTAAAACATAAAGTGTAATAAAAAAAGATAATGTTTGCAAAGATACTCTGTGCACTCAAAGCGTGCTCTATGAACTTCATTGCCGTTCACATTTTGGGTTTATGAGGCTTCCATTTGCTGGCAATTGAAATGTGACTCTGAGTTAGATGCCGTGGTGTGGGAGATGATGTTTATTGGAGTTTAAAGCACAGATAGACAACTAGATTGTCCTGCCCACCCAGACTGTGCTTCTCACTCTCACCGTGCCCTTTCTTAACCTTTGGAAACACCTTTATTTATATATAAAATAGTTTCATATACTATTTTATACTATATACTTCATATAGTTGTATTATGAAAAGTTAATGCACAGAAAAAGACTTGTGCTAGGTATACGGTTTCTTCTCAATTAAATGGAAGCTATTGCCTGTATTTGTCAATGGAATTCATCATACTTTATCTCACATATTCAGTGCTTTACATCATTTTTGGCACATGGTATGTTTAGACTGTGCAAGGGTTAATTACGCCAAATTTATCTATCTACAGTTAATATAGCCCAAGGTACCTTGTTTAGCTGAGCCAAAGTTTGCATTTATTAAAAATGTAAATTTATCTTGAAGTGATGCCTGATCTCACAGAACTATGGGTTCCAATCTCTAAATCACTGTGATCAGTAGTAAAACTATGTACTCTGTGTCTGTCCTACTAGCTATATTGCCGGAATCTGGAGCATGACTTTTGGGTCTTTCTGTAATGCCTTACCTCTCATCAAAATTCACAAAATTCACAAGACCTGCTCTCTGGATTGTGAGACTTTTGCATTACAAAGAAAAAGGTACTGTCCTAATGGCATTCCAAAGCCATTTGAAATGAGTTGCTGTCGTTTCCAGGGAGTCATTTATGTGTTGGTTATCATTACTTTACCATTACCTTTTAATTTGGAAATGTTAAAATCCATTGCCATGCTCCTTGGAATATAAAGATCATATAGGGTCATTGACATGAGTCTGAAAGTATCAGTCACTGGAGACCTTCTAGTGGGATAATGTTGTTAATATTGCTGGTATTCTATTCTTCACGTTTCCTCCAGTAAAATGTAAAGTGACCAAAATATAAGCGTCACGCAGGCAAAGATTCTTTTATTTGTTCAACGAACACTGCTTTCACAGAGTAGTCAGTTAATATTCACTACTAGAATGCATGTTGAATGGCAGCTCTTTTATTTGCCATTAGCGTTGGCCCACTTGATAGCAGTTGGACAAAAAAATTGGACAAAGTGTGTTGATCTTTTATGAAAAAATAGATATCTCTTTCTTTCTTTCATTGTTGCGTTTTCTCTGGGCAAGTTGATACACACTGTAGACCTGATGTTATTTTAGGGATACAGTTGAAGTTACTAGATACTTTAGAGTTTATTTAATTATAATATGAAGCTTTGAGTTTCTGTTTCATTATTAAATAATTTATTTTATGATAGTGTTGCTTAACTTAGTGTGCAAGGCCTACAAATAAACCTAATAAATATCTTACAAACTACCTTAAAATAAATCTAACATTTTTTACTGAAATATTTTTAAACATGTTGAAGTTGGAATGCCAGGTAATTGTATACATACACACACACACATTTTCTTTTGGTTTCTTTGTTCCTATTATTGAAATTCCTGTGCTAATAACCATATCAATTTATGAAACTCATTTTGAGAAAAAAGGCCTAAAATATAACTCATTTTTAAAATGATTTTCTCTTAATTTATAATGTCATACTTTAATAAAATAGGGTAGGGCAATTTTGTATAAATATTTATGCTAAGTTTTCTACATAAGTTACTGCATGTAGTCTAGTTTTTAATAGAAGGGTTTTCTTTTTCTTCAGTATCCACTTTAAAGTCAATGACATTTAGTGTTTTTTACTTTACAGTTCTAAGTTACTTATGCTTAAAAAGACATCTGACTTTTAAGTTACTGTCCAACTTGATTGTTATCTCTCTGTATCTTATCGATGTGTTCTTGAAAGTAGTTAGATTTTGAAAGACATTACTAAGAGGGCTTTTTCTCATCTTTGGAGAGTAACTTGGGGTAAACGGTTGTCTTTCATCTTTGTCCTCCTCTCTACCCACAACTCCCCATCCCAGATCATTAGCTGAACTTGTGTGCTCAGGTTAATGTTCTGTTTCACCTTTCTTGTCAAATCGCTAGATACAACTCTCTTCAGTTATATACTGTACAAACAGAATCTCATCTTTTTAATCTCTCTCTTTTAAACAAATGTGTTCACGCTCAGATTTGTTGTCATTTAGAACAGGACTTCCTATTAGAAATATAATAATTTTCCTTCATGTTGTATCTTCAATACAAAAAAAAAAAACAGAAAAGCACGTATCAATGGTTTGCATGTGTCATGCTGATAGTTGGAGGGCAACTGATATTAGAAAAAGTGACACTATATTTCTGAACACAAACCTTGTTTCATCTTAGAATTTGGTGTTGAACCAATTGTGTACCTCATAGCAATAAACTTTAATGAGTTGTTAATATGTGATTAACTGCCTTGGCCAAACTCAAAATCTTATTCACACATACAATACACACAGAGAACTTATTTTTATTTGTTCAGTCACTCCTTTAGTCCTTCATTTATTTCACAAACATTCATTGACACTTACGTGGCAGCACTCTTATAAGAATAGAATATACCCTGTTAAATCAGACATGATACTTGCTTTTGTGGAGCTTATGCTTTAATGGAGAAACAGAAAGTCAAGCAAAAACTCAAACTATATAACTTTAAATTGGATATGTGCTAATGAAGGAAAATGTGGCAGTGTAAGAAAAAATAATAGGGAGTTAAAGGATAAATAGGAGTTTGGTGGATGAAATTTATGAAGGGCTGAAGATTTCAAACAAAAGAAACTGATGCAGGAGGGTGCAGCTTTGGAGTCAAGAATGAAGTTCTAGGAGATAGCAAGGAAATGGTGGGAGAGGAGGTCAAAGTAGGTAGGATTTTATATATTATCAATGGGAAAATATTGAACAACCCTAAGCAGAAAGGCAATGATAGGGGGTCAAAGTAGGTAGGATTTTATATATTATCAATGGGAAAATATTGAACAACCCTAAGCAGAAAGGCAATGATAGGAGGTCAAAGTAGGTAGGATTTTATATATTATCAATGGGAAAATATTGAACAACCCTAAGCAGAAAGACAATGATATATATTCATCTTCATTACAAATTCTTATATCTTTAGTAGACCTGTTTTCAGGCAAAATTTCATGAGAGAATAGTAACAAAGAGAAAAAAAGTGGTGTTCTCAGATTATCTCTAACTCACCTGATGACTTTAAGCTAAATGACCTCAACATTTTGTGAGGCTTTTCCTTCTTATAAAGTAAGGAGTTTAGATGAGGTGAGGTGTCCAATTTCATTTAGCTTCAATTTCCTGTAATTTGACGGCTGTCAAGTCATGCTTTGATTTGTTCTGTTTGTGAGCCAGAGTAACTTTAAGGCAGTATATTAACTAGGAGAACTATTTCTTTACTTTTAAACTTCAAAATTATGATGACATAAGTATTTTAAAGAGCATTTAGAAAGTAGACAAATGAAAAACTTTTAACATTTTGGAATGCTTCTTGTATTTCTTTTTGAAACCTAGGTTTTTGGTGGTAGTGTTGATATTTATTTTTGCCAAACTAACCATTCCATGTAATTTTGTAGCATTTTGGGTTGATGACCACCGTAAGTCTAGTATTCCCATATGTGTTAAAATTTATCTTTACAATTAATATATTTTCACTGAATTATTTAATTAAAAATTAAACTACGATTTCTAATACATGTTCAGTGAGATATTATTAGGCATTACCTGAAAGGGATTTCTGGAGAAAGAAAGAATTTCTGGTTAAAAAGAGTTGAGCAGGTTTTCCTAGAGCGATTCTCTTGGTCTCTAGGATGGTGCTACAGCATAAAATATCCTCCTAATTTACTTCACAAATTAGCCCTTAGATTTCATGAATTACTTATAATTTTTTTTGTAGACCACAGTTTCTTTGCTCTTCAGTATTACACTTGCTTATGTGAGTTTCTAAAACTAAGTTTAATTTTGGAAATTCTTAATTTTATATTTATATTTTGAATTGTGTTTAAAATTAAGTTTAGTAAAAAGCTAGGTTTTTATTTCTACCTACAAATTCAGTGTCCCATCAATAGAAAAAAAATTCTCAATAATATTTTAAAGTTACTTACTTTAGTCTTTGTCATTAAAGAATAAAATTTACCAGGCAGAAATGCCCCAGAAGCTACCTATGGAGGAAATATAAATATTATTATTACCTACTAATAGTAATATACAAAATAGTCAATTATGTGTATAGAAGTTAAATATATATAAAAGTTAAATATTTATAAATGATACAGGACTCACGTGTTTGTATTCTCTGACTGCTGTGCAGTCACAGTCTGATAAATTGATAAACAGAGTTTGCAGTAAAGAAGGAGTTTAATGATTGCAGGACAGCTGAGTGAGGAGATGCGAGCACCCTCAAATCTGTCTTTCCAGAGAGTACTTGGTTGGGGTGAAGGGATTGTAGAGGACCAGGGGCTGGATAAATGGGGTCACTGACTGGTTTGGGTTAGGGGGATTAAATCTTAAATCACCAGGATATAGAAACTTCACCCTTTAGTGAGTCAGCTTCTCCTGGAGCCCTTCGGAGGAGCTGATGTCAGTAGTTTCACTGGTATGTAGGATCTGAAAGAATACCTCAGAGAGAAAACAACATTTCACAATGCTTAAGTTGTTATCTATGAGTAGTTAAGTTAAGGGATGAATATTCTGATATATGTAAGTCATCAATTCTGATATATGTAAATCATCTATTCTGATATATGTAAATCATCAGTTCTGATATATGTAAATCATCAGTTCTGATATATGTAAATCATCTATTCTGATATATGTAAATCATCTATTCAGATATATGTAAATCATCACTACTCACTATGCTGCATGATCCTTGACAAATTTTCTGATTTCCTTGTATTATTAAGTAATAGCTGCATTCTTTTAGGATACTATTTCATGATCAGCACTCTTCCTTCAGGCTCTACATAAAAATTATATAAGACTACTAAATCAGTTTATGATCTAATTATGTCATTTCTTTATTTGTCTATTATTTGCCACTGTAACTCAATTGTTCAAAGATTCAATGTAGGAGTCATATAATTCAGCCTGATTAATATAAGTATTTGCTCTAAATGACATTGGAAATATATATATCCATTATAGCTCATTTTAGCACATATGTTAATATTTCTGTTGCAGGATTCACTCAGTTATATCCTCATTAAATGTTGGTACACTTCGAAGATATCAAATGATATCAAATCAGCAATACTGAGCAGCTAGCTACATTTATGAATTTCTTATTTGCTAGTTGAAGTTACTTATATTTGTTACAATCTGGGAAGCTCTTAAAAATATAATTATGCCTTTAAATATATCTCTGCAAAAAAAACTTTTGGAAAGAATTTCTTTGGTGTCTCTGAGAACTGTGAAGTCTTAAGTCTGAACGGAATTAAAGGCATTTGTATTCATCCATTCTTTTTTTTTTTTTCCTGAGACGGAGTCTCGCTCTGTCGCCCAGGCTGGAGTGCAGTGGTGCAATCTCGGCTCACTGCAAGCTCCGCCTCCCGGGTTCACACCATTCTCCTGCCTCAGCCTCCCGAGTAGCTGGGACTACAGTTGTCCGCAACCACGCCTGGCTAATTTTTTTTTTGCATTTTTAGTAGAGACGGGGTTTCACCCTGTTAGCCAGGATGGTCTCGATCTCCTGACCTCGTGATCTGCCTGCCTCGGCCTCCCAAAGTGCTGGGATTACAGGCCTGAGCCACTGCACCTGGCAAGTGGTGTCTTTTCACTTAGTTTAAGTTTACTCAGTGATGAGGATATGAACATTTTTCTAATTGGCATTCACTTCCATAACTGTGAACTCTACCCAGTGACCAGTATCTGTGATGGTATTAAGTACCACCTGTTCAAGCTATTTATGTGTTGTAAATTAGTCCCTAATACCCCCTGTTTCCAAAGTCTTATGACATCTAAGATGAAATGATAATAGATAATTTCATTAATTTATAAAACTCTGACTGAAGATGGGAGAAAGATGTCTAAACTAATTCTTTAGATTATATTTATCAAGAACCAGACAGATTCTAATCATTCTACATGTACATTAAATATATTGAATTAGATTTCTCTTCTAACCTTTACAATAAATGCTATATGAGCTTGTGTGTTTATTTAGCTCCTGGAAAATATTAGCTCTAATCTCCCCTATTTCATGCTATTTATGTTTTAAACCTCGTTTCTGAATGTGCTTTGTTAATTTGAATTTTATTGGCCTAAACAAATTTTTTCTTATAATCAACATAAATTACATCGCCATAACTCATATGAAGTTTTCTTCCCTCCCTCAGAAAGTTGTGACCAAACAGGATTTTAATACATTGCAGTTTTTGTAGAACTCCTCTACCAACAATTTCATAGCTAGTTAACTGTTTAAATGCACACTTACTGTGCTAATGGTTGGAGAATAAGAGGTCAAGATGGTGGCTTTTACAAGGAACACATATTTCTGAGCTTATGGCCTGCAAAGCTAAGATAAATTTTAAGAGAGAGAAAAATATCCTAAGTATTTATATATTTAATTATGTTATATTTGAAGTCACATATTTAGGAAATGAAAGTAGGTGTTTTCAAACAATGTCAGTTTCTATCAGCATGCAGCAGGGGTATCCCTCTCCATGCACAGATGCACAGAAACGAGAGAAAAATTAAGTACTAAATTCTAGTGACTATTATAGGATGGTGCAAGTTTCAAGACATGTGAAAGAAAACACAAACTAAAATAATTAGTGAGGACTGTGATGTCCGATAAGGCAAGCAATGAATTCTCTCTTAGCCTCATCTTCTTCATTTGTAAAATTGTTAAATATTTTGCATGACTTCTTCATACTCAGACTTTAATTGTGGTTGGCTTAGAACTCTTTCTCTTTCAACATTGTCTTCATTTCTCCACCGTTTTACTAAATCTTAGTCGTGACTGTTGATATGTCCTCAAGTATCATATACGCACCACGTTCCTTGGAGGTGGTAGAGTGTAGTGAATAGTCAAACAGGTTCTGGGTTTAAATCCTGCATCCTCTGCTTTCTAGCTGTGTGATTTGGGTCAGGCTAGTTGCTATCTGAGCCTCATTTTCCTCATCTGATTGTTTTAAAGACAAAATAGTATATAAGACAAAAGAGTTAAACAATATGTGAAAATATTCCAGCCTCTGACACATCGAAATTCTCAAGAAATATTTACTGTTCTCAGAACAATATTCTATTCTATTCACAATAACAATTGTTACAATTTTTATGCCTGTTCTAAGCTAAAATCTCTACAAGTCCAAGGGTTAATCAAGAAACATTAAATGTCCCACAAATAATTATTTCTATTTAACATAATTTAATTTTAAAACAGTTTTAGGTTCACAGCAAAACTGAGCATTGAAGTGTAAAAGCTTTAAGATAATTTTTTGCCCTTTCAGTATTTAATTTATTTTATTTAGACCTGATTAATTATAAAATTATTTTTCCTTAGCCATGAGAATTCAATATTACGTTATAAAGATATTTCAACTGGAAAGCTTTTTTTTTTTTTTTTTTTTTTTTTTTTTTGAGATGGAATCTGGCTCTGTCGCCCAGGCTGGAGTGCAGGGGCACGATCTCGGCTCACTGCAAGCTCCACCTCCCGGGTTCACCCTGTTCTCCTGCCTCAGCCTCCCTAGTAGCTGGGACTACAGGCGCCTGCCACCATGCCTGGCTAATTTTTTGTATTTTTAGTAGAGATGGTATTTCACCATGTTAGCCAGGATGGTCTCGATCTGCTGACCTCTTGATCCACCCACCTCGGGCTCCCAAAGTTAATTTTTGAATATATTTCAGATTTTGCTCTAGCATATTTAATGAGATATTAATGTCACTATACAATCTAAATTTTGGCATATCATTTTATGTCCCTCAGCGTGTAAAAATCCTTTGTCATTATAGCTTGTACTCTCTGTCTTTTAATAGTGAACTTAATGTATTTATACTAAATATGATTTTGACACATATGGATATATTTCTGCATCTTTAATAAAATTTCACTGTATTTTTACTTCTTTACTTTTTTCGTTTGTTTTCTGCTTTTCATTGACTTGATTGCATATTTTTGGGGGGTGTGTTGTTTGTATATTTCCTTTTCCATTTAATCTGTGTCGCTTTTCATTGCTCTTTAGTTATTAAATGTTGAACAAAGTGCATTAGCACTAATGAAGCACAAGGTTGCATTAGCAAAGTACAACTTGAAACAATCATCTCCTTCTACCTGAACAATTTAAAGGCTGTAGAAAATTTTAGATATGATCATCTCTTCCAGTTTTTATATTATTGCAATTTGTAAATATAATTATGTATTGTTTTTTAAATTCCAAGCTAAATAGTCATTATCCTTAATGTTATTATTGCTGTTACTTTGGTTATTGATTATTTAGATACACCAACGTGTTTTCAAGTTTCTGTATAACTCAGTGCCACTTAGATCTCACTCTTTTCTTCTCATTGAAGCATATATTTTGGTGCTCTTTGGTATGTAAACTCAATCATTTATTTGAATATGTGTGTGTGTGTATGTGGCAGGGTCTCAGGCTGTCACCCAGGCTGCAGTGCTGTGGTGCAATCATGGTTCACTGCAGCCTTGACTTTCTGGGCTCAAGCAGGTCTCCCACCTCAGCCTCTTGGGTAACTGGGACTACAGGCATTTGCCACCATGCCCACACCAGGCTAATTGTTTGTATTTTTAGTAGAAATGAAGTTTCACTATCTTGTCCAGGCTGGTCTTGAACTCTTGAGCTCAAGCAGTCTGCTCTCCCGAGCCTCCCAAAGTGCTGAGATTACACGCATGAACAACCATGGCTGTCCTGAAAATTATCTTATTTTATATATCTTACTCTTAATAATTTAGAAAGGTTTAAAATAATAGATTGATGGATATTTTCTCTTAGCACTTTGAAGAGTTTAAAATCATAGGTTGATGGAAATTTTCTCTTAGCACTATTGTCTTTTATAATTTCAAGATGCTTTCATTTTAAATTATGAGTAGAAAACAGAAATTACCTAAAAGGGCACAATTACTAGACTGACAGTGTTATGGGTTGAATTGTGTACCTTCAGCAAATAATGAGGCGGTAATTCCAGTAGCTGTGAATGTGACCTTGTATGGAAATACAGCCTTTGCAGATGACCAAGTCAGGATGAAGTCATTAGGATGGGCCCAATCCAATATGACTCTGTAGTTACAAAAAGGAGAAATGTGGACACAGGGAAAGATAGGTATACAGAGAAGGCGATGTGAAGACACAGGAAGAATGCCATTGATAAGCCAAGCGATATGGTCTGTCTTAGCTCCTGTAACTCCCATGTGTTGTGGGAGGGATTTGGGGGAGGTAATTGAATCATGGTTGTAGTTTCCGTAACTCCCATGTGTTGTGGGAGGGATCTGGTGAGAGATCATTGAATCACGGGGTGGTTTTCCCCATACTGTTCTTGTGGTGGTGAATGAGTCTCACAAGATCTGTTGGTTTGATAAGGGGTCTCCTCTTTGCTTGGTTCTCATTCTCTCTTGCCTGCCGCCATGTGAAATGAGCCTTTCGTCTTCTGCCATGACTATGAGGCCTTCCCAGCACATGGAACTGTGAGTTCATTAAACCTCTTTTTCTGTATAAATTATCCAGTCTCTGGTATGTCTTCATGAGCAGCAGGAGAACAGACTAAAACACCAAGAAACACCCAAAGCTGCATGACATAAGGAGAGAGACTTCTCTGGAATAGCTTTTTCCTTGTGGCTCTCAGAAGGAGCCACCTTTTCAACACCATGATTTTAGACTTCTGCCTTCCAGAACTCTGAGACAGTACACTTATGGTTAAGCCACCCACTGTGCGCTGTTTTGTTAGGGCAGTCCCAGGAAACTACTACAGATACAAATCGTAAACAGAAACAAGAGCCAGGAGAAACCAGAACCTTCAACCCTCTATGCAGTACTCTGTCCTTTCTTTCTGGAGGTTTTCAGAAGGAATTTCAAGGATTCGGCAGGGGGTTGGTAGACCATGCTGGGCCCACTGTGTCCCATTCCTGCCAGATTCCTGCGGGAACTGCACGGTTTACTAGGTTACACTTTCTTTTCTGTTTATGGCTTCTCAGGATGCACACTTGACCCTATGCCCTCTCTTAATCCTGGCAACCCCCCATACTCTGCCTAAATAAATACCAGTGGACATAACTACCGACATGCCAAAGTCCTCAACATCTCATATTCCATGGAAGAGTACATAGACGGGCTCTTTATACTGTCATAGATTATACCAGCCGGGTATCCAAGTGATGTCAACAGGGCCCCAGTGTTTTTTAGACATTTTAATAAAAATTTCTTTTTAAAAAATCAGATTTTGCTATAGAGTCAGGCTTATAATCCCTATGTTCTTTTCTTGACAGTATGTTTTTCCAAAAGAATCCTCAGCCATCCACATAAAAACAGTTTCCATATATGCGAACTGGAAATTTTTATAACTGGTAGAAACAGACTAAAAACTGGACTTTCAAAAAATATAGTTGGCCTTTCCTGTGTACGAGCTCCGCATTCACAGATTCAACCAACTATGGATAGAAAATATAGTATTCCCAGATTGGGCAGCCCAAGGATGCAGAGGGCTCAGTTTTAATTTTCCCAGGTTATACAGGACCAATGTTGGAATTTTAGCATTTCTGGATTTTGGCATCCATCAGGGTTCTAGAACTAATCTCTCACGGAGAACGTGGAACCACTGTATATACCAATGGCAAATAAGCAGTGAAAATTTGCTTAACGCCACTAGTCATTAGGAAAATGCAATTAAAACTGCAATGAGATGCTCTATACAGCTACTAGGACGGCTATAATCAAATCACAGAAGACGGAGTACTGATGAGGATATGTAGAAACATCAGTGGTATAGTTGCTTTGGATAACAATAGGGAAGTTTCTTTTAAATTTAAATATACATTTATCATATGACTCAACTGTCAATTCCTGGATGTTTACCCAAGAGAAATAAAAGCATGTTCATACAGAGACCCATTTGCTAATGTTTATAGCAACTTTATTTGCATGGCCTTAAACTAGAAATAATCCAGAGGCCCATGTATTAGTAAAGGTATAATCAAATGGAACACTAGTTTGCGATAAAAAAATACAATATAGACATATGTAACAGCATGAATAAATCTCCAACGCATTAAGTAAACTCAATAAAAAACAATCAAAGCTACATAGTATATGATTCAATTTTTGTGACATTATTTAATAGCCAAAACTGTAGCCACCCAAATCTGAGTGGGGTAGACAGGGGCTAGGTGTCAGGTTGGGGGCGAGGACTGATTACAAAGGGGCACCAGGTAACATAGTACTTTAGGTTGCTGTAACAGAATATCATAGACTGGGTAGTTTATAAACAACCAAAATTTATTTTTCACAGTTTTCGTGACCAGAAGTTCAAATTCACGTTACTGACAGATTCAGTGCCTGGTAATGACTCACTTCCTGATTCAGAGGTGGCTGTCATTCTTTTGTCTCCTCACATTGTAGAAGGACGGGATATCTCCAGGGTCTCTTATAAAAAGCACTAACTCCTTTGATTAAGTCTCTGTTCTTATGATCTAATCACCTTCCAAAGCCTCCAACTCGCAATACCATTATATTGGGTATTAGATTTCAGCATAAAATTTCAGAAGAATATAAAAATTGAATCTATAGAACAAGGGAATTTTTAGGATGAAACGTCTCCATTGAAGTGGTTGTTACACTACTGTAAACATTTGTCAAAATTCATCAAAATGAACACTTAGAAAATGCTGTTATATATCATTATCGTTTGGCTGTGTCCCTCCAAAAGGCATGTGTTGGAACATAATCCAATGAACCACTGTTGGGAGGTGGGGCCCAATGGGAGGTGTTTAGGTCATGAAGGCTGAAGCCTTGTGAACAGATTCATGCTGATTTAAAATAACTTAAAGCTGGGAGTTCAATCTCTTGCTGTCTCACCTTCCACCATGAGATGACACAGAAAGAAGGTCCTCACCAGACACTTGCCTTTGCATCTTGGATTTTCCCGTTTCCAGAACCATGAAGAATCTCTACAAATTGCCCAGTCTCTTATATTCCATTATAGCAGCACAGACTGAATGTAACTATACATGTATTGCATTTGAATGAATATTAGTAAGAAATTAAACATTCACCACAATAAAGGGATCTTTGAATGAGCACTGGGTCCCTCTGAGCAAGGCCATGGACAGATGTTATGTAAGAGAAAGGACTGGATCAGAACTTTGAGAGCAGAAAGCATCAAATATTCTACAGCTTGAGCCTTCTGTAATGGTAGCAGTAGGAACTGAAGATTCCTATGTTTTTGTTATCTTAGATGGTGAATTGGACTCCACTAATGGAGGGGCTTAAGATATCAGCAGCCATTTATTTTGTATAAACAGTTGTGCAAAATGAATGTGCCAATAAACCATAACAAAATAAATTGGGAGAGCTTCAAATCTAATCCACCTTTTAGGAAGTCTATGATGGATAGACTTGACCTACAGAATCTATGCACACTTTTGATAAGCCAATAATTTCCTCTCTATATAGATACCCCTAATTCAGGCTTCAGGGGCTAAAAAGTGTTCCCAGAGTTGCAACAAAATCATCAATACTTGAACAATATAACACACACTACAAGATTCCTTACTTTGAATGTTGAATATGTGTAGATATAGATACTAACAGAAGAAATTAAAGTTTGGCAGCTTTTGAAAGTGTAGTCATTCAAATATGTAAGGCACTGTTTGATGACACAACTAAAAATAAAGTTTTCATATTTCTTTTTTCAGTATTTTACATAATCTAGGGAGATATAAACTTCTGGCTAACAAAAAAATAAATGTTTGCTTAGGAAACAAGACTCCCAGACTTAAAAATCGTTACAAAAATACATATGTGACCAGCTATGTTTGGTTTCTCCGTTGTCTTTTGTTTGCATTCTAATTTTTCCAGCTTGAAGTATCTTGTCCTTACTCATTTTTAGACATCCAATACAGAGGTAATATTTATTTATTCAGTATTTGTCACTTTGAGAGTACTATGTTTTCTCAGATGTGAATCATCAAGTTGTTCTTGAATATTATACATTTCATTTTCAGGGTAGGATAAACTTTGTACCGATTATATTTGAATTTGTTACTTGAAGTGGAAATTGTATGTGATAGCAGAAAGGCTGAGTGCTTTGAAATGAGTAATACTGGATAGTGAAATATTGGTTAAAATTCTGGATCTTCCAGTGATAGCTGCCATCAAGGACACATTTCTTATCATTTTTAGCCTTAAGTCACTCACTTTGAACATGGAAATAATAAACACATTTTACAAAGTTATACTGGTGTGATGAGATCAGCATTCAGTAAAGGGAAGCTGATACGACTGTCAGTCAACGGATTCATCTAGCTATTTACCTACCGTTCTTTTGTTTTCCTCTCTGCAGCCAAAAGATTTAAGTTCAAATTCTGGATTGACAGTTTATTACATCTGTGACTTTTAGCAAATTATGTACTTTGCAGTCTAAAATTTCACATTTATAATGTATGATATTATTATTAAAGAGTCTATAAGAATCCAGTTTAGTGCCTGAAATATAGTAGGTGCTCATTTAATGACAGCTACTATTTCAACTTTTAGACATCACTATTACTACAAAACTGGCTTTGATATTTTACCTTTCTAAAATTTATTTTTTTGCTTCCTAAAATGCAGACTGTCCTACATCCAAACTATATTGGAAATTAAATATTTTAACGGAAAATAAAAATCACACACAGGTCAAGTAAGTTATAGTGGTTTTGAACAAAAGGCATACAATTTCTTTTTAAAAAAATATAAAAAGTACTAAAGCTATGTTCAACACGAATATACTTATATGTGTATTATATACATGCTGGAAATATCAGTTTTTAAGGGACTACATAGCAGCTACATGTTTTGATAATTGACATTATTCAGCAAATTATTCTAATACAGGAAGTATGTCAAATGATGAGTTCAGTATAACATTTTTATCTGCATTGCTTTGTTACTTTTGTGCATTACTATTAAATGCATTGTTATATGTTGCTGTAAGTTGTATTATTGCATATTAAAATCATTCTTAGATAAAATAAAAATCAACAAGGTCATTTGCACAGCTCGAGAAAATGTTTTTATCATACAGAGATTACGCATTTTTCTTTTAGCACTTTTTTTGCATGAAATCAATTGTTTCAGGGTTTTTTTTTAAAAAAAAACACATCTTCCAGGTAAAGTAAATATTTTCACTTTTAGCTACACATGGATATCCTCCATTATTTATGTTGTCATATACTTATCTTAGTAAAAGTTTGCCTAAAAATAACTGCTTATCCAAAGTGTACTTATGTTAAGTGTAGATATATTTTGAGTAAATAAAAAGCAGGTATTGTTTTCAGAGATAATCTTAAAAATGCTTTATCATGAATCTGGAGGTTAAATAGCTGGAAATGAAATCCAGAAGTAAATGATACCACTTGTAAACATACCTCTGACATTAGGAGTATACAGGAAATTATGACAAGTATCTGTTATCATAGATAAGTAAGGGTATCCCATGGGTAACTAAAAATGAGCATATTTAATGGGAGCCAAGTTTTGTATTTTTAAAAGACATGGAGAAATTTATTTTATAAGAAAAATCTGTTTAAAATGGAAAATCTTTGTAAAAAAACTACTCTTTTTAAAATCCTTTGCTAATGGCCTTCTTGAACTTTATCTTAATGTATATAAGAATTCTTCAAAAGTCACATTATATAATTAATTAAGGATACTAGAGAAAATTAGATACTGCAATGTGTCAACAATGTTTAGAACTGATGTTAAATAAGTCTGGGTGCAGTGCCTCACTCCTGTAATCCCAGCACTTTCGTAGGCGGGTCACCTGAGGTCAGGAGTTCAAGACCAGCTTGGCCAACATGGTGATACCCCAACTCTACTAAAAATATGCAAATTACCTGGGTGTGGTGGTGGATACCTCTAGTTACAACTACTCTGGGAGGCTGAGGCAGGAGAATTGCTTGAACCTGGGAGGTGGAGGTTACAGTGAGCCGAGATCACGCCACTGCACTCCAGCCTGAGAGACAGAGCAAGACTGTTAAAAAAAAAAAGAAAAAATATCGCTGCTAAATACGTTTCTGGCTATTACTAATTTCTATTTGTGATGGTCTAGTTTGTGCTTTTCTTTTTAATAAAGACTTGTTTTTTAAAAGAAAGCACAGTGATCTGGATGATGTCTTATGGTAAAGCCTTGGGGTAAACTCCAAAGGGTAAGTATTAGCAGTGTCGATGCCACCTCATTACGGTAACCACAATACCACATTTAAAGTGAAAAAAAAAATCAGACTTTTCTGAAGTGTCTTGCAAATTCAAATCCTTTCTATGATGGCAAATAAAACAGGAATTTGGAGCACCAAACTTGCCCCTTCCTCTGCAATAAAGTAAACAAAAGTTTCAAACATGTTTTAGAATGAATTCCTAATTTTATACATCAAATGACCACCCTCTCATCACATTGAATACCTATGGTAAGAAATTAGAATTCTCTCTCTCGTCCTTCCTTGTTAGTGTAGGGTAGAAGGGATTTTTTTTTCTCATCCATCACTAGGTTCATGGCTGAAGCACCTATAACAAAAGGCAGTTTAACAACAGAAAAGCATACATATTTATTTAATGTAAATTTTATGTGACATGTGGACCTTCAGAAATGAAGACCCAAAGAAATGGGGAAATCTATGTATATTTATGCTTAGGTTGGATGGGGAGTAGACAGTCATGAGGAAGCATGATTGAACAGAAGGAGTATGATCTAATGGTAATAAGCTGGGGGAACTTAGCAAGGCCTGTTTGTTCATATTATTTTCTGTGTCCCAGTGTGACATTCCTTGTCTCCAGATATGAGGCACATGAGGCTCTTATCACATACTTCAGAGGAAGATCAGATTCTTTTTTTATTTTTTTTTTGAGACAGAGTCTCGCTCTGTCGCCCAGGCTGGAGGGCAGTGGCGTGATCTCCGCTCACTGCAAGCTCCACCTCCCGGGTTCACACCGTTTTCCTACCTCAGCCTCCCGAGTAGCTGGGACTACAGGTGCCACCACCACACCCGGATAATTTTTTGTATTTTTAGTAGAGACGAGGTTTCACCGTGTTAGCCAGGATGGTCTCAATCTCCTGACCTCGTGATCCACCCACCTCGGCGTCCCAAAGTGCTGGGATTACAGGAGTGAGCCACCGCACCCAGCTGAAGATCAGATTCTTTTACAGCTTGCTTCAGAGAAGAAGGATTGGAGAAGGTCAGAGACCTTTCTCCTTTGTGATTTTCTCAAATGTGAAGGTGCCATCTTCTGGGGTAGCACGTTCTGAACCCAATGCTCTGGGGTAGCATGTTTCTATTTGTAGAATATCAAGAGAATGGTGTTGCATCTTTCAGAAAACCCAGTCTAGAAAATCTTAGGAATGAAATATACAACCTAATTTTATACATTTTTCTAATTTCTATTTATGGTTAATATTTGAAGAAACATTCCCTCATGCATATAGAGTTTTAATTTAATGTAAGTGGATAATATACATAATAATGCTGGTTGCAAAGATTTTGTGTTCCAGAAGAGTTCAATAATATTTTCCTTAAAGGTTGGCGTGGAAGAAGAAAATTTATTTCCAACATTTTAATCTTTGACTCTGCATTAGCCATTTTCAAGTAGATAAATTAATTTTTTTCACTTGAGTTATTTACTGAAAATTGGTGAACTTAATTGCTGAAAAGCTTTAGCTTTTGCTGTTTTTTTTTCGCTAATCATTGATTCAGTGATTACTATTTCTTTTCTATTTTCTTTATATGTACTGTAATTTCTCAATGGCATTCAAGAAACCCCGGAAAGCACATTGAAAGTGGAATTATTTGAGCTGGACATATACTTGTGCATTAAAAAATTCTCCAAATATGTCTTTAAAACTTAATTAAAAATGTCAACTTAGAAACTTAATGTGCCTGGGGCTTAGTCCAGAGGACAGTGGTATCAGCTGAAACAGGAAGATAATGGAAGGGGATTTGAACTTTATGATAAGGACTCCTGGTCAGTTTAAGAAAGACAATGGCAGGATCAGAATATACGTTACTGCCTGCTGTGTATATGCAGCAATAGTGGTTATACCTGGTTCTTTGTCTCCAAATCAGAGCACAGGCCCAACAAGAACAATCCTCGGTCCACTTATGAAGGAGGCTTATCCACTCAGTTGGAGGTATGGTTTCCCTGCATATTGCTGCCAACTTCCTGTCACTGCCCCAGAGGTTTAGAATTAGCATTAATGACCTTCAAACAGCTTAATTTCCCCAGAGTCATTGAACACAGCTAGTTGGCCCTACTAGGCTGAAAGCCATATGGCATCAATTGTAAATGTTTTGCTACCATTTCCCAACATAACCACCTGCCTGATTTACTGTTTGCTGGATACTCACCTTGAATGTGAATATGTCCACATAATTTTTTTCTTTAAATTAAGAAATGTAGTTTAAAATTATGATTCATTTTATCCTATTAAGATGTTGAAGGGGGATGCTGAAGAAGATTCACATTGTCAGTTTTGTATAAATCCACTTGTTGGAGAAAAGTGTTGAAATGAAATTAACAAAACCATCACATAAATATAAACGTGTAGATTGTTAAAATTACAGTTTTAGGAAATTTGCAACATAAAGTACAAGGTAAATAAATATCTCATTTTGAACTCACATATTTAGTACAAATTATTGCCCAAAATACATCCTAGGGCTTGGGGATATTTAGAAAAGAGAAGACCCCCAGAGCTATAAATCATTAAAAAACCAGATAGCTTAACTTCAAAATGCATTTTATTTTTTTTAGTCTTGGGTTTCAAGATAAAACCTTGAAGAAAACTGTAGAAGCCTTTTCTCTTAGCCATAAAATAGACTCCATATCCCTCCCTTTCCTACCATGTATACTCCCTTCACATTTATCTAATTGTATGCTGTCGTCTATATGCCTTCTTAGAAGTTGCAGGGGCTAATCTTGAGTCTGACAAAGGAAGCTTGGAGACTCAGCTGCAAAATTCCCAAGATTATTTCAAGGTGGCTGGCTAGTCAACAACCCCGCCATTGTTGAGATGCTGCCAGCTCGTGATTCAGGAGGACTGAGACACAAAATAGCCACCAGAGCAAGACACACAGACATTGTACTCAGCACAATTTTGCGCGCCTTCCTTATCAATTTTTCCACACTTAAACTCCTACCCTCACCCCCAAAATTGAAGTGGTTGCTTTGGATGGGAATCCGGCCACATCCCCTTTACTAGTTTTGGTTAGTAAAATCCCTTTCTTTCCACCAGACCTCACTCTTGTGAAATGGACTCTGCAAGTGGTAAGCATTCAGATCTGTATTCAGTTACAACGAAGTGATCTCTCTGCAATGGATACAGAAAAGATAGGTTCAAGGGGAAATATAGGGGAAGAGGGAGGGGGAACTTAAATAGGGGGGATAAATGAATTTGTGATAATTAAAAGCAGACATAGAGAAAATTCTGAAGGGAAACTGGTAACAGTGTATATGGAGACATTGTGCTCCTCAATGGAAATTTTGAGGGTACGATATTGTTTCCATGCATCTCCCTTTCAGCAATTCATCCCAGTGACTTGATGCAATGACATCACCTGTTCTCTTCTGAGGAAACAGTTTTAGACATTCAAAGCCCAGTTGTTCAATGTAGCCGAGATTCTTTAATTTCTATTTCAGCTAATTAGTAGCAATACAAACTCTTGCCAAACAAGAAATGTGAATTCTTAAAGATTAAATTTTATTTTCTCTCTATCTAGAGGTAGGAAACCAATCTTTCGGGAGGCACAAATTACGATGACAGCCAACATTCATTTATTCATTCCAAAATAAAGCCTTTATGTGTAATGAATTATTTTTCGTAATTCTAGAAAGTGGCGTGTTCCAGCAATTATAATTATAAAGTGTACTGTTTTTGGAGGGTAAAATAGTAAGTCACATCATTAAGGTCAAAATGATGTTTAAAGGAAAACTATAACTATGCCTTTAGTATATTAAAATTAGATAATATTTTATACATCTGTCCCTGCAAAATAAAACACTTTTCATATGTTTTCTTTGGCTCACACACAACTAAATTTGATGAGATAAAATATACAAATATTTGACAGGGTCAATTTCCTTTTCAAGTTGGATTTTAATTAATTCAATAAGCATGTATTGATGACCTACTGTATGCAATACATTTGGCTAAATTTAGCATATCTGATTTTGCTCTATCATCATGGATCGTGATGTTTGTGACGGGGGATGTTTGTGACTGGGAGCTTTTTTTTCCCATTAGCCAAATAAATAAGTAGGTAAATGCTTAAAGATTTTTTTAAAAATCCACGTGGTGTTATTTTGAGAGGTATAGAATTTATCTAAGCTCCAGTTCCTTCCATTGGAAAAATGCATATTTAAATGAGGTAATATGTATAAAGGCAATGGTGGCTGGGCACGGTGGCTTGTGCGTGTAATCCCCGCAATTTGGGAGGCCCAGGTGGGACGATCGCTTTAGCCCGGGAGTTCAAGATCAGCCTGGGCAACAGGGAAAGACCCAGTTTCTACAAAATATTTTTAAATTTAGCTGGGTGCAGTGGCACGTGCCTGTAGTCCCAGCTACTTGGGAGGCTGTAGCAGAAGGATTGCTTAGGCCTGGGAGGTTGAGGTTGCAGTGAGCTGTGATCGCGCTACTGCCCTCCAATCTGAACCACAGAGTGAGACCCTGTCTCTAAAAATAAATAAATACAGAAATAAATAAATAAAGACATACATACATACATACACAAAAAAGGCAAAGAGTAGGCCCTCAATAACATGAGCTAATATCAATCTGTATTTCCATAAATTGGTATCATTCTATGTATTCATAGCCTCCAAACCTGTTATAGTCCAGTCTTCGGCTCCTTTTCCTGTGGCTTTAAAAATTTATATTAGATAAGGAAAAGAATCACACTATATACTTATCCTTAACTGTTTTATAGTTATTTTCAGATTTACATTTCCTGTGGTTACCAAATTACAAATGGCTACATGTAAAAACATACCTTTCTGGACAGTTTAGTTTCTCAAAGTTCAGAGGAACTCATATGCACTTACATGTAAAAATTATATAAAATATGCATATGTTAACTTCTCATATATACTTGAAAGACACCTAACAAAATTGGGAGTTCGCAATGGCGTTACACACATATTTGAAGTTGCAAATAGAAAAAAACAGATATCCAGAAATCAGGCTGAGTTTATACCCTAGAGATATTTGCAATTCCTCCATAATAAAGTGACAAAATTTGTGACTTTGAAGCTAAAAATTATGTATAACTACATTTTACACAATTTTAGCCATCAACAACTTATATTAACAAATAAATTAAGTTATACATCAAGCCAGAAAAGATAGCAAATTTCTTATGTTCTAGTATGGGAAGAAGAAAGGCATTTTTAGTTTAAAATTTAGTATGCGACACAAAATGGCCAGATGGTGCACATAATCCATTTGTTGCAGGGCTTCTAGTTCTTTCTGTGCATTGGAAGAAAACCAGGTGACAAGTTAGGCAGCAGTTTTTATGTAGGACATTTCCAAATTGCATATAATCAGAGAATAAGGATCTAGAAGATAACTTCCAACTAAAAACAAGCCATTCTGACTCAAAGTCACAAGAATTCAGTCTTAATAATCACAAATGCTTTCTGGTCTCAAGCTTAAATATCTATTCTCTATTTTCTTTGGACTCTCAGTGTCTTAGAATTTTTGCACACATAGTCTTACATTTTCCTCTTCAGAGAATGGGATTGGCAGAAGAAATGAGAGAACTTTTTGCAGCCAGTCATTTTTTCCAAGATCACAGAGCTAGTCAATACACCCTGAGATTCACATAAAACATGAGAATAGCCAGTATGGGGTACCTAGAAATGAGGAGCACTGCAATTATAATACAAACCAAAATTATACCCCATTTTACTAGTTTGAATCATTACCACAATAAACATGGATTCATATGTTAGGCTGTGATAGAACCAAAAGAAGACATTTATGTGATTTTTTTTTTTTTAATGGCATGCATCTGCTCGGGACAGGCTGTGCTTTTTAGAGGAACAAATTTATCCTTCAGTAAAAAATTCTGGAGAAGTGTGATATAAAAGATCAATTAAACTTGATATTTAAAGTCTTTGTACCAAAATAATGAATCTATTCATGAACAATACAAGAATGAGATTTGGCAGGAAAGCTATGTCAGTATATCTCATATCAGTGCCTAGCTAGGATGCTAATTCACAAGAAAAAATATTGTCATTCTCCAATGTCAGACGGTTATTTGAAGCCTGTCTGCTTTTTTTGGTAAAGATACTTTAAATAAGGAACCTGGGGAAAGAGTTACAGATATCTACTGGCATGAAGAGGAAGACTGTTTACTGAATAGAATTGAATGGATTTTTTTATGAGTATTGGTATTATTTCAATTTTCAATTAAAAAATAAACTGGTATATGCAAAATCTTCATGCTGTGGGCCATATTGAAAGATAGTAAATAATTGAAATAAAATGCCAAGATATTGGTGGGGACCCGTCTGCACCTACTAGGGTCTTGATGTTACCTGAGCCCCCTTAGGTATTTTAAATATGTGCCAGAAGACATGCTTCCCAGGACATGATTTTTCTATTCCTAAAAATAAGTTACAGGAAAAATAGACAAATGAAGACTAAATGTTTCAAGAGGGAACCCATATAATGGGTTAAATGAGGCACAGGATAGCAGTGTGTGAGGCATTTTGTATTAGAGCTCATTTAAAATACCATCGGTTACATGAGGTTTCAGAAAAAAAGAAAACAGCCTGTGTTCTGCATAAACAACTGTATGCAATGCATTGTAAAATGGGTATGAGGAATTAAGGAAAGAATGCCTTTTCTTCTGGTGTTCATCTTCCTCCTGGTTCCTAGCCAACTACAACAATTTGTTTTATAATCTTGCTTATGGCACCTTCCATGGCAACAGGTGCTTACTCATTTTGACAAATGTCACTTTATTAACAATCGTGATGTATGCAAAGAGGACTAACAATCCCTCTAGTTATGCAAAGGACAGGCACAGTACCCGCTGGGGATCAGAGCCTACCAACTTTGTGACAGCTCACAGTATATTTTCACTATTGAAGCCAATGGAGTATATATTGAATATACACTTTGTTCAAGGATTGGTCCTGCTTTATGCTTGAGGCTTATTTTATTTTCAACGTGTCCTGATTTATTAAACTAGTTTTATGATGGACACACCTAAAGAGCATCTGTCTCCTATACAGGAAATGGCCATGTTATAGTGACAAACTTGGCAATGTAGAAATAAACTTAGAAATGTAGGCAAATATGAGATGATACCTGAACATCATCTCAGCCACACCACAGTTATTGAGATATTGTTTTCTAAGGGTAAGGTCCAAACACTTTATCATATTTTTATATCTTGCATGTAGTAGATAATTTATATACCTACCAATCACACACACACACACACACACTTAATGTCATAGCAATCTAATTAGAAATAAAAGTTTCTAAATTTCAAACAATGTGGAGCAAAACTATAAAATATTGTCTTAAGTTTTACAAATTTTTTAAAAAGGTGATTCACAGGATTATGGAGGATATTGATCCAATTGAATAAAACATAAAGCCCTGAATACTTCTCCACTCTTCCATTTTTATAGAAACTAAGAAGCAATTTAAGGATTTCTTTTTTAATGTGAAGAAAAATGTTTTGTTAGATTTTCTGCTAAATGCCATTTAAATAATCAATTTGCCAACATTTAGGGAAATTGAGTATGCCACTTCTCTAAAAAGCTTGTCATTTCTCTTTAGGGTAACGTGTAACAGAGATGCATAGGAAAATTCAGGGATGTGCTTTGAAATACTATTAGTAGATAGCAAATGGGGGATAGATGGATAAAAATTTAATCTATATATTACTGGGCAAGAGTTAAAAGGGATAAAGTATCTCTCTATACACATGGGTCTCAAAATTGGCCTCAAAAATGATACTGAGTTAAAAAACACTAAGTGAAACATGGTGAATATCACATTTCCCTGTGTAAATATAAAAATAGAAAAAATATAACAATCATTGTTGATATATATTTAGGAAAGAAAGGATTAATAGTTTAATATTGAGAGTAGATTAGACACACACATATATTAAATATATAAGAATTAGCCTTTCGATTTGTTAATCTTTTTGTTTTAATCTGCTGTATCTCTATTTACTATTTCATTCATTATTATTGTTGGTTTTTATAATTGCATTTCTTCTGCTTGGGTTTCTTATATTTTCCCTAATATCTTAAGTTAACTGTTGAATTTATCGGTTTTCAGACTTTATTGCTTTCTTGTATGTTTTAAATATGCTTTCCTATTTCCAAATCTACAAATTTTTCAAAAAAAAATGTTTTTTTCTGACTTTGAACTTCGTTGTGCTAAGAGAAGTATATCTGTCTGATAATTCCTTGGAATTGGCTGATATGTGCATTATGTCTTCCCCATGTGGTTCGGCTTTCTCTGAAGTTCCGTGCGTACCTGAGAACACTGTGTATTCCTTGGTATGATGGGTTTGTTGACTTCTTTATATGTTTTGAGGCAAGTTATTAGAGGCATCAAAGTTGAAATGAGTGTATAATTATCATTGTTTTATGATGTTTTCCATTCTATATGATGCTTTGTGCCTTAAAGACTTCACTCTATAATATTAATATAGATACACCAGCTTTCCTTTGACTAATATTTAAGCTGCCTAATTTCTTATCCTTTGTGTATCAGTTTTTCCATGTTTTTATTTTCATGTGTGATTCTTCGATAGTATAATCCTGGATCTTATCTTTTATTGAATTTAACCTTTAACTGGAAAGTTAATTTATTTACATTTATTAGGATTGCTGATATATTTGGATTCATTACCATCCTATTTCTTGTTTTGTATGTTCCTCTTTTGCTTCATCGCTTTTACTTTTTATCACTTTTTCTGCATCTTTTACATGAAGTTTTTATTTAAATTCTATTTCCCTCTTTATTATTTTAATAGTTACCATGAAATTTTAACAGATTTATTTACTTAAAGTCTACATTAATCATTTTCTCTATTCCTTCTTTATATAACATAGGGACCTTAGAATTATAAAAATCAAATCACCTGCTAGTCTTACTTATTGTCCCATATTTTAATTATATCCTTTCTGTATTCCCAAATTTAATTTTTTTGTTATTTCACACAGACCCTGTGGTTTATCTACATGCTTTCCATGTTCTTCACTCAACATTTCTTCTTGTATCTGCAGCTTTCCTTTTGTAGTTATTTTCCATCTTGCTGACATATCGTCAAAAGTTTGTTGAAGTGTGAATCTATTCACTTTTAGGTTTCCTAAAGGGAGTTTTAGTTTTTCTTTTAGGTTTACTTACATCTTACTTTTGAATTATTTCACACATGACAAAATATGTGAGAGGAGTACAACTATTAATACTTCCTATATACCTTGCGCCCACATCCTTTACTTGTTTATGTTTTACTGAATGCACTTTATCATTCTCTCTCTCTTCATCCTCAGTGTTCATTTTATTACCATGTTGACAGGAAGAGTTGTTCTTGATATTAAGTAAGGATTTTAAATCAACTTATTATCACTGCAAATTTCCAAAAGACAGAAAGAAGGGTAACAGTGTGAATCTCTCTGGCTTCTAGTAGAAATGGAAATATTGCTTAGATTGGAGGAAGGTCATAGAGCACTCAGAAGAAATATGATCGTATTGTCATCATAGAAGCAATACATTTGTCTTTTGTCTCCTTACTTGTTTATATTTTTTCAACTATTTAAATCAAACAATTTGAGGTGAAAGTTCACCACCACTCTCACCTACCAATAACAAGATAGAACAGTGGAAATATTAATTCACAAACATGTGTTTTCATTTTGATGATAGTCAGCTACTAATCTAGATGCTTGATATAAGAGACATTATCTAAGCTCTACCATACCTGTATCAGTAGAATTACTTCCCTATTATACATGAAGATATACAGGCATACCTTGGAGATATTACAGATTCAGTTCCAGACCACTGCAGTAAAGCAAACATTGCAATAAAGTGAGTCATACAAGTTTGTTGGTTTTCCAATGCATAAAAAAGTCATGTTTACATTACAATATAAGCAGCTGAGTGTGCAATAGAAGTATGTCTAAAAAACAATGCACATACTTTAATTTTAAAATACTTTATTGCTAAAATGCTAATGATTATCTGTTCCTTCATCAAGTTGTGATTTTTCACAGGTAAAGGGTTTGGTCCAAGTGTTGGTGGCAGCTGACCAATCAGGGTGGTGGTTTCTTAAAGTTAATGTGGCTGTGGCAATTTCTTCTAACAAGGCAGCAATGAAGTTTGCCACATTGGTTGACTTTTCCTTTCATGAAAGATTTTTTTTTTTTTTTGTAACGTGATGCTGTTTGATAGCTTTTTCCCCACAGTACAACTTCTTTCAAACCCAAATTCTACCACTGCTTTATCAACTAAGTTTCTGTAATATTCTAAATTCTTTGTTGTTATTTGAAGAATGTTCACAGCATCATTACCAGGAGTAGATTCTATCTCAAGGAACGACTTTCTTTGCTCATCTCTAAGAAACAAATCCTAATGCATTAAAATTGTATCTTGAAACTGCAGCAACTCAGTCACATTTTCAGGCTCCAGTTCTAATTCTAGTTGTCTTGCTGATTCCACCACATCCGCATTTACTTCCACTGAAGAGTTAAACCCCTCAAGGTCATCTGTGAGAGTTGGACTCAACTTCTTCTAAACTCCTGTTATTGTTGATATTTTGGACTCCTCCCAGGAATCACAAATGTCCTTAGTGTCATCTAGAGTGGTGAATCCTTTCCTGAAGATTTTCAATTTATTTTACCCAGATTAATCAGAGTAGTCATTATGGCAGCAATAACCTTACCATGTTTAGTTCTTATGTAATAAAACTTGAAAGTTGAAATTACTCTTTGATTCAGAGGCTACAGAATGGATGTTGTGTTAACGAGCTTAGAAACACTAATATCCTTGTTCACCTCCATCGGAACTCTTGGGTGGTCAGGTACATTGTCAATGAACAGCAATATTTTGAAAGGACTCTTTTTTTTCTGAGCAGTAGGTCTCAAGAGCGGGATAAAAATATCCAGTATACCATACTGTTAACAGATATGCTGTCATTCAGACTTTGCTCCATTTATAGAGTACAGGCACAGTAGATTTAGCATAATTCTTGCTATTTTCAGAATCGTTAATCAGTATTGGCTTCAACTTCAATTTACCAGCTGCATTAGCCCCTACCAAGAGTGTCACCCTGTGCACTGAAGCTTTAAAGCCAGGCATTGACTTATTTTCTAGCCATGAACGTCCTAGACAGCATCTTCTTTCAATATAAGTCTGTTTCATCTACACTGAAAATCTCTTGTTTAGTGTAACAAACTTCATCTATTATCTTAGCTAGATTTTCCAGATTATGTGCTAAAGCTTCTACATCAGCACATGCTACTACTTCACCTTGCACTTTTTCTTTTATTTTGGGATGGCTTCTTTCCTTAAAAATTATCAACCAACTTCTTCTAGTTTCCAACTTTTCTTCTTCATTTCTCTCAGCCTGAAGAGAATTGAAGATAATTTGGGCCTTGTTGTAGTTGGTTTGATTTTCTATCCAGACTGATAAAACGTTCTCCATATCAGCAACAAGCCTGTTTTACATTCTTCATCGTTCATTTGTTCACTGTAGTAGCACTGTCAATTACCTTCAAGAACTTTTCCTTTGTGTTCATAAGTTGGCTGTTTGTTATAAGAGACCTAGCTTTTAGCCTCTCTCAGCTTTCAACATGCCTTCTTCATTAAGTTTAATCATTTCCAGCTTTTGACTTAAAGTGGGAGATGTATGATGCTTTTCTTCTCACTTGAACACTTACAGGCCATTGCAGGGTTATTACTTGGTCTAATTTTAATATTGTTGTGTCTCAGGGAATAGTGAGGCTTGAGGAGAAGAAGAGAGATGGAAGAACAGCTAGCTGCTGAAGAAGTGGGAACACACATGATATTAATTAAGTTTGCTATCTTATATGTGCAGAGTGTATGGTGTCCCACAATTACAATAGTGACATAAAAGATCATTGATCACAGATAACCATAAGTAATATAATGACAATGATAAAATCTGAAATATTGTGAGAAGTATTGAACTGTGACCCAGAAACCAAAAGTGAGCACATACTGTTGGAAAAAATAGTGTGGATAGAATTGCTCAAGGCAGGCTGGCCACAAACCTTCAATTTGTAAAAAACACAACATCTACAAGAAAAGTGCAATGAAACAAAGTACGCTTGTCATTGCTCCAGGTTACAGAGAAAAAAAGTGGAAGAGATTAGATTCAAATCAAATCTCTCTGATGCCAAAATCCATGATCTTAATCATTAAATACATTGCTTCCAATTTTATGTCTAGATAATATATATTTCATAGGTTTTATATAAAAATCTATTGTTTAACCTCATCTCATTAGTAATATATATATAATATTCAGAAAGTTTAATTAAACAATGGTTGCTTAAATGAACTACTGCTGTATTAAGCAAGAAACAAATCTTAATCTGTAATATATATTTAGAAGTAGCATTTATAACATTAAAATAAGCCATGATGGTTTTTCCAAAATAATGAGAAAATGACCCCTTAAATCAATTATACTTTAAAAAGAAAGATGCCTGTTTTGTCTGTCTTTATGAAGGAGATGAAATTTGGCAAGGCAAAAACTATAGATTGTTAAAAGAAGCAAGTTAACTCATGTTTATGTTTTATAACTTATTTTATTTTTTAAAACAACCTTGAGTAGAGTTTTCTTTGTATTTATTTTGTACTATTTTAAGATGTATAGGTCATTTGCAAGTAGTTAGTTTCTGAATTTTCGGTGCAATCCAAATACTTAGTTTAGTATTACCTGTGGTTTACCTGCTAATTTAAAAAAAATGACTAACATGCAAATTAAGATTATAACCACGCATTTTCAACTGCAAACTATATGGAGAGAGTATTCGTTATGAAAAAGATAAAAAATAAAAATCACATAGTTTCTATTTTCTTTGCAGTTTAAAAATGAATTGGAAAATGAATTAGTAATAATGTTTAAAATGCATTTAATTGTGTTTTTTAATGTTGCATGGCATAAAATTTTAATAGCTCGGTTAGAAATCTATGTCTGAACTAGATTTCAGAGAAATTGTTTTCCTCTTTCTATTGGTGAAATACAAACTGCTGTGTCTTGATATGACCACTTGATGGAACTCTTTCATTTTGCTTTCAGCAATCTCTAAGCAGTGACAAACTTACCTTTCTTGGCAGGTATAAAAGTGTATATAAGTATGTATGTGTGTATATATACATGTATATGTATGTGTGTGTGTGTATATATATGTATATATATGTGTGCGTATGTATATATGTATATATATATGTGTATATATGTGTATATATATATCTATGCTTAAAGGAATTCGTTATTTGGCACATTTAGTATTCTCTACCGTTTTTTATGTATGTGAATTTTATTTATTTCTATGGAGAACCACAGTGTTAGTAAGTCGACCTGTAGAAAAAGAAATAAAATTCTACTTCTTAAATAAACTCTTGTTCTCATTTCCCTCCAAGAATTTTTTGCAAAAAATTAATTTTAAATAATTCTAAATATTTAAATATAATAATATCCAAGATGTTATTTGCTTTATAATCAAACTGAAACTGTATTTCTGGAATGCCTTCAAAATTCATAGTCAGAAGCATTCACAAGGTCTTGGGAATTAGAGGGTGTTAGGTAGCTGTGGGAACTTCCTAACAATTATCCTTATTAAGAAAGATAGTTTGAGAAGGGGAGAGATTGATTTTGAAGTGAAGCTTTCAATAAAGTCATATAGAACAATTAGGAAAAACTAGAAGTGAAGGATGGGGTGAAAATCACCTTCTCTTCATTGAAAACGTTGACGCTATAGGTCATCCAAGAGCTGTGGATTAGGTATCAATCATCTATTTGTGACTTTTCATTTAAACTTTCTGAAGTTTTGCATAAAATAGGGATAATCGTAAATCTCTCACGAGGCTCAGATACAATAAAACTCACTGTAGTAATACATTTGTAAACTCTAAAAACATCGTGGAACTAGTAGTTGTTGGAATGATCACATTGTTGTAAAGAAAGCCCACATTAAGCATGTCAGCATATCTCGGAGAAAAAGGCCGTCTTCGGTAACTCTACCTTACAAAATATTTTCCATGCTCTGTAGTGTCTGGCTCCTAGTCAGAAGAATCTCAAGGAAGTAAGGCCTCTTTTTTGTTTGCCATTTATTCTAAGTGATCTCTGCCACTTTAGTGGCATCTAGTCCTATGCTAATGGTGGCCAAATCATTTTTCCAGTCCAGAATCTCTACATGAACTCCACCATCCTATTAGACACTTTCTCCCCAATATTCTGGAAACTTAAATTTCTCTGTCTTAAACCAAACTCACTGTGTTTATTCTGCAAAACTGTTGCATACACTTGGCTGACAGAGTTTTTGGTTTTTAAATTGATGACCGTGATTAATTTCTCTTTTGGCTCCCCAGTACCCAGCCTACAGTAGTCAGTGACCGATTAACCATTGAATGAATGAAGTATTTTGAAGCTCAAGACACAGATTTGACCTAATGGTGATAATCTCAAACATTAATTTGTTTTATTGTGACTCTGTTAGAGATTGGCTTATACAATATTACTTTCCTAGTGATTCTTGTTTTTATCTATTTTTGGTCTACACAAGGCATTGAAAATATAAGTCACTGAATGTGCCCTCATTTTCAGAGTTTAAAAGAAACTTCATTGCTGCACTAATGATAAACATTTAATCAACCCATTTTTAGGAATAAGTTATAAAACACTATTAATGCTTTTTCTCTATATACACTTTTTCTTCTTGAATTACTGGAGTGAGGAAATTCACTTAAGAGTAATGTCTTTCAATAAGAGCAGCTGTAAGGGAAAAGCATATTTTCACTGCCAAGAAAAACTATCAGATAAAATACATTCATTGTACAAAAAAATTACAAACGATTTCTGTAGACATGCAATATGGTATGTACTATTGAATGTGTTGGGGATAAAGTAATAAACAAAAGTACATGTCCTTACATTCTTTGAGCTTGTGTGGGAAACCCAATATAAACAAATGTGCTATTTATATTTCGGTTTAAATTATTTTATTTCAGGTTGCAACAGAACTATACAAAATGTGAAGTAGGGAAGGTGATGAAGTAACAGAGGCTGCTATTTTCTAATGGGTTGTCAGAGAAGATCTGTCTAAGGGGAGACTTTATATAGATATCTGAGTGAAATGATGGGCCAAGGCATTTCGGGAAGACATTTTGGATTGCCTCGAGAGGTCTCAAGAACCTTCCAGGGCTCTCCAGAACCCCTCTTCAGGGATCTCTGACAAGATACTGATTACAGAGATGTCTGAGGACAGAGCTGGGACAATCCAACATTTGTAGTACTGATGCAAAGAAAGCCCACCAAAAGAGATTTAGATCATTTCTATAGTTCTATAAAAATGTTTTTATGACTCCCAATTTTCATTTAGTTAGCGTATTTTTTCTTCTTCATGTCACCTTTACCCTTTGGTTGACTGTAAAGGAATCCATACACTTACGCAATGTATTCTGTAACAGCATAAGCTGTTTTCAATGATGGGAGCATCAATTTATAGGTAAGTATAACTCAATTAAAGCACATAAGTTCAGGTACTAAAATCAATACAAAGAGCATATTCTGGTACCTCCCAGTCGCCCGCCTCCGGTTTACATATGCTTAACATTTCTGGTGGACAGAATCTTGCTGCTTGTTTGGGATTCTTGACATCACAATATTCATCGTAGAGTAGGCATGCAATGCTTTTAATTTAAATCAATAAGTTAATTTCAAGGGGCAGGGAAGTGAGCAAAAGGGGGCTTATGACCCTTTTTCCTAAAGAGCAACCAATGGTCAGCCACCATTGATTGCTACACAAGGCCACTCCTGAGATCCCAGTTCTAATATCATAAATAATCAAGTACATGAAAATAATAGAAAATGAAACCCATCCTTTTCTGACAACAGTGTCTTGCTTCTGGAGATAAAACTAATGATTTTCCCAGAAAATTTTTAAGCAACATTTGGAGGAAAAGCTAAAGAGAGATTTGAATATTATTCCTTTAGGACAGGATTGCCTGGTAACTTACAGGGCACCTATTTAAATGTGAACTTCAGATAAGCCTCTAAGTATTTAAGATGTTCTTATACTAAAAAGTTATTTGTTTTTTACATGAAATTGAAATATAAGTAGAAATCCTATATTTTTATTTGCTAAATCTGACAATCCTATGTTAGGAATACTTTAGACAGATGAGGGTAAGATACTTTCTCTGGAAACATCAAGCAAGCTATTTTTGTTAGTCCATCAATCAAAGCCAAGGAGCCAATAGGATAGATTAGTATGGCTAAATGTCTTAGGCTATTGGCAAAAATGTGTGGGTGTAGTATTTTTCAGGACAAAATAAAAGAAAGGAAGTTAGCTTTTAGATGGATGAAATGTTCTTTCTTAGCTATGATTTTATTAAAAATATACTGAGATGAGAAAATCAATCCTTTCTCAGATGAGAAGAAATCCAAACATAAGCGCAATAAAACGTGTGAAAGCAATAAAATACATGCTATAGAATTCAACCATATTCCAATATATACTGATAGAGCAAATATGAGAGAGGATAATAATACATGAAGCTAAACTATGCCCTCTTCCATGAAAAATCATAGGCTCAAATTGTCTATGGAGGGGCTAGGCCACTCATAATGACAAAAGATGAAGACATTAATAAGAGTTATATAACATTTTTGTAGTTATATTAAGCTTCTAAGTGAGGGTAAAAAGTAGCAGAAATATTCCCAACCGTGTGATAAAAACAATAAAAAATTACTACAATTGACAGAACTCCAGGATCATAAGAGACTTGTTAGTTTCTAAAGGAAGTTGCTAATGAATAAGGAAAGCTGTTAAACAGGCATTGAAAGTCTCCAAAGAACTAGGGCATGCATTAAAGAAATCCTCAGGAAAATGCAATATAGTAAAATTCAGAAAAAAATGTTTAACTGTGGTGTGGTATAAAATTCCAGTGGTGTGAATTTCAGAATCAAGAATAGACCTGAGAAAGAAGAGGAGGAGGAGGAGGAGGGGGACCTTTCTAGCAAAGATCATTACCTGTCAAAACCATGAAGTCTCTTAATAAAATAAGCTACTGACTAGATTTTAAATTTGCATTGGAAATGCCATGATTATTAAAAATTTTTACATAAAAAAAGGCCTGGGTTATTTGAATGTGTTCTCTAACTCTGGTTGTGTGCTTGGAAATAAAGCCCTATCACTGGCGTTCCAACTCTGCTGTGATCCTATTTTGGGGGTTAGTTCCTGGCAGTGCTGCTATGAGCATATTTGCCAAATTGTCTAAAGACCACTTTTCTTGTTATGCAAATATCAGTTTAGTCGTCCAACTTGTGTATACAGTTCTGGAACAAGAAGCATCTGGAAAAAAAGAACATATTATGACAGTTAGCTAAAAGTGGGGGATGGTGATATTCTTTGGAGGAAAAGAATTCTATCAAGGACCTAATGTATTTAATTCTGTTCGTTAAAAACAAATTTCCAATGGTTTCAAGCCAGAAATTAATTAAAATAAAAATGGGAGTTAACATGAAATATTAACAAAACTTTATCATTTCTATTTGTTTTTGTTAACTGTGCTTAATAAGTGTTCAGAAAAAACATGGCATTATATTAATGTCTCCTAAATATTTGAAAATCTGTAATTTAGCACTTCTTACATTTCTTTATTATTATTATTATACTTTAAGTTCTAGGGTACATGTGCACAATGTGCAGGTTTGTATACATGTGCCATGTTGGTGTGCTGCACCCATTAACTCCTCATTTACGTTAGGTATTTCTCCTAATGCTATCCCTCCCCCAACCCCCCACCCCATGACAGGCTCTGGTGTGTGATATTCCCAACCCAGTGTTCAAATGTTCTCATTGTTCAATTCCCACCTGTGAGTGAGAACATGCAGTGTTTGGTCTTCTGTCCTTGCGGTAGTTTGCTCAGAATGATGGTTTCCAGCTTCATCCATGTCCCTACAAAGGACATGAACTCATCCTTTTTTACAGTTGCATAGTATTCCATGGTGTATATGTGCCACATTTTCTTAATCTAATCTATCATTGATGGACACTTGGGTTGGTTGCAAGTCTTTGCTATTGTGAATAGTGCCACAATAAACATATGTGTTCATGTCTTTATAGTAGCATGATTTATAATCCTTTGGGTATATACCCAGTAATAGAATTGCTGGGTCAAATGGTATTTCTAGTTTGAGATCCTTGAGGAATCACCACACTGTCTTCCACAATGGTTGAACTACTTTACAGTCCCACCAACAGTGTAAAATCCTTCCTATTTCTCCACATCCTCTCCAGCACCTATTGTTTCCTGACTTTTTAAATGATGGCCATTCTAACTGGTGTGAGATGGTTTCTCATTGTGGTTTTGATTTGCATTTCTCTGATGACCAGTGATGATGAGCCTTTTTTCATGTGTGTGTTGGCTGAATAAAGGTCTTCCTTTGAAAAGTGTCTGTTCATATCCTTTGCCCACGTTTTGATGGGGCTGTTCGATTTTTTCTTGTAAATTTGTTAAAGTCTTCGTTGATTCTGGATATTAGCCCTTTGTCAGATGGGTAGATTGCAAAAATTTCCTCCCATTCTGTAGGTTGCCTGTTCACTCTGATGGTAGTTTCTTTTGCTGTGCAGAAGCTCTTTAGTTTAATTAGATCCCATTTGTCTATCTTGGCTTTTGTTGCCACTGCTTTTGGTGTTTTAGTCATGAAGTCCTTGCCCATGCCTATGTCCTGAATGGTATTGCCTAGGTTTTCTTCTGGGTTTTTACGGTTTTACATATAACATTTAAGTCTTTAATCCATCTTGAATTAATTTTTGTATAAGGTGTCAGGAAGGGATCCAGTTTCAGCTTTCTACATATGGCTAGCCAGTTTTCCCAGCACCATTTATTAAATAGGAAATCATTTCCCCATTTCTTGTTTTAGTCAGGTTTGTGAAAGATAAGATGGTTTTAGATGTGTGGTGGTATTTCTGAGGCCTCTGTTCTGTTCCATTCATCTATGTATCTGTTTTGGTACCAGTACCATGCTGTTTTGGTTACTGTAGCCTTGTAGTATAGTTGGAAGTCAGGTAGCATGATGCCTCCAGCTTTGTTGTTTTTGCTTAGGATTGGCTTGGCAATACAGGCTCTTTTTTGGTTCCATGTGAACTTTAAAGTAGTTTTTTTCCAATTCTGTGAAGAAAGTCATTGGTAGCTTGATGGGGATGGCATTGAATCTATAAATTACCTTGGGGAGTATGGCCATTTTCACAATAGTGATTCTTCCTATCCATGAGCATGGAATGTTCTTCCATTTGTTTGTATCCTCTTTTATTTCATTGAGCAGTGGTTTGTAGTTCTCCTTGAAGAGGTCTTTCACATCCCTTGTGAATTGGATTCTTATGTATTTTATTCTCTTTGTAGCAATTGTGAATGGGAGTTCACTCATGATTTAGCTCTCTGTCTGTTACTGGTGTATAGGAATGCTTGTGATTTTTGCACATTGATTTTGTATCCTGAGACTTTGCTGAAGTTACTTATCAGCTTAAGGAGATTTTGGGCTGAGATGATGGGGTTTTCTAAATATAAATCATGTCGTCTGCAAACAGGGACAATTTGACTTTCTCTTTTCCTAATTGAATATTTATTTCTCTTTATTTCTTTATTTCTTTCACTTGCCTGATTGCCCTGGCCAGAACTTCCAGCACTATGTTGAATAGGAGTGGTGAGAGAGGCCATCCCTGTCTTGTGCCGGTTTTCAAAGGGCATGATTCCAGTTGTTGCACATTCAGTAAGATATTGGCTGTGCGTTTGTCATAAATAGCTCTTATTATTTTGAGATACGTCCCATCAATACCAAATTTATTGAGAGTGTTTAGCACGAAGCGCTGTTGAATTTTGTCAAGGGCCTTTTCTAAATCTATTGAGATAATCATGTGGTTTTTGTCTTTGGTTCTGTTTATGTGATGGATTATATCTATTGATTTGCGTATGTTAAACCAGCATTGCATCCCAGGGATGAAGCCAAATTGATCTTGGTGGATAAGCTTTTTGATGTGCTGCTGGATTCGGTTTGCCAGTATTTTACTGAGGATTTTTGCAGCGATGTTCATCAGGGATATTGGTCTCAAATTCTCTTTTTTTGTTGTGTCTCTGACAGGCTTTGGTATCAGGATGAAGCTGGCCTCATAAAATGAGTTAGGGAGGATTCCCTCTTTTCCTATTGTTTGGAATAGTTTCAGAAGGAATGGTACCAATTCCTCTTTGTACCTCTAGTAGAATTCAGCTGTGAATCCTGGACTTTTTTTGGTTGGTAGGCTATTAATTATTGCCTCAATTTCAGAGTCTGTTGTTGGTCTATTCAGGGATTCAGCATCTTTCTGGTTTAGTCTTGGGAGGGTGTATGTGTCCAGGAATTTATCCATTTCTTCTAGATTTTCTAATTTATTTGCATAGAGGCATTTATAGTATTCTCTGATGGTAGTTTGTATTTCTGTGGGATCGGTGGTGATATCCCCTTTATCATTTTTTATTGCGTCTATTTGATTCTTCTCTCTTTTCTTCTTTATTTGTCTTGCTAGCGGTCTATCAATTTTGTTGATCTTTTAAAAAAAACCAGCTCCTGGATTCATTGGTTTTTTTGAAGGGTGTTTTGTGTCTCTATTTCCTTCAGTTCTGCTCTGATCTTAGTTATTTCCTGACTTCTGCTAGCTTTGGGATGTGTTTGCTCTTGCTTCTCTTGTTCTTTTAATAGTCATGTTAGGGTGTTGATTTTAGATCTTTCCTGCTTTCTCTTGTGGGCATTTAGTGCTATAAATTTCCCTCTACATACTGCTTTGAATGTGTCCCAGAGATTCTGGTATGTTGTGTCTTTTTTCTCATTGGTTTCAAAGAACATCTTTATTTCTGCCTTCATTTCGTTATGTACCCAGTAGTCATTCAGGAGCAGGTTGTTCAGTTTCCATGTAGTTGTGCAGTTTTGAGTGAGTTTCTTAATCCTGAGTTCTAATTTGATTGCACTGTGGTCTGAGAGATAGTTTGTTGTGATGTGTGTTCTTTTACATTTGCTGAGGAGAAGCACTTCTTACATTTCTGATGTGAAAACTGTTTAAACACTATGGCATCCTAGTTTAAAAATTACATATTGAGTGGTCCAAACAGACCGTAAAGTTTTCAGAAAGCAATATTCATATCACGTAGATTGAAGTTAGTTTCGACTGGATATTATACGATACTGCTTATTTAGGCAAGATAGTGTTTTCTTTTAATATTGCAATGTGTGATGTACTAAAGAACTTTAATGTTGAAGCTTTAAAAAGACAGAAATAAGAGAAACCCAAACACATTCTGACTGGCTGTAAAAGTAAGAATAAATAGTACTTGCAAAGCATCATAAAATGGATATAACAGCAAAAAAAAAAAAAAAATGGGTAGAAATGTTATCGTTGATTTTTCTTTGTTTCCTCAAGGAGGAAAAATAACACTTTTATCATGGTTGGGACATAACTTCTAAAGAAAAACAAGTTTAGAGCTTTCTATGTATTTTCTATTTCTTTCTTTAGACAATGTTACCACGTGGTCTGGTCTAATGCAGCTGTGACACATACACATACACACACATCACCGACCAGGATATGCTGTGCTATTGCTTTTGCTTCTTCGTGTGAATATTGAAAGGCCACAGGGTCACCTTCAGCTCCTTGGACACTGGCTTCCTGTGTGTCCTGCTGTGCATATAGGGCCTGCTACCGTGGTGTTTCCTCTGAGTCCCACACGCTGTGCCATTTTTGTACGAATTGAGCCAGATATTTTCTACATGGCATCATGGTCTGCCACTGGAATTTTACACTGAAAAGTTAGCAATAAGCATTTTACTACTCATTATTATTTATATGTTGCTATGTAATAAAGCACCGCAAAGCTTAATGACTTCAAATCACAGCCATTTTATTGGGTATGATGCCATGAGACAGCAATATGGGCAGGATGAAGAAGAGAGAACTCGTCCATGATTGACATGGTTTTGGCTGGGACAGCTCAGCTGGACATAGTGGAACCCATTGGCCTCATTTGCACGTGGGGCCTGGTACTTGCTGTTGGCTGGAATGCCATGGGTCTCTTCCATGTAGATTGTGTTTCTGCCTGTGGCCTGTCACTCTCCCGTCTCTCTGTGTGGTTACCCTCCTTAATAGGAGATTCCGGAATTCTTTATTTGGAGCTGAGTTCCGAAAGGGAAAGTAGAAACTGAAGACCTGAGCTCAAAAGTCCTAGAACATAACTTCTGTGACATTTCATTGATCAAAGCAAGCCACGTGGGCAACCCAGATTCAGGAGTTAAAGAAACAGACTTCACCTCTTGACAGGAGGGTGGCAAACACCTTAGAAAACGCGCATAGGCATGACCATTGGTGGGCAGTTTTCATCACTGTAGCACACTGCTTTTATGGGAGATGTGCAGTGGCCTTTGAAATGAACAGCTGTACCCAATATCATTTTGCTTTGAATAAGGCAGGAGCATGGATTCTAATTTTTCTCCCAAGTATTCCCTGAAGGAAAAAAATTTATATATCCATTTGTGGTTATAATGTTAAATTAGTTTTAAAAGTTTACAATTTTGATATAATCTCTTCCTCCTCAAGTAGCTTAGCTGGTTAATTCAGAAGGACTAAATGCATCTATTTCTATTTTTCTCCCTGTTTGAAAATAGACAAGTCACCTGTACTAATTTTCTATGATAAGACGTGGAGACTAGGTTATATATCTTTGCAGATAAGCACGCTCAGAACTGAAAGAATAAAGTTGAAAGTATGTTGTTTCAGTAGGGAACAGTGGGAAATAATTAATAACCCACATTAGTTCTGTGTGTTGGAATGTTGTTGTGGGGGTAGGAGAAGTAATTATTTTGCAGTTAAATTAATACAAGTCTACTTCCTGATGCTTCTGCTACAGTAACTTCTTTTTGTCTTACCACCTCGAATCCATGTGTTTTGTGATGTGCCATTATCTTGCTTTAAGCTCTTCAGTTTCTTCCAGTGGCTGGTAGAAAACAGTGAAAATTCCTTAGTGTGACATTTATGAGCCTTGCCTGGTTCCAGCTGTCACTCATCATGCCCCACCTCACGGCCTGTGCCCCAGCCAATCAAACTGCCTGTAATTTTCTCAGATGGCAGTCTGGGTCAGACCTGCAAGGCTGCTCGTTCAGTGCTCTCTGTTGTAGCTTCCTTTGGTCCCGGACTTCTTTTACTCTCCCACCTCCCAGAAAACTTGGTCCAAGAACAATGCTTCTCTCTTTAACCTTAGCCAATACTGAATCTTAAGTGAATCTTCTTTATAATCGCCTCCTCTTATGTAGAAGTGACTGTTTTATCCCATGTGTGCTAATTTCCAGACCTTCATAAGTTTTATCTTTGAAGCTATAGTATACTCCTGCATTTAATTACTTACTTATCTTTTTCTATGGCTGGACTGCGGTAAATATATCTTTATTTTTTTTTTTTCTAAATCCTCTCTTCCTAGGACAATGTCTGGCGCATGTTTGGTATTGAAGAAATGAGGCTTGCTGAATTAATGCACATATGCCAAAATCCCTTTTGATAGTGAGTCTTCCTAGTAAATATTCTAGACATGTTCTAAGACAGATGCATAAGTATTATCTCAGCATGGACTTTCCCTGTATGATTCAGAACAGATTACTCAAATATGATTCTTTGTTGTTTTTTTTTTTTTTAATTGAGACTGGAACCATGATGAGAAGGTGAATGTGATCAGTCTGAGGATGTGCTCGGCTAGATTTCTGCAGGGTAAATTTTCTCCTCTATGCCATAAAATAACCAGCAGACTGTTTAAGAGCCACCAGGAACTCCAGTTTTTCTTTCAGAAGTCTGTTAAGACATAATGTTTGATGTGCTTGCTTTCCAAGGCATACATTAGTTGAGTGCAATTATATAAAGGAATGTTGTACCCACAAGCCATATTGCACTGAGTATGTTCTGCAGAAATGTACCTTGATATGCCACATAACACCCATACACATTTGCGGGCCTGCACTCATTATCGATTGAAAACAATCTGATCGAAAAGTGACAGTCTCGATTGCGATTTTCATTTGATCTTACAAGTTATTTCCAAGGGCCACGGTGTTGGCACATTTTTAACTCCTGTGTCTCCTTCACCCTCTAAAACAGACTTAGCCCCACCTTTTCATGGAAAAGCACAAGACCCTCAAATCATTGTGTTGTCCTAACCTCTTTCAAAGAATTACTTCCTTCGAAGTTATTTTCCTCTTTTTTTAACTTACGTTTCTAAAGCTAGAGTCAGGATAGTTGATTCTGGTGCTGAAAAAAATCAGTTAATAACCATTTTTATAAACTTCTACACATTTCTTTGGTGTAGGGTTGGTGTCGTGGAATATTGTGCATTTGGAGGTTAGAAAGAAACTGTTTCACTTCTTTTTTTTTTGAGGCAGGATCTCACTCTTGCCCAGGGTGGAGTGCAGTGGTGCGATCCCGGCTCACTGCAACCACCGCCTCCCGGGTTCAAGTGATTCTCCTGCCTCAGGCTCCCAAGTAGCTGGGATTACAGGCACCCGCCCCCACGCCCAGTTAATTTTTGTATTTTTAGTAGAAATGGGGTTTCACCATGTTGGCCAGGCTGGTCTCAAACTCCTGACCTCAGGTGATCTGCCTGCCTCGGCCTCCCAAAGTGCTGGTATTACAGGTGTGAGCCAACGCGCCTGGCTGGTTCACATTTTAAATATGCAACTTTTTAACCAAATGATTTGGGGCAAGTTTCTCCTGTTTTTCTTTTTTTTTTTGAAATAGAGTTTCATTCTTGTTGCCCAGGCTGGAGTTCAATGGCGCAATCTCAGCTCACCACAACCTCTGCCTCCCAGGGTCAAGCGACTCTCCTGCCTCAGCTTCCCTAGTAGCTGGGATTACAGGCATGCGCCACCATGCCCAGCTAATTTCATGATTTTAGTAGAGACGGGGTTTCTCCATGTTGGTGAGGCTGGTCTCAGACTCCCGCCCTCAGGTGATCCGCCAGCCTCGGCCTCCCAAAGTGCTGGGATTACAGGTGTGAGCCAACGCGCCTGGCTGGTTCACATTTTAAATATGCAACTTTTTAACCAAATGATTTGGGGCAAGTTTCTCCTGTTTTTCTTTTTTTTTTTGAAATAGAGTTTCATTCTTGTTGCCCAGGCTGGAGTTCAATGGCGCAATCTCAGCTCACCACAACCTCTGCCTCCCAGGGTCAAGCGACTCTCCTGCCTCAGCTTCCCTAGTAGCTGGGATTACAGGCATGCGCCACCATGCCCAGCTAATTTCATGTTTTTAGTAGAGACGGGGTTTCTCCATGTTGGTGAGGCTGGTCTCAGACTCCCGCCCTCAGGTGATCCGCCAGCCTCGGCCTCCCAAAGTGCTGGGATTACAGGCATGAGCCACCGTGCCCAGCCATTTCTCCCCTTTTTCACATGTTTTCTCAGCTATAAAATATTTATCCCTGTAGATCTCTGTTCACCTCGAAAGTCAAGATAAAACTTTCCATTTGCTTCCCAGTATATATTTGGACATTTTGCCATAGTGAACTTACCCATGCCTGTTTTTAAGTGTGTTCATTTGTATTACTTTGGAAAAGCAATTATCTTGCCATCCTCTTTGTTGTCTTCAGATTTCTACTCCCTATTTTTCATTGAGATTTTCTTCTGCCCTCAAGTAGTACATGCTCATCCATCTCCATTGCATATCAATAGGCCTTTGAAAATAATCCTAGCTATAAATCCTGACTATTAAATAATTCAGAATTATTTACTCATCTGCATCATCCTGATTTATATTCCTATGTTTCCCACACTGTGTTCAGTGGTAGAAACACATGCTAAATTATGCATGTACATTTTCTTTTTTCTTTTTTTTTTTAGACAGAGTATCACTCTGTTGCCCAGGCTGGAGTGCACTGGCACGATCTTGGCTCACTGCAACCTCTGCCTCCTGGCTTCAAGCGATTCTGCTGCCTCAGCCTCCCAAGTAGCTGGGATTACAGGTGTCCACCACCATGCCTGGCTAATTTTTGTATTTTTACTAGAGACGGGGTTTCACCTGTGGGCTGGGCTGGTCTCAAACTCCTGACCTCGTGATCTGCCCTCCTCGGACTCCCAAAGTGCTGGGATTCACATGTTCATTTTCCAGTCACTATTTACGCATTCTTCAATCATACTGCTTTTCTCAGCGTATACATACATAAAATGTTTTCTGTGCATCAAGCCTTATTCTAGGCACTGGGGATAGACTAAAAACAAACAAAATAGGATAATCTGTTCCCCTGCCCCCTTGAAACTCACGGTCAAACAGAAGAAAAATATATGAAACAAAAGAATAAAGTAAATAATTTTGTCATTTGAATAAACACAAAGATAGAGTGATATTATAGAACAAAATCCTTAACTACTTTTGGACAATGAGTAAGAGTTTTTAAAGAAATGCCATTTAAACAGATACTTTAAAAATAAAGAAAGATTCACCGAATGACAGGGATCAAGGAGGACGTATGAATAAGTAAAATTAACCTAGAGAGGAACTTAAGGAAGAAACGTAGATCAGAATGTGCAGAGCTTTGAAAGAGTCATTTTAAGAATGTTCTTACCTTTTCTGAAGGGTACTGGGAAGATACCGAAAAGTTTCAGCAGAAGGGTAACTTGACCTCATTTGTATTTTTAAAGAAATCATTCTAGTTTCTGTTTGTGGATCAAGAAAAAAGAAAGATTGTTTGGGAAAGAACAGGAAGTGGGGGAAGATGGTGAGTAGAATTCTACAAGTAGGTTTTGCAAATATATGTGTAGAGCTAGAAGAAATATCTGGTACAGATATAAATTTGGGTCCCTTCAGTCTATCATTATTAAAGGAAAGAATGGGAGTAGGTGAGATTGCATTGAGTGTATATTGCATGAAGAGTGGGGAAAAGAAATTATGAGAAACTTCAACACTTTAAAATTAAGTAGAAAAGTAGGACCTGGTAAGGAACAATCAAGATGCAAGAATGATAGAGGTGTGAGGAACATCCTCAGAATGAGGTTACATTGTATGATGGGTGCTGTGATCACAGCCCTCTTTAAGGGTGGTCTCAACTGCCTGCAACCAATGACTGATCAATAGACGGATATGAAGGCACAGTCTACCCGTTCCAACTAGAACTTGGCCTTTATACAACTCTGAAGTGTTATTTTACCAGTGTCCCCATAGGCTGAAGCTGCGTCCAGCCCACTTTCTCTCCTTGTCCTACCATGCTTCTCTCTACTTTCCTAGGTATTGATCCCAAGAGAATTCCATAAAAGACATCCTTCTTGTTAGTATCCATCTGACATTCTCCTTCCCTGGGAACACAACTGGTAGCACATGGAAAACTGCATGTGTGTGTGTGTGTATGTGTGTGTGTGTGTGTATCTGTGTGTGTATGTGTGTGTATGTATGTGTGTGTGTATGTGTATGTATGTGTGTGTATGTGTGTTTATGTGTGTGTATGTGTGTGTATGTGTGTGTGTGTATGTGTGTGTATGTGTGTGTATGTATGTGTGTGTGTATGTGTGTGTATGTGTGTTTATGTGTGTGTGTGTATGTGTGTGTTAAAAGAGTGTGCTAGATTGTGTCTAGTAATCTTGCACAGTCAATAAATAATGTCTGCAATAGGAACAAAGTAGTGATTCGCCCTTTTGTTTCAGTAGTGAATGCAGCTAAATTGGTCAAGTCATGCCAGCAGCAATGGAATTGGACCGTGTAGAGGAATAAGAGAGGGAGACTTAGGATGGGTAATGTTGACAATCTTCCTGAAGAGCTTAGGAGGAAACACAAAATCAGGACAGTGGTAACACATGTAAAATTTGTTTCAGGTGGAAGAAATGACATTGACTTTGGAATGTTCCTCCACAGGTGGCGGAGGGGCCATAGGAAAGACTGGCGTTAGGTTGACTAGAGGAGGATGCAGCACAGTTTCCTGTCTTGGCTTTTGTTTGTTTCAGGGAAGAAAGAGACAAAGATTAAGGACAGCAGAGGGAAATACAGGTTGTGTTTGTGGTGAAAGATTAAAATAGTCATTCTGAAGGGTGATGGGTTGAATTGAGAAAATAAACGTGGTCTCTTTTTTTTTAGGCAGCATCAGGAGTTCAGTTGAGAGTAATGACAATGAATTTATACGGCACAAATGTAGGCAATCACATGTTCTACTTGTTTTCTTGTTTAATATAAATGGCCATGCATTTTGGGTTGGTTGGTAAATGGTGTTTGTGATGAAAACATCTGTTTCCCTTTTTTTTTACTCTCTTAAGAAAAATACCATTTAAAGAAAATTTAAATTACCTTGCATTTGAAAAGAACACATCAATAAGCTTATATAAACATTTTCTCTGTTGGGGAATACTTCCTAATGAATCGCATCCTTTGTCTATAGGGTAAAAGGAAAGAACATTATCTGACTAATAAGGAAGAAGGAGCTCTTTGTGAATCTATAATAATAAGCATAGATATTTGTCAGGCTAAACTTACCTGGTTGAGCCTCTATAATTAGAATATGACTGATGAAGAGAAGAAATATTTGTATATAATGTAATGAAAGGCTTTGTAAAGTTTATTTGCATAGGGGATGTAGGTGGAAGGCTGGCTCAAATTAATCAGTATTATCTGCGGAAGTGATGGCATTCCACTTCGGAGAATAAACGACATGACATCCTGTGGTTCCTTTGAATTCTGGACATTACATGAAAGGGGACATATTATTGCTCTCTTAAATAATATCCGACTTGTAATTAAAAATGAATGTAGGGTTTAATGACTTCTTTTGTCTTCTTTTTTGTGCAGAGAAAACTTCTAAAGCTCATTTTTAACATTTGCTATTCAATTTATAGATTTATAAGCCTAGTTCTTCTCTAGGTCTCTTTCATTACTGAGATTATTTTATTTTTAAAATGGGAAATTGCAGCAATTATTTTAAGGGCTTATGAATTTTTTTAATCTTGTTTACAAATGTAAGACATTTTCAAATATTTTTAAATTTATTTATAAACCTTTATAACTTATTTTTTGAGTGCTTCAAATTTAGGACAGTAAATTTTTTCTGCATATCTAAATAACTTTTATAAATCTAATTAATAAAAATAGTGACCCTAAAATGCATCTAGTTGTTCCAAAATAATATATAAATACTAAAATATCAATTTAAAATACCATGTCAAAATCAAGCAAATAATTACATATTTTAAGTTTGAAATTATGAAACCATCATTCCAATTCACTAGGAATTCCAAATGTAATATATTTTATTTCACTTAAGTTCTTTAGTGTCTGCATCTACAAACAAAATTTCCCCGATAATTTTATTTTTGTAAGAACAATCAATATGGTGAATCCAAACGCTTTGCCAAATGTTCCAATATTGTTTATATTAGTAAGAAATTTAAAATCAAATATCTGTTTCAAGTACTCAACTGCATATTAGATATTGTACCTTTAAAACTCACTCTCTGCTGGGCATGGGGGCTCATGCCTGTAATCCCAGCACTTTGGAAGGCAAAGGAGGGCAGATCACCTGAGGTCAGGAGTTCAAGACCAGCCTGGCCAACCTGGAGAAACCTTGTCTCTACTAAAAATACAAAAATTAGCCGGGCGTGGTGGGGTGCATCTGTAGTGCCAGTTACTCAGGAGGCTGAGGCAGGAGAATTGCTTGAACTGGGAGGGGAGGTTGCAGTGAGCTGAGATCCCACCACTGCCCTCCAGCCTGGGCGACAGAGTGAGACTCTCTCTCAAAAAACAAAACGAAGCTTTCTCTCATAAGCGAAGTTCTCTTAAACATTACACGTATGTAGATTTCCAACACAGATTGGATCCTTTCCAATGCCAAACTATCTTTACTAGGATTTCAAATTTTTAAAGTATTTCTATGCTTAATTGGAAACCCTGCCGAGGCTAAGGAGACGTGTACACATCATGAAAGCAACGACTATCTGGTAACTGAAGATACTCACAGTACCAAACACTTAATTCTAAATCTTATGCTGTGGGAGATCATGTCATCCTGCGCGACTATGATTTATTATGACCGGAAACCTTTGCCAGGATTTTGATCTTTTTAGATTCTATTTTTTTTTCTGAGCTACTAATAAAAACTTATGTAGAGCTTTTATGTTGGTGACCCTCGGACCTCAAGGAGGAAGTTATACCACCCATTCCCTGGAGTTACTTGGAACAGATTTTCTAATTCTCCTGTCTAATCACAGAACTCTGCCCTCCCACCTACATTGGTCATTTGTCTGTATGTCGAATGCATTATTTTAGCTCTTAAGAAACATATGTGTATTTTCCAACTAAACCGTAAAACTTCGTGGGAATACCAATGAATGCCTTTTCCATCTAACTTTAAAGAACTTTGAACTTCATAGAATTTTCTATTTTTTCGTGTTCTTAATACCACAAAACACAGGTATTAATATCATATGTATTGGCATTTGGATATCTCTTATAGCTTTATCTGACATGGGTTTGAAAATTATAAGGTCATTCTATTGGCATTTATTTAATTATTGCTTATGACATTTTATGTTGATTGAGCCCTACATTTTTGGCTTTTGGAAATAAAGACTGCTGTGATTTTGTCTGTAATGGTGCAAACACATTGTCATTCATTGACATATGAATGTACTTCAAGTTTAAAAGATGTCCTGTTTCTCTTGATCATCAGAAATCTCAGAGCTGACAGCACCAGGCATGTGTGTTTGTGTGTGTGTGACAGTGAGAGAGGGAGAGAGAGAGCGAGAGAGAGAGAGATTAAAAAACACCCCAGAACATAGTAAAGTGACAGAAACAAATTAAAGATGAATTAAATTTCATCCAAACTTTAAATATGGTCATTTTGCACCTTTGAGAAAGTTGGGTAGCTTATTCTAGGAAGACCATACTGTAGAAAGGATGGAATACCTGATTAGTACATTAACGTAATTTTGAAGACATGAAATGAATAAAGTACTTGATTCTAATGCATGATATGCAGGTGTATGTAAGAACTTTGCTAATAGTTGTCTTTTTGAAACAGTAATAGATGTTTCCACGTGTGCACAGGTATGTGCGAATATCAGAGATTAAAATAGAAATGGAACCAAAAAGCTGTGCCATCATTGAAAATGTATTTGTTTAAAGACTACGTGACACTTAGGAGGCATTTTAATGCAATATTTTATGTATGCAATTATTTACATATGTTTAAGTGTTTTTTATTTGACTTCCATAAAGTTTAGATTTGTCGCAATCTTATTTTTACCCTTGAGGGAAGAGAGAGACCCTCTCATATTGTTTTATACTGTTTTATACTCAGTACCTGTTTTAAGAAAAAAACAAGGAAGTGAAATCAAAGACAGGCAGCCCAGCGCCAGACCCAAAACCAGGCCTGGGCCTGCCTGGCCTAAACCTAGTAGCTAAAAATCAACTCATGACTTAGAACCCGATGTTACCCATAGATTTCAGGCATTGTATGGAAGAACATTGTGAAACTCCCTGCCCTGTTCCGTTTCACTCTGACCACCGGTGCATGCAGCCCCTGCCACGTACCCCTTGCTTGCTCAAATCAATCACGACCCTTTCTTGTGAAATCCTTAGTGTTGTGAGCCCTTAAAAGGGACAGAAATTGTGCACTTGGGGAGCTCGGGTTTTGAGGCAGTAGCTTGCTGATGCTCCCAACTGAATAAAGCCCTTCCTTCTACAACTCGGCGTCTGAGGGGTTTTGTCTGCGGCTCATCCTGCTACACACTTAGTAGTGTCTGAATCTTGGAAAGGAAGGGGAGGGAATATCCAGATACCTTAAACGGGGTTCTCGGACTTCTAATAAACAGTTAAAATCTTACACACACGGTATTTAAAGCATACAGATGATTCTACATTTGTCCTAACAGATCATAGTGCCATGAATATTTGTCCATTAACGAACATCCCTTACGTGTAAGAACATTTTGCCACTGCGCTTTTAGTTATCTCCTTTTCACCTACTGTCCCCTGGAATAGTCTCTCCCTTTCGTTTCTCAGGGGTCTTCTTGAGCCTGAAGCTTTTATTGGGCCTCACTTTTTGCTGCTTTGTTCCTTCGCCAGTTCTGGGCCTTTTTGCTGTGTCGACTACAGGTTGAAAAAAGGAGAAAGCGCAACCCCAAGCTACTGACCTATGAGTAACAAGGTCACCGAATTCCCCTTAATCCTGCTGGTCTGATCCCCCACTCTGTGAAGACCACGGCTGGGGAAGACCTAACCTTCACTCCAGCTCGCCTGAATTTGTCAGTCTTTGATGATGGAAGCCTGAAATGCAGACCTTATACCCTAACCAATTCTTCCTCGGCCAAAAAAAAAAAAAACAACCAAAAACCAAACAAAACAAAACAAAAAAACACGGCCACCTCTTTATGACCAACCATAGTTTTGGTTTAAGCCTTCAAGACGCACTTATCTACTTCATCCACAATTACATTGTAGTATCACGCTAAGCCTGGAGTTAATATCAAGGAGCAAATGGCCTCTGGCCTTTTGGAATCCACATGATCTTGGAATTCTGTGGAGATTGTCTTCGGATCACTTTGCCCTGCTGTTGTCCCCCCACCCCGTGCATTTTGTCTTTTCTATCTCCTTCCCTATTGTCGTGTAAAGTTACATCACGATGTTGAGTGGTGTGTTTTACACCCCGATGTCCCATAAACAAATACTTTTAATACCCTTTTGTTGGTCTAATTTGTAAGTGACCATTTTATACGCCACAGTAAGTACCTGTAAAGTTGGAGACAAAGAAAAGAGAATTGTGTTGTTCTCGTTCTAAGAAAGGGCAGCATTAAACTCCTCCGTAACCTCTTTTCTGTATTTCCGTTTTAACAAGGGTAAAGTTATCACAAAGTAGGTGAATGTAAGCATTCTTCCCTCAAACATCTGTGTTCTTCAGCCTGTCCCACTTCACCCTTTCCAAAGAAGGGCAGGTTTTTAAATAGAAGAGAAGCAATGTTGAATAAAGAGTATATCATGACGCTCCATAATTCATATAACCTCCAGACAAGCTCTCAGGTTTATTGGTCAGAAAACACATGGTGACATTCACTACTTTTTTGTTATTATTTTAAAGATTTCTGTGAGAGTGTGGGGCTCAGTCAAACTTTGTAGGGAGAAATAAGCCACAGTCACAGAGATTCATTCATTCATTCAACACATAGCTTTGTTTCTATTATGCCCCAGTGTCCTAGGCTCTGGGGATTAGACAGTGACCAAAACTGACAGGTATTTAGCCTCATGGAGCTTAAAGCATATTGAAGGGAACAGACAAAACTCACATAGGAATGTGCGATGTGCATAAATAAAATACTTTCGGTAAGTGCCATGACTAAAATACACCGAGGGCTGACATACAGTTGCATGTTGCGTAAGAGAGACTTGCGTTAGGTAAGGTGTCTAGGTTAGCTGTCTCTGAGGAAATTGCATTTCAGCTGAGACCTAAAAGATTACAATGAGGTCGGAGAGTGTCCTAGGCAGAGATAAATAGAATGTGTAAATGACTTTACGTTGAAAAATTCCTAAGCTGTTTGAAAAACTGATAGCGGCCAAGTTGCAGGTGAAATGGATGAGAGCAAGTCAAGCTATTACCATTTTATTACAAACCACACATAGGGTCTTTAAATGTTCCAGAATTTTGATTTTTTTTATTACCTGGGAGAGAATGTAATTTTATTTTCATCAAATCTTGTTCTTATAAACTCCGTTTACATTTTGCTTTCATCTGAGTAAGCTGACCATATAGTGCCCTCGTGTGGCGTAGTGCTGTATTACACGATTAATACTGTAGACTCTTTGAGGCATGATTTTAGCAAAATTCTTTTACACCTTTTTCAGTTAATCTAAGTCACCTCTAGCTGCTCTCACTCAGACTCAAACATAGAATCTTATTTATTTGTATTTTTGTGTTTTACTACTTTCTCACATTCCACTGTGGAATGGACACGCGCTGGGAGCACAGAATCCAGTGACCTCAGGATCCAGGCAGACTGAGAACAAAAATGAGGGAGGCCAGACTAGACCTGAAACAAAGACTCCGAGAGATTTGGAGAAGCAGGTTATAGGAAAGACTTTCAATTTTATGTATTTACTTTATAAATAAGTAATGCCAAAATAAATAGCCTTGGGGATCATTGTATTTTTCAGTCTCTGTCCCCAGATTTCTACGTTTAGCAAATGTACATGGTTAATTTCTCAGTCAACACCACAAATGCTTTGTATCCTTTTGTACATTTTGACTATTTTAGAACTGATTATTTTGTGCATCAAGTTGTCTATTTCTGTTTCCAAGTTCAGCATTTTGCCACAGGTTTATTTTGGAAAGTATTTCAGGAATCTTTGTTGCTCAAAACCAAGCACTGTAGCTGAAGCTGGTTTCTTTCCTCCTCTCCCTTCCTCTCTCTTCCTTCTTCCTTCCTAAGGCTTGAGCCATTTTTCACTAGAAGAGTTTTATTTTTAATTTTATTTTTATTTATTTTTTTTGACAAATGACTGCCAGTATGCTTTATGGAATGCAGCTGTTGAACTTTATTTCCTGCTTTTCTTTGCATTAAAGTAGTCCCAAAATTGTTTTCTGAGGAACTCTTCACTTTGACTGCCAGCGCTGCTTGTGTACCTTTCAAGTCAGAAATTGAGCGGTCTGTTAAGGCCCATCTTTATCCAGCTCCTGCTTTTCACATGAGGATGTTTGTGCTACATGCAATTTTGTTGACTTTTGGAGTGTAATGCTTTGTTTGCAAATGAAAACATAGAATTACAGCTTTCCCGGTACTTGTCAGGGACTATAATCACGAATTCACTGCAGCTGGATACTTTTCAGACACGTGGATAAGATAAATAATATTTATGAAAGATGGCCTGGAGGAAACGAAGCCATCTATTCTGCATTGTTATCTAAAATCTGTTTCAAGATGAAGTGAGACCATCAAAAATGCCTAACTGGCCGGGTGCGGTGGCTCACCCCTGTAATCCCAGCACTTTGGGAGGCTGAGGCGGGCGGATCATGAGATGAGGAGATCGAGACCATCCTGGCTAACACGGTGAAACCCCGTCTCTACTAAAAACACAAAAAATTAGCCAGGCGTGGTGGCGGCGCCTGTAGTCCCAGCTACTTGGGAGGCTGAGGTGGGAGAATGGTGTGAACCCGGGAGGCGGAGCTTGCAGTGAGCCGAGATTGCACCACTGCACTCCAGCCTGGGCGACAGAGTGAGACTCTGTCTCAAAAAAAAAAAAAAGAAAAAAGAAAAAGAAGCCTAACTGGACCACATCATACTGGGCCCAACACAGTCGCTTCTTACTGAACTGCTTTAGCCATCATAAAACCTTCTCTTCTTGAGGGGCCGTAGGAAATATTTTCTCTTATTTCATATTGGTGTTCTCCCAAATAACTAGAATATATCATGCACGGTCTTGTTACTGGTTATATTTTCTCCTTTCTGCATGTTAATTAGAAAACTCAAAGTCAAATTTGTGCTCTGCCCTGACTCAGTGCATGATTCGTCAAAGTGTCCATTTGTTCACTGACCACGTTTCTGACACCATCTTGCTTCCCTATTTTTTGTATTTTCTAAAGGTTCTTTCTAAAGAGTTTAAGTATTTTATATTGCTATATTGTATGCATTTGCAAGCAACTTAAATGCATTGGGAACAGAAGTGATAGATAAGTAGCAACCATGGGATCGCTATCGATTCTGTACCTAATTATAAGTACATAATTCCTGGCTTAACCGTCTGTAACCTAAATAAGTAAGAATTAATACACCCTATAATTCCTCGATAGCTGAAACCTCCCCCCAGATAAATTTTATAAGCCATGCTAATCCTATTTCTCAGTGCACAGAGGTTGAACTTGTGGACTAATAATGCATTAATATTCCTCATGAAAAATATAGCTAAATAGGGAGAAAGAGATGAAAAGAACCAAAAATATTCTTTTAAGGATAATATTTGATCCTCTGCATCCATTCATTAAAGCTAATATTCATTCTCCATTTCTCTCTGTCCGTCTGGTTCTATGAAAAGACCTAGCCTGCCCTCAACATGTGTGTGACATTAATAGATGTTAGTGATACAGAGATTGCCCTCAGTGCAGATTGACAGCACTGTGTGGAGGTGAGAAGGAGTCTTGTTTACCACTTAGGATCTGGATCTCTGGTCTGCTTTGTCATGCAACACAATCCTTCTGAGATTTGTAAGTGACGACAAGCCTCAGCGATAATTATATTAAAATGCTTTTAACTTAGTGTAAACATAATTTAATAAGATGTAGATGTTCAAAAGGCTAGCCTTGAATTCAGTCTTGAGACCAGAGACAATATGCCTGTGTGCATGGTGTATGTCTGGAAAGCATGTACATTCTTTGACCCCAGTTAATTTCTACGAAGAAGTGTGTTAGTCTCTGATCTAATAATCTCATCTGCAGATTACTACATTTTTATTACGATAAAGAACACCTGGGCTTTTAAAATATAGTAAGGTTATCTTACCTGGAATATTAAATATTATTGAAGTTACAACTTTGGAGAAATTATATTTTTAATGAATATGGTTATATTATACCTGTTCGTTATTAGAGTAGCCCTCAAAGTTGGTGATTTATCAATGCATTGTTGCTGAATAACAATAGCTTTATTGAATGTCTGCTTGATACTGAGCGTTGTATTAGCGGCTTTTCATATATTATCTCATTTAGTCATCGTAAAACATTTTATGGAATGCATTGTCAACATTTTGAGAATGATAAGTGGAGTAAATTGTTTGCATTCCCTTAGGTGGGCAGGTATTTTATGCTAAAAAAAAAAGAAAATAGTTGCATTCACATCTCTTAACCTATATGCACACTTCCTTTGCACGGTGGGGTTTGGCAAAGCTCTATCTTCTGCTAGTGATAGGGCAATTCTGATTGAAATCATACCATTTTAGATAAAATTAAAAATTAAACTTGTATTTGTATAACTTGAAAATTGTGAATTTTTCCTGCAATGACAGGGAGGCACACATCATGATTGGCACTCAGGTTTATGTTTTAGAGTAGCAAACAGACAGTGATAAGCCAGAAAAATGAGTTTGTACGTAAACTGCAAATATTTTTACTTAATATAGTAAGCAGTAAATAATTAGTCAATGTTTTTGATCATATGAATGACAATTTGAACATGGGAATATTGCAGCCCTTATGCACTGCAGATGAGATTATGGATTGTCACACTGGTTGAAAAAACAATATGAAATTATACAATATGTTTTAAGATGCTCACAACCCCTAAAAAGCTAGCAAGGAAGCTCAGACACATGTGCATAAGGACACACAAGAGCATCCATGGCAGCTCTGTCTACGGTAACGGGGCACTGAAGATTAGCAGGAGAGCAAGTTAACAAATCATAGCATGTTTACAAATGGAATACTACACAGCAGTGTGAATGAGGGACCGGAACTGTAAATGTTAACAAGATTAATCTCAGGAACACAATGTTGAATGAAAATAGCACACCACAGAAAGATACATACTTCTTGAGTATACCTGAATAAAGTTCAAAGCATGCAACACTAAACAACATATTAGAGGCACATATGATGGTACAACTATTAATAAAAATAAAGAGGAATTAAAAACCACACAAGATACAGGATAATGGTAATCTCTTTGGGGGAGAGAGTTGTCAGGTTGAGGGACCCTCAGGGACCCTAAGGGTTTCGGCAACTTCTTTTTTTTTTATTTTTTTTTGAGACGGAGTCCCGCTCTGTCACCCAGGCTGGAGTGTAGTGGCGCGATCTCGGCTCACTTCAAGCTCCGCCTCCCGGGTTCCCGCCATTCTCCTGCCTCAGCCTCTCCAAGTAACTGGGACTACAGGCGCCGCCACCACGCCCGGCTAATTTTTTGTATTTTTAGTAGAGACGGGGTTTCACCGTGGTCTCGATCTCCTGACCTCGTGATCCGCCCGCCTCGGCCTCCCAAAGTGCTGGGATTACAAGCGTGAGCCACCGTGCCCAGCCTCAGCAACTTCTTATTTTGAGCTGGGTAGCTAGGCGGTGGGTGTAAGGAACACCCTTTTACATTTAATCTCAGTGTCTCACGTTTATCACAAGCATTTTTTGTTTTTGCTTTTGTTTTTTTGAGACAGGGTTTTGCTGTGCTGCCCAGGCTGGAGTGCAATGATGTGACCACAGCTCACTGCTTCAGCCACGACCTCTTGGGCTCAAGCAGTCCTGTCACCTCAGCCTCTGGAGTAGCTGAGACCACAGGCGCATGCCACCACCCCTGGCTAATTTACGTGTATATATATATATTTTGTGTGTGTAGAGACAGAGTTTTCCATATTGCCCAGGCTGATCTCAAACTCCTGGACTCAAGTGATCCATCTCCCTCAGTCTCCCAAAGTGCTGGGATTACAGGCGAGAGCCACAGAGCCTGGCCACAAGCGTTCCTTTAGTGTCTATGTATTCAATATTCCAACAAGGACAAACAATGAGAAAATATTTAGACCTTAAATATTTTCTAAGTAAAGTTATTTATATCACGCTCTTTAGAGAAGCACCTCCTCTTACTTTATTATTTACACATATTCTTCTCTGAATTTAATTCATAAAAGTTATTGTCCAGTGTCCTCTAATTTGTGCCACTTTTTCATCAAACGAGGAAGATATGTGTGTGTCCTCGTACCCTGGGTGGCATGTTGCAAATTTTTCACTCCTGGTAGTGCATAGTCCCTCTCTGGAAATCAGGTCAATTGGTAGAGTCCTCTGTATTTCTGCCTCCTGCCCCAGTGTATTAAAAATGATAAAAAGATAGGCCTCTTCTTCTTCGTGTTGTAATACAACCCAAGCATAGCAAAGCTTTGATTAAATGAGTAGAGAATAGTTGGTAGCTGATGCTTGCTATTCCCCAGTGTGATGGTTAATAACGAGTGTCAACTTGATTGGGTTGAAAGATGCAAATAACTGTTCCTGGGTGTGTCTTTGAGGGTATTGCCAAAGGACATTAGCATTTGAGTCAGTGGACTAAGAGACACAGACCCACCGTCAATCTGAGTGGGCGCTGTCTAAGCAGCTGCCATTGTGGCTAAGATAAAAGCAGGCAGGAGAACGCAGAAGGACCAGACTGGCTAAGTCCTCAGGTCTCCATCTTTCTCCCGTGCTGGGTGCTTTCTGCCCTCGAACATCGGACTCTGAGTTCTTCAGCTTTCAGACTCTTGGATTACACCAGTGATTTGCCAGGGGCTCTCGCGTCTTCGGCCACACACTGAAGGGGACACTGCTGGCTTCCCTGCTTTTGCAGTTTGGGACTCAGACTGGCTTCCTGGGTCCTCAGCTTGCAGATGGCGTATTGGGGGCTTCACCTTAAGATCATGTGAGTCAATTCTCCTAATAAACTCCCTTTCATGCATACATCTATCCTATTAGTCCTGTCGCCCTAGAGAACCCTGACTAATACACCCAGCTAGGAGGTACAGTTAAGTTGTAAATACCACCCACAGGCTGGTTCTTGTGGCCACTGCCTCTTACAGTGTTTATTTCTCCATCGAGTTCGCAACGGCTGTGTGCTTGCTGTGCTCTCCCTCTTCTCTCTCAGTACCTGATGGCCAGAGCTGTTTCCAGATCTTTTGCCTTTATAAATGCCTTCTTCCCTCCTACAGCTGATTCCTTCCAACAGGGCTCAGCAGGTGAAAGGCAGTTCACACAATTCTTCTCTAATGAATACTGCTGTGATGCTTTTTGAAATTACTAACATTCCTATCGTTTTCATTAAACAGTGAAGATAGAAGATTAAAGGCCACTATCCCTGCACAAGAGCTCCTCCTTGTGGCCTGCCCATGTTTTAAATGTGCAAACCTTGGTGATATATTGATATCCTGTGATGAGTTTATCCCACATCAACAATTGAGTTTTCTTCTGTTCTTTCGTATTTTATCACGTGTATAATTATTTTTCTCCAGATGAATCTTGTACTGTTTGTTATATTTACTTGTTCTTATATATATTGCCATATTGCCTAGGCTGGGAAAAAAATTGACGTATGCACTTACTTAGTGCCTCATTTGAAAAAAATGATTTCAGTGATATGAAACTCTAAAGTACATTTTCTTCATGTCTGTTTTCTATATTTTAAAAATGAAGTACTTTCATATGTATTCATGTCACTACAGTCATAAGTTCCCGTCCAAAGTTCCTCTGAAGAACCACCTTATCTTACACATCTCAAGGGAATTTAGCTGATGAAATAATTTGAACTACATTAATCACTGTTTCTGACAGGTAAAATGCTGAAATAAGCTTCTTGTAATGAATGTGAATTTTTTTGGGGGCTTGCAGAATATTGCAGATTAATATCACAGAAAGCATGTCTAGTTCATGCAACAATTATTTTCATGCAAATTTTGTGGGGCTTTACAAATAATACGTATTTGTTACCACTCTTCTTGACAGCAAAGAAAATAAAAATAATAAATATTTGAGAAAAGATCAGGTTCACTTATACTACATATACCACATTATCTTTCATGTCAATAGTTGCCTTGCACTTTAAACCTGTGACAAAACATGACAAATTTTAGAAGGGAAAATATTGTAAGATAAATTAATACCTCTGAAGCCTGTATTCCTATAAATTTAGTTGATAAAGCTCAGCTTATTTAGAGTTTTGAAGAGATATTTTCTCTTCAATGAAGAAATCTCCATAATTGAATGATCTAAATTTCAATGATTAAAAGTACTATTAAAAGAAAATATTTATAGAAAAGCTTTCCTTTAACAATTTTTACGTCCAAAATATGATTTATTTTTTCATGAAATGGGAATATGAATGATCATACATTCTTTTACACACACTTCATAAATTAAAAAGTTCTCAATCTATTTTAAAAACCCATATGTAAACAACAGTGTCATAGGATGTGTTAAGAACTACAGCAGTCAGAAAAAGTTAACAACCCTTGAAATGGCACAGGAAAGGACAGGATGTCTTCCAGGAAGAGGTGCCAATTCTGTTTAAAATTAAGAGACAACGGAGTAATGCAAATACTAACTTTACCCTGCAAATTGCAACATTTATCATCTAGCATCAAATGTGTATGCTGGGACTGACACATGCACGCATAGATGGTTTGTGTTCCATAATAAAGTTAATTGGTGAAATAAAATAATGGGTTTAATTTCTAGCAAAGAAATGCTTGGTTAATCTAAATTAGTAATGTTTGCTTATGGAATTTCCTACCCCAATTATTTCAGATGCTGTCCTTGAGATTCTTTTTGTTAAACTGCATGATACACATTTTGCGTGAAGTATTTTTAAAACTTAGGGTATCTCCTTATTTTCTGATTAAAGTAAAATTTCTCAGTGTTTCTGTAAGGACTTTGGCAAATACTCTTTCTGCTTTATAAAGCAAAATATAAGAACCAGAAATCTTTGTAATCCTTCACTATGTTGATGTCTTTTTACAGCAGATTTCTCAGGAATTATTGTTTGTGGTTCCAAATTGAAATTTTCCCTGCATAATCTAACATTCATATCTTCAGATCTGATGTGATAAACTGACCAATCTCTTTGTAAGTGATATTTTGTAAAACTCATTCTGTGTTTCGGACAAGGGAACACAAAGTTGTCACCTTCAAAATAGCTAATGGTCATATCACATGTTAAATTGACTGGGGAAATTCTAAACATTGAAAGTGTTCAAGTCTGGATTTTTCCTCAGGAAATATAACCTTTGGTTATTTATATTTGAAAGAAGCTAGTTTTATGAATTAAGCTTTAATTCTGAGATAATTATATGTTCATAGGCAGTTATAAGAAATAATACAGAGATATTTTATTGCCACTTGCCTAGCTTCCCGCAGTGGTCATGTAGGCCAAACTATAGGACAGTATCGTAACAAAGATGCTGACATTGATATAATCCACTGAACTTATTCAGGGTCAGTTTTACTTTTTACGTTAAAGTACATGATTCATTTAGTTTTTGTTTTTAAAATAAAATATCTGAGGGCCAAGTCTGCTGACTTAGTTCTTTAAATTTTACAACTAATACAAAGTTACTGAGACTTACAGAGCTTTGAGAAGTGCACTGTTATTTCTAGAGTTAAATTTAAATAAAACACTTAAAGTCTGAGACTATTTTCTAGTTGTAAAAAGGTTAAAACTGCATTGTAGATGTTCTTTTCCTTTCATTTCAAAACCTAAACAATGTTCTATTATTTAAAGGTAGTTCATTAATAAGCAAAGATTTGTTACAACTGTGATGAGAATAACATGTATGTATATTTTAGCATTTGAATACATTCTACATGAAAACATTTCTTTATATTTAAACTATTATTTCATACAAATAGAAGTCAAAAGAAATGTTATCAGATGCTATAAAATAACTCTTCCATAATGTAGGATGCACTAGGAAAATAGTGAATACAATATCATGTGCTGTTTTGGCATTAGATTTTCCATACATTAAGATAAATGCGTTCATTAACTTCTTCCACCCACCTTTTTTATTTTGGAGATTGACTTCATATTACTGTGATAAGAGGCAAATTGAAATCCTGGCTTCCTGATGATATATCTTCTTGTATGAACTCTTGTTGATGTAGATTAAGTGGGCTAGCAGATACAGTAGTACTCATAAAATAGTTTTTCAGAGCTTTTTATAGTTTAATAAACATTTGCCTATTTCCCAAAAATATCGTGCAAACATACTAAATTTAAGTCAATAATCCGTACTTTATATATCTATTACCATTGTCTAACAATGTAATTTATCTATTTGAAACTAAATTGACCAAAGACATTAACAAACATATAGGGAAATTTAAGTTTTATGTCTTTATGGAAATATGTTTTAAGTCCTGCCTTTTTGTAATTGAGAGTTATATTTTTACTCGAATATTTAAATGTTATAAGTAATTACAATCATAAGGCAACCCCTATCATGAATGAATCCTGATTTGGTGAGGTGAAATGTCTTAGTTTATGTTTGTATAAATTGTATACAGTATTGTGTAATTTGTATAAAATATTTTATCTGAATTTAGTTCTTTAGTTCAGATTGAAAAACCTCTCCTGCCTAGCCCTACCTCCAATAATTGGAAAATCTACTTACTGACATGTCAAGTCACTTCTCTTGAGGAATAAACTTCTAAAAGTAGTAGTCATAGAGTGAGTTTAGACAGAAATTCAGAAACGTCAACTAAAGTTAACTATACCCCTGTTGTTCACTGTTATCATGACTTTCATTTTTCTATCCGGCCAAAAATACTTCTAGTTTTATTCCCTCCAAGTTTAATGCCTTCTTGTTTACATGCCTATTGCATGTTGTCACTTATAAGTAGGAGCTGAAGAGTAAGGACACATGGACATAAACAGAGATAACAGACACTGGGAATTCCAACAGGATTTGGATTATGTATTATATTATTCACATTAAGTCCTATGAGCCTATCAGTGGAGGTGCATAATAATTATTTCAAAAATAATTTTAAACATGGAAGTTTGAAACGCATTTTTGGCATAGTTTATCAGGGAAAGTTGGAGAGAAGAGCAGAGATTTTCTAGCTGTCCTCTTGGTATGCTTGCTTATGCATTAGCTTGCATAAACTGACACATCCCGTGTCAGCCCTGAAACCCTTAAGCTGGAGTTTGGGGAGGTGAGGAATCTCTGGACATATCCTTGAGTTGATTGATTATCAGTTTGAAAGTGCAGTGTACTAGTCTGTTCTCATGCTGCTAATAAAGACACACCCGAGACTGGGTCATTTATGAAGGAAAGAGGTTTAATGGACTCACAGTTCTACATTGCTGGAGAGGCCTCACAATCATGGCTGAAGGTGAATGAGGAGCAAAGTCACATCTTACATGGCAGCAGGGAAGAGGGCATGTGCTTTATAAAACCATCAGCTCTCATGAGACTTATTCAACATCACGAGAACAGCATGGAAAATAACCACCTCCATGATTCAGTATCTCGCACGGGGTCCCTCCCACAACCTGTGGGGATTCTGGGAGCTACAATTCAAGATGAGATTTGGGTGGGGACACAAAGCCAAACCATATCAGGCAGACCTTACTAATTGTCACCACCATCTTTTTATTGTATTTATCTTATGTCTAATTTTAGATACATAGATTATTTGTTACATGGCTATTCCATGCGTGATGGTAGGGAATGTGCTTCTAGTACACCTGTCACCCAAATGGTGAACATTATACACAATAGGCAGTTTATGAACCCTCATTCCCATCGCCCTCCCCGCTTTTGGAGTTTTCAGTGTCTGTTATCTCCATCTTTATGTCCATGTGTCCCCATTATTTAGCTCCTACTTGTGAGAATATGAAATGATTTGATTTCCTGCTTCTGGGTTTGTTCACTTAGAATAATAGCCTCTAGCTCCATCCACATTGCTGCAAAGGGCATGATTTTATTATTTTTATGACTGTATGGTATTCCATGGTGTATATATACATTTTTTAAATCTAATCAACTGTTGACTACCAGCTTTTATTTTATTTATTTATTTTTTTAATTTCATTTTTTGAGATGGAGTCTCACTCTGTTGCCAGGCTGGAGTGCAGTGGTGCCATCTCGGCTAGCTGCAACCTCCACCTCCTGGGTTCAAGCGATTTTCCTGCTTCAGCCTCCCAAGTAGCTGGGACTACAGGCACCACCACCACACCCGGCTGGACCACCAGCTTTTAAAAACAAACTTGATTGACTAATTTTACTAGTTTTTGTGACTCACGACTCATTCAACACTTTGGAGATTAAAAATACATCCTCTGGTTTTGCATCCATGGATTCAACCAAGTGCTAATTGAAAATATTTGAAAAAATGAAAAACAAAAAAAGATACAAATAACACAAATTAAAAACAATACAGTATAACAACTACATAGCATTCATATTGTATTAAGTATTATAACAACTCTGTAGATAATTTAAAGTATATGGGAGGATGTGCATAGATTATATACACATATTACACCATTTTATGTAAAGGACTTGAGTATCTGCAGATTCTGAGGAGGGTCCGTTCTGGAACAAGCGCCCCACAGGTACCAAGGGATGACTGTATTCAGACTGAAACAAAATATTCTTAAACAGAAGCCATTGGCCCATATAATATAGTTCTAATACTAACCCTGCTTTTAAAACCTTTAAATTACATGATATTTTCTTTAAAAAATGGTGACTTTTTAAAAGGCACGATCATGTTGGTTGTATTTAATTTTAACTACATGTTCTAAAAGGGTCTCCAAAATAAAATCGAAAAAATATAACCCATTCACTTTTAAAATACTGAGGTTTTGTTGCCTGTTTATAGAGGAGGTTACCAAAAAAAAAGAAAAGAAAAAGGATCTTACATGTATCACTACACTGAAGCAATTGCCTTCAGAATACTTAGCATAGACTTAAATTTGAGTCTTGTAACATTCTGAGGAACATTTATGATGGGAGGGTTGCAGATGTTTATGGCAATTTAAGGAGGTACACATCTTAAACATACATCAGTAGATTATGAATTCAGAAGTGGTGATTGGTAGCACTTTATAATCTGCAAATTGATTTGCTAAAGTCTACCCTATAATAGAGGAAAGTGTAATGTCAGATGTAGCAAATTGCAATTTTGGGGCATATGTTAATAGTATGCAGTTTCAATCCTTCATTAAAACAAAACAAAACAGCTAAAAATTATGGTCTTTTTTAAAAAAAAATAATTATGTTGTGTATGCATGTGTATGTATTTAAAATATGTTATTTACCTAAATATTCTGTCTACTTAATTTTGGAGTTCCCCAAATTTTCTAAAGACCAGTTAGAAACAAAATGAGATCTTAAAATATTTTATCATGAGCATCTGGATTCCGTTCCTTTGTGTGTAATATTTTAAGTTACCATCATCTCTCACCTTCTAGGGCCTTTTATTTATACGTGCTTCAATCTGATACTAGGCGTATGCAGGCTTATTCAAATGTGTGCCACTCACAGCCTGCAGTGCCTATGACATTGAAGGAGTTTCTTAAAGTCATTTAGACTCTCCATCCTTGGGTTTATACGACACATTTGTTACTTCAGTAATTCAGTATGAATGATCCTCAGTACCTCAGGAGGAACAAAGCTCTTATGCTTAGAGATGTTAATATTTAGAAGCTTTGGAAGGTTCGAAATACTTTAAAGGAGACAAGCATTCTCTTAAAAAGCTAGAATATTTCCATATTTCCTTTATAAACATGTTCATGGTTGATAAATAAGTCAGTTTTGGGTCACAAAAAGGGGTTGTGCTGCACACTTCTGCATTTGGAATTATCCTCAGCATAGTAAGCTTTCAGGGTGACACGTAGATGGAACTTTTTTAGAGATATATCACTTTCTCGGGAAAGTATTGTGGAGTAGAACAGATTTATAGAGCTGGAACCGTATTATACAGAGCTGTAGATCACTGCTGCTGACCAATGAGACCAGCTTTTTTTTCCCTTTTTGCAAATATTCACCAAATGTCCTTTGTTTTATCTTTCCTTGTTGAAGTAACAATTCAATTAGTTTTTTGGTCTGAAAAATAAGATCATTCCCTGTTCTAAATCATTTTTCTTGATTTTTCTTCCTAATCTCATACCATAAACAAATGTTTTTGTTTAGCTGTGTTTGTCAGGAATGACAGATTTAACAGCAAAGCATAAATGTAGATAGGTAGTTAAAAATCCAGTACAGTAAATCACTGCTTTTACCATGTGTTTGTGAAGGGTTATGATTAAAAATGGAACCTGAGTGAGGTAGATAAAAGAAATCCAATAATGTTATTTTAGGAGGATAGTGTTGTAACTTTCAGAATTGTAATCATTATAAAGAGCTTTTTTTTCCCCTTTTTTAAACTATACATTCACTTCTGGGACACATGTGCAGAATGTGAAGGTTTGTTACGTAGGTCTACACGTGCCATGGTGGATAGCTGCACCCATCAACCCATCACCTCCATTAGGCATTTCTCCTAATGCTCTCCCTCCCATAACTCCCACCCCTGACAGGCCCCAGTGTGTGATGTCCCCTCCCTGTGTCCACGTGTTCTAATTGTTCAACTCCCACTTAGGAGTGAGAACACGCGGTGTTTGGTTTTCTGTAGAGAATATTTTTAAAAGGAAAACAGATACTATAGTTATTACTACTGAATGTATTTAGAAGTTCTAATAAGTTCATATTATGAATGTAATACTGCCTTTTGCCTGAAGCACCTAGTGGGTAATTATAAAACTCATTGCGACCTAATTGATTAAATAGGTAGAGTGACAATTTCCACTTGTTGATGAACGTTACACATGAACTATCACATGTCGAAACAGCAGAAACTCTTTTTTTTTTTTTTTGCTATTTGGTTGCAAGATGGTTTCTTTGCCTTTTTCTTTTAATTATTATTATACTTTAGGTTTTAGGGTCCATGTGCACAACGTGCAGGTTTGTTACATATGTATCCATGTGCCGTGTTGGTTTGCCGCACCCATTAACTCGTCATTTAACATTAGGTATATCTCCTAATGCTGTCCCTCTCCCCACCCCACAACAGTCCCCGGAGTGTGATGTTCCCCTTCCTGTGTCCATGTGTTCTCATTGTTCAATTCCCACCTATGAGTGAGAACATGTGGTGTTTGGTTTTTGTCCTTGTGACAGTTTACTGAGAATGATGGTTTCCAGCTTCATCCATGTCCCTACAAAGGACATGAACTCATCCTTTTTTATGGCTGCATAGTATTCCATGGTGTATATGTGCCACATTTTCTTAATCCAGTCTATCACTGATGGACATTTGGGTTGGTTCCAAGTCTTTGCTATTGTGAATAGTGCCTCAGTAAACATATGTGTGCATGTGTCTTTATAGTAGCAACGATTTATAATCCTTTGGGTATATGGCCAGTAATGGGATGGCTGGGTCAAATGGTATTTCTAGTTCTAGATCCCTGAGAAATCGCCACACTGACTTCCACAATGGTTGAACTAGTTTACAGTCCCACCAACAGTGTAAAAGTGTTCCTATTTATCCATTTATCCACATCCTCTCCAGCACCTGTTGTTTCCTGACTTTTTAATGATGGCCATTCTAACTGGTGTGAGATGGTATCTCACTGTGGTTTTGATTTGCATTTCTCTGATGGCCAGTGATGATGAGCATTTTTTCATGTGTTTTTTGGCTGCATAAATGTCTTCTTTTGAGAAGTGTCTTTTCATGTCCTTCACCCACTTTCTGATGGGGTTGTTTGTTTTTTTCTTGTAAATTTGTTTGAGTTCATTGTAGATTCTGGATATTAGCCCTTTGTCAGATGAGTAGGTTGTGAAAATTTTCTCCCTTTCTGTAGGTTGCCTGTTCACTCTGATGGTGGTTTCTTTTGCTGTGCAGAAGCTCTTGAGTTTAATTAGATCCCATTTGTCAATTTTGGCTTTTGTTGCCATTGCTTTTGGTGTTTTAGACATGAAATCCTTGCCCATGCCTATGTCCTGAATGGTATTACCTAGGTTTTCTTCTAGGGTTTGTATGGTTTTAGGTCTAACATGTAAGTCTTTAATCCATCTTGAATTAGTTTTTGTATAAGGTGTAAGGAAGGGATCCAGTTTCAGCTTTCTCCATATGGCTAGCCAGTTTTCCCAGCACCATTTATTAAATAGGGAATCCTTTCCCCATTTCTTGTTTTTGTCAGGTTTGTCAAAGATCAGATGGTTGTAGATGTGTGGTGTTATTTCTGAGGGCTCTGTTCTGTTCCATTGGTCTATATCTCTGTTTTGGTACCAGAGAAATTCTTTTATATATTTTTAAGACATTATCACATCAAGGTATTTTGGTGTGATTTCCAGCAGAATCGGCTAGAAAATGTTTTTTTTTAAAAAAAGAAAATGTGATTTGAGTATTTGATTATCATCACTGACTATAACTATAAATCATTTCCCTGCTCTTATAATCCAAAAACTACCTGTGGGAAAATTATTAGCAATCACATCTATGCTGAATGTTCATTCATACATAAATTAAAAAGCATTTTCACACAGAGACCTGATTTTTGTGTACATCAGAAATAGAATAAAACCTAATATGGGTATTGTATTAATAATCCCATGTGGTGAAGGAACGATTAACTATATCTGTAACCATAATCTTGAGAAATATCTTACCTTTTAGTAAATAATAAAACCCATCTGCTGTTGCATCTCTCTGAGGTTTATAAAATTATGCTAGGGTTAGTTATTTTAATCAGCACAGGACATTTTGGCCCCGGATCTGTTGTCTTCTGGGAAAACATTGGCTTCCACAGAAGGTGGTCGTTTCGAAGGCTGGCAGCGATTTCTGCTGGTGACTGTCACCGAGGATTTTCATCCCTAACAATGGGAAGTGTAAATATAATCTGACTGCTGTGGCTAATTTGGGTCCCTTTACAACTGTAAATAACTAGTCCAAGGTTTTTGCTTAAGGTGTCACACCAATGTTACAACTCTTTTGAATTTTTTCAAGTCAGGAATAGACATCTCCTTCTTACTGCTGTGTGAAAGATAATTAATAGATCTTGTCTGTGACTCTTAACTTGGAAAAATGATTTGTTATGGGCAGAGAAATAACAGAGAATAAGAAATCTCAAACTTCGCCATCTCATGATCATCCCTGTTCCCACCTTGGAATTTGATTTAATGTTCTTTCACCTTGGACAGCGGTCAGTGTTTCAACATTAGAAATCCTAGAAGCATGTTCTTGCTATAGTTTCACCCCAAGGACAAGATTATTGCAAAACTCCACTCGATTTGAGGATTTTATTTTCCCTGGTATGATTTGCAGCCACCTGGAAAATGCCATGTTTATTTATGTTATTCTTCTTTATAAAGATTGCGAAAAATCAATGTCAAGGTGAATTCACATGTGCAAATTCTCAGCAACAAGTTAATTTAATGTCAAAGTTTAAAAAAAATGTCGTTATCATTCCTAAAACCAATTTTAGAAGCTGGAATTGTTTTACTGAATAAATTCAGGTAAAGTGCATGCTTCCTTTGAACACCTGCATCCTGCATCTCATGGTCAGCAACCAAGTTAATAATTAGGAAACACATCGCATTTCAGCTGAGTTGTTTGAGCTCTCTGTGTTTAAGTATAGTCTCATTATTCAGATTGTTTTTTTCTTTTTTTGGTAAGATGTATTTTTTACTTTTAAAGGAACCTGTAGTCATTGTTTACTCTGTAACTAAAGGTGGACACAGATATAAAATATTGCTTGCCTGTATTTTCTATATTTGACCAGGAGTTATTAACAGAGTTGTTTGATAGTAGAGACATGTTCTGTTGAAATTTGTGAAAAAAACATATTTTATCTAGATGAACCTGTTTACCAAATACTTTTTGGATATACAGCTGGAAGCACCAGAAATTTCCCTCCTGGAGAAAGTAAAGTCACACTTTTTAATTGTGTTAGTTCTATGCAGCTGCTGTAACAAATTACCTCTAATGGCTTGGTGGCTAAAACCCCAGAAATCCATTATCTTAAATTATGTATCTTAGAAATTCAACAAGGGTCTCAGTGGGCTGAAATCGAGGTATCAGCAGGACTGAATTCCTTTCTGGAGGTTCTACAGGGTCCATTTCCTTTCTTTTTCTATCCGGCAGGGGCCACCCGCATTCCTGTGGTCCCACAGCATCCTCAAAGCCAGCAACACTGCTCTCTCTGTTTCTTTCTTCCATAGTCACATCTCCCTCTGACTCTCGCTCTTCAGCTTCTCTTTCCCATTTTAAAGACCATTCTGATGTCACTGGGCTTGCTGGGATGACTCTAAATAATCTACCTATTTTGAGGCCAATTGGCTAGCAATCTTAACTTTCCCTGTGCCATGTAACCTAACATATTCACAGGTGTACAGAGATTAGAATGCGGACATTCTTGGGGGATATGGCCTAGTTCTGCCCACCACAAAGATGGAGCCAACTCTTAAAACAATCTTTGAAAGGCATAACTGATTTTTGGGTGCAACAGTAAAATTTAAATATTAATAAGATAATCAAAACAGCACGTCTAAAATAATTTGTTTTAAAAGTTAACTTACAAATTTCAATTGAAACATATTTTTTTTTATCAGAAATCCTAGCAGAGTTATATGCTGTCCGACTACTTCACTAATGTGATCCCCAAACAATTACAGGTGTACGAGTCACTGTAGTTTTACGACATTAGCAAAACTTTGTACCAGGTTTTGTCAGTCACAAAACGCGAAATTTCAAATCCAAGTTTCTCCCTCCTTCATTGATAAAAAGTGAAGTCAATACTCAGTCTTACCTGGCATTCTTCTTCTTACTTGGGTTATAGGCCTGTGTTCTAGATGCAAAGGAAATTGGGTTTTTGCTTTCATCTTAGAGAAGAATTTATAAGGTGAAATTTTCCCAGACACAGGCACAGTATTCAAAGAAATGCAGATCAAAAAGCATGAACAGTGTTAGCTATAGGGCTGTCAGAACGGAATCGTTGCTTGACCCTAGCAAATCATAGCTTTGTTCTGTTTTCCCCCAGATAATGGTGAGAAATCACAGAAAACATTTGGGGAGATTTCAAAATTGTTAAAATCATATATGTTGGAGTTAATATAGGAGAAAATTATGCCTACTGATACTAATATTTGTCTATGTCATTTTTAACAATCAGAGTTCATTTAAGTGATTTTCTATTCATAAGTAAGAAATCTATTACTGTAAGTTCTTGATTAAGCTTATTAGATTCATTCATTCTAAAAGCCTGGTTACATTTTGTCACATATCAGCTCATTTAAACAACTGATACTCAAATACTTAACCTATGTTTATGCAAGGTAACACTAACTATAGTCTTTAAAGAGGGAATGAGTCACCATACTTGGCAGCTATGCAAAAGTTTTGCATTGTTAATCATGAGCGTAATGTAATGTGGCAGAGGGCATGGGGCCTTTTGAGTTACTGGGCGAAGTCTAAAAATAGCTGCCATTCACTGAGTCCAGACCGTAGACGTTGCTCTGAGAATTTTTTTATGCTGCCCTCCTCCCCCCCCTTTTTTTTTTTGAGGCGGAGTCTCACTCTGTCACCCAGGTTGGAGTGCAGTGGCACAATCTTGGCTCACTGCAAACTCCACCTCCCGGGTTCACGCCATTCTCCTGCCTCAGCCTCCAAGTAGCTGGGACTACAGGCGCCACCACCACGCCCGGCTAATTTTTTTGTATTTTTAGTAGAGACGGGGTTTCACCGTGGTCTCGATCTCCTGACCTCGTGATCCGCTCGCCTCAGCCTCCCAAAGTGCTGGGATTACAAGCGTGAGCCACCGCGCCCGGCCTTTTTTTTTTTTTTTTTTTGAGACAGAGTCTCACTTTGCTGCCCAGGCTGGAGTGCAGTGGTGCAACGGTGGCTGACTGCAGTCTTGACTCCCTTTGGGCTCAAGCAATCCTCCCACCTCAGACCCCCAGGTAGCTGAGACTGCAGGTGTTGCCACCACACATGACCAATTTTATTATTTTTTTTGTAGAGATGAGACCTCACTCTGCGATCCAGGCTTGTCTTGAACTCCTGGCCTCAAGCTATCCTCCCATTTCGACCTCCCAAAGTGCTGGCAATACAGGCATAAGCCACTGTACCCAGCCTGTGTTAACTTCTTTCTACCAAACTTTTGAGATAGGTGCTAAGCTTATTCATATACTGAGATGTAACTTGACAAAGGTCACTCAGCAGACTTATGGCAGAGTAAAATCTCTGTACATCTGTTTTGTCTCCTGTGTACATGTGCTTTGTTTAATACCCTACCTTTAAGTGGAATTGGTGTGTGTGAATATAACTAAGCAAATTATACCACAAGAGTGATCCTCTTGGGATTATTTCTTGTTACATAAGCCTCCCTTATAGCAGGCTGGAGAGTTTCCTCTAGCTTTAGAGAAGTAAGCTGCTATGTGTTGAGAGGGCCATATGGCTTGGATCTGAAGGTGGCCTCCAAGAGCTGAAAGCAACTCTCGTTGACAACCAGCAGAGAAACAGGGACGTCAGTCCTCTAACTGCAAGAAGCTGAGTTCTGCCATCAATCAGAATGAGACTGGAAAAAGACCTCCGAGTTTCATGTGAGAATTGCAGACCGGTTGACACCTTGATTTCAGACTTGTGAGACCCAGAGCAGAGGATGCAGTTGAGTCACACACTCAGATTCCTGACCCATGGAAAATGTGAAATAATACACTTGTGTTGTGTTACACTTCTAATTTTGTTGTAATCTGTTATGCAGCGAGAGGAAACTGACATATTATGAAGGTTACACAGCTGATGAGGAGTTAAGTATTTTGCTGAGGAAGCTCAGCTGCAAATCCTCTGGCCTCTCCCATTATAGATGGTTGCCTTCAAATTCGAGGACTCAGCCGTGAACCAGTCCAGGGAACTAGCACAACCCTTGTCCTCTGGGCCAAGCTCCTAGGTAGTTCCACTCTCATTAGAGAATTACGGTTTGGTCCTCTGATGACCAAATTTAAAGACAAATTATTGGTGATTTGAAATTTATCTGAATGCTAATATATGATTAGCTCTAACAATCCTTAAAAAGAAAGAAAGATTTTCTAATAATTACTTTTATTCCTTTAGCAAATATAAGTACATCTGAATCAGGTCTTTTAAACTGATTTTCTTTTAATGAAAATAAAAGTTGGGGGCCTGAAAGAATACATACAATGTAAAAGCACAATAGAGCTAAGATATTTGAGGAAGTGTCTATTCAGGGCAGCTTGAATCTATGCTCCTGGAAATAACATTTTAAAAATAAAAAAGAGAAAGATCTAAATATTTTAAAGGGTGTAGGTACCTAATAATACCTATCTTTTCCAATTTTATTTCAAATGTGCCATGCTGCCATAAAATAAAGGTAAGTTTTTTTTCTTTGTTTGTTTGTGTTTGACTTGTATATCTTTATCACAGGAGTATAACAAAGATTATATGTATAGTCATTAATCAATTTGCATTCCAGATTGTTATTATATATATATTTGCATTCCAGATTGTCCATATATAGGGAAATAGATAAGTTGAAACAACTTTCAGAAAGAAATGAAGCAAAAGTGGTTAATAAATATAATAGCATAAAAATTATTGTAAGAAACCGAAAGATTTGTAGCCCGTAAAGATTTCATTAATGTGGTGAGAGACACAGGCTCCGTATCTCTCTGTTGTCAGAGTTAACTTGATTTCCTCACAAAAAAGTGCTTTCAACAATCATTGTGGTTGCTTATCCTAGAATTATAGAATATGTTTTTCTTTGCTCAATTGTAAAGTAGTAATTAGTGCTTATTCTCAGGATATTTTAAATAATGTGTGAGAACAATTTACAATCTCAAGGAAGATGACTGCAAAGCGGCTTTTAAAACACTGTGTATATGATTCAAAAATCATTGGTAAAGACATAACAATCGTGTTGTGTTGAATACTTACTTCCAAATCGATGCCAAAGATTGTTGGCCACTAGTTAACCATATTTTGAACTATAAGAAACAAAATCTTTGGCAAATTCTGTCTGTAAAAGCATCAGAAACCTAAAAAGCCTCTACTTAGAAAATGAAATTTCCCTTATAATAACCTTTCCTCCAAAGGGTTATATTTTTGTAATGTTATGGAAGAAATAAAAATTATTTGACAAAGTAAAATTTTAAATGCCTAAAAATACAGCCTGATATGAGTTTTCACATTCATACCAATTTTTAAACTAAATATAAGCATGTGTATATATATATATACACTCACATATATGCTGCCATTTGTAGTTTTACTTAGACATGTTGATTCAGTGCAGTGGTTATTCCAAATTTTGTCTGAAATATTTTAGATTAACTATTTAAAGAATAGTCCCTGTATTGAAAAATTGTCCATCCCATGGCAGTGCAGATGATAAGCTTTCTGTACTTCTGTATTATTCCCTGCTCTCAACAGCTGCTCTTAATTGAACCCTAGGTACGATTTAGGATTGTTTTCTTTTGCTTTGTTGTTCTAAGAATTCTCACTTTAAATCCGTCTAAGGTTACAACAGCCTCTTATCATGTAGCTTTCGTACAAATGTGACATGGTCTCATTATATTTCTGCCAATGGATTTTATCGCTTTAATAATCCTTTGCAATATTTATAGAATGTCATGATGAATCATATTATATTTATCATATCACACAATAAATAGCATGACATGCTAATAAATCATTCCAGTTTGGAGAGTGTTGAAATTATTCTTTGTAAGCTTACATCAAAATGATTAGTCAGCATCCAGTCTCTGCATTAAATCTGTAGTCTTACACCAATTTATAACTTAGAATGGATAATGCAAATGAATACTCAAAATTATTTAATTATTTGCTAATATTTTATATAAGTTAACTTCTTTAGTTGTACAAAATACTAAATTACGGAACCAAATATTTTTTATAATGAACCATTTTCTTAAGAATAATACAATAGACATAAGTCTAATAAGACTTTGCAAAAATTGAGATGTTTGTTGAACATTTTTCAAATTAGCAAGAATAAATTTAAGAGAAAACTTTATTTTAAGGATATTAGAATCCACAGAGAAGAAAGGAATAGAGAAATATGATTTAGTCTGCCAATTTTATATGTGAAAAAACATAGGCTCACCTATGTTAAGGAATGCAATCAGTTAGACTGACAAAGAAATGAAATTAGAAATTAGGTTTTCAGACATTTATCTTAGTGGTACTTTATAATAAGTTCTTTTCTGTTCTCTTTAAAATTTCATGTTGAGTTTTAAGAATTTAAGAAATAATATATAAATATTAAAAGATAATTAAGCTGATAGATATAATCAATCAAGTTAGCTTAGATTGCATCAGAATCTTTTGGAATCCGGGTGTTATCTTCTTGGCTGCGTGTTTGAAGCCAGCAATTTCTTTTCAATTGTCTTTTGCCTTAATGTGAATTCTTTATTAGCTCTTTCGAAACAAAGACACTTTCCATGGACAAATACGAGTCTCCAGCTCGATGACTGTAGGGTTCCTGAGGTTGTGTGGCTGACACAGGAAGCCCGAGGCAATAGCTGAGCAA